>NC_064042.1:13633250-14314916 GCF_932526225.1 Nematostella vectensis | reverse complement strand
TCAAACGTCTTAGCTGTACAGCGATACACTCCAGAATCCGACCGCATTATGCCTCGAATAAACAGCGAGCCGGAGACTAAAACCGAGATCCGGGGATTTTGACTAGACGTGACGTCACGTCCATCCTTTGTCCACGTGAAGAGTACATTGGAAGAGGGGAGACTAGTGTCGGTTTGGCAGTCGAGGACGGTTAGTTTGCCCTCAGTTACTTTCTTGCTCTGCGATGGTACGGAGCTAGTTGAACCTGAAAGAACAAAGAGTAGGATCAGGAACGAAACAGTAATGAAGCTAGACAAGAAGCGTGCTAAGAAGAATATTGAATATTGTACTGGGATAAGGAAATAACTTTCTAGCGCAACATTTCGGCTAAAACTCTACTCTTGATCACGGATTGTTCTAGCCCAGGGGCGGATCTAGAAGTTTTAAAAAGGGGGGCCGAAGCAAAAGTTTCAAGGCAGAGGGGGGCGGACCAATTGTTCTTCCGTATATTTCCTGATAATTCTTGTTATTTTTAAGCCAAATGTCTGAAAATAGGGGGGCCGCCACTGTAGCCGAATGTTTGCGTTTTTTCCTATCCCACAACAAGTTGATTTCAGGCGCGTACCCAGGTTTGGCTGAAGGGGGATTCGCATTTATGGATATCATATGGAAAAAGCACAGTGTTTGAGATTGCTTAATAAGAAATGACCCGCTTTTTGGGACGCCAAGGGGGGAGATGCGCACTCTCCTGTGTACCTGTCCTAAAACGTACGAAGAATGTAAAGAAAGAAAGGCCCCGTAGTAGTAAGCATGCTGTTATCGTGCGTATGGCTGGGTAGAAGAAAACAAGAAAGGACAAGGCAAAAACCAAATGCATAATGCGGTCCAAGACGGCTTAAACATTCATGCGTCAATGTTGTGAATGTAAGAATGGGTTTTAAAGAGTCAACCTCACACCATCCATAATGCACTGCCTGAGCCAATTTTGATTTCAACAGCGTTCAAAACAAGATCAAACTTCTCAAAAAAACCTTTTGTAGGTTTTAATGTAAATCCTAACACCGCAATGCATTGTTGATAGACAAAGTTGCTCTACAATGCATAAAAAATAAAAGTGTGATAATACATAAAAGTATGATAATAGCAGAGAGGAAAGCAAAATAATTTGCAGCAAGCCAAGCGTTTTGACGTTGCTTTATATATTATCCAGATATAATGCACCCGTGCAACATGCAAAGACACATTGCGACAGTTACCAATGCACTAGCCCAACAACGTGGATTCGCACGCAACTAAACAATGATTTCTTTTATGTAAAAAAAAGAGAAGTATATTTGTATGTAATATAACTGAGATAACCAGCCTTTAACAGGAACTTTATAAATGAATCCAGACGAGAATAATTCGATTTTATGAAGTAGTAATTAAACGCTGAACAGGAAATTCATATCACCGAGAAAATTTCGAAGTCAGACGTTTCTCTAAAATACAAGCTCACCTCCTAGTAGCCACACAAAAATTATAAATGACCATGTTATTAGCATTATTATAAGACAACACCATATATGTATCTAACGAACAGACGTAGCGAGAAGACCGCATCCACAACAAGACGAGTACGAAACCAGGGTTCAAATGGCGAAAAAAATTATAATAAGAAGATAGAAACCACACGCGTGCTCTGCGGTATGTAATCGGTATAACCAGTAAAGGGACATGGAACTTCTTAGTATCGGTTGGGCAAAGTTTTCGAACAATAAAGAAATCTCTTAAAAGGCTTCAGGCTTAACGACTAAAAAGCTTTACAAGAAAAAAAAAACCAGTAGTATATTTTGTAGTTATATGCTCTACAAGTCTGTGTTATTAAGCAAAGGCTAAGGAGTATTACCGCTGATCAATCAATAGACGTATAATATTTCACCATTCGAAGAATGGTATTTATAAAGTGAACCACTCGCGTTTTTTGCTTTTGGCGGGAAGAAAAAGGCGGGAAATCACTTTGCCTCTTCTCTCTAGCTGCCCATCGCTACAAGGAAGACAGAAATGTTTTAAAAGAACGGAACCAATCTGGAACCAGTGGCATTATTCGGCTGGAAATTTTCACAAAAAATAACAAAGTGCATTATTTATTACGTATGGATGCTCATGTGCGAAACTAAAAGCGTTTTTTTGCAGCCAGCAAAATTTAAAAGAAAAAAAGATGTGAGAAAAAAAAACGTATGTGGATATCGATTTTTTTAATGAACATTTGAAGTCCTTACGCTGAACAACTATGTCGAACTCATGGAAGATAGACCCGTAATCATTGGCGGCGTAACACTTATAACGACCAGCGTCTGAGGCCTCGACTCGGGCGATGACAAGAGAACTGTGCGGTTCCCTAGACAATGTCGCACGCTCAGAGGGCAAGACGCCATTTAGTCGCTCCCAGTCTATCTCAGGATTTGTGCTCGTGGCAAAATGGCACTCAAGACTGACTGAAGTGCCCTCGACTGCAGTAATTCTGTCCTGCGGTGTTTTGACGAAGAATGGTGCAACTGACGTTTTGGAAATGTCAACAAAGAGGGAGAGAAAGACGTTACAGTTAGTAACTTTTAGTGGTTCTCATAAATGCGTGAAGTTCATTTTGGCGTGTTTTTAAAAATGGCTCTTGTTGTGTTTTCTGGGTTTGTCGGAACTTTCTTTCACGGTAAATGGCCTACTTCTTAGCCGAATTGGCTATAAACAGGATGCATGGGCTAATGAAAACCACTTTGACAGGGCGTCGGAAAAAGGTTTAACTTTACATTATTCACATAAACACTAAATAATACAGACATTACAGTACAAGGAAATTGTAGATGGAGAGGTATTAAGGAGAGTTATAACAAGGCAAGGGGAAAGGCGTGTAAGAGAAAATATGAATATATGGTCTCAGTGTTAGAGTATGCTTGTCTAGGGCGCGTATGTATTTCTTTGTTTGTTTTTCACGTTTTGCGATGTTTTGATTACATTATAATTCAGGCAAATGATTATTCATCTAAACTCCAGCTAAGAGCAGCACAAATCCGAAAAAAATGCAGGTGCAAACTCAAACACGTGACTAGAGCAACAAAAATAAGCTGTGCTTGCTATAATTGCCTCACAGGGTGTGGTATATGCTTAGCTAGTCCTACTAGTCTGCTAGTGCATCCATAACAATACAGTGATATCCTACAAGATCTTTCCTGCACCTTCTATTTACTCAAAAGTAACAGCTAAAAAGCCTGATGGACATATGCCAGCGTGAACAAAGCTCTTTAAAACTGTTTATCTTAATTCAAATCCAGAGCCTCTGTCACTATGGAGACTAGCGACATGAGTGACAGTTACCTTGACTAAAAAAAGCTCTGGCAGACCGCTGTACAACATAAACAAAACCTTTATTAAAATTTTAAAATTCAAGTTGGTGCTTCCGAAAGCCAGATTAAATAGCAATTTCAGCTACGTAAGATATAACAACTGTTGTTTAGATCCGAAAGGGGTAAATAAAACACCGGGAAAGCAAAACTTTAATCTGAATATCAAATTTAAGCAGCCAGCATTGTTCCAGCAGCCAATTTTGCAGTTGGCACATTTCAAAAAGATTATTTACACTTCTCTGTCAACAGTATAAAAACGAAATTAAAAGACATCCGTTATCCAATCCCTAAACGTGGGAACAGGATTACACTCTAAAATCAGCAGCTTTCGTAATACTTTTGGAATTTAATAATATTCTATCTAAAAGAACTTGTAGTTCTTTCAAGTTTAAAAAATCACAGGAATACATAACTAGTGGAGTTTTGTTGGCAATGAGACATAGTCACTTCACCAAAATATGTTTGTGAAAAAAAAAAAAAAAATCAGAAAGAAATTGTAGAAAGGCGAAATATAACAAGTTCTCATGCCAGTTGAAGTAAAGTAGTCCCAACCAAAGCATGTAAACTTACTTTGAACACAAATTAGGGAGGTGTTAGGCTTCTAACAATAGGGCTTGAAAAATAACTTAATATCTTTTGAAAACAAAAAGCCCTTACAACAAAAGCACTTATTTCTTTTGTACGGAAATGTTGGTAGTAATTTCCATTGGACTAATTTGACTGCAGCACGGAGGTTCAGTTAGTCTTTTTAACTACATGACTTTACTTAGAGCACGAGGGCTCTGAAAACAGGCTGTTTAATTCTTATCTTTGCGGGTTTTTTAAGTATGATAAGAACGAAGATAAAAACCTCCGACAACCGCAAATTAAATGTACTCATAACAAGAAGACTGAAAGCCACATTCTTTATCCCTTGTTCACTGAAACAAGATGATTTTATATGAAGATAGACCTTCATAAGGGGGGCATAAGGGGATCGGCTAATTACCAAACAAACTTTAGGCGCCACGACATACTTCTTCGAGTTTTATAGAATATAAGAACTTTTAAAACAGTTTTAGCATTTCCGTTATCCAAAGTTGATCAACATTGTAATGTTTCTCCATTTTTGCGCAGAAGTATACCAGGATATAAATCTTTTATCACCATTTTATTTGGCATTTCTATCAGGTGGCAACTTAAGCTTTAATTTTTTTCCCATCCATTTCCAAAAATTTTAAAGATATCAAATTACTTTCCCAAAAGAAAGCTAGCTTGAGTTCTTTATGAAAGCGAACAAGCCAAGACATACTTTGAATAGTTCCCTGACAATTCCTCACATTTTCTTATCCGAACTTTGTCATGTCCCGATAATTTAGCGATCTAAGTCACGAACGATAGCAGATAGAGTGATCTTGTTTTCTGATGATTGTTAAGAGAGAGAGTTGAGTGCAAGATAACCTCGACCTTAGTGTCAGGGCGACAGATTAAGAGGAATAGTTTAGTTTAAATAAACTCATACGGGCAAAATCGCATTAACAAATGTTCGAGAAACTATTCAAAGTTTGTGCAAAAAAAAAAAAATACCTAGCCGAAGGCTTTCAAAATAACTGGGGAAATTTAGATCGAATTTCAATCACCATTTATATAAAACTGTCATGGGATGAAAGGTTTGACAACTCTTCCAACCCGCATTGCCAAAGTAGAAGCTTGATCTGAACTTACAGGGCTTCCAAAGAATTGACACAAGCAGCAGGGATGACCTTGTCTAATTGATATATGAGACAAGGGTGGTCTGCTTGATGTAAAAGGGATAAAGAAATAAAACACTTCTGGCATCATGCTGCTTCAGAAAGTAAAAAGACACCGGATATTTTTTGTGTGTTTTCAACAGATCTAAGACATCGAATTTGATAGTTAACAATATCAGAAACAGCAGGAAATAACAAAAAGGGAGCTCACACAACCAATATCAATTGCTAAATACGATCCTAACGAACTGCCTCGTTCATAAAAAGGGGTTAATTATCTAGTGAAGGAGGGAGCAAAGAATAACCAGAACATGCATTGCATTGACAGATCGCCACAAAGCGAGATTTCCCGTGCTTTATACCGGTGATTTAATGTCTAACTTTGTCGGGACGGGCCAGGAAGAATCACTCATAACAACAATGTGCAGCACGGCATATCTGTTATACGATGATTCTAAGATTAGAAGGGTTATCGACCCGTTCCATTAGGACTGAAGTATTAGGAAGTAGAGATTGTTTAGAGAGACAACGAGGGTAGAATAGACAGGAATGTGGCCTGTCGCCTTTGGGCCTCTACGGATGGGTGTGTATGAGAGTGGGTAACCTCAGTAAATTGGGTATCCTATGGCTAATTTGAGCAGAAGATTAGGCGTTCAATCTTGCCTTTCGTTTTGGGAAATAGTCAGAAAAGGTGGGAAGAAAGATCGCCAAGCCTTAATATAAAAGATGGAGATAAAGTTTTAAAATTTGTGCACGAACTTTTTATCGCTGCCCGCAGACTCACATGCATGTTGAAATGGTCTCCGTTTTAGTATTGAAGTCTAAACAGAGTTTCACACAGTTGAACACAATTCCCCAAACAAATGGTCGACATAGTAGGGTGAGCCAAAATTAATATGACATACCTTGAATACGCAGTTCTATTGGTGTGCCCAGTTTAAAGAGGCCGGCAGTATCACCCGTGGAAGTAGCCATAGTCTTACACCGATACCTCCCCGCATCTTGCCCAGTCACACTCGAGACCAAAATGGCGCTAGAGTTCACCATGTGCAAGCGGCGAGCGTATTTTGCCGCCACATATGGCTTAAAATTCATAAACTTAATGAAAAAGGGGCTTTTAGAATTGTTTAAGCTCCAGTTGATCAAATCAAACGAGTTTCCGCCCGTATCGCACGACAAAATCACATCGCTGCCAGACTTCACGTCGATTATTATCGGGCCCGGAGTAGGACTCTGCGCCGAACCTGAGAATTAAACAAACGACAATTAAAGTTGAGTCAACTGCAGCTTTTGCTGCTGTGATCGCTGTTTTAACACACATTATTTAGTATGCGGGACGGAGGGAATTATGACTCACTCGGACTCAAATAATCGTGATTTATCTTGCGTGAAATTCAGGATTATTTCTCGAGTAGCGCTAGTAGAGTATTGCGCCTATCTTACGCTTATTCTATCCTATACTTTTGCCTAGTTTTGGTCAGTAAATAACGATCTTAGCCTCAGCAATTTCCATACACTGTTTCGACATTGGGATCTGAAACTCGAGTGGCCTGTACACATAATAGTTTCAGCGTCACTGAAGCAAAAACACTATCCCTCGATCTTCGCTTAGAAAGTTTTTAATTTCTCAAAATAGTTCATTTTTATTTAGAGCACCTTAATAAAATGAATCTTAACTCCGAAAATCGGAAGCGCATCTTGTTTATAACGTCACAAATAACACGGGGAAGGGTCCTTCTCTGAATTTTCACAAATGTGTGAGCTTTTCCTTGTCGTAAGGTTACAGCTCTAGTTGTTGTTCGGGATAGATAGCGAATATAATATTAGCTTGCCGTTCGGTGGATCGGCACTAGACATTTGGATTGCGCAGCAGTGCGTGATACTAAAATTGTGTCGTATTTAAATCTTAAGTTAAAATCACTTACCTGGGCTTGCGGCAAGAGTGAAGATACAACAGAACCACGCGATAACCAAAATCATGCCTCCTCAGATCCTAGGACACAAGCCCGCATATGAACCACAGTGGTATCAAATCTCACTCGTAACAATAAGCTCTCTAAGTTCGTGGCCACAATGGTAATATTTATCGCGATCAGAAGAAGTTTTTCACATGATCACGAAGATCCACAATCACAATGCTTCGATAAACTCAGATGGGCATTTGTAATGACTAAACTGACATGAAACGTTCTCACGGCCGACAGGAACAATCGGCTGAAACAAAGGTCATCGCTAGCCAATCAGAGCGCGCGACAAATGCTTTTGTCAACAGGTTAATCGATGCCATGACAACATCAAATAAGTGATGTGGAATAGAGTATTTGTTTGACTCGCGTGAATCTTAATCGGCCAGAGAAACAACTTTAAAAAGCAGGGCAAAGAAACTCGCGAAAGTGCTCTTGAAGTATCATAAAGTTTTGACAAAGGATTTATCATAATTAGCAATACAATAGCTCAACGGGGCGGTGAACCAATGGGCTAGTGTTTTATTGTGAGTGATGAGTGACGGCGAATAAAGGATTCAAAAGGCTCCCGGGGGCAGAGAACCGTGCAATTAATCAATTATAAAAACCTTGTATGGACACAAGATATCTTTGATCAGATTTGTTACGGCGAGTCAAAATATCACTTTACCAGCGCGTTTTACACGAGGAAAGCGTGCTGTCAATATTTGAAGCCATTAGTGAATTGACACTCTTTCACTTCGTTTGTTTTCTCGTGTTTTTAAAAGCAAACTAATTGATCGGCCTTTTGTTAAAGATATTGCAGGACTTAGCGTTGTCCTTGGTTTGTGGTTAGTTTCGGAATGCATAAACGTTTTTTAAAAATCTCTCGCGGAGAGCACTCTCATTATGCCCCACACAAGACGTCTGTGTGTCGCGGTTTAGCTGCTGTCGAATGCGCTCTAGTACCCTCTTGAAGTCGAGTTGACGGAAGCTTATTTTTCCTCTCGAGTTACATTCCATAGATGGGCCGTTGAGATGCAGTCGGCTTTCGACGGTTAGAAATTAAAATCCTTAGCGACGCATGCGACGCGCTCCACTTTAAAAAACGCAATAAACTGAGGCTAAGAATAAAGCGTAGATTGAAGAGCGTGGCGTCAGCACGTGTATCAGAGCGAAAAATATGTTTTCTTAGAACTTTTATCAAGACCCTTTTTACATAAAAAATCCAACAAAAAAGATACCTTGTTATGGGTTTTTGCCTGAATAAATTGATGTTTCAACTTAGTCGAGGGGTATAATCGTAATGAACGAGACTCAAACCATTTTTTTTCTTGACATATTTTTGACAGTTTAACTCAAATATATAGAGTAGATGCAATGAGTTCACAGTGAGACTTTACACCCTCGATACAACGAGCCAGTAAATACAAGAAAAAATGGAAATAAGTCGACGATTATTCTGAAGTTTAGCCAATATCAGTAATACAATGTCTAAGCTAAAATATACTTTCCAATTCTACATTTTAGAACGAGTGAGACTAAGGCCCAGTCCCCACGCATCCGTTTTCGTTTGAAAACGCAAACTTTATATTCCGTTCACAAGATCCGCGTCCACACGAAGCGTATTTCATTTTGAAACGACCCGTGTACAGTTCTACAGCGCATGCGTACTCGCGCGCCAAGTGGACTGGACCTGAGTTAGCACGCCATCGTTTTCGAAAGGTTCCCTTTTTAGTCCGTCCC
Source organism: Nematostella vectensis (assembly GCF_932526225.1). Taxonomy (NCBI): domain Eukaryota; kingdom Metazoa; phylum Cnidaria; class Anthozoa; order Actiniaria; family Edwardsiidae; genus Nematostella; species Nematostella vectensis. The sequence goes on along the minus strand of NC_064042.1, from coordinate 14,306,138 downwards.
CACGGCACCGAAGGGGTATCGTTTCCAAATTGTTCCACTCTGGAGTTTTTAAATCGTTCCTTTTTCGACCATCGTTTTCGCGTTTCCGTGTGGACGATACCCGTATCCGTAACAAAAAGGTTGCGTTTTCAAAAGAAAACGGATACGTGGGGACGGGGTTTAACGAATCAATACTATGCGCAATCTGAGCCACGGCATGTTCTTAGCATGTTCTGAAAATTTAGTGAAATCTCGGGCCGGACTTTCTTATAAAAAAAGGTTCTTATAAAAAAAGGTTCTTATAAAAGTTTTTATTTAAAAAAATGTGTATTGTGTCGGTCTCACAGTCACGAGTCACGCAATAGCGGCCTCCGGAAATCTTTGCAATAAATTTACCATTGTGTTTCCTTTCTTACATATCCTGTATTAAAACATAGTATTATATAGAAGAAAAATCATAGGCTAAAACGGATGTTTCGTTTACATATCTAGGTCACAGCTCTTAAAAAAAGATGACGTTTGAAAATTCCACGGGCTAGTTGCGTCTAGTTTTCAAAATTGGCGCCATACGGTGGCTGAGAAGCGTCTGTTGGATTAGTTGAAAAAGGAAGAACCAATGAATTAACGGGCTTGTTTTTTTTTACTCAATAAGCACCATGCAAAACTGCAAAATCCAGCATATAACAGATAAACCATAACAGAAGTTGATGCAGTACGAATTGACAAAATCGTTGCTTGTGAAAGCTTTGTGTCGTTCTAGATATCATCGTATAGATAATACCAGAATGGTGGCACGGGCGGCATAGTTTGCAAGTACGTCGTCCTCTCGCCGCTGTGGTCCAGATTCGAATCCTGGCTCTAACTGGGGAGAGCCCTTATCGTGCGATTTGACTCGAATTTGTGTCACAAGTGAGAGATATTTGTTCTCTGTGTCCAGTCTTCTTGTACCCTGGTTCCAGAGCCTCGAACGTCTCTCTATTTAGTGGCCAGCGAGGTGGAAAAAAGTAACAATTACTACGCAGATACAATTTAGTCATTGACATTGTACTATCTTTTGGCTGCTTTGATCTTGGAATATAATTCCGGGCCTAGAGCACAGTGAGCTTACCAAAGAAAGTATCAAAGCCGGTTTTTCTTGCTGTCTTTTCTACTCTTTCACAGTGCATCCACTAGGAAAACCATACAAAAAGTAATCTTTCTTTTGAAATTTATATAGCAATTTAGCAGTATTCTCCTATTCCTCGACGGAGGCGACTGCTCGAACTCCACTAATTAGGAAAACCTCACACAAGCTCTTAATTCCGCACTACTTGAGCAGCCAACGAATAGAGAGCTGCGTATTAGTTATATCTTATAAATACTTGTTCAGAGGATAGTTGTTTTGTCTAGCCCTTATCCGCAGCACAAATGCCTTAGTTTGCTTTGCATGGTCCGTATAGACAAAATACAGGGCGATGATATTACTTTCAGTTCCTTGCTTTTAGTCACACGGTCTGTAAGGGAAGATACCAGCTTGACTTCAAGATGGTTTTTGATAGCTTTTTTCATCTTTATAGCACTCGCACATATCTATCCTCGGGGATAGGCACGCTAAGTCGCGATGACGCCCTTGGAGGTACCTAGAACTTGATTGTTGATGAGATTTTCATGTTTGACGGGTCGCTAACGAATTCTACTAAAAAAATTCATGCAAAAATCTTAAAACCCAAGCAAAAAGCATGGTGACATTGGCGATTTTTAAAGAAGTAACAGCCTCTCGCAATAAGCAATAGGTAGAAAAAGAATCCCACTTATCTGAGCTAATGCCATGATATGAAAGGATAAATAAAATCAACAAAAGGGAATTCATAAAAAAGTATTTATAAACTTTTTGATGGAATAATCTTCTTTTTTTTCAGCAAAATTTCTTTTCATCTTTTGCCTTTTACAAAGCTTATTCTGATCACGACAGCTCTATACGGCAATACCCTTTATTATTAAAGCCTTCAATAATATAATGGTAAAACAGGAGGAATAACTAGATTAAAAGTGTAGCTGTGGAAATTGCTGACAACTATGGACGATGCGACGTGTAGAAATTGTAAGAAACTCAAATGTGAATTACGATGGATTGGATAATCTAAATGACAAGAGGATTGACTCATTCTTTTTTTCATGAGCAAGCAAATATGAGAATAATCTAATTGGCGTAGCCGTCAGTTTTCTTATAATAAGAATGACTCATCTACTCGAAGCAAAACGACAGGAACTTAGGGGAAAGCATACAGATTATTTGTACTATAAGCAAAAGGGGTTAGCTTATTTCTAGTGTAAACTTTTGGTAAAATGGTGAAAAATTGATCGTTCTTTTGTCGTTTGTTTCAGACCAACCGCTTTTGAATTCAAGTGTAATATTTACACAACAAAGCCATTACTTTCACCTATATAATCACAAGATCTGAACTGTGCAAGAACCAGAGGAAGTTGAATTACGATCTTTATCTTTCTTAGGCATAGCATGCACTTACCCAGTACCAAAAGAATGGTTTTAGGCAAAGCAGGATATACTAGAGAAAGAAAGGCCCTGACGTCTGAAAGAAATGCAAAATGGTACTTACAGTTTTGCAGAGCGGAGGAGGACGAAGCAAGAAAAATAAACTGGAGGCTCAGGCCTAGCAAAGAGCGAAAGAAAATATTGATTAGAATATTATGATTGGAAATTGAGCTACTGCATTAGCAAACAGAAATGGCGGAGCGCTGGCGACAATAATTGAGAACTCCCGTGACCTGGGGAGTAAATTAAACAACTCACCTCTTTGCAAAAAACATTTTATACAATCCGAAATGGAATTCAGGGATCGATCAAATTCAGCTTCGCTTTGAAACATCTATGGTTTTCACCATCCTACTACCCATTCCCCAAGGCTAACACTGAACGGAATAATAACTAAACCACTTCTTCCAGATAAGAAGATCTTGTGAGAAACCTGTTTATGGCAAAATGTTCTAGCAAAATGAAAAAAAAAAAAAAAAAAAAACAGCAAATACGGAGCTCCGAAATCGGCCACCTAACTCAAGCCAGAACCTTTCACCTGGAATTAAAACGGAAAAAGAGAGAACGCAAATTTCCTAAGCCCGGCGTGTCTCCCCATCTTTGATCGTCCAGTGAGTGATGAATATTTTATCCTATTGTAATTTGAAGCATGCTTAAATTTCAGTGGAGGAGAGTGGTTTTACGTAGAACAAATGCAGATCCATAGCCTTCAGTCTGGTAAAAGTTAGAGGGGGAGATTCATAACGAAGAATGAGTCTGTGTAGGTAGGTGGGAGTAAATTTTATTTACGACAAAGTGGGGGACTTAATTTTATTTCCATATATACAAGAGGAAGATCTTCCAAGCGAACTTTGGTCGCATAAAATAAAATAAAAACAAATTTTAAGCTACGCAGGTTATTTGAACTTTAACATGTCACATGATTTGCCATCGAGAAAAAAGTCCTATTGTCTATTACGACTTTCTCTCGGTATGGGTAAAGTTTATGACATCTGCATAAGTATATTACCCCAAGAAGCATGGTGGATAATCATTTTTGCGTTGCTGCTTTGGTCTTTTTGATGTTGAATTGTTGAACTGTACTCATCCGCTTTTGTTATTTGTGCCTTTGGGCTTATAGACCCTTTTTGCTGTCGTTACCAACAGTAAACATGCATAGTTTAGCAATAAAGCCCATCAATAGTGAATTTACTGTAAAAAAATATTTATATTTTACTAAGTATCTTACCTTTAGCAAAGCTCAAAACAAATGTAATCAAAGTTCATTGAATTTTGAACAAAAATTAAGTAAACAGCAACGTCATTATCAGTTTCTCTCTGTCAATCCAATTTTTACAGGCTAGTAAGGAGGTATATATATATATATATATATATATATATATATTTTCAAGTAAACACGATCCCAGAGCTAAGAAAATGATCGTTGATCCCAAAGCTGAGTGCGAAAACGTGATCCCTGATCTGATAAAAATCTTGTCTTGTGGTCCCGTACATTTTAGGGCAAATGATCCTTGATCCCTAAAAATTTTCATGATCCTAATAATGTTGAAAACGATCCCGATCCTACTGACCTCATTTTGATCCCTGATCTCCCATAAATACCTCATTTTGATCCCTGAGCTCACATAAATACCTCATTTTGATCCCTGATCTCACATAAATACCTCATTTTGATCCCTGATCTCACATAAATACCTCATTTTGATCCCTGATCTCCCATAAATACCTCCTTATTACTCTGTATTAAAAATTGTATGGAAGATGAAAAGAGCAATAAAGAATAGTGACAGAACACAACATAGGCAGTCGAAAAAATAATCAAAACGACACACAATAATATAATTGCAAACATATAAACTATAAGCAGTTTAAAAAGAATAACCAAAAGATGATAAATAGCATCATCATCAGTTTAAATACGACGCTTAGAAAGTGTTTTATAGCATATACGTCTATAGCAGTCTGCAAACCTTTGGCGTAATGAATTCTTCTTTCTCCACGACAAGCCGTGTGTCGTTTGAGGATAGATTTGTAGAAACAGATTGAACCCGGTATCTGAATTTCAAATGGCTACCTTTCTTGACTACATAACGAAAAAGTACCCATTAAACGAACTCTATTATATCATGCCATGTCCACTCAGATTCTTCCCACGTATGAATATAAACTACGATAAATAACTAATTATCGATACAGGGTGCCAATATTATCATAAGAACATCTGAATTAAAGAATCCAGATAAAAGGCATCAAGTGAATGTCAAATGACCCGTATTGAGTGGGTTTAAGTAGCGACTGTCTTTAAACGCATATAAATGAATATTGAATATTTCCAAGTCTCAGTCAAATATATCTTATGGTCACCAGATAGGGGCTGTTTACGCCCATTCTTTTTACTAAACAGAGGCGTGTCATAAGAAGATGGAATTTTAATGGTACCCTATGGTTTCGTACCTGTGGATGCACAGTTCCCGCCTATAAAACAAGGCGATTTCTCTTACGTACGCGTCTCTTCGACAATGTTCATGCAATGTCTCGGCCAAGCTTTTATTGCGCCCTGGGTCAATAAGTAGCTTTAGCTTAAGCTATCCTATCTCCAGTAGGACCTTGCACAGTATGTCTTAGAGACGCTTACATGATCAAAGTATGTCTTAGAGACGCTTACATGATCAATGCGCAATGCAATGTCTCGGCCAAGCCTTTATTGCGCCCTGGGTCAATAAAGATTTTAGCTTAAGCTATCCTGTCTCCAGTAGGACCTTGCACAGTATGTCTTAGAGACGCTTACATGATCAAAGTATGTCTTAGAGACGCTTACATGATCAAAGTATGTCTTAGAGACGCTTACATGATCAATGCGCAATGCAATGTCTCGGCCAAGCCTTTATTGCGCCCTGGGTCAATAAGTAGCTTTAGCTTAAGCTATCCTGTCTCCAGTAGGACCTTGCACAGTATGTCTTAGAGACGCTTACATGATCAATGCGCAAGGGTGCTCCTTAACAAAAACACCTTTTCCATGTTCAATGCTTGTCCAATCGATAGGCGACTTGCACGAAGAAATATTTTGACTTTTTGCGTGGCAAACTCAAGTCCAAATACACACGGAGTCACGCCAGAGAGCGACACAAAAAATACTGAAATGGAAATAATCTTTTTCTGTCAAAGAAAAGTTCTGGCTGCTTTGTGAACTCTAAATAAGTTTTGTTGTTGTTGTTGTTGTTGTTGTTGTTGTTGTTGCCTTTTTCCCGCTAAAAACGGAGAGTGTGCGCGAGTGACACAAAAAGGTCACGTGATTTCTTAGTGCAGTTCAAATTTGTTACGTATTACCTATAGGATCAAACTATTTTTCTAGCATATATTTTCTGCGCATAGCTGATCAAAGGTATAGATATGGATTTGATACTGGTAAATACCTTTTATTCAACAATCGAGTATAAAATAGGATGCCGGATAAAAAACTATGCAGGGGTAACGCTTTCTAAAAACATTTTCAACTTTGCATTAATATCAGCGATATATGTAGTGAAGCTAATATTCCTGAAAGACATGGGGCCGAAATTTTAAGCGCATTTGGAGATTTGAGCTGTTGTCTGCCGGCAAAAAGTTTATCGCCTTATTAAATTAACAAACTCATGTATATAATATAACACATGAATATCAGAAATTGTGCAAAAGCGAGGATTTCTATGATGGATAACGGTGTTGGAGGCTCTTTGTTATTGTTATCTGGTCTATAATAAAATACGTAAGCACTGAGAACCTTTGCGATTATTTCACGGGTACCCTGTGTTAGTTAAGAGCACACGCGCAAAACAAAAGGTCGTATTAAAGAGCCACGTGTAACCAGAAGGAAATGTGATATGCTTTTAAAAAAATGTTGTGCTTTTTATTTTATTTTCAGTAACTATGAAAACACTGCAAACAGGAACCATTATTGTCTCATTTGCAACAAAACTTTCTACATTGGAAAATCATCGGTAAAGAATTGGCTACATCGTTGGTTACAGGCCTCCCATAGGAGAATTGAGAGAACAAACGATTTCTGAAAGCAGAGCGTTATTTTGCTATCCTTTATATTGCTATCCTTTATCTTGCAAAAGATAAGTAGGCAAAGCCAAGTTTCAACTGCACAATGGTTAGATAATAGTTTGGCTTTGGGATTTTGAAAGGGGTTACCGTCAAAATCTGCTCAATATCTGTGATTCTATATGGTCATTCGAAAAGTGAGATGTGCAATCCGGTATTTCCAGGAACCCATCAGATGAAAAGCGGAGAGATAACTTACTACTTACTTTAGCTTCCTTATTACATGTGGGTTATAATATAACCGCCATTAAAAAAACAAGTAATTTTTTTATAAAAAAGTTAAGTTTGTAAAGCAAATATAAAGAACAATTTATATTTTACCGAGTGAGAAGATTTCAGAACTAAAAAATGGAAGCTTGATTAACATCCAAAATTCCATCATACATTTTGTAGTAAGTAGCGGTACTTACATAACCAACAACTTTGCGCTTGCCTTGAAACTTTATCATAAATATCGAATCTCAAGTATGTAGGAACTCTGTCAAAGTGCAATAACTTACTTTTAGCTTTAAGCCAGAATTCTCCTAATGCCAGACCCAATTCTAAAGAAAACTTTTTTTTTTCTTTATATGTCTAACAAAATACATACAAAGCGGAGAATTATGGGCACGTGTCATAACTTACACAGAAACCGAAACCACAAGATAAAGAGGCCATTGTAACCCATCTAAACATAATTCGATCTCGGAATGGGAGAGTTTTGGAAGCAAAAGGTGGGAAGATCCACCTGTCTAGCTTGCATCGCGGGGTTCCTTATTGTTGAGCCTAAAGCGCAACGAACGATAAACTTTCACCTAAAAATACGCACTCTAGAATGAAAATAACCTAGGTCCATCAATCTATATAATCAAAAAAGTCAATAGCTTTTAGGAGTTGGTGGTTTTAGTCTGCGTTTGAGTACGAGGGTTGAAATTTACATACGCGTGAGTTCGAAAGTAAGAATTTGAATTTTGTACCGGTGGAGCGCAGGTAGAATTCTTTACAGCGTGAAAAACGGGGAAATACCCATTGACCGTACAATAATAAACGATAATGTACTTGAAAAAGGTACTGTTCTCTGATTTATTAAGAAAAAAATGTCAGATGTAAAAATACACACAACCAAGCCATCTAAAATGAATTATTTTTATAGATATTCCTCTGTTTATAAAATCGCTTTTGCCGGTAAAAGTAATATTGGATACAAACATTTTGTACTTTCGCATTGAATTATTTGATCGCTCAAGTTACTAAAATGGCGTGAATATTTGACAGAAACAAGAATCTATGACATGGACAATAAAATAATTTACTTTTTGAAGGAGACAGTCATCCTCACAGTATATTCAAGACAATTACAATATTTGTAATTGTCTCAAATTTTATATCGTGGCAATATGGTTCTTCTAAACAGGTCCTAGTAAATTTTGTTGAGCAATGTTCCTTTAAATAAGTGGATAACTGATCCATGAATTTCGAAGAATTTACTAGCGAGTGAGCACTCTTTGCGGTCGAATGTGGAAGACATTAGCCGGCACTAATAACATGCGCTCCTTACCTGTTTCGCGACGGAAGAATCGACTGGCAAACTTCATGTGTTCTTTCAGATCCAGAACGTTAACACAGCTAACACCGTCCCTCAATCTCAAGCATCTGGCCACAAACAGATCCAGTTTCGTCCTTACTCAAAAGAAAAGAAACACAAAACCATTACATGAGATGGAAATCGAAAGAGTCCCACTTTGCGGCAACAGAAAACAAAACCAAGGACTGCTGACCGATCTTATCGGCAGGCTCATGACTGTTGAATGGTTTCCCAGACACTCAAATAGGTTCCCATACCAGTTTGCTTACATCATGGCTTTATACTGATTTGCGCCCGTCTGACGCAAATGCACAAATACGCAAAATAAATTTCCGCTTAGACTTAAGATTTAATAACAGCCTAAGGGAGTACGACAGTTTGTAGAAATTAATTCTTGTCTACTCAGACATTTTATAAGGGATTCTTCATGAAAGAAAGTGCTTTTCTGTCATGGGAATTTTTATAGGGGTGTAAATACCAAATTTTATGGGAAAACTGTATAATTGGTACTCAAACTAATGGGTAAAATGTCTAACGTGCTTATACTCACATGCTATACTGGCTTTTCAGAATAGAACTTATAGTCTATCACCTATTCGTTCTTCATCAGCCTTAATGGCTATTAACACATAACTCACCTAAAAATGAGCCTAGAAGTCTCCGGGGATGCACTGTTAACAGGTTCACTGTATTAATTAAATTTTTATTAAGGAGGGGGGGGGGGGGGGGGGAGATAGTAGTCATAGGCTTGGAGAAAAGATAAAAAGATATGGCGTGGGAATGGAGGTTAGGGAAATGACAATCAAGATTTGACTATCTACTCTTTTAAATCCAAAAATTGAACAATAAATAGATAATAGCCTTAATGGCTATTTACACATAACTCACCTAAAAATTAGCCTAGAAGTCTCCGGGGATGCACTGTTAACAGGTTTACTGTATTAATTTATTTTTTATTAGAGGGGGGGAGGTGGTCTTCATAGGCTTGGAGAAAAGATAAAAAGATATGGAGGGGGAATGGGATTTAGGGGAATGGCAATCAATATTTGACTATCTATTCCTTTAAATCCAAAAAAATTAACAATAATAGATTCTTTTGGGAAATTTATACAAATTTATTTGTTTATCTATTTCTTTTTAAAACTCTGTTGAAGAAGTCTTATTTTTGGAAAATTAAAAAATTAAGGATAAAGAACATTCCATGAAAACAGAATCACAGTGTAAGGTTAATAATTTATTCCTCTTGATTGCTGGGAAACGCTTAATAGGCTGGTTCTTTAAGTTTTTGACTCACAACTTTTTTAATATTCAATCTCCAGGGATCAGAGATGAGCAGGCAAAACACACAGACAAAGCTTTGCAAGACTTTAGAAAATGTCTAGCAATTTGCCCTTACCTCTCTAGATTTTATAGATTAGTGATTGTAAGCTGATTAGGAAATAAATAAATATAGCCTTTTTTTTCCAGAAGTGCACTAGCACTCCGAGGAGGGGTCCACTTTCTGCTCCCAATGGACGTACTATTTGTAGACAAAACTATAAAGCATAAGCTAGATCACTCTGGTACGTAGCCAATTCCGACAATTACCGTCCAGTGGATATACTGCAGTATTACAAATATGCCATGCCCATCTTTGTTAAAGACATAATACTTCAGGCCTGTACCCAGGAGGGGTCCACTTTCTGTTCCCAATGGACGCGCTATATGTAGACAAAACTATACAGCATAAGCTAGATCACTCTAAGCCAATTCCGACAATTACCGTCCAGTGGAAATACTGCAAAGCATATTAAAAATCCCAAATTGTTGAAAAAATAAGGTCCATTTTTTTTCGATTTTGCCCCCCCCCCCCCCCCCCAAAGAAAAATACTGGGTACGGGCATGTACTTGACATGGTTGGTATACATGCAAACGAGATGTACATTTCAGTAGGGAGAAAAAAAACTGCTTGAGTCACTCTGAAGAATAAAGTTTCATTTCATTGCTAAAGCATGAAATCATACATGAAAAGCTATATTACACATCAATTTTGGTCTGATTTTCCAAGGATACTTTGAATACAAAGAAGTTTCTTGTGAAGAAATGTATTCATGACAGTAGATTGCATCTCTATCCACTTGTTCTCTTACTGTAATACGACTCTGACAAACTGCAATATGCAAATCATCTAAAGTTTGGGTCTTTGGTTGGTAGGAAAGAAAAATTTAATATCACATATCATCTGTATTTTTTTTGTAGGAGATATAATAATGCACTTTGTCAGTAGTTTTGTCTTTGTTGGTAGTAGACAAAAATGCACTAGTCACATACAGTATCAACTGTAACTTTGGTCTTTGGTCTTGGTTGGGTAGTAAAGGGATATACAGTACCCTATGCTCATATCATCTGTGATTTTGCTTATATTCCCCGAATTTGTTTTCTTCTTATGTAGGAAGATATATCTATGCACATATCATATTTTGTTTTGTCTTTATGGGTAGGAAAGATATACCCCAGGCACATATCATCTGTAGTTTTGTCTTTGTGGATAGGTGTTTGGGGGCAATTGCGGGCTGACAAAAGGAGGATGCCCTCTTGACACCATTTCTGGTGTGTATGGAAACATTCCTGGATGTGATGGAAACTGTGCTCCAGGTTGCTGCCAAAACTGTCCTGGTTGTGAATGACTACGCCTAAACTCAGGTCTTTCAAAGGAGTTTTCAAGGTCTTTTTGCCTGCCATTGTGCTTAGGGGTGAGGAGCAGTAGTGGTGATTGTCTGTTGGGTGTCATGGCTGCATCTTGGTTATTGCTCTGTGGCTTCACATTAATTGCGCGGTCATACAACCTTATCCCATCTAATAGTTCGCTTGCATAGTGGACTGATACTGGGCTAGAGAATTCAACAAATCCAAATGACCTTTGTTGGCCTGTGTTTTTGTCTGTTGGGATTCGAACATTTTCCAAAGGGCCAGCCTACAATAAAATAAAAGTAATTTAAGTTATCCTCAAGACAATTATTTGCAATTACTGACTCCAATACCTTGTTTGGGCTAAAAAGTAAAAAAAAGCTCATTGAATTTATTTGAGTGTTTTCACATGGCTGGGATGACCAAATCAATAGGCCATTGCAGCTATTAGCTTGTGCGTGCATTACAACAGAAACCTACCTAAACTACCAGAATGCAGCATCCGCCTTTTAAAGCTTGCACCAAACAAAGGTACACTGCATGACGGTAGTTGAGGTAGGTTTCCATGCTTATAGCTGGAATGACCTATTGCATGCAGATTTCTTTCATCTTTCAAACTAGAAGCTGGTGCAATCAGTTCAATGGGAATCATTTTATAACAAGATTTATTTCCCTTTTGTTTAAGTAATTGTCATCCAATCACAGTGAAATAGTGAAATGGAAGGGAGGCCATCAGGCTTGATAGAGATTTTCTAGTAGTATCCCTCTTCTTGGTACTGAACGTAAGTAATAATCTGGATTTACAAGTGCTTGTATAAATAAGTATAAGTAATCTTGCCTAACACTGTCCATACAAAGCAATATATCCATCCTGACAGACTTGCAAATCCTCGCATTGTTTTAAATGTGCTGAATCACAATGGACCACTTGAAATTCGACCAGCTTAACGAGAGGAAAATAGGAAACTAATTTTAAACAGACAGCCGACTTATAAGTACCTGTAAAAAGAGCTCCCATAGAATCTCCTCCGTGACTCTTGAATCCAGATTGCCGACAAAAACCGAGCAGTCTTTTTCGCTATATCCTCCTGAGGCCATAGTATCTGGATTTTAACCATAAATAAACGAAAAATCTGTATGAAGTTTTGATGCAACACGAGTAAAATTGGAGTGAATTTTGAAGAAATTATAATCTGACCAGCGGTATACCATTTTAACCACAGGGCACCCGCACAAGTAAAGTGGTCTCACCCGATGATTCCAGGTGTTTCCGATGTCTAAGTATATTGCAGGCATTTATTCCTAAAAAAATATATATTTCATTTAGACTCCTTGGCTCAAATACTCAGAGACGATGACTCAACGGTATTTGTGGGAGCACTATTTGCGATCACCAGAGGGCCTACATTGCTCCTCAGCCCCTCGCCTTTGAATAATAGACTTAGTCGGGAATATCTGTGGGAGGAGACGGTACAGAGCCACAGAAAAAAAATCTATGACTGTTTTTTATCGGCTGATGGGTGTATGTGTGCGCCCGCCTCTAGCTACGCGTTTGCATTTGACAGAACAGGTAAACCATTTGTCGCATTTCCAGTTAAAATGTTTTCGACTGATTGTCAAACTTTGAGATACAGTTTGAATTCAACTGTTACCCCCTATTTTTTGTTATTAATATATCGACGTTATCTAACCTTCAATTACCGCTTGGTTCGTTGTCTATGCGGTTATCTAGGGAGGGCGCTTTTTTCGGTGAACGGCAAACACTCAAGCCCAACCAGGATTCTGGGCGGGAGGGTTCGTCCTAAACCCCCGTTTTGTTTGCTCTGAAGGGACCTTCAAGCCGGGTGGGGGGGGGGGGGGGGGGGGGGGGGAGGGTTCGTCCGAAACCCCCGAAACCCCCTAGCTACGGGCCTGACACTTTCGAATAGTCCCTAAAGAACGATACCCGGTTATCTTATATGTACCACAGTCACAATTCCTTTAGCTTAACCTTACAACTTCGAGACCGCGAAATGAAGTACATTTTAGAGAGATACTAAGATAATTCCGAAAAATGTTTAAAAAGACAGAAACCCCAGCAGGTGTATTTTTCGCATCGCTGATCTAAGACATGCGCAGTAAAACTCGCGCTTCTCCGGAAACCTCTATTCTTTGCCTATAAACTGTCGGCGAACTGCGCCGGGCGAAGCGGAGCCTCTCTCAGGCTATATATACCAGAAAAAAGCGTCTATGACCGGGATAAGGATATTCATGGATGAATTTTACCACACAAAAACAGGGAACAAATCAACTGGTAAGTTCCCAGCGTAAAAATAACAGGCAGGTAGGTGAGCGGAATTCCCCCTTCTTTATGTCTCAAACTATTTTACGGCACAGTTTCTAATAAAATCCCCGCGATAATTCTTATTTTATTAATTTTCACTGTCCTTTGTGATGTACTAAATGAGTGAGGAAATTATAATGTTTGCTAGTCGACTGCCTTAGAATCGAAGAGTCGGATAAGAAGTCACCTCGGAAACCACTTTACTGCGCTGATATTCGCCTTTTGCCTTCTCCGCTATCGTTCGCCAAAAAGACAGACATGGAATAAGTAAAAAGGGAAGTAAGATTTGCAGATAATACGAGTCAGAAATTTTCAACTCTGATTGCATTATTATTATGTATAGATCTTTTGCAAATGGTTTCAAGTTGCGCTAAAATGAAACCAAAACAAACTGAGAGTCCAGGTGTAAAAAGCTAAAATTTGCATACCATTGAGCTGGAGCGCCTGGCAACGAAGAAGATTCTTAGAGAGATGGCTGCTCATATTTTCGAGAAAAAAGAAAAAAAAAATCAACAATAACGAAACCAAGGACGTTGATATTTTTGCAGTATTTAGTATAGGTCTAGTCGTTTTCAGACGCCCCGGGTTTTTAATTATTTATTTACGAGTAAAAAAAATCTGCAACAGTCTTTTCTTCTCTGCTTGCTCGCTCCTTTCAGTGATATATGAATGAGATGACGGGATTAGGAAGATAGAAACTACCATAGATCAAACATGTCAGTTACTTTCGCTCGGAAGTGCGATGGTAAAGCGGTTTCGAAAGAAAACCTCCCAAATATTACTATATTTGTAGTAGTTTTAACAGTAGTTATTACACATACAAGTTTTGGCGCACTTCCTCAATATGGTAATAAAATCAGGAGCGAGAAAATATTGCATTGTAAGCTAGAATTACAGTGACAATTTCAGACCCTTATCAAGTCGGTCAACAAAAAAATTAAATTACATATATTTTCTTTTTTTCTAGGCCGTTTTCGGGTCGATAGGATTTTGGCACGAGAAACGAGCCTTTAGTCGTTCGGAGTTTTGTTTGTCTTTCATTTTTTTTTTTTATTTTTACTTTATTGACAATAAAGCCTAAAGTTAAACATCTGGCGAAATTGTTTGGCAAGATCTGACAAATTAGCCTGGCTCTCGCCAAGAAATTAAACCATCTGGCAAACGGCTTATTTTCAATCTGCTTAATAAGGGTAACCGCGGTGATATGGGCAGTTTAACACTGTTATTGGTCCGTTCCCTCTCTACACCTGAGGAATGGTGTATTTTAGTCCCTTATACCCACCGTAATAAGTCGAGTAAGCGCCGCGGCATTTCGGGCGAGGCGCTTATTCGGGGGAGGCGACTTATTCAAGCGATGTCTTTATAAAAAGGTGCATAAAAACGCGAAAGGAGTAAATATACTCCCTCTCGTTCCCACTCTACACCTGAGGAATGGTGTATTTTAGTCCCTTATACCCACCGTAATAAGTCGAGTAAGCGCCGCGGCATTTCGGGTGAGGCGCTTATTCGGGGGAGGCGACTTATTCAAGTGATGTCTTTATAAAAAAGGTGCCTAAAAAACGCGAAAGGAGTAAATATACTCCCACAGACACTAGAACAACATAAAGTCAAGTTTATCGTTATTCCAGAGAGTAGATATAACAGCACACTAGCATACACACACTGGCACCAGTTGGGCCAGTTATCTATAGTTTGCAAGGACAATGCTGTGTACAGTTAGTATTTCATTACTTTTTTTTTTGTTTTTCATAATTTATTTAGTGAATACTAGCAATTGTAAGCAAGAAATGCTAGGCAGAATAACACAAAGCTGATTATAAGTGTATAAAAGACACTATTGAACCATGATATAGTGTTCTTATTTTAAATATTGTTGATAATTTCAGGTTAGGGGTAGGGGACGGGTAAATTTTTATTACCCGTCCCCTAAATAGCATAATTTACATATGGTAAGCTTTTCTGCTGTAACTTTCTCTTCTTTTTGTGTATTGGGCTAGAATTTACAGCAAGTGTGTATTATATGATAGGGAACAATTTTTTTTTCAACATTTTTTGAATGACTTGATTTCAAGTGTATAATGTGATATTTTCTTGTAAATAGTATATTACGTAACACCTTAATTAGCATAAATTAATACAAAAACAATTAGTAAATGGTGAAAAAATTAAAAATGAGGAAACCAATGTGTAGCCCATTTTGTAAGCTTTCCATAGACATATAGCACAAGCAAATCGGATAAAAGCAGAAATGGCAGAATATTTTACAATGAGACACACAAAAAATGACCCCTTTTAGGGCAGGCACCAAATGGTTAAAGTCAACCTATTATTTCAGAGTCTGACATATCTTCTGTACAACTTGTGGTTTCGGCCTTCATAATTTCATAATTTTTTTTTTCGTGCAATGATTTTACGGTAAAATCGTGAAAAATGTTGCAGGGTTGGGTTGGGATTTTTTTCCTCAATCAGTTGCTTGCAGGAACGTTTTTTCCAAGTCACCCCCCCCCCCCCCCTAAATCAAATTGTTTTTCCCTGAGGACGCTTGGGAAGGAGATAACATTTGTATTTTTGTTTTTCTGTATAAAAAGCGTTACAATGCCCAACGACAACATTGTATGCATATCGTTTTGTGGGTTTGCATGCTCCTCCACTGTTTAGAAGTTTATTTCCATTTGTTCCTGTTAACTGATAAAAAACAGTATCGGTAAATCCAACTGTTATATACTGAAAGCTGTGCTTTGAACTAGATCATATAAGTATAATATAAAAGCTGAAAAAAACGGCTCCTAAAAAATTCAGAGCCCAACTTTAGAGGACCCTTTTGGTGGTTAAACATTTTAGGAACCCCCCTTCAATATCCCCCCCCCCCCCCTCGGTGCATTTACTGAACGCTCCCTTAGTCTAGGCGCTTATTTGAGCAATCACGTATGCTTATCTAAAACCCCATAAAAAAAATGCCATTTTTTTCAGATTTGTCCATGTTGGGTAAATGCCAGCTGATCACTACAAATTTTAAAACCCCAATGAAGACTGAAAAGCAGGTAAGTACTGCATCGTAGAAAGCACTTGCAGGACCTTGCCCTACAGCCTGGTGTGTTTCCTTTACTTCTTTTTCGAATCCCCGGATTATACTATTTTGTTAAACAGCCTTCCCCAAAATAGTAAAGGCGGATGAAAGGTCGCGGTTACCCCTTATGTACTAGCGGTTAGAAAACCTAACGTTGGAATGATGCACCACGCTCATAATCATCATCATCATCACCACCATCATCATCATCATCATCGTCGTCGTCATCATCATCATCACCGTCTCTATTATCACCTCTATCATCAATATACGCAGCATTCAGCATTCAACAGTCATACCTATAGTAATATTGTAATTTTATTGCTCCTTTTTCTAATAGACTCCACCAGACGTCATCCCGTTAAATGTGGGAGGTTACTATTTCGTAACGAGGCGGTCCACTCTCATGAAGGACAGCGATTCCATGCTGGCGGTTATGTTCAGCGGTCGCCACCATCTCGACACGGACAATGAGGGCAGATACTTCATAGACAGGTACTTAAATGGATTGTACTACAGTCAACCCCCACCCCCCCCCCCCCCCCCCCTACAAATGAACCCTCAAGACAGACTCCACCCCGAATAATACGAGTAATTCGAGTTTCTCCATACTTCCGGTCGCACGAGACGGGTAAAACAAGCTACCTAGAACATGGCCGTAGCACCGGGTAGGGCAATGGAGGTATGTGCCCCCCAATAATATTAAAAAAACGATATAAGGAAATGACATATTGGGGCGTGGCTGTGCCATCCCCTCAATATTTTCTTAATATTTTTATGCATTGTACCCCTCCCCCAATCTTACGTGGCCTGCCAAGGCTTTGTAGAAGAGATTATTTCTTATTCAAGAAAAAAAGAAACATTTTAAACGCTTTCTATTTTTTTTAGTTAGCAAGGGTTATCTGGCTTATCAACCACGCATATCATTTGTATAAAATTAAAAGTCTTATCACGCACATTATTTGTATAAAATTAAAAGTGCTATCGCTAGGATTATTCTGTACCTCCTTTCTGAGGTTGTTTCTCCCTCTCTTATCTCACTCAGGGACGGCACATACTTCAAACACGTGTTGGATTTGTCCTTTAGTCATCTTCTCTTATATCACCATCCTCACTTAGGTAATCTTACTCAGGGACGGCACATACTTCAAACACGTGTTGGATTTGTCCTTTAGTCATCTTCTCTTATATCACCATCCTCACTTAGGTAATCTTACTCAGGGACGGCACATACTTCAAACACGTGTTGGATTTGTCCTTTAGTCATCTTCTCTTATATCACCATCCTCACTTAGGTAATCTTACTCAGGGGCGGCACATACTTCAAACACGTGTTGGATTTGTCCTTTAGTCATCTTCTCTTATATCACCATCCTCACCTAGGTAATCTTACTCAGGGACGGCACATACTTCAAACACGTGTTGGATTTGTTCTTTTTGTCATCTTCTCTTATATCACCATCCTCACTTAGGTAATCTTACTCAGGGACGGCACATACTTCAAACACGTGTTGGATTTGTCCTTTAGTCATCTTCTCTTATATCACCATCCTCACTTAGGTAATCTTACTCAGGGACGGCACATACTTCAAACACGTGTTGGATTTGTCCTTTAGTCATCTTCTCTTATATCACCATCCTCACTTAGGTAATCTTACTCAGGGACGGCACATACTTCAAACACGTGTTGGATTTGTCCTTTAGTCATCTTCTCTTATATCACCATCCTCACTTAGGTAATCTTACTCAGGGACGGCACATACTTCAAACACGTGTTGGATTTGTCCTTTAGTCATCTTCTCTTATATCACCATCCTCACTTAGGTAATCTTACTCAGGGGCGGCACATACTTCAAACACGTGTTGGATTTGTCCTTTAGTCATCTTCTCTTATATCACCATCCTCACTTAGGTAATCTTACTCAGGGACGGCACATACTTCAAACACGTGTTGGATTTGTTCTTTTTGTCATCTTCTCTTATATCACCATCCTCACTTAGGTAATCTTACTCAGGGACGGCACATACTTCAAACACGTGTTGGATTTGTCCTTTAGTCATCTTCTCTTATATCACCATCCTCACTTAGGTAATCTTACTCAGGGACGGCACATACTTCAAACACGTGTTGGATTTGTCCTTTAGTCATCTTCTCTTATATCACCATCCTCACTTAGGTAATCTTACTCAGGGACGGCACACACCTTGTCCTTGGGCTTGTCCTCCTACCATCTCCTCCCTTCTCACCCTTCTGCCTTACCTCAATCAGGGACGTCACATACTTCAAACACGGGTTGGGCTTGTCCTCCTACCATCTTCTCTTATCTCACCCTTCTGCCTTACCTCACTCAGGGACGGCACACTCTTCAAACACGGGTTGGGCTTGTCCTCCTACCATCTTCTCTTATCTCACCCTTCTGCCTTACCTCACTCAGGGACGGCACACTCTTCAAACACGGGTTGGGCTTGTCCTCCTACCATCTTCTCTTATCTCACCCTTCTGCCTTACCTCACTCAGGGACGGCACACTCTTCAAACACGGGTTGGGCTTGTCCTCCTACCATCTTCTCTTATCTCACCCTTCTGCCTTACCTCACTCAGGGACGGCACACTCTTCAAACACGGGTTGGGCTTGTCCTCCTACCATCTTCTCTTATCTCACCCTTCTGCCTTACCTCAATCAGGGACGGCACACTCTTCAAACACGGGTTGGGCTTGTCCTCCTACCATCTTCTCTTATCTCACCCTTCTGCCTTACCTCAATCAGGGACGGCACACTTTTCAAACACGGGTTGGGCTTGTCCTCCTACCATCTTCTCTTATCTCACCCTTCTGCCTTACCTCACTCAGGGACGGCACACTCTTCAAACACGGGTTGGGCTTGTCCTCCTACCATCTTCTCTTATCTCACCCTTCTGCCTTACCTCAATCAGGGACGGCACACTCTTCAAACACGTGTTGGGCTTCCTGAGGGACGAGCAGGTCCTTCCACCGCCTTCTCTCGCCATACACGTGTACAAGGAGGCCCAATTCTACCAGATACAGCGGTTAATCGAGAGACTGGAGCGCTACGCAAACGTCTTCGCGCTCAAGCTTAACAACGCTAAGAAATTCAAACTGGGAGATTCGTTCGACGCGTGGAAAAACAACATTATCAGAACAGCTCAGGAGAGAAGCATGGAGAGCCTTTCGTCGACAGGAAGGGTGAACTTCGTGTGTGCCGAGGATAGAAAGATGTTCAAAGCAGCTGATGACTGCATTGGACAACTAGAGCACTCTCTTGTGGTCACGAGTCCAGGCAAAGACAGGCAGACCTGCTGTCACGAGTCGTACGAACAGGTCAGAATTACAATTAGACTTTTCTTAATAACCGAGGTTACTGGGAGGGCGTTAAACGGGGAGGTTCGATCAGTCGGTTTTCGGCGGTGGGGTGAAGGGGCAGTAGTGATTGCTATATGTATGAAGATTTCCATTGCAGCAATGCGATGGAGTGTGGAGTGTTATGATTGTGATGATATTAAAATGACGCTGCTTGTGATTTGGTGATAATAATATAGGTGATTATTATAATAATGACATCGACAACTATGGTGATAAAAAAATAATTATCCCTAAAAGTCCTATGTAATACTTGGTTAACCATTTTTTAATCAAAATACTTCGCCTTGAATTAGTCGACGGAAATGGATTTTTTGTGTAACCGAGTATTGACCGTCAGCGTGAAATGGGGGCGTAATTGGCCTTTAAATAAGGCCCCCATTTTTTGCTTCTGCTCGATGCTGAGGCACACAAAGCATCCATTTACATCGGCTAATTTAAGCGAGTAACCAATATATTTTCAATAAAGTAACGTTAAACGTAACAGATTTCATTCTTAGATTGTTATTTTTTTAGTTTCCTTGCGAATAAACCGTTGTAAAAGTCAACAGTAATCAATAACAAATGAGTAGTTGATCGATATTTTAAAGCCTTGATTTTCAGGTTCTAGGTAGAATCGCTAAACCTGACCTGGAACTGGAACTCTCCCCTGGGGACACAGAACTCTTTGCCCGTCTGACGGAGCGCGAGCTGAGAACGGAGGGCTACACGTGCCGGGTGTGGAGGGAGGAGATACGGTGCAATAACGTGCGCAAGCTGTTCGGAATCGGGCTAGAAGAGTGTGAACTAAAGCTAGTGGAATATTACGTGGAATTTGAGTGGCCCGAGCCGGAATCCGCTTGCGACAGACAGATACCATAGTATGACATCATGAGCATTAGTATGACGTCATAAGAATCCAGTCATAGAGAGAGAACGAGCTACAGCTAATGGAATATTACTTGGAGTTCGATTGGCCCCTGCCGGAGCACATTTGCGACAGACACCATAGTTTGACGTCACGACTGTCATGTCGTAACGTATAACAGAATGCGGTATACTGGTAGTAGTACTAGAAATACTACTGTATTTGACCTTAAACTGAAATCTGCTAAGAACAGATTAATTCCATTAATTTACGTCACGCCGTGATGTAAAAAGCAAAAGAAATGAATTGAAAAGCAAATTGAATGAATCAGACAGAACTCTTTACCACATGTGACATTTTCAAGTCGATTTTTTTACTGGGATACCTGTGGTAACCCAGTTATAAATTGCAACTGTTTTTTTTTCCGTGGTCCCGGGAAATCTGCAATGTTTCACAATACCCCAAGAGCCTCTGCGCCACAGTCAATACTTCGCTTGTTTTAGTATTGATTGCGACCTTACTGAAGCCTTTTTCTTACACGAAGTATCTAGCCTATTGTCCTTCGTCATCGCAACGCTTAGTTACCAAAAACTTTTGCATAATTTAAAACTGTGTCATGGCCGCCATCTTGAATTTGAGATTCCAGCTCTCAGATCCATGTTATTTGTGCAGTTGAAGGCCCGATTCGCGATCTAATAACTGTATATTTAACCATAGCCTCAATTTCTACCAAGTTATTTTGGAAAATCATCTCAGCTTGGATTGATTTCGCTGTATTTACTCGTGTTTACATTTGCGACCCGAGGAGACACGCGGCTCAAGATAAGAATTAAGTTAAGTGCTGACTGCTTTAGACTCATACAGCTTACTTCAAGACGTAATTAAATGTGCTCTGGACACTCATGAATGGACTCGAAGTATTTACCTTGATTGCTTAATCTATTTTGAAGTGGAAGAAGTTTGAAAAAATTAATGGAAATCGTCTCCTACAAATCGCTTTGTCGATGAATCTACTTTACATTGTACACTTAACCGGCTACCCTAAGATGAATTTTATGTTCTTACTATAAAATATCTTGATCTCTCTCATTGAATCTCATCATTTTAACCATGTCGATTTTAATAAAGTACAGCATAGGTGTTGTAAGTCATGTAAGTGTAAAATATGTACTTAACATATTGACCCCTCAACCGGCCTGTACCGGCTTTGGGAAGGACCCACAACCCAAAAAATTCATAAATGCAAACTAAACACAACAAGATGAAGATACTCAGGCATCAGTCTAAGGGATAAATGGTCTTGCAGATATGCATCCAACCAAGGTGTTGGCATCTACTCTTAAGCCAAATAATAGCACAGGTTCTTTGACAAATTTCAAATCGAACAAGGAAAGAAAAGCAGAATCACCTCTCTCAATAAAACGCTCAAACACAGCTCAAGACACAAATAAATAATTTTAAAACACATTCTCAGCTATCCTTAATCTTATTTCGATGCTAACTCTGATGTCGGGATAGTATTTGAAGATAGGACAATCAGCCCTGTCTACTCTCATGGAGCACACCTCGAGTCCACCCCACACCTGAAGAGATGATGCTCTTACTTTTCTTGCCCCAATCAGTGTTGTGATATGGCATTTACAATAAAAAACAAGATTATATATTTTTTATTATACCCAAAGTAGGCAGTAAAATCTTTGTCATACATGTCATACAAACAAGTTGCACATCTCAGGTATCCCAGTCAACCCTGCGGCAAGGGTCTAGTTTACTTTTTTCTGGCGTTGCCGTCGACATTTGCGGGTAGCAATACAGACGTCACCTCACTAACGATTAAAAAAAGACCAGAAATAACAGACTAGTAAATGGTCTATTTTTTATTAACGATTAAACACGAGATACCAACATTTTCCAAGTGTTAAAGTCATTCTCATTGAAATTTTGAAGACTTTCCGTTGAGGTGTGGCCGTACTCATTTCAATCCTCAATGTCTGCACCGAGTCCATCAAAAATTCTCTGTTTCCCATATAAACTCTTTTTTTTTCATATTAAATGACACATTGGCCTAAATCACGTCGGTTGCCTCTTTGCTGACGTTTTCCGCGATTTCTTTCGCTGCCGTAGCGACTGTAGAAGGTTGTAGTTGCTATAGTGGGTGAACTGTTCGGATATGAACGGAATGTAAAATGCGCGGAAGAATGGATGGGACCTACGAAAACATACAAAAAAAAAGTCAAGTATTCCTTCTGCAAAGAAACGACCCAAATGTATAGATTTCCTGTATTGTTAACGATAGAAAACAAGAACATATCAAAATGATATATGGAAGAATTGGTTCACCTACCTTTGTGAGTCAAGGAATGGTTTGGAAGCGACCACTTCCCAGTCTTTGCTCTGTCTGGAATAGTTAGGTTCGAGTGGGGTTTCTGTACCAGTGTCCAGATCCACAAGGAAGTGACATTTGTTAATGGACACCTGCAATAGCAGGAGAAACCAGTTCTTAGACCCATTAAGACGAATCACTAGATACTCCCCATGATCTTGTCGACTAGAAATTGCAAGCCAAAGTCCGTCCGATTTACCTTAGATAACACTGAGCAACCTTTACCGAACTACTTATTGCATTCTTGACCTATTCTTTATGCCTCGACTTATTACAAGTAATGTTTGGACGGAATGTGTGTGGCCATGTTTCAAAATAGACTCAGGACATGAATGGCCGAGGCATGTCTCGGCTACCTGTTTCGTGTGAAAATATATATACCTCGGCGGAAATGCGCGTGCTGTGTAGGTTATAACGGTTGAGGATGTGAGATTTGCGCACCACTGTTCGGTAAAGGCGTATGAACCATTAACCATTGGCTTATTGCTAACATTATTGCAAACATTTTTTATAGTAATCATGTTTAGAGGCGTGTGTGCGTTGAAGTACTTCGCAGCAGCCGAGGGACATGGATTTTCACGATAAACGGACCAAAGAGGCTGTATGCTTACGTATCTCGAGGGCTCTTCTTTGTTCATGTCGTTCATCTCCGTCGGGATGATCCACGTGGCGTTGGATCCCTGTGCGTATGGTTTTGGTAGTTGCGCACGGAACTCGGATTTGATAAACTGAAGGTGCCACCTGCAAAGTGAAGGCATACATAACATATCATACCGTTAGACCGTTGCTTAATTGTTTGTGAGATCGATTTGAAAGCAGCAAATCATCACGAGAAACATCGTTATTCTAAGTGGCGAGTCTACAAACTTATTTCCATCGCACAATGAAATAAACTCTCGACGGTTCCATAGACTAGACAACGATAACCCCAGCTTACGCATTGAGCTTCATCGTAACTCACCTTATTGGGTCAAATATAAGGGATACTCGCAAATGCAGAACTTCCTAGTTTAATAAATCCTATTTAAAGTACCTCGCATTAGGGCATTTCAGGGGATAACAAACCTCCCCGCCCCGTTTATGCGAGTTCAAATTTCTTATCATTTGAATAGTGCTGTATTGTATTCTTCTCTTCTCATATTAAAAATGGTACAAAAACGTGGCCAAATTGTGATTGATATAATTCTTCCTCTGATTGGCTTCGTTATCGAATTTGTCATTTCTGTTTGGTCACTGACCTGTCATTTGGGAGAAAGAAGCTGCTGGGGTAGCGGTACCACTCCTTGCCCACGCACACGTTGATCTGTTTGTCTCGCAGGGTCTCGTGTAACCTCTCGCTCATGTGGTTCATCTCAAGGTAAAGGTCAAGCGGCGCGTGATACCCTGAATCAAAACAATCCTTAAACAACGGAACCTCCACAATCCGGGTACTATTACCCTGAATCAAAACAATCCTTAAACGATGGA
Source organism: Nematostella vectensis (assembly GCF_932526225.1). Taxonomy (NCBI): domain Eukaryota; kingdom Metazoa; phylum Cnidaria; class Anthozoa; order Actiniaria; family Edwardsiidae; genus Nematostella; species Nematostella vectensis. Next base: position 14,281,844 of record NC_064042.1, on the reverse strand, counting down.
ACCTCTACAATCCGGGCATCTATATCCTGAATCAAACCAATATTTATAAATTCTGATCTCCGTAGTACGGACATGCACACCTCAAACAAATCCTTATAAAGCTTAGCCTTTGCAGTGGAACTTCCATATAACGAACATCCATACCCTTCTTTATATCAAAACCAGTGGGAGCCCCATTTATCGGAGCTCAATATCCTAGATTAAAAAAAATATTGTTTTCAAACCTAGACTAAGTTACCAACAACTCCTGTTACCTTTACTTCAAACATAGCAACGACAATAGCTCAATTAAGAAAAATACAGTTAAACAACAACGACAAACCGCAACAACAACAACATCTACGACTGTATTGGCAAAAAAGAAACCAACAACAACAACAATAATAGCAGCATCAATAACGACGACAACAGCAAGAAAACTACACAGTGTCTGAAGCAGCAGCAGCAGCAGCAAAAACAGCGATAGCAACAACAACATCATTAGCAACAACAGCAGCTACAACAACAACAAAACGTAGACATCTAACCTACCGTAAAACAATGCGCTGGATCTTGATAGGGAGGCGGCTGAAAAGATCACCCCGACAAACACCGCCAACCACGTGGACGAAGCGGAATAGTGTCTCTTACTTGTACGTGCAGACAGGTAGTGGTACACCTTCTGTGGAGAACAAACCAAGAAACAGTTGAATAGTGTTCGCCTGGCCAAACGTTATTAATAAAAATATGAACGCTAATAAAAGTCAAATGGAACGAAGCTATTGTAGAAGATAGGTTTCGTATCTCATGCATTGCAAGAGTTGGTGGTAAGGTCTATTTCGGTCAGACGAACCTCTTGAACTCAATTTCAACATCTTCTTTAGTGAGTTCCATGCCGCATATATGGATATTAAAACATCAGGATGTTACTAAAAGTATGAGTAACCAATATAAAATATAAAATCGAACTCATTAGCTCTACTTGATGTAGCTATGTGCATGTTTGATAAAATTTTCACGTCCACCAACCTGTAACTCCGATAAAGAGACAGCTCCAAATAAACAGAACAATGGATAGATGGGAAACAGGAATCGCTCCTCCTAAAAGACACAGTAATTTCAAGAGAACATTACTACAAAATGCAAATCAGGTTATCACAATGTCTCCTAGTTCTTCACATACAACTGTTGACCCGTAAGTACAGATACATAAAATCCGCCCGGTCTACTACACCCAAGAGCGTGAATTAGTGTTCTATTAGAGGTCTAGGGACTGTGAGTCTCGCGTCTTCTCGGATATATATTTTAATTCGGAGGTCCCAACTCCATGAGGCTTACGAAAGATTTAATCTAGGGGGTAAATTGATCGTGACCGAAAGAACAATTGCAAAAAATATATATATTCTTAAAATGCACTAGAGTTTGCGATCCTGTTGAATCATAATGACTACGTCAGTGAAGAAAAGGAGGAGCGGAAAAGGAGTTGGGACAGAAAGTGCTTGTTCTTTTTTCCAGACAGCAATCCTCATATCTATTAGCTGTATTGCCTATATAAGGTATATCTCACCTTGTGAGGTCGTGTAAAAAAAATTGCTATCCAGATGTACATTCCACTTATAGGCAGCCATATTGGTAGGATAGAGGACGGAACTATAAACAACACAATTTAATACACAAAAAATAATGAACATTTGAAAATTGGAAGGGTACTTTTTGAAGGAAAGTACCCATGCTTAGTCCATGTAGCTCGCGCTAAAATCTACTGTGTAATCACGGGAGCATAGCAAAATTTGTTTCTAATAAGCGCACGGTTTAGATTACATGCTTACATTGTATGTGTTACTGGACGAGAGAAGTCTGGAGGCTCTGGTACCCAAGGTAAAAGATTACTAATCAGGTATTGGTAATGCGAGCTCCTTGTCATGTCACCTGGACAATAATAGCACTTAGGTCAAGAGTCGTTTCTCAACCCCTGTCATCGGTTACAGATCGCAAAAAATAAAATAATAAATTAGGCCCGCTATACACTTCATGCATCTTTTGCGCAGACACTATCTATCCAATATCTTTGGGTGGTCTGTATCTGATAGCAGGCATTCTCAAAGGGAGCTCGCGTTACAAATACTCAAAGAGTCAACTTTGTGAAAACACATTATCTAAATTGCTTGTTCATTAGAAACACATTTTGCTGTGCTCCCTTGGTGTAACCCGTCCATCTGCAACTTAAGGACGAGGAGCTGATGTAATGGCGGTAAAAAGAATGAAAGCACTGCATACTTTACAAGGCAGTTTTCATCTACTTACACTAAGATAAAATAGGAACTACCAAATGTAATACTCACACTTTCTTTCCTGTCTTTTTCTCATAACTATTTTAGAAAAAATCTGAGAAGAGAAAAATGAAAACTTAATACAACAACAAATGATCGCAAACTTATTTATTTTGTTATTAATATCGATTCTTGCTAATAGCTTTTAAAGCTAAATCGCCTTCTGGCTTCCATCATTTTAAATCCTTGAAGCGTTTTCATTGGCCAGTAGCATTAGTCTATGAATTTTAGTCTACCTACAGTATAAAACAAAGCCAGCAAAGTTACTTACTACAATAGGTAAGACAAGAAAAGCCAAGACAAACACAATGTTGAAGTTCAGGAAACCATTCCTAAAGTAGTATGTCCAAGGTTCAACACCTAAAATAGAAAGAACCAATCTTAGCCTAGAAACAACATGATTCTATTGTATTTTGTGTTTTCTAAATGGAATAAATTGATTCCTAGACATGGGTGCAACATTTTTGTTCTTCCAGTTAAGGCATGGCTTGCATTGCAGCTGGAGTTTGATTTAGCAAGTGATAGAGCTTGTTGCAATGCAGTTGGAAGACTTTAAAAGTGTTTCGAGCAAACGTACGTACCATATACAGTAGGTCAGGTCCACTTTGCCAAACACGTTGTATATAACTCAATGCTTAAAGGTGTAATGTCCAGATGCTTAAAAAATATGAGCACAAATCCATACGTACCATATAGGTCAGGTCCACCTTTGCCAAACACGTTGTACATGACAATATTTAAAGGTGTGATGACCATTTTACCATAGAAATAAGTATCCACATATACCAGTGGTCCCTGAAAGCATTAACCTTGCATCAGCTTACACATTAACGAGTACAATAAACATAGTTAGATTTCTACCTACAGTAGTATACATTGCCTATGTACGTGTACAATGTTTTATCTTTTAATAGTATACTTGTTATAGTCGACACAGATATTAAATACAAATCCCATCAAGAACGGCAAGCCTACAGCTTTGATTTTTGTGTCTGCAAAAAGGTAATTGTGCAAGAAGACATTGTGACGTCCCTATAAAAAAAATCTTATTCAAAGCGGCAGCTAAAACAAGCATTTATGGCAAGCTACAGTATCTACAAATAAAAGTCTGTATTTAGCCAAAAGTTTTGACTGCACAAATTCTGTCTTGAATACCATGATGTTTAACCATAATTCTATTCCAGAGTTTATCTATTATACAAAATTAACTAATAATAACTTACCAAAATGGCAATAAGGGAAATGAGGCACCACTCAATGAAATAACGAATTCTTCTTTGTCTGATGACAACATCCCAAGCAATTGGAATCCTGTGAAGAAAGTACAAGCAGGTTTTACTTATAGGTTTTGAAGGGTGCAAATACATACAGGCCCATACCCAGGGGGGTGCAAGGGGTGTATTCGCTCGCGTCCACTTCTGGCTCACAATAGACATGCTATTTGTAGACAAAGATATAAAGCATAAGCGAATATATATAATATAATTATATATAAAAAAGGCATTTAAGATCACTCTGGTATGTCATAAATCTATAAGTCTGACTTTTTTTGTAACCAAATCCGATAATAAATGTCCTGTGTAAATACTGCAATGACTGTTTTGTGGTCAGTTAGATTACTTATAAAAAAAACTCAACCCCTCCCCCCCAACCAAGAAAAAAAAAATACTGGGTACAGGTCTGACACACTTCTTCTTCTTCTACACTGAAGGGTCATTTTTTATAGTTTTAAATACGATTTCTAGGGTTTGAGCAAGTTGAATAAGACATGCATAGATGCTATCCAGCAGTTAAATCCCCTATGTACAATTAGAAAAAAAGTAATCCAAAATGGAGGGATTTTGTTGAACAACCTTAATAACAATTATGAAGCTTATTAAATAAAGGCATCCACAGATAAAAGGTTGGTTAAAATTGTATCTGATAAATGTAGAAAAAGGTGTGCTACCATACCAAGGCTTTTGAAGTACATACCCAAGAGCTGCACTGAAAGGCCAGCCAATCAGAGCACCTGCGGCAGTGGTAACTATGGCAACCTGCAGATAAAATGTTAAAAAATTCAGCCTCATATGGAATAAGTGGTGATAGCTGGCTTAGCTAGCACTCTTTTCTCAGTAAATCGCTTGGTTATCTCAGATAATTTTCTAATGCTATATGATTCTTCCGACAATGGTATTCAACTTTGCAAAATAAATATTATATTCCATATTCTTATTATATATCTCTCAGAGAAATTCCTTTCTCTAAGCCAGTAGAATCCGAGCTTAACAGGGGCAGGTTGCACCAAGCCTGGATAAGTCTTATCCACCGGTTAAATCCTTATCCAGCGGATAAAAGTTATAAGAGTGGCGTGATTCGGTTGCACAAAGCCTGAATAAAAGTTATCCAGCGGTTAAAGTTATCCAGATGATAGAGGTTGGATAAAATCTTATCCACTGAATAAAAATGTGAAGAAAAAACAAAATGGCGTCTTGCTTTGAAAGTTAAAACACATGCAAACAACTTTTTTTACAGTTGGTAAATTTACAATAAACTACGAACTTATGTAAATGCAGCTCTGGTAGGACTGGAATCAATCTATAATGCCGTTCTGTCAAGAAATGTGACTCCTAAAGACAGGAAGAAGCTAAGCACTATCCCTTTGATCATTCTGTGATTTACGTGTACTTTGCCTCATAAACTGTTTGTTTCTGGCACTTTTAGTAGCTCTTTCAACGGTCGCCATTTTGCTTGAAGGAAAAACAATGCGCGCTTTAGTGGTAAATGACGGCTAATAGTGGATAGTTATCCAGCGTGCTATCCAAGCTTTGTGCAATGCTATTTTATCCACCGGATAACTATCCTCTAAATAAGGATTTTATCCAGTGTGTTGCGCCTATCCGGCGGATAGCTTATTCACATTTTGTGCGACCCGCCCCAGATGTTTAGGAGATTTCTTATAAACACATAAGAATAGAACTAAACAGGACCTACTGTATATTCAGTCCATATTTATGTGCTATACAGCCTTGAGGTGTTACTCACGGGGTAGTTCCCGGCAAACCAGCCACCATAAGACAGCAGCATCATGTACATGGCAAATGAACTTGGTAGAAAGGCTGCAAGTAGAATAACCATGTTTGCTGAGATTAGACAGCTTAAAAAAGGGGGGAGAGGAGGGGACAGGGCGGGGCGGGGTGAGGCACAGAAAAAATGAAAGGTGCTGCATGGCTACCTACATAGGGGTACCGTTGGAGTTAGCGTTCTTAATGGGTTGCCGTCTATATGGCAATCAGTCAGGAAGAGCATATGGTTGGAGTTAGGGTTCCTAATGGGTTGTCGTCTATATAGCAATCAGTCAGGAAGAGCATACGGTTGGAGTTAGGGTTCCTAATGGGTTGTCATCTATATAGCAATCAGTCAGGAAGAGCATACGAAATCCTTTGAGTGCAACCTTATGTGAAATAGGTGTATAAAAACCAAGCAAATTATGTAATAAATAATTAAATAATATCATTAGTCTTTTTCTATATAGTGGTTGCTTGTACATGACTCCTAATGATTGTCTTGTGAGTATATCTTTTATCAAATTAAAGGAGGCTAAAGCTGTATTCACCAGCCACTTGCATATTTAGTATATAGAAACACAAATGAATTAAATAAGCAGTACTTACCAGCGGCAGATATAAACATCCCTGTACTGAAAACAATAAATACTGCAGCAAGTTGACTAACATAGCTACCGAACTGCTGGATAACACCCCTAGAACAACAGAAAAAATCACATCAATAGCAATGCATTGAGGGGGTAATCATCCACTCAATTTCATAGGGGGGCTCAGTGAGAAGGGGGAAGAATTTGCACCAATCAAGGAGGTTTCCCAAGAAGGATAATTTTTTCATTTAATGCTGGTACTTTAACTTGTCTATTTTTTTTTAGCAATTTATTTTAAAAAAACAATGATAAAGATGGTTAGTGGCATGTAAGTTACAAGAACAGATGTTACAGCTGAAGTTTGCTATATTCTTTTGATGGCTGCTGCCCATCAAATACTACTTCATTACTCCCCTTGGCCAGTCACTAATGCGCAAACACAACAAAACACCATATGTGTGTGGCTCGTGCTGGGTGCCTGTGAACATGGTACCACTTCACATTTTATTAATGTAGAAGCATTCTAAACTTATGACTTATAATACTTGGTTATATATTAAGTGCAAGTGCAGTTACACATTAGAAATTGAATCCAAGAAAAATACAAATTCATAACACATCACAGATACAAAAAAACAAGATTAATTGATCAAATGCATTGATTTATAGCCTCAAGGATTGAGGCCTTAATGTAACATGTTATTAAGTTTGGTTACACAGTGGTTCTCGGCGTCCAACAGGCGAGATGAGAAAATTATCACCTCTTATTGTATGATATGTAGTGCTTAACATAGTTACGTCATTTTACAAACATAAAACAATAGTTGTTATCAAAACAAGAAATTGCGGAATTTGATAAAACATGCTTACTAACAAAAACACTTTCCAACTGCATCATGTTACATTGGGAAGCAATTACATGTTATGCTTGCTGAAAGCTGTCGTGGGTAGTCTGGCAAAGCAATGCATCATGGGCAGTCTGGCAAAGCAATGCATCATGGGAAGGTTGGCAAAGCAATGAATCATGGGAAGGCTGGCAGAGCAATGCATCATTGGTGGGGGCCTCGTTAATCATGTACAGCCATGTATACAAATAGGACTACCTGTAGAAGTATGTTTCACATGCAGCACACACGATAGACAAGATGAACCGAAGAAAGTAGAATACCAACAGCTGTATGGCGAAAAAAACAAAAAAAAACAATGAACATTACATACTGTGAACCTGATATTTAGATCTTAGACCCTTTGTGACAACATCATACATTTTCAAATATATAAAATTATGCTAAAATGTGGATAGTATGTGAATGATACAGTACAACACCTTGTTGGCCTTTAATAAATGGACCTGCAGCAAGCCAGGGATGGTGTGAAGGGTGAGGTATCCGTACGACCTGATAGCATACAAGGGGGAGTACTCCCATGTCTGGAAACCTGACCCATACAACAGGAAGTGAGTCTGCAAGAAATGAAACATACAACAGGAAGTGAGTCTGCAAGAAATGAAACATACAACAGGAAGTGAGTCTGCAAGAAATGAAACATACAACAGGAAGTGAGTCTGCAAGAAATGAACATAGTGTACAACAGGAAGTGATTCTGGGAGAAATGAACCTACAACAGGAAGTGAGTCTGGCAAAAATGAAATATACAACAGGAAGTGAGGCCGGGAGAAATGAAAATACAACAGGAAGTGAGTCTTGGAGAATGAACAGAGTTTTCGACAAACAAACAAAATCTAAAAAAATGGCAGCTGTTTTAATAGAAGACTGAAGAAAGCAAGTCACTTAGAAGTGAAAGCTATGTATAGTGACAATGAACAGCTGAATGATGTTTAATTTTAGCATGGATTAAATTTTACAGCGATTAAAGCAAATTAAGTTTCTACAACTACTACTACTATTATTTGTGCCCTAATAATGCACATACATGCAAAATAAATGATACTAGCACTAAAAAATTAAAATTCGATCATTTCGCCGTTAACCCGGGCCCAAATACAAAAACAAAAATGTTGCCGCCCTACCGTCCGTTTCTTAACCCTGTAGAGCAGGCAATAAGTTGTTTGAAAGCAGCGATAAAGGCAGATATTTCACGGCCTGAAATATGTACAGGCAGACATGAACAACAGAGATGAAGCAGGGAACAGAGGAGTACCATTAGGTATTTATCGCACAAATTTGTTGCTGGAAGCGCTTCAGCAAAACATCAACACCATCGCACAGCCAAAATGTACCGAATGGTATAGGTTCATGCAAACCTATCTAACCACACTGCCTCAACGGCGAAATGATCAAAGGGTGATTTTTGAGTACTAGTACCATTTATTTTGCATGTATGTGCATTATTAGGGCAAAAATAAACGAGAAGTAATTGAATAATTATTTTAGGATATTGTTTGCCATAGAGGGATTATTGTTTGTACGGAGGCGCTAACGTTTGTAAGAAGCACGCAAATGTCTTTCACAAAATACTATTGTTTGCACTTGCTGTAATAAAAATGTTAATGAATATTTCGTTTACTGTATTGATTGCGAGGTCTTGTATTATTGATATTTTGTTTGTGTTATTGTTATGTATCAACGGACAGTGCTAAAAAAAGGCAAGACTAGTTCCAGTACTGCGCGGTTAAACCAGCCTTTTTGTTTTGAAATGGCGGCGTTTTACCGGCGAACTGTCACATTTTGGTGAATGCTAAGAAAACTAGATCAAACCTAAGGCTCAAATTTTCTTTATGGCTCCCTCATTATCAAACAAATCTGTCATCTTTTGTACAGTATGGTTTTAATGCTGTACAGTAAGTCAAAACAGCGACCGAAGTCAGCCTTTCGTACCTTTACTCAAACGATTCAACACTGAGATTTTGTTTGTTTTTTCCAGAACACGCGCATGCGCATACGTTTTTCAGCACTGTCATATCAACGTGCAAATGAAAATAGATTTTTTTATTCCTGGTTGTCGAATAGTGTAAATGAATGTGAAGAAAATGCAATTGTGTGCACTCAATTATGTAAAGTTCGTTAATGTATTTCCTTTTAGTTCGAATGATTTTCCTTCGCTTAAATGACAGTACATTGGTGTAAATGTTTGTAATTTTGGCTAAAATGAATGCGTATTTCTCTGTAATGAAAAGCAAAAGGTGTAAAATGAAATTTGGGTTTAATAGGGTGTGTGATGTAAGTTGGACCAACAGACATCCCCCCCCACAAAAAATAATAATAATAATAACATCCCTTGTTGTTATAGTATCAAGATTTAAAGGTACTCACTGGCTCCCAATAATTGAATGTCTCATCACAGTCAGAAATATTGCTGAGGAATGCTGAGCAGAATCTGGCTGATAGCAATAACTTGAAGATGGTGTATGGCTTAGGGCACCAGACCTCATTATCATGGGTACTGTCATCCCTGAGTAATAACATGTCAGAGATCAGCGTCAAAGTGTGAGGAGTGAATAGGTTCGCGGATCAGCGGATCAGCGGATTCAGCCCCGAAATGCTCACAGATTACTGATTTTGATAATTATTTCAGTGGATTGGCGGATTTTGGAAATACAGCGGATCACGGATCTGTTGACAATTTGGGCACAGATTTCTGATTTTGACTGCTTCGACGGTCGAATTTCGGATTTTAAATGAATTTCAATCGATGCTATTGTTAATCTGTCAAACCATGAGGATCTAAAAATATCTGTAGATCAATGGGTTTTCCCCGAAAATGTTGCGGATCGGCGGATTTACATACTCCTATCCACCCCCCTATAAAATTTGGAAAGATATGGCGTCACCAGAGAGCTCCCTTGTGATTTCATTTATACCAAGTTTTACAGTTTTTGGTTTGTCTTTTTCTCACACATATCATCAAAAGCACAGATTAAAGACTATTAACAAAAGCACAGTATAAATTTCCAAAGCAAAACAAAGCAAAGATTTGAGTGTAAAGTTTCAAATGCCCCCCCCCCCCCTTCACCCACAATACCACAGACAGACCAAGTAATAGAGAACAGTTTTACCCTAAAAAATAGCTTAATGATTGTAAGCTTAACTTATAGGAGCTGAGTAATATCAGCGTTCGACTATTTGCCCGGCGTAATTAATCGATGAGAATCGATCATCGGTTTGCCAATCGATAAATCGATATAAATCGATGAAATCAGCCGATTAATATTGATTGAACATTCTCTGGGGCCAACAAATATCGAAAAATATGTTTACTGAATGACTGTCATTGCAATTGTTGATAGTCATTAGTGGAGCTATGATTTGTTGAAATGCTCTTTAATGTTTTGCTCTTTTTGTCGACAGAGATCATAGCAGGCCGCTTGCGTCACTCATCTTGCCACGCAAGCTCAGCTCCCGAATTACGCTTTTCCCGCCGCTTGTGTGCAGGGAGACACAATATAAATGGCAATTGTTTTTTTATTCAAGGATTCACAAGGGTCCGTCAAAGGGAAAGGGGGTGGGCCAGGGAAGCCTGGAAAAGGACCAGCGACATGTTTCATTACAGCTAATCTCTGCTATTACAATCTGTATAATCAGAGAGGCTTATAACTCTGTTGCTGCCCGTTTCAAAAAGGTATCATCAAGGGCCTTTAACAACGAACGTTTACTAAATAAATGAAACATTTGTACTCTTTTATGTTCTTTGCGATCATTCAGATCATATTTAATGCAAATCGATATTAATCGATCATGGTACCATCATCAATTACTAATCGATGAAAGGTCACAAATTTGCAGATCATCGATTAACCATCGATTTCCAATATTAATCGATTGATTAGCATCGATTGATTTCGATTGATATCGATTTTCATCGATTATCGGTTTCATCGATTTATTACGCCGGGCTATTGGTTTTGGTTTGGTATGGGGTTCAGTTCCCCGTGGTTGAAAGAAACCCAATATTCATGGAAATTCACAATAAACATGGAGCATATCTTGTAAGCTTTAGACAACTAAAACTAACCTAAAAAAAATATTAGTTACAAAAAATGGTAACGTGCCGCGTCCTGTGTCGAGCTTGAAGAAGCGGTCACGTGAGTTTTATTCATTAACACACCAGCACAACAACTCATTAATAGGTGAAGTGTGTTTTTGTCATATAAGGACGGAACTGTTATTCAAGATACTTTAAGAACGCTATGATACTTACAGAAGGGACCTTTTTTCTGAAGGGGAATCTGAGACTTCCGGGTTGCGGGCTTCTACGGCCACTCGAGCCCTTCGAGTCGCCATCTTGTTTTCTGTGCCGCAAGTCAGCGGTCTTCTTTAAATACGGGGCATAATACTTCATGTGAGCAGTCAGCACAAGATTTCCAAGAAAACCTCAATCAAACGGAATTCGTTGCATATTTACAAAGTATTGAGCTTGTGCGGTTATTGCTGAAGGCTCATAAATGAACATGGAAGGCAGCTCGGAAGTTGCGGAGGAAAAATTGCGGGAATTTTGCTGCGATGGGGACGTTGAAAAGGCTCGATTTCTTCTCCAGCAAGGCGTTGATGTTAACTCTTCTAATAAGATTAATGGCTGGACTCCGCTTCACTGGGCATCGAAGCGAAATCATACAGGAATCGTCAAGCTTTTACTCGCAAATGGTGCGAAACTAGATTCCACGACCAAGAGAGGAGAGACTGCTGCACAGCTTACAAAGGACCCTAGTATCCAACAACTGTTATCCGTGGAAAATACAATTGAACCCGTGGAAGATTCTAAACTGCCCATAGTACCCAACTATATAAAATTTCCTAAATTTATATACGGGAGAGACGCGAAGGACTGGGGACAGGTTGATACTGTGAATGTTGCCAAGGGGGGTGGGGATGGGGGTACGCCCCAGACTTTGCCCCCTAAGACAGCCATTTCCAAGGATAACGTTAAAGAGCAACTATGTAGATGCTGTCAACATCAAAAAAACATTGCCCACTTAGAAGAGCTTGTCCTCAAAGTTCGGAAAAGAAACAATAATGGTATAATTGGGGAAAAGGACTTTATTGAAGTTGAGCTGGACTTTGGTGACTTAAGCTTTGAGAATCTTGTTGATGTTTGCTGTAGAGAGCTAAGCGTTGACCCACATTCAGTGACAAAGATAAGAAAACTACCTGACACCATTATTAGAAAGGATAAAGATGTAAAAAGGCTAAAGCAATATCAAGAGCTTGAAATAGTCCATAATTAGGCTGTTTGTTTTTCTCATTGTAAAGGACAGGACTCTTGACTCCGACCTAAGAAGTTTGAATGATTGGGCAAGTACTCGGCAGATGAAGTTCAATAGTTCCAAGTTGAAAACACTGATGCTTACACAAATAAGCGTAAACAAGTTATTTCTGAGTACAATCTTGGGAAGGGTGCTCTCTTCACATTATTGTCTGGGGGTCATTTGTAACAACAGGCTAAACTGGTCTGAATACTGTTCCAATATTGCTACAAAAGCTAGCAGATAATTGGAAATTGTTAGGCAGCTTAAACCCTATGATAGAATCATGGAGTGCAGAATACAATTTTGAGTAAAGTATATTTATTATTATTATTAACATAGGCTTTAAAAGGGTAAATGGATATATACATTTTTTTGTTTACATATTTTGTCGCTATAACTCATTTCTTGAGCAGGATGAATCACATAATCATTTTCGAAAAGTTGTGTTTTCCCCCGTCCACATGGTCCTGGAAGGGTATCGTTTTGAAATTCGTCCACCCTAGAGATTACTGTTCCGTTTTCAGTCATCGTTTTCACGTTATGTTTGAGCGTTGTATTGGTGACAGAAAGGTTGCCGTCTCAAACATATGCAGATGTATGGGGGGGGGGTCTCAGATCAAGTAAACCTCGGCATTCGTGCGTTCCAAAATCATGTTTTAGCATAGCTACAATTTACATAGTAACGATATACTGTTGGTTAAAGTCAGTGTAGGGTTGTCATACAAGGTTTACTATAATGGCTTTGGTGCGTTACTTCGGCTGCAGTATTGTGTGACTTCAAAATGACGTGACAATCACTGTTGGGTTGGTATATCTCGAGGCTGAATGGACCCCAGCCACGCAACTAAACTCCTGGAAAGCCTCTGTTTTGACACAACACGGACACAACCTCTTTCTAATGCCGTCACGAAATCTCTTGTCACGAAATGAGTAGATAACAGGGTTAATACAACCATTCAAGAGCGTGACAGTAAGTACAGCATTTGATCCCGTCGCTTCTACCTTAACCACACCCGGTGCAAACAGCTTCGTCAGTGAGAACATCGTATACGGTAACCAGGCAACCACGAATGCACCAATCACGATGAGGATCGTCTTGAGAGCGCGTGTGTCGTTGACGGTGACGCTTTGCTGTGAGGAGACGGAGTTCTGTTTTATTTGTTTCACGTGATGGCGGGCGACTTTGAAGATTTTACAGTAGCAGTAAATCATGATGGCGGTGGGAATGAAGAAGGCGAAAAATGCCAGAAACAGGGAGTATACCTTTGAAGACTTTACTTTTGACGACCATTCTATCCGACAGATATTGGTATCTAGATCAAAAGCTATCTCGCCCCAGCCTACCGATGGTGACGCGGCCCAGAATAGAGAGTGGACCCAAGCTCCTGCGATTAGTGCGGCCGCGCGCTCTGACGTCATGAAGGCCTGGTACCTACAAAAAACCAGCATTGACATTTTGTCTTTGGAGGTTAATTTTAATTAAAAGTTAAAAGCCTTTTGTTACTGTTTTACTGCTGCCCATAAAGGAAATGTTGGAAAACATCTCTCAACATGGTTTACAAACATGCTTTCAGGCTTTCTTGTTGCTGGTTTTTTTTTTTAAAATTTCTTTTTTAGTTGAATTTTCTATTGAGTCTATTATAGATTCCGAGTTTCGCTGAGATTTTTGTTTATTTATTAATTTCTGTTTTTTAAGATATTGAGATTTTATGGTCGATTCCTTATGGATATTCATAAAACATGCATGTCACCATTAAAAATAAGACAAAAGTGCTAATACACTAAAAGAAAAAAAATGCCGAATTAATTGGATAAAATTGGATTAAATGGATAATGAACAAAATCAAAAACCATTGTTTCAAACACTAGTATATCATTCTTTGACAGCACATAAAAGGGGTAAATTTTGCGGGACCAAATTAGATACGTTAAGGCATTTACAGACGTCCACTGGCAGCTAATCAACGTTTACATCTTGATACCATGGATACAGGGACACGTTCTTGAAAATACTCAATACTTTTTTAGTGTTCGTTGTCTTCGTAAAAGAAATAGTCAGGGCCGTAACCAGGGGGGTGGTCCAGCCCCTCCCCCCCCCCCCCTTCTAGCAGCCGAACATACAGTAAATAAATGAATCATTATCTAAAATACCGGAAAAAATGCCTCCCCCTGTTAAAAATCCTGGCTATACACCACTGATTCAATGAGCAAACTGGTAACTGGTAGCTTACAAGCTCTCAAGCTCTCTTATTCCAAGCGTGTAGTAAAAAAAACCCTGATTTTTTCCTCCTTTCCGACTTCTTTCTTGACGTTTTCGCCTGGTTAGTTAGAGAACCCACCATTTGATATCCGAACGGAGAGGTTACAGATTTTGTTTATGGTCCAATTTTTTTTCGTGGCCAGTTTAGGTGTGATCTTTCTTCCTCTTGGATTTGGCTGTGCTTTTTAGTCAGGGTTTACTCGAATTTATTGGGGGATTTTCGTATACCCGACCCACAACATATGAAATACGCAAATTGCCGGCCCCTAAAGAATATAGATATATCCAAAATAATGGATAAAATGGAGGGCCAAAATTTGCTACCACATTTGCTTTTTGGATTGACATTGAATGAAAATAGAAGCCATACTTTAAAAACAGCTGTACCATTGTATCCTAGCGACAGGATACAAAAAAAATAATTAGTTTCTGAAAATAATAAGTAACGGAAAAGTGGAAATGATTTCCCATCACAAAAGTGCTGAGCGTTTTTATTATTCATTTTGTGCTGGCTTAAAAGGCGATATTTTGGAAAAAGATATCGACAAGATGGTGAGGTACGCCATTCTTTTGACATGTTTGATATCCCGCTAATTTACCATCTAGATATTGCTGAGAGACAGATAGCTTTAGCTGTGATTTGTAATTATGACCATGCGTTGAACATATATTAAATTTAACTTTGCTTATGTAGTAGAATGGTTTCCCGTTATATTCCTATCTTACTTTAGAACGGGACAGCCTAAAGAGATGGTGTAATGTTTTTTTTTTTTTTTTACAGTAGGTGCCCCAGTTTTAGTGTACGGAAGATATTATGCCCCATTGCGATAAAAGACGGAAATGAAATGTTTGCTAGTCGAAATTACTTGTTTTCATTTAGCAAACACCGACATGGGTTGTACTATATATTAGTTGAATGTGAATTGTTACTGGGGTTAAACCAAGCAAAACTAAAACAGTAAAAAATAAGCTTTTCCCATTAAAACTACCCCATATAGATAGGATAGAATATGAAGTAGGCAGGATGTCAGATATTACGTTTGCGTTTCGAGGAAGCCAAATTCTTTTTGTTCTGTTTTTCATTTTCATTCTTTTGCTTGTAACACTGGAGTGCTATTATTTTTGCATGCTTGTATTTTTTTTACGAAAACTTGATATGTATAAAATAGTTTTTCCTTTGGGCTATCCTTTAGCCCGCGATATTTTTAGTAGATTGTATAAGGTCATCCGGTAACCCCGGTAGGGTAAGATTGCTTGATCGATCCGTAAACACATCATTCCTCCATTTCCGCGAGTTCTTTTGGTAGCAAAAAAAGAAAATGTAAAATACACATATATTTATATATATATATCCCCCTTTCTGTGCTGTAAAACAAGATGTGATTGAATTGTAATGAAACCGCCTCGCCTACAGCTCAAAGCCAAACAAGCACGGTAGTTCAAATCCATAAAGAAGAGATTGACGGCATACAAACGAAAATAGAAAAAAAATCTGCGCTGACAACTGTCATCAATCTTCTTTATAAATAGCAATAGTGTTGAAGAATTAAAAAAAGAGAGTATTTTTTTATATCTTGTTACACAAAGGTGACATATTATGTCATTTGTTAGAAAAAAGGGAATAGAATAGTATCATCATCATCCATTTCTAATTTCTACACCATTTTCCGGGAGCTATTTCTCGTAAAATTCAGTATGGCTTTCGGTAATTAAAAAATTTTTTAGTGCTTTGTGGCGGTCCATTCAAAGGTAATCAAAGGTGTTGTCATTTCAGACTGTAAAAGTAACAGTTTTTGGATAACACTTCCCTCTCCTACTCATACAAGGCTTTTTTCGCGTACTAAGTGAGCAAATGCGGAACTTTTTTCTTCACAGTGACTTACCTCAGAGGCTTAGTAATAGCCAGATAGCGATCCCAACTGACCAACGCAAGGGTTACAAGCGATGCATTGAAGCTTAAAGACACAGTAACGGCGAGAACATCACACCAAATCGTCCCGAAACCCCATCCGTCCAATACTGCTACGGCGAAAAATGGCACATACACAGCCCCGACGATGATATCTGCGACTGAAAGGCTGGCTATGAAATAAAATGTTGGCTTGTGGAGCCGATAATCAAAGTGAATGGTCGCTGCAACGAGTGCATTGCCGAGTACACTAGTTAGGCAAATGATGGAAAGTACAATCGCTTGGGTGACACGCTCTCCGATGCTGCGGGTTGGTGTTATTTCAGTTGAGTTTGCTAGTGTTAAATTATCCATTTTTGACCGCTACTTTTTGGGTGCAGTAGCGATAGTACGCTATTTACATGGTCTTTGGCTTAGCAAATTTCCGTTTGACATCTTGGAGATTCGCTGTTTCTATTGTGCTCTGGCCCTTGTTTATGTAAGACTGTGATAGGCGATCCGCGGGCAAAAGCTAAATGAATAAAATAAACCCAATTGTGAACTCTACGGTTGTTAAATGGTGACGGTTTTCTTTTTGCAATCATCTTATGTGAGCAGATGGAACATAAATTCTTTGTTTCAGTTATTATGTTACGAGCCTAGGGCAAAATAAGCCGTATGTAAACACGGGTAAATGAACTTGAGGAGGATATGTGAAATTCACACTTTGGTGTCAGTCAAGTTCGAACAAGATGAATTAGAATTGTTCAAATATTATCGTGTTTCTATTTCGGCACTACAAGCGATGTCAAAATAGTTACTCTATTCCTAATAACTAAAGAAAGAAAGAAAGAAAGAAAGAAAGAAAGAAAGAAAGAAAGAAAGGAAGAAAGAAAGAAAGAAAGAAAGAAAGAAAGAAAGAAGGAAAGAAAGAAAAAGAAAATAAATAAACAAATAAAAAGAAAGAGAAAGAAAGAAAATAATAGTAAAAGCACTAAATATTATTGTGGTCTCGAATTTTAATTGACTTTTATTGGCCAACCCAAAACCAAAACCAAGGTGTTGTTGTCATGGTAACAAGTGTACCAATCATTTTACCAAGGTTTCATGTTGGCTTTCACGGGATGAGGGCTTGTGTCGCCAGGCGTACTCTAGGAAAAATGGTTAAAGTGTGGATCACGCAGATGTGCAAACCAACATTTTACCCCAGATTTGAAATTTACAAAAGTTAAAGTGTTCACTTTCATTTTTATTTTTCCATACTGGGACGTATATTGTCAGAAGCTTTTTTTTTACAACGACACGCATTAATCGCGCGCTCTGATTGGTCAAGGGGCCATGTGTTATTAGAGGACAACACCCCTCCCCCCCCCCCCCCCCCCCCCCCCAACACAATTATTATGTATGATACAGCTTTTCAGGTAAATTTTATGTGGGTAACCAGCCTTGTAAATATAAGACAACAAACAGCTATTGTTCTTGCTTCTTCTGGAAATCACCAATAAGATAAATAGAAAGGACATGTTTCATACAATCTCTTAAAAATCTTACTATCTTCTAATGTTCTGCCTGCATGTTTAGTAGGAAAAAGATCCTATGCGGGAAAGCTATGACAAAGGTCTTGCCGCCGGACAATTTTACAACAAGCAACTTTGTAAATTCTACAACAATCGTTTTTTCTCGACGATTTTTGTTGTCTATTCTAACTATTTAGCATTCCCTGTATAATGTCCCAAAAAAAATGTTCTCCAGGTCCGGGTTCCTAGAAATTATGTTAACGCTAATCCAGGGATAAAAGCCCTTTTTGTCCAATCAAAACTAGTTAGCCTTATCCTTGGGTTAGCGCTACCCTGCTTCTAGGAAACGGCTCCAGGACGTTACAAACAGTATCGACTTGATTTTAACATATATCCAAAGATATACCCTTAATCCATGAAAAGCTATTAAAAAATTATTCTTTTGGATTTTTGGCGGTGCACTGTTCAAAGTTCTAATGTACTAATTTTTTTAATTCTCGTGCCTTGGCGCGCCACTGGAGATGGCTATCCTTCCAATTTCTTACACCAGGGCTTCTCTGTCGTTAAATTCAAAATGGTAGCTTTAATTTCGATTTGGCTTTCAATTTACTCTATTATTCTCACTATCAGACAAAAAATATTTTTTTCTAAAGTTAGGGATGAAGGAGAGAAAAAAAATGTAATATGAAGATTTAATATAATTCCGTAATCATGCTCGCTACAAGGATCCCAAGCTAAACATTCCGTGAAATGCATGTAGGAGAGGAAAAGCCATTTCAAGCATTGAAAATCATAAAAATATCCCGCCTTCCTCCCGTTACAAGAAGCCATTCGCTAGCAACAGAATTGAAGTGTAGATGTTATATTTTTATATAACAGGGCTTCTCTGCCGTTAAATTCAAAATGGTAGATTTAATTTCGATATGGCGTTCAACATGCATAATAAGACTTTAACAGCCAATAGTATTTCAAACTGTCTTAACTATCGATCTTTCAACAAGGAAGGGGGAAAGGGTGGGATGAATTCTGCCTTTATCCATGGCTGCGAGCAATGCCTTTTTATTAAAATCATTTTATTCTCTCGTGTCTCGCCGCGCCACTGGGGGTCCCCACAACGTTCAAACCTCATACACCAGGGACTCTCTGTCGTAAAATTCTTTATTTTTTTTTTTAATTTCGATATGGCGTTCAATTTACTCTAGTATCCCTAACAGACATCAAAATAATTATGTGTGTTTCTTTTTTCTAAAGTCCAGTAAATACTCGAGTTAACCCTAAATAAAGGCTCCAGTCTCACACCTACTTACTCGTGTCCCGCTAAAAAATACATGTAACTTTATGTTGCAGAGGAAAAGCCATTTCAAGCATTGAAAATTATATATCTCGCCTTCCTCCCCAGAATTAAAGTGGAGATGTTTTAAAAACATGAATGATGACACTTTAATAGCCGTCATTAGCTGACAGCTCATAAAAGGGAGGAGTCATTTTGAATGATGTATAGTGTTTGTTCGGTGGCAATGCGGAGAGGACATCATAATTAGTCATCATTAATTTAGAGCTCATCGCGACATAAGGGAAGGTCTTTAGGCACGAAGTCTTGCTTGATATATCAAAAGGGGAAGAGACGCAACCCAAAATAAAAGGGAGGAGTCATTTTGAATGATGTATAGTGTTTGTTCGGTGGCAATGCGGAGAGGACATCATAATTAGTCATCATTAATTTAGAGCTCATCGCGACATAAGGGAAGGTCTTTAGGTACGAAGTCTTGCTCGATATATCAAAAGGGAAAGAGACGCGACCCAAAACTATTACCCAATTCAGGCCGATCGTCGCGATGCAAACGAAAATAGTTCTTGGTCTATTTCTCATCTTATTTGAAGTAAAGAAATATACAACGGCTTTTCCAAGACCTCGAGTGTGAGAGCGGGAATGCTGAGGTTTTAGCTGTGTACAGAGAAGGAAGGAGTAAATAAAAAGGAAAACTAGAATTTGTAATTTGCCTTTTTGTTTTCATAAGAAGATTTACAACTTTTGGACTATGATAACCAAATTTGTGTCACCGGCTATAACTGGCTTACTCGAAGTGCCATCGAAAGTAGTGTTGTCCTACTGACCTCACTCTCGGTTAATAAGTAGTATTTATGTTGGTACTATTAACAGTAACTAAAAAGCGATTGGGTCTCAGATAGCTTTGTTTATTCAGCAAACATTTATTCTATAATAAAGTGACATCACTTAACATCTCCCGCAACTCTTCCTGCAATTGGCGATGACGTAATCGTGATTGTTGCAATAGCTGATCCAGCCTGGGCAGCTTTTATTGTTGTCAACACAGGTTTCTGTAAAAAGTACGTACAATAGATATAGAAATCGGGTAAGTGTATTACTTTATCGTTTCTAAAAGACATTCAAATTGATATCTGTAGGCATAAATACTTAAGGCTCCCACTGACGGCAACATCTCCACAGGGGGGGGGGGTGGAAATTAGATTTATTAGGGAAATTAAAGAATGCCAGTCCTGCAAATCAATTTGCATTGGATATTTCAAATATTGGATGGCGACAGAGCAAAAAAAAAAAAGGCAAGTTTTCCCAAAATAAGGTCTGGTTAGCTTCGGTAAGCTTGAATTTTTGCATAGAGGTTTCCTATGTTTTGTAAACCAACATATCAAAAAAAGTTTTTTTTAATGGACTCGTCTTCGAGAAATGAGGCTTGAAGTGCAATTTTCAAATGTTCAAAGTATGAATTCTCCTCGTTTTTAGGGAGAAGTCGGGCTCTGATCAGAAACTGCTCGCGAATATCTAAATTTCATATCTTCTAAATTTCTTTAGAATTTGGAATTAAGCTTTTGTTCAGAGGAACTCCTTGTATGCAGAATCTTGAGCTTACATATTAAGAATTGGAAAATTTCATGCCATTTTTTTTATCTTTCTTGGGTGGCTATTATGCAGGTTTCGTGCAAATAAACCGATGTGTTTTTCATTGTAAACAATAATAAAGGGTTGGATGATCGGCATCCGTGTTTTGATTGATTTCAAACCAAATTTTAAGTTAAAGAAAAAATGAACCACAAGCTCCCTTTAAAGATAATACATGTGATAGCTAAAGAAATGCTTGGACTTACGAGAGCCACCGGAGTTTTCGTCTCCTGTGAAATAAATACAAATTGTCAGTATCATAGTCGTATTAACCATGAGCTGTATTCGGTCAATTGTTTAATCTTCATTTGCAGGTTAATGCAACGTTAATATACTCTCAAAGAATGATATAAATTGGTGCTTTCAACATTTAAACATTTTAAGTGGCTTTACACTTCTGAGTTTGCAAGACGTGTATATCAATACTCACCGTAATGAGCCCTTATTCCCGCGATATCATCAGCCTTTAAGTTGAAGCCTGGCTTGTAACCCGTGTAGTATGGGTACATGACCGCATCTCGCACATCACTGTGGTGCAGGCAGAGGGAGTGGCCGAACTCGTGCGTCGCCACCCAGAGCAGGTTCGTGCCGTCGGAGGTCCCGTCCGTGAATTTCTCGTCCTCGTCAAAGTGGGCGCGGCCGTTAGGGGGGAAGAAAGCGTGCGCCAAGATTCCCCCAGGCCCATCAAAGGGGTAAGCACATGTACCCTCGCGATCATGAGGGCCTCCGTGAGACTTGGGTCCATAGCTGATGAGCGAAATGAATTATTTGTTAAGCGTGACTTAGCGTATGTGAAATGATCGTTTGTAATGGGTAGGCCCTAAACGTTTGTAAATATACAAACAGACCCTCTGCCAGGACCCTCCCCAAAAAGCTACATCAATCAACTTCGGACTTGTTTACTTTCGGTCGTATTCGCTACTTTATTGTGATAATATAGTCACTAGACTCCTCAGCAGGCGTCTCGAGCTTATTTCATCCAATGGTTTGTTCAGAAAGCACCGTTATTTCAAAGCGATTTTCATAATTGTTGCTAAAATGTGCGGCGTTTACTGCACTTGAACTGATCCGCTTCAGAAAAGTCAGATGAAAACAATACCTCCTTTAACAAAAATGTCCTTATTTTTATACGAATGCTTAGAAGAAAGAATGTTTGTTTATATGTATGTTTTTTTTTGGCTTGATGCGATTTTTTTTTCAATTTACATAGCTTTTAGTTTTTTGTGCTTCCCTTCTTCGTGGGTATAGTTCCGTATCACCCTGCGCCCATAGTGTGTTTTTGGTTTGACTGCAGATATAAAGCCGCGAAATGGAATGAGTGTTCATCCCGTTCTCAATTGACGATTGTTGTTGTTAACCAGTTGCATTGCGAAGTTAAAACCATTTTTATAATTCTGATTCTTCATGCGCGTCTTATTATCTACGCGCACTGTTTTTTTTTTGTTTCTAGTAATTCTTGAGACTACATACGCGTCTTCTTTTCTCAGCGCACTGTTCTTTGTTTTCTCACAATTCGAGTCTTCACACGCGTCTTATTATCTACGCACACTGTTCTTTATTTTACACGCGCATTTTCTTATCTACGCACACTGTTCTTTGTTTTCTCAATATTCTTGGGCCGGATGCACAAAGCTTGGGTAAGTCTTATCCACCGGATAAATCCTTATCCAGCGGATAAAACTTATCGGAGTGGCGTGATTCGGTTGAACAGAGCCCGAATAAAAGTTATCTAGCGGATAAAGCTATCCAGATGATAGAGGTCGAAAAAAGTTTTATTCACCTGAATAAATTTTGTTTGCAGGAAAATTAGCGCGCGCTTTGTATATTTGCCATGGAAACGGGGAGCCATTTAGTGGTAATGAATGCTATTCAGCGGATTAGTTAGCCAGCCTTCTATCCACGCTTTGTGCAACGTTATTATATCCGCCAGATAACTATTCGCTGGATAGGGATTTTCTCGGTGGGTAGGATGACAGTAGTAGTATATGGGGAGCAAAAGTTTGGCGGTTGGAGATTATAGGAGCAAACAGGAATGTAGGTTTGAATGGACCAATGGGAGCCACGGATAGGCACTCAGTGACGTCACAAGGCTGAGACTATAGGAGCAAATGAGATGTAAGACTCAGGGGTCAACAGACGTGCTCCTATAGTACGGAATGCGTTTTGCTCCTATAGAGTTTCCTCCCATGGTGCTCCCATAGTAGGGAATGGTATGCGTTTTGCTCCCTAGGTCCCGACGCCTGTCTGGCCACGAGGGTAAGCGGGGTCACATTCTTACGGTTCCTATAGGTTTTTCTACCACGCAACAACCCAAACACTTTCCGGCAATGGCTCAGCCCGAGCACCAAGAGCAGCCTAAAACAAAATTAGAACAAACTGTGGGGGAAGCTTTTGCGGTGCTCCGCACCTTCGGGGAGGAAAACGGGTGGCTACGGGACCGCGTCGGGGGAGAAAACGCGTAGCTACGGGACCGCGTAGCGTTATGAGGAGATAGAGGCAGAGACGGTGGCGGTCAGTATCGCAAACTCTACTCGCAAACCGTATTGACCTCCTCGACCCTTCTGTTTAAAAAACCCTCAGGATCTACACCAACTCCAAGAATTCCGAGGCCTCCTCTACGGCTACAAAGTATGGCTACAAAAGGAGGTCGCGGCCAAGGAAACCCTTAGGCGGGACCTATAGAGTTGGAGGGGCGAGAAGGGGCGAGGAAAAGAGAAGAGGAGGAGGGAGGAGGAGAGGAGAAAAGAGGCTGAAAAGGGGATGAGGGAGACGACGGAATGGTGTCGGGAGCAGCTAAGGGGTCGTCGTGTCGAGGGTGCCGAAGGGGATCCCACTCAAGTCGCGCATACCCGTACCGACGCGCTATTTAGTGCTGGACCGCAGCTCTGTAGGGCATTCTCTCCTAACGATGACCAGTGAGTCTACAGTACCGACGCGTTGGCAGGTCCCTTGCGCTTCTCGTTACGAGCAGTTGGGTTGCGACGATGCCTACATCGGTCATGAATGTGGTCATGGGCGCTTCCTTTGGCCAGAGAGCGGGTGGAATTTTGGAGCTGTAGGTGTAGCGGCTGCAACGACCAGCGCCTTTGTCAGCTCCAGTGGGTGATGAGCATTCCTGACGTTGTTGAGAAGCTTCAAGGGTTAGAGGGCAAATTGTACAGGACCCGAAATGATCCCAGGACCCGAAACGATCCCAGGACCCGAAATGATCTCTAAAAGTACCCCAACTGATCCTCGGACCCAAAACGATACCGAGAAGTCCCCGAAATCAACTCCAAGGAATTGCGGTAATGGACAAAGGGAAAGCATAAGAAATACTTGCAACTCTTGAAGCATAATTAATAGTTAACAGCGACTCGATTTCTAAGCAATGTGACTTAAAAATATTAAATTCCAACAAAATACTTCTATTTATTACATTGCCCGGCGTTAAACCCATAAACAGAGTCCAAAACAAATACACAACTTTAAATTGCTACTGAAAGGAATACAGCATAAACATAGTACAGCTTCGCTCAGATCAACCAAACTTTTGACCTCCCATTACACTCTTAACATTGTGCGGTTCCGACACATGACTTTGACACTATAAATCTAGTTTCCGGTAAACATCACCCCTAAAAATTAATATTCATTTGACAACCAAACATGTATTTCACCACCAAATCCTTGTTCACACGAGTGAATATTTACCGACACATTTTAGGCAGCGAGACATTTTTACCGACACATTTTGACCGAGAAGATGGAATGACAAAAGCACACTGAGTAATACACTCGAACAACCCTTCTAAAACCGATGCAAAATATTAAAAGGATGTGGCTTTTGTTGAAAGCAATATTATGTGAGTTTTGAATTTCCTCATGTAGTCGTGCGTACACCCCTGCATGATCTGATAGGTCTTTCATTCACAAAACAAACATGCCAAAAATAACTTTAAAACATTTCGCTTCATATGAAAAGCAGCATGCCCTATCTGTAAAGACTTTCTTTTATGGCTTGTTATGCAAAAATGATTTATCCACACCGGGTTCTTCAAGTTGCTATCACAGGAATTGTTAGTTGACCCCAATTTCTGACTCAACCACTGTATTTCCCCCGCAGTCGTATATTAAAATCTTAATACTATAGTTTTAGTTAATGTAAATTTCCCTTTTATAACACAAAAAAAGCTAAATGTTTCATATATTTTTAAAACTGAAAGCCAATCCTTACACAACCTTGAGTTGTCCATTACTGTAATTCCTTGGGGTTCATTTCGGAGACTCTTGTGGATCGTTTTGGGTCCCGGGATCAGTTGGGCAACTTTTGGGGATCGTTTCGGGTCCTGGGATCGTTTCGGGTCCTGTACAAAAGGTCTGATGTTGTTGTGCTGTTGTGACCCCCACGTACCCTGTCGTGCCGACCAACTGATTGCATTGTATAAGTACTGCGTGTTGGTGGCCCCTGATAAATACCTTGACAGCTTGGCGCTGACGTTTGGCAGGTCCGCTCAAGCCTAGTGGAAAATACTGTTACCACTGTCTAGTTTCAGTGTTCGCGCAATCATGGACTGTGTGGTGTGCCGCGAGGACGACGAGTGTCTCATGGAGTTGCTCCCCTGCTGCAAACATCCTTGCCATTATGGGTGTTTGTGGGTGTGGGTGCATAACCATACGATTTTGCTTTCTAAGTGCCCTTATTGTCGTGAGCGTCTCAAGTACCATGGCATCGTGGAGGCCATCTTGTGGGTGCGTGCGTCCGAGGGCACAGTTGTTACCAGCGTTCGAGCGCTACGCCGCGTTGTGTGAGGCGTACCCTCAGTACGCGCTGGGAGGCGACGACCCGTACTTGGCGTTATGTGTCCGCGCCTGTGCTGTGCAAACCGTCTGGAGGGGCTATGTGGGGAGCAAGGTCGACCGGTTTGTTAATTCCCCCAAGACGCTTTGCACCGTCTAAGAGCGACGTGTTTTGGTCACAGTGCGGTTGTGGGGGTCATGGCGTCTGGAGATATTGGAAGTACCCAGCGAATGGGGAGGGCTTGTGCTTCGCATGGCAGCACGGTAACGTGGTGCAGCCACCACCACCGTGCTGGTCGGAGGTCTACAAGGCTTACCTGGAAGACCCTAGGTGGTTATGGCGTCGATCGCCCACTGCCTGCATAGCAGCCTGGAGATCCTCGGCGGCGGTAGCGAGAGTAGTGGTAGCGAAAGCAGTAGATTTGGTAGACCGTTATGGTTACCTCTTGTTGCAGGCTAAGGAGGGGTTGGGGGGCAGTCCGTCGCGGGATGCTGTTGACGACTATGGCGAGGGGGGAGGGTTTGTAGGGAGGGCTCGCGCCCGTTTTATGATGAACACGCTGAACGCCGAGCGTCGCGAGGTAGTGGCCCAAGGACTCATAGCAGCCGCAAACTCTTAGTACTTTTTTATTTACCTTTTGTGCACTAAGGCTCCGAGGGTGTCCATAATGCTTTGGTGCACCCGAGCGTGCTCCCCGAGGCCTTGGTACTCTTAAGAAGAGTTCTTGGTACAGTTGCGCTCGCACGTCGTCGGGTAGGCTCTTGTCGACGAGCAGTGCTCTCATACGTTTCTCCAGGTTTCCCATGATACCGAGTTCAGGGGCCGGTGCAAGGCGCCTCTCAGTAATAAGACCATTAACAATTTCCTCGGGGAAGAGGACCATAGGTCGTAGTTGCGGGTAGGCATGGTGGGACTGAGGGTCGCCGTGTGGTGTGGGCCCCTTTTCTAGCGTAGGCTAGGGTTGCGAAACCTCTTCTTTTTCCGCGGCGGGGCTGGGTCCTCGTAGGCCTCAAGGTCCTAGACTTTAGGTCGCCGGCGGCGTCGTGGTGGTTTCGGTTGTGGTGGTTGCACTGGTAGTATTGGTTGCGGTGTGGGTGTTGGTGCTGGCGTATCCGGGGCACCTTGCCTATGAGGCCCCCGGCTATGGGTAGGATCATGTTCTTGGCCACAACCTATAGGTAGCATTTGGCTACGGCGGGGAGTAGGGCCGCTAGAGCGTTCCCACTACGTCGGTTGGCTAGGATGGCTTTGCGCCGAAGCCCCGATAGCTCACGGGTGCCGATGTTGCGGATCTTGTGGCGGTATGGGTGCAATTCCTGGTGCATCTGTTTGCTTAGGGGATGTTCTTGTTCAGGATGTTGACAGCGATCTAAACGAGATCGCGGGGCAGCGTTTTGGTCTTGGTTTCTGTGGTGCGTTTGCTCGGGGGTCCGGGGCGCTTGGTGGTCGATTTGGTCTTGGTGACAGTGCTCTTTTTCCGACCCCTTCCCTTTTTCTTCACACCCCCACTCTTGACGAACCCAGGAGTGCTTTGCGCAGAATTGTGTTACTTGTAGGTTTGCGATGGCGTGGCCGTCGTTTTCCTGTAATGTGTATGGGCGCGTTGAGGGGTACGATACTATTACCCACTGCATCCATGGTGTTGTTGTCGTGGCGGTAGGGGCGAGGGTTAGACTGATACCGCTGCTGTTCCTTTGGTGTGATTTTTGGCCTCCCAACCCTATGGTTCGGTGTTTGTGGTAGTGGTGTGTTACCGCCTCCTGGGGAAACCGCCTCCTCAAGGGTTAGATCCCTGTCGCGGCAGTAGACACGCGTATGGTGCCCCGGTAGGAGGTTCGTGCGGAAGCGACAGTGGCTGGGTGTAGCAGGGTGAAAGTCGAAATAGAGTTACCCGAAGGCTTGGGCTGTGGCGTGTTTAAAGGCTTCCATGACTTGGGGGACCACGGCCTGGGAACGCTTGCGCGACCATGGTGCGCACAGACAGCTGGTCTCGAGGGTTGCCAAAACAGAAGACACCGTGGGTATTGAGGTTGATGGTACGGATATCCTTTTTCTGTTGGAAAAGGACAATAATAATAATAATAATAATAATAATAATAATAATAATAATAATAATAATAATAATAATAATAATAATAATAATAATAATAATAATAATAATAATAATAATAATAATAATAATAATAATAATAATAATAATAACTGGTAGCTATGGGTAGTAGCCTCAATGCGGTCTTGCACAAGCCGGCACACTGGGTTTTGTGGCGTCAAACAAGAGATAAACCTGCAGCAGGCATCAGTCCGACGATCTTCAAGGGTGGCTAGGTTTGCCCTAGTTAGAGCCTCCTTGTAATCCAAGCCCGGATAGATAATGGCGAGGGCGCGTTTCTGAACTCTCTCCAATGAATCGGAAAGGTAGTGTGGCAGGTCTGCGAAAACGACGCTTGCGTACTCGAGCGTGGATCGCACAAGGGAGCGATAAACCACTATAATGTCATCAGTAGACACGCCACAGCGCTTTAGCTGCCTTATAGCATACAGGCGCCGGTTTGCTTTTTTCACTATAGAGTCACAATGTACCTCCCACGTCAAGTCGTGAGTAATGAAGACCCCGAGAAATTTTAAGGACTTGACTTTTTCTAAGATGGTGCCACCGGTCGCAATAGGAGGACATTGAAAACTATTATAGTGCAAAAAATCAACAGCCATTACTTTGCATTTTGTAGTATTCAGACACATATTATTGCTAGTTGCGAACGACTGGACCTGCGATACTATAAATGGTAAGGTGGATGGCGCGTTTCTGGGAATAATTTCAATAGCTGTAAGGCCGTCGACGAACTTCGCGCGTAGAAGCAAGCAGCGGAGAAGGTCATTGACCATAACTGCGAATAGAATAGGACCTAGACGTGTTCTCTGTGGTATTCCTCCATTGAGGTTGAGTGGTGGTGATGTTGAGGATGCTATGCTTACTACCTGGGTTCTACCTTCTAAAAAGGAAGCAATCCACCTGAGTAAACAGGGGTGGATATTTAGGCTACAAAGCTTATTTAACAGGATGTGGTGGTCTATTAGGTCAAATCCTTTCTTAAAGTCAGCAAAGAACCAGCGCACCCATACGCCGCCTCGGTCTAAAGCCTCTAGTGTCAAGTGGAGGAGATACACAATAGCGTGTTGGCACGATTTCCCAGCCACCGCAAATTGCTTCGTGTCTAGGTGTTGCACGATACCTAGAAGTGATCTGGATAGAGTGAAGCCTTCCATTGCTTTGGCAAGATGACATGTGAGTGAGATCGGCCGTATGTCGGTTTCGATGCTCTTAGGAGGGCTCAGTTTAGGCAGGGAGCGCACGTTGGCCTACTTCAACAGACCCGGGAGGTGACCTTCCTTTAGTGATGTGTTGTATAACTCAGCTACTATAGGTGACAGTTCGAATGCAAACATTTTCAGAATAAGGGCTGGGATCCCATCCGGTCTAGGTGCCTTGTTGGTGAGAATCCCTCGCAAAGACTTATAAGCCTCATACGATGATACCAAGAAATGATCCGGGACATCAGGAACAACAATGGCTGTGACGTCGTGGGGTAACAGAGGTCTAAAATCAGACGTTAGCTGGACGAAGAACTCGTTGATCTTCTTACACAGATTATCTACGCTGGCGATGGAGAAATCGTCTATTAACTGACTATACCATTCCCCTTGGCTCATTGACTGTCCTGTTAGGTTTTTAACTTCCCTCCACCACCTTCGCGTATTGGTGTCCTTAAGCTTTTTCACCTTCGACTGATAAAAGGAGCGCTTACACGTGCGAATGGCACTGGCGACTCTACCGCGCCAGAATTTGAAGATGACAGAGTCGCTGCCGAATTTAGCGAGCATTTTCTGTCTCTTAGCAATCCAGGACTTGATTTTATTATTCATCCACGGTTTGTCTGAAGGATGTGAACGGACAACTCTAGACGGGCAGAATCTATCGAGTGCGTCCGTAATTGTATTAAAGAAGACGTCAAACTTGGCTTGACAGGTGTGAGCGCCGAACAGGTTTGTCCAGTCGTGAGTAGTGATCCACTGGCCAAACTCTCTCAGTCTACTTGGCCTGGTGTCGCGTCTAGTAGATGACTGTTTGCGCAGTTTTGGAGAATTTTCAAGTATCTGCTCTACCAGGACAGCATAGTGGTCACTGGTACCAATTTTCGGCAGCTGGAGTCGAGTGATCAAGATGACAGTGATGTTACGGAGGTGGGAATCGCGGGTGTACAGGTCCGTGAGCTTGCATCGTCCATGAGGTCGTCGACAATGAGGAGCCCTGGGGTGTCGTTGGTTGTGAACAGGTCGGACACGTTGTCTGGGAGCCCCTTGTGGAATTCCACACCATTGCGCTTGGCCATGGCATTGTACGCTGGCTGCTCCTCGGCATAGCAGTAGACGATACGTCGAAACGTTTTGTTGAAACATTTGTTGTGTTGGTGTATGAGGTCTTGGACCAGGGTTGTTTCTCCGGATTGGCTGGGACCCACTACCATGATGTTGCAGGTACAGGGGATGCGTCTATCATCTACCGTTGGACCCCTAGAGTGGTTTAGGGTGTTGTGCGCTGTTTTTTTTTTTTTTAGATGTAAGGAGTCGTAATAGAGCGGTTTTTTCTTTTATTGGTTTAGAGGGTTACAATGGCTTTGGCTCTTGGCGCTTTGCATGCACACGTAGGGTGCACACACCTCCTTGGCGCAACAGGGTAGCGCGCAAGCCGTAGTGCGTACTAGTTGATTGTTTCATGTAGGGTCTGTGGTGTAGTAATCGTTTAAGATCGTGGTGTCGTCCACCCCTCGGGCGCGATCGTGGAGGAAGAACAGACAGTGTTGACCGCACACATCGGACGTTACAGTTTGGAGCATCTGAGGATTGTAGGTGTAGACGTTGCGGTGTGCACATAAATCCACCATCCGTGGGCCATAGGCCTGCGGGGGGTACCCGTAGCTATCGAACCAGGTGCAGCTGTCGGGTTTGAAATAGGCCGCTAACCTTACGTATGTGTGGTGGTATCCGTGGGTTGTTTCACTTGTTTATACCCTCCCTAGTACCCACCCATCATCACAGGGTAGCCCTTAAAGGAGGAGCGTCAGCCCTTCTCTAGCCTTCCGAAACGGATAGCCCGGATCGACCTCTGAGAAGGGGGAAAAGTGCCGTTCATAAATCTTAAAAGTTCTCTCTGTTTTACTGCCCATCCGGAAGCTAAATCCAAGTTTATGTTTCGAAAAATGTATTTTCTTATTAGCTAGCGTTTTATTTTCAAGGATAATCGTGTTCTGATGAAAAAATCAGTGAGATTAAATTTGAAGCCGTTCTTGAGGTTTGGCAAACGAGCGGAGGTCCTGCGATCACTATTGGAAGTCAAATCAGGCACAAATTTGGATCGAAGCGAGTGCTCAGTATCTTTATTAGAAGGGGAATATTCAATGCTGACAAGAATAATATCATTGGTAAGACTTTTAGTGCAAGTTTTATTTATTGCATATGTAAACACAACTCTCAATTCGAGTTTTGCTTTTGCTATCTCTCTGTTTATCTCTGATATTATATATATATAACATCAAATACGAACCACAACATTGCCTTAGAGTCTTCGATATGGCATCCAGGGACCTCTTCGAGCGCTGAAAACATATAGACGCTTATTTTATCAAGAAAAAAGAGATTTCTCAGGTGGTTTGAGTCATAACAAACAGTACTATTAACGAGTGCGATTCTCTTGCAATCTTTGTTACCCGATACTTTCGTATAATGGACTCTGATTTGCTATTTTGAAAAATAGTACACAGGCTTCCTGTCTTGCGAGTTACCGTGACGCTCCTCCTTTAACGACCCCTGCCTGTTTGTTTGCTAAGACCCAGACGTCGCAGTAGGGCTTTTTCCCCGAAACTCTCCGCAGCGATGATCCTGTCCTGGGCTGCTTTACTACCCTTGATTACTATGTTGGGTATGAAGTTGTTTTTCAGTTCGCTGGCCACCTTATTGCCAGCGCTTCGTGCTATGCTGCGTGTGATGGCATAGTTGATGAGTGGGTTTTTCAGGAGGTCACCCATGTTTTTTTTCACCCTAACGGCTGGGTCTTATGTGGAGTGTCACCTTGACTGAACGGTACCAAAATGGGATACCTTGGCCTGTGTATATAGACGCACTCTGCTGAGGGACCTGAACCTTGCGGGGAGGTAGAAGGGGTTTTGGAAGTTACGTTCCACAGGCTTCCCATCGTCCTCCTTCCGGGGTACAACCACCCTGAGTAGCTCTCGGGTGTCGCTCCCGAAGACAAAGTTCCCGTCGGCGAGGCTGCAGTAGATGGGGAGGTTCTGGAATCTGGACTGTGTCGACTCGGTCACCTTGACGGTTTCGCCCCCGTGCCCTATAACGCGCTGGTAAGTAGGGTCCGTTGAGCCTTGAATTACGAGCCAGAGTTCTGGGTCTTCAAGCTCGTAATGGTCCACGGTGGTTGAACCGCCTGTGGGGGTACCCAAACTGCGTCTCGTGGTTATGAAGAAGTAGCCTTTAGGAAAATCCTGTGAGGTGTCGGCTTTGTTAAGGGTGATGTCCATACCCTTTTAGGAGAGGAAATCACCTTTAGGCATCACATAGACCTGCCAGGGGCGGGTGTAGCCAAGCACTCTGGCGAATTCGATGGGTAGGAGCCCTTGGACATTGGGCGCGACATCTATAACGAGTTTAAAGATCGATGGTATC
Organism: Nematostella vectensis; assembly: GCF_932526225.1. Taxonomy (NCBI): domain Eukaryota; kingdom Metazoa; phylum Cnidaria; class Anthozoa; order Actiniaria; family Edwardsiidae; genus Nematostella; species Nematostella vectensis. The sequence continues at coordinate 14,249,602 of NC_064042.1, read as the reverse complement.
AGGGTGGACAGCTAGCCCCTCGTACCTCACGACGCAGTACCGGACCCGTTGACCCAACTGTTGGAGGATAGGTTTGCGCTTTTCGTTAAAACGGTCTATCTCGAGCCCCAGCTTCCGGGCGATGTCGTAGGGTCGTGTGAAGCGCACAGGCGCAAGGGTGATTTTGTGCCAGAGCTGTTTCCGTGTGGTCTCCCCAGGAGCGAGGGGGTCCGCTTGCGAGGGGAATACCCACACGGCGTAGGCCGCCTCAGGGTCGAACAGGTTCCATGATTGGGGGAAGATGAACTGGGTCATAGCGATTTCCAAATTGCCCTCTTGGGGGATCGCCACATCTTGGGGGGCTTGTAGTGTAAAGTCACCGATTTTGTTCCCCGGGTCAGCACCATCAATGGCGTTGCTTGAGCGCGTCACGTAGAAGCCCTGCCCTGACATGGTTGTGGGTGTCGTACAATGGTTGCGCGCAGCGTACCTCACAGGATATTATGCACTTTGCTAGCCAGGACCCAGCTGTCGTACTTGTCGGGCCAACTCTTCGCGGACTCCCACCCCTCGGGTTTTCACCACACTCTCGACCTTGAACAGTTGCGTACCCTTCAGGACCACTTATTGCATCTCTGGGGCGTTGAAGCGACCCTCGAGGGTAGTACCATCCCACTCTTGGAGGGTGTAGGTGTAGGGCGTGGCGTTGGTGTAGACCTTTGCGACGGTAAATAGCTCCTCGGACCAATTGGGACATACCCCATATTAAAGGTGCGCTTCACCTTGCTAATACGTACGGTGTCCCCCACCTTGAACCGTTGGGTGCCCTTAGATGGGGGGACCCCCCTCTCTTCCTCACCATACAGGACATCCCAGACCTCTTGGGCGTCGTCCAACGTCACGACCTCAGCAGGGGTACGTTTGATACTACAATGGTACGGTTGTAGTTGTCCACCAGGTCTTGGAGAACATTAATGTAGCGTCGCGTCTCCTTGTACGTAAAGTAGCGCCTCATCCACCCTTTGAGTGTATGGTTGAAGCGCTCAACCACGCTCGCCCTGGTCCGCTTCGTGTGGAGAAGTGGTGGATCCCTCGCTCGGTGAGGAACGCCTGGAAAGTGCGGTTCCGAAACTCTGTACCGTCATCAGTCTATAGCTTCTGGGGTACGCGACCCCCTTTGAAGATCGTCGTGAACGCGGTCACTAGCTCGCCACCCGTCTTGTCCTTGAGGTGCACAGCCCACGCGTGCTTGCCCAACACATCGATGACAGTGAGGATGTGCTTGTACCCGTCGTTGGCCTTACGGTAAGCCTGCATGTCACACAAATCCGCCTGTCACTGCTCATCCAGACCTTGAATCACCACGCGTCGCCTGGGGTAGGTGCGGCGCGCAGGATAATGGAGGTTGAAGGTGGCTTGTGAACATAACCAGTTCCTCACATAGCCGAGACTCGGATCCTTCTTCTTCCTCTCCTTCGCCATCCCGCGGACAGCCCGCGCTAGTTTGGTTGCTCCCCCCAGACCCCCAGCACTCCGTGGGCTGTAATACACCTGATGGAGAAGAGCGTCCCATGCCCTCTCCACCTTCTTCCTCTTCTTCCCCTGACCCGCCGTCCCCGCCTTCGCTTTGGCTGTCTTTGCCTTTGCAGTCGTCGTCACTGACGCCTTTTTGTAGGGGGGGGGGGGGGGGCATTGAGTTGGAAATCGAGGATCTCAATATGCCCCTTACAGCATGCGAGTATACAACGCAAAAGCTTCCACTGCGTCCGACAGCGTATTACAGGTGTGTCGGGAATGCTTGCAGCACCGCAGACCACCGTAGTGAAGTGTATGCACCTTGTCAGGGCAGATTACACGTTTACTATACAGCATACGGAATGTCTTATCGAGGGTTGTGGTGTGTAGGGTCCGACGCCTCACATCCCTCCGGATCGCTGCAGGGTTGGGGACGGTACGGCTCCCTGAGGGGCCCTCCTCCAGCAAATCTTCCATAGTGCGCATGTTCACCACATCAGCTGTGCGTACGTTGAGGTGGAGCCTCTTCACCTTGCACACGACCGTGCCTTGGGTCGTTGCGTACGAGTAACTCTTGGGGCCTGTGGACACGAACTGCAAGATGTGGTCCCCCGAAGGCAACTCACTGGTTAAGTCCTCGAAGAAATTGCCCAAGGGTGGCTTCCATTTGCCCGTGGACTGGGTGTAGATTATGCTGTCCGTGTCGTTGGCATCGACGGTCCAGCTGCAGGAGTAGCCGTAACAACTCAAGGCGTGCGTAGGCAGTGGTCAGGGCCGCGTAGACGACATTGTTGTGCTTCTGTGGGGGTACAAACTCGACCCGCATCTTGAACTGAACCTGCACCATATCATCATTGATGACGAACACGTCTTTAACCACGACGTCATCGTCCAGCAGGAGCGCAAAGTAGCGCTCAGGGTCGCTTGGGATCTCAGTCTTGGTCTGGTAGCCCTCTGACCAAACTTCCTCCACATACTATTCAACTTTGCCTTAGCGACGGTCCTCAACCCTGGGTTCTTAGCGATTTTGGTATGGCCGAGGCTTGTCCCTTGGTGCTCCTCGTACCTGAGGTACTCAACCTTTTTTCCGTCAGTGACACAATCTTCGCGCCACCCCCAAGCCTCCTGCTTGAGTTTAAGGAACGTGGAGATATAGTCGCGGAATAGCACACCCCATGTGTCCCAGTGCCATACTTCGTACACCTTGAGGACACTGTAGCCTCGGCGTAGGGCCTCCTGCACCTCAGGGTGGCACCACGTCCCAACCATGGCACGCTCTGCGTCTGTGTGGCTGCATGGCCCCTGGTGTTCGGCAGTGGCACAGGTTTTGCAAAGAGCAAACATCAATTGCCCGTTGATATCTGTTGGGAGTACGGGGAAGTATTGGTCCCGCGGGGGTAAGACCTTGAGCTTCAGCAGACCTCTGTACACGGTGATATCATCCGCGAACCCACTGGTGGTGACCTGCGTGTGGCCTTTGGGGAACTCCTTGTAGTAATTATAGAAGGGGTACAGCGAGCAGATGTCATCGTAGTAGATCTTGGAGTCCTCAGGGAGGTCGTTCACGACCTCCCGCAGAGTTATGGCGTTGGTGTGCCCCCCAAAGAACGCATCACGGGGGTTCAGAGGGACCTCACGCTCCATCTCCACAGCCAAGGCCGCTAGAGTAGGGTCCTCAGCCAACGTCTTATCGAAATCGCACTCCCACACCTCAACATAGCGGTACCCTCTTGCCACGATGGCCGCCCGACGCTCTAGGGTTTTGTCGTACAGCTCACTCCTGGTGAGGTAGGTTTGAGGGTTCACTGTCTCAGTGTCAAAGCACCGGGGGCATCCGTGGTAGAAACAACCTGTACAGAGAAGAAAGATAGCTTTTCTTAAAAGGGTAAGCGAACGCAGGAAAGATTGAAATCCCCTACTGATATTATACGATTTCTGTAATTTGACACTTCTTGTGTCGTAACGCCCCCTATGTCTCCCCGTGTTTATTTATGGTAATTAGTGGTAATAAGGTTAACCGAGAGGGGACTCGGTCAAATCAGGAGCGCAAAAAGCAGGAATGTTGAAGCTAGTAAGGTGTCTTATGAAATAATTGATTTTTATTCATCAAAAGTTGCCTGAAACTGAGAGTCCATCTTTAAAGGGCGCGTTCAATTTTATTTCTTTAAGGAAGTTGCGGCTTATTCGTAAGAATTCTTTGTTATTTTCAACAAAACAGGCGCGTAAACCGAGGATTATTTCTTAAAAAGGAATCTTTAAATACTTTTTCCACATGATAAATCTCCGAAAGCCAGATTGCTTTCAAGAAAACGACAAATAAATTACTGATAACTTATACTGATACTAATAAAATTCCCTTTGATTTTACCTCCGTCATAATTCCGGACATGGGAATGGACCACTTTGTTAAGATCACTTGCTAAGAAATGGTCTCTTTGATGGCGGCTACTCGCACCTCTAAGATACCCGGTGGTAAATGATGCTTTTGCAATCTTTGTCTTCGTAACACTTGTCGTTGCAGATACCGATGTTTTCCTCTTGGAGAGTCTTTAAAGAAACTCCAGTGAAAGCAATCCCGGGGACAGACTCGAAGTTCTCACGCTGTAACCCGCTAACTCTTGACGCAAGCATCAAAAGCGACCAGAGTACAATGGTAGATATGTCCATCTTAAGATTCGAGGACTTAAGAGATATGGCATCGACCTTTTTGGAAGAGATCCCGTTTTGACCTGTCATTTATAATAACAGAGTTGATAGAGGGGAATGGTTGCGGAACCCGCCGAACTTCAAAGGCCGAGCTCTCTGTTTTGATATTTTGTCACAGTGCACAGTATTGATGCAGATTCGAACCAGTGCTATTATGCTTGCATGTAGTCTCACTGAGATTGATTGATAGAACTCTAATATCTATAGAATTTGAACTTCGCTCGGCACTTGTTCAAGATACACATGGCTATAGAAAACTAATTTTCTAGGGCCTTAAAGCTCAGGGCCGGGCTCAAGAAAGCAGACGCTAAACCAGCAATAAATACCCTTTTTATCTAATGTTAACACTAACCTGCTTTCTATGAACCGGCATACGGATAAGATCCTATATACAGCAGTGATCCTATAAAAAACAGTGGTCCTATATACAGCTGTGATCCTATATACAGCACTGGTCTCTGGACTCTGCGATTCTGATTTGAGCCATAATACTACAAACTCGGAAAATTGTTAAATAATGGATATTAGAAATTGTCATTGGTAAGTTTGGAAGGCAAAGGGAGTTATGTCATTAGTCACGAACGAATTCTTTATGTGCCTTTCGTGTGTCGTTCATGTGTTGCGCCGTTGGTTGTTTGTCATAAGCGAACTTGAGATTTACGACGGCGGAGGGACGTCAAAGGCGCAGACGTTGTATTTCCCAGCGCGCTAAAAGAAAAATGCGGTAGCGCGCGCTGTGACGTCGTAGATTCTTCGCCTATAATTCATAGATCCGTCGCGCGCACGAACATCCAATCAGAAAGCAGCAAATAGAAGCCAGCGAAGTGCAACCCAAATGTCCCACAAAAGTCCCACAAATTGTACATGTCGGAAGAGGTCTGTGAATCCGCCCGGGTTTATCTAAAATAAAGACGTTTATAGGGGTTTTCCTGCGACTTGGGAAAAAAAACACGGTCACCTAACATGATGGATACTTGATTTGTTGTCCAAGCTTGTGGAAAATCTTGTATGAGAAGCTTAGAAATAGACAACAACAAGTATGTTTGATGAATGGAAACGGCACGAATCCAGCTCGAAATACTTGAAAACGATAAGATAAAGCGGTGCTCTCTTCGGTAGGTACTATGTGTTTATGTGCTTTTAACTTGCAGTGATTTAAGTGCGGGGAAAATTAGAAGAGAATGCCGTATTCGCTGTTTACGTCTGACTTTTAACTACAAGTTTTATCGGCAAACGTCAAGATTTACAGCAATAAAACGAACGACAGTCTCATTCATATATGTAATTGGAGTAACCTAGGATAATATCAAACTCAAGTTTAATGGTAGGACTTACACTGTTCTTGTATATGGTTTGTTTGCTTTTTGTTTTTCGTTTCTTTGCAGAAATTTTACGTCTTTTTCTGAAATTTGGGTTCCAACTCTACACTAAAAGTGGCCGGTCAAAGAAAACAGCTAGAAGAAAGAAAGAAAACTAGCACTTTCTAGGCTGACCGAAAAATGCTTATTTGCTTGTCCAGATTCGCAAAAAATATCTCAAAGCAATCTTTTTTTGCCGTCGACTGCCGACTTTTTGTCGGATCATATGGCTGTTATTGCATCATCTCTTTCCTGATTGGCTATTCGTGCGCGCGTGATTGACATCTATGAATTCTTTTTGTTCAGGCGGGTCTTATTACATACATGAACTTTTCGTTGTTTTCTCATAATTCCGATTGTTTACGCGGGTCTTATTATCTACGTGCACTATTTCTTATCTTTTAATATTTCTAATTCATTGTCTAAAATCAGAGGTGCGGTTGTGACGTCATAATTTATTGTGAGTGGCCCAAATTAGGGAGTGGCGATTCTTTGCATAATGATAGTCATTGTCTTTAAGTTGCACAGTCATAGGACAAATAGAGTAAAGTCATACATGATTAAACAATATGCTAGGAAAAGGCCCATTTCAAGATAACAATTTAATCACTGATTTCAATTCACAGGTCAATTTTTGCATGTAAGAGGTCCCTTGTAGGTCCCTTTTACTTCAGGCAGATATCAATTGCCCTCTGCTTTTCATTCGATGGGGTCTTTTGACATGGTGCTTTTCTCAGCCGGGCCTATCGGTCCACTATTAAGGATGCATTCCCCCGCAAACTTCTCCGACAGCGTACACCCGCGTTTCTTATTCCCCCATCGCCCCGAAAACCTAAAGAAATACGCCTGACCATTCCACTGCCCGTACGGGGTCACAACAAGGTTCGCCCAGGTATACCACTTATGCCCCGCGCTGGTGTAATCCCTCAACCTTTCCCCGTTAAACAGCTTCTTATAGGTATGTCCCCCTGGGCTGTCCCACATGCCATGCGAGCCCAAGGCACTATACAGCACAGGGTGCGAGTAATGCATCTTTATCTCCCTATCGCCTTTTCGGAACACTCCGATTTGCTTGTCGTAGTTGTACCGAGTGCCGAAATTGTGAGCACTCGCGTAGAACTGTAACGGCTCCATATTCCAATTGAGACGAATGGTCACGTGCTCCCAGTCGCCGACGTGGTGCCCGAAGGTGCTGTAGCCGCCGATACACCCGATGTACTTGGGTTTCAGGCCGATGCAGACCCTCTTTCCACGATTGTAGGGGTAGAACAGCCAGTAGTAGACGTCGTAGTACCGATTGGTGGTGGTCTTGGTGATCGCGTAGGCCTTTACGGTGCTTGAAGTTATGCCAAAGAGCACGCGGCCATTTGTGGCTGAGGGTTTACTCAGGGGAACTTTGGTCTCCAAGAAATCATCTGAAAATATTGCAGTTCTTATATCAGGTCTCAACATTCTGATATTAGGAACCTTGGGTAAGGACGACTCAACATCGACATTCAACCAGGTCAGTGGTTAAAATTCACTGGTCATAAATATGGACATTCAACCAGGTCAATGGTTAAAATTCACTGGTCATAAATATGGGCAGTGACGATTAATGAAAATGAAGAGACTATAAAGCGTTAATCAAGAAATTCTAGAAGGGGCACTATTCCAGGGGGGTATCAATTCAGTAATAATGACATCAAAATACCGTTAATGATAAATTTTGATTATCATGATGATGATGATGATGATTATTATTATTATATCTTACATTTATGCCCACTGCAAAGGTTGGACGACGTCAATGTTGTCTTTTTGCAGGTCTTCTTATCTCTTGAGTTCACCATGTTTACATAACTCAAGAAAAAGTCCACATCAGAGGGTCTGAACTTCTCGTCCTTGTGCAGATATACCAAGGGAGCCCACGCTTTAACCACGTACTCCAGCCGGTCTGCACACAGAATTTAACACTTTGCTTATTAATATTGGGATTGATAAGAAGACAGCCACGTAACTCCAGCCGGTCTGCCAAAAACATCTTGTTTTATTAACAGTGATATAAACCGGCCAAATACTGAAGCCGGTGTGCACATAAGAAAAAGCTTGCTTTATCAGGCTTGGAACAGACCGGCCAAATACTAAAGCAGTTCTATAAACAAAGAAAAAAAAAACAGCTAGCAATATTAATATAAATCAGCCAGTCATACTAAAGCAAAGCAAATAGAAACAGCTTTTAGTCGCCCCGTTTCTATTGTCTATCTTATTTTACATTTTTAATTCGAAAAATAGTCACATTGTTCAGGGTATAACCTAATATGCCCAAAAGAACCCATCAAATTTCTTAAATTGGTTGATATGAGGGTATGGGCATCTATAAATCAGAACTTACATTTCAAGGTTTTTCCAGCACAAGATAGTCTGTTGCAGCTGCGCATTTCCACCAAGACAAAGGAACACTTTCCGCCACAACTCTCGCTTTTCGTCTTAATGCGCATGCGCCTCTGAGTACCGTGTTGCCCACAGGCCTGGTTACAATGACTCCATGATGTCCAGCTCCCTACTTCACAGTTTTGGGGCGCGCAACGTCTGCGCCTGCGCCTTCTCCAAGATACCGCTGACGCGATGAGCACAAGAAGGATTGCAAGAAACAGCGCCGACCTCATGCTGACACCTTTAGAGAAAGTGAAATCAGGGATTTATAAGGAACGCAATAAAAGTATATGAAACTTTATGAGACTATTGATTCTCTGTTACTCCTGAAAGTATGAAAATATTACATTCAAAGAACAACGATTTTACACCTTAAGATTTTTTTAGTTGGTATGCACTTCTTGGGCAATTGTGGAATAACTCACGCGATTTTGGGGTTGACAAACATTCAAGCGCTTCGTCTTTTGGCGGCAAAATAAAAAAAAAACAGAAAAAGGAACCTATTTAGCCCTTATGGATCAGCTCCAATGTTAGAAAGGGTTTATTTTCATTAAAATCTTTTAATTGCTCTTTTGTGTGATATGACGGCCGCCGCCACCATTTCTTTGTTTATATTGTCCGTGAGTTTTCAAGCCAAAAAATCAGTGCAAGTCGTTTATTCCCGAAGGCTTCTCTCGGAATTCATATCATCTACGCGCACTTTGTTCTTTGTTTTCTCATAATTCGGAGTCCTTACGAGGGCGTCTTAGGCCCCGACCACAATTATACGAAATCGAATGAATCCGCTACTTTTTAGTTCCGGATACGGCTATCATCTATATCTACGCGTCCCCACGTATACGTCGATTACGCTGGCGAATCCGCAAACGAAAGCGGAACGAAATAAATACGCTTCGATTCCGTATACGCGTGGACGGCCAAATCCGAAACGTTTCGATGACGGAATCCGTGTGGACGGTTGAATCCGTAACTTTTCGATTACGATTACTTCAAAATCGTACCCAGTCTCCAACCTACAAGATGGCGTCGCAACGTTTAAAGCTAGAGTTAACACGGAATCCCCGTATACGTGTGGATGGGCGATTACGATACGATTACGCTACGTGTGGACGGGAAACTTTTCGATTACAGAAAAAAGTTGCGGATTTATTTGATTCCGTATACGTGTGGTGCTCTCTTCGGTAGGTACTATGTGTTTATGTGCTTTCAAATCTATTTTAACTTGCAGTGATTTAAGTGCGGGGAAAAGTAGAAGAGAATGCAGTATTCGCTGTTTACGTCTGACTTTTAACTACAAGTTTTATCGGCAAACGTCAAGATTTACAGCAATAAAATGAACGACAGTCTCATTCATATATGTAATTGGAGTAACCTAGGATAATATCAAACTCAAGTTTAATGGTAGGACTTACACTGTTCTTGTATATGGTTTGTTTGCTTTTTGTTTTTCGTTTCTTTGCAGAAATTTTACGTCTTTTTCTGAAATTTGGGTTCCAACTCTACACTAAAAGTGGCCGGTCAAAGAAAACAGCTAGAAGAAAGAAAGAAAACTAGCACTTTCTAGGCTGACCGAAAAATGCTTATTTGCTTGTCCAGATTCGCAAAAAATATCTCAAACCAATCTTTTTTTGCCGTCGACTGCCGACTTTTTGTCGGATCATATGGCTGTTATTGCATCATCTCTTTCCTGATTGGCTATTCGTGCGCGCGTGATTGACATCTATGAATTCTTTTTGTTCAGGCGGGTCTTATTACATACATGAACTTTTCGTTGTTTTCTCATAATTCCGATTGTTTACGCGGGTCTTATTATCTACGTGCACTATTTCTTATCTTTTCATATTTCTAATTCATTGTTTAAAATCAGAGGTGCGGTTGTGACGTCATAATTTATTGTGAGTGGCCCAAATTAGGGAGTGGCGATTCTTTGCATAATGATAGTCATTGTCTGTAAGTTGCACAGTCATAGGACAAATAGAGTAAAGTCATACATGATTAAACAATATGCTAGGAAAAGGCCCATTTCAAGATAACAATTTAATCACTGATTTCAATTCACAGGTCAATTTTTGCATGTAAGAGGTCCCTTGTAGGTCCCTTTTACTTCAGGCAGATATCAATTGCCCTCTGCTTTTCATTCGATGGGGTCTTTTGACATGGTGCTTTTCTCAGCCGGGCCTATCGGTCCACTATTAAGGATGCATTCCCCCGCAAACTTCTCCGACAGCGTACACCCGCGTTTCTTATTCCCCCATCGCCCCGAAAACCTAAAGAAATACGCCTGACCATTCCACTGCCCGTACGGGGTCACAACAAGGTTCGCCCAGGTATACCACTTATGCCCCGCGCTGGTGTAATCCCTCAACCTTTCCCCGTTAAACAGCTTCTTATAGGTATGTCCCCCTGGGCTGTCCCACATGCCATGCGAGCCCAAGGCACTATACAGCACAGGGTGCGAGTAATGCATCTTTATCTCCCTATCGCCTTTTCGGAACACTCCGATTTGCTTGTCGTAGTTGTACCGAGTGCCGAAATTGTGAGCACTCGCGTACAACTGTAACGGCTCCATATTCCAATTGAGACGAATGGTCACGTGCTCCCAGTCGCCGACGTGGTGCCCGAAGGTGCTGTAGCCGCCGATACACCCGATGTACTTGGGTTTCAGGCCGATGCAGACCCTCTTTCCACGATTGTAGGGGTAGAACAGCCAGTAGTAGACGTCGTAGTACCGATTGGTGGTGGTCTTGGTGATCGCGTAGGCCTTTACGGTGCTTGAAGTTATGCCAAAGAGCACGCGGCCATTTGTGGCTGAGGGTTTACTCAGGGGAACTTTGGTCTCCAAGAAATCATCTGAAAATATTGCAGTTCTTATATCAGGTCTCAACATTCTGATATTAGGAACCTTGGGTAAGGACGACTCAACATCGACATTCAACCAGGTCAGTGGTTAAAATTCACTGGTCATAAATATGGACATTCAACCAGGTCAATGGTTAAAATTCACTGGTCATAAATATGGGCAGTGACGATTAATGAAAATGAAGAGACTATAAAGCCTTAATCAAGAAATTCTAGAAGGGGCACCATTCCAGGGGGTATCAATTCAGTAATAATGACATCAAAATACTGTTAATGATAAATTTTGATTATCATGATGATGATGATTATTGTTATTATTATTATATCTTACATTTATGCCCACTGCAAAGGTTGGACGACGTCAATGTTGTCTTTTTGCAGGTCTTCTTATCTCTTGAGTTCACCATGTTTACATAACTCAAGAAAAAGTCCACATCAGAGGGTCTGAACTTCTCGTCCTTGTGCAGATATACCAAGGGAGCCCACGCTTTAACCACGTACTCCAGCCGGTCTGCACACAGAATTTAACACTTTGCTTATTAATATTGGGATTGATAAGAAGACAGCCACGTAACTCCAGCCGGTCTGCCAAAAACATCTTGTTTTATTAACAGTGATATAAACCGGCCAAATACTGAAGCCGGTGTGCACATAAGAAAAAGCTTGCTTTATCAGGCTTGGAACAGACCGGCCAAATACTAAAGCAGTTCTATAAACAAAGAAAAAAAAAACAGCTAGCAATATTAATATAAATCAGCCAGTCATACTAAAGCAAAGCAAATAGAAACAGCTTTTAGTCGCCCCGTTTCTATTGTCTATCTTATTTTACATTTTTAATTCGAAAAATAGTCACATTGTTCAGGGTATAACCTAATATGCCCAAAAGAACCCATCAAATTTCTTAAATTGGTTGATATGAGGGTATGGGCATCTATAAATCAGAACTTACATTTCAAGGTTTTTCCAGCACAAGATAGTCTGTTGCAGCTGCGCATTTCCACCAAGACAAAGGAACACTTTCCGCCACAACTCTCGCTTTTCGTCTTAGTGCGCATGCGCCTCTGAGTACCGTGTCGCCCACAGGCCTGGTTACAATGACTCCATGATGTCCAGCTCCCTACTTCACAGTTTTGGGGCGCGCAACGTCTGCGCCTGCGCCTTCTCCAAGATACCGCTGACGCGATGAGCACAAGAAGGATTGCAAGAAACAGCGCCGACCTCATGCTGACACCTTTAGAGAAAGTGAAATCAGGGATTTATAAGGAACGCAATAAAAGTATATGAAACTTTATGAGACTATTGATTCTCTGTTACTCCTGAAAGTATGAAAATATTACATTCAAAGAACAAGAATCTCAATTACTTTCACCAAAGGTGTCCAAGAGATCAATAAAGGTCTGGCCTCCGTCATTCAAAATAATTTTAAGGTTTTCCTTAGGCAGCACTGAAATGGTTTCTAGTCACGCCGCGTCTACCTGCCAGGCGCTGTCCGATCAAAAAGCACTGATCGTAATCCCGTTAGTTTGAATATTGACGACAACCAAAAGCGGTTTAAGTTAAATATCATCCAAGAGAGTTCGCGGAATTTTGAGAATCGTAATATAACTGTCTTGCAAATAAAAACAAGAAAAAGAGAGTAAAGAGAGATGTAGAAAATTTTATGAAATGGCGTTCATCCTATAGGTACAGAACGCTTGATGGTATAATTTTAGATACGATAAAATTATCCATAAAAAGTCAGAGATTGTGCTTACCTTTCCGTTTTGCTCAACTCCTAATCTGAAATAAATTAAGGAACTCAGTACGTGCTTAAATAACTATTAAGCCCAAAGGGAATTGCGTAAAAAAGTACACACTGGCAAGATAGTTCTTTGTTATGTTCGTAATCTGTTATCGTATCGCCTGAAATATCCACGCAACGATTTTACACCTTAAGATTTTTTTAGTTGGTATGCACTTCTTGGGCAATTGTGGAATAACTCACGCTATTTTGGGGTTGACAAACATTCAAGCGCTTCGTCTTTTGGCGGCAAAATAAAAAAAAAAAAACAGAAAAAGGAACCTATTTAGCCCTTATGGATCAGCTCCAATGTTAGAAAGGGTTTATTTTCATTAAAATCTTTTCATTGCTCTTTTGTGTGATATGACGGCCGCCGCCACCATTTCTTTGTTTATATTGTCCGTGAGTTTTCAAGCCAAAAAATCAGTGCAAGTCGTTTATTCCCGAAGGCTTTCTCGGAATTCATATCATCTACGCGCACTTTGTTCTTTGTTTTCTCATAATTCGGAGTCCTTACGAGGGCGTCTTAGGCCCCGACCACAATTATACGAAATCGAATGAATCCGCTACTTTTTAGTTTCGGATACGGCTATCATCTATATCTACGCGTTCCCACGTATACGTCGATTACGCTGGCGAATCCGCAAACGAAAGCGGAACGAAATACGCTTCGATTCCGTATACGTGTGGACGGCCGAATCCGAAACGTTTCGATTACGGAATCCGTGTGGACGGTTGAATCCGTAACTTTTCGATTACGATTACTTCAAAATCGTACCCAGTCTCCAACCAACAAGATGGCATCGCAACGTTTAAAGCTAGAGTGATCACGGAATCGCCGTATACGTGTGGATGGGCGATTACGATACGATTTCGCTACGTGTGGACGGGAAACGTTTCGATTACTGAAAAAAGTTGCGGATTTATTTGATTCCGTATACGTGTGGTCCACACTAACACGGATTCAAAAGTATCCGGATTCGTTTCGCCAAAAAGGCATTACTTGATTTGCGTCCACACTATCGTTTTCGCATCGTGGATCCAGCCGTCTGCACTAACACGGATTCAAACGTTTGAAAACGCTAAAATGTACGGGGTAACGTCATTTTTATTATATTTGCATGCTTGAAGCAGCAGACGCGCCTGCGATATGACGCCATCGTTTTTATTTTGATACGGATTCGACCGTCCACACTACGGAACAATGTTTACGGTTCATTTTGATTCACTTTCGACGGCGTGTTAGTGTGGCCGGAAGGCCTAAACGTATAAAAAAGTATACGGATCCAAACGAATCCGTGTAAGTGTGGACGTCCCCTTAGTGTGGACGGCCCCATATTAGACCCTGACCCCACGTATCCTTTTTCGTTTTAAGAATCAAACTTTTTTATTCCGTTTTTCAAAGGATCCTCGTCCACACGAAGCGTTTTGATTTTGATACGACCTGCCCTCACGAAAACGCAGAAACGATACGAAAACAAGCTTTACGGCGCATGCGTACAAGTGGACTGGACCTGAGTTATCATACGCCACCGTTTTCGGAAGGTTCCGTCCCCACGGCACAGAAAAACTATTAAACGCTGTTGCTAAATTGCTTTCGGAAATCTTGTTTCTTGCACATTTTTCGTTCTCTTTTAAAGAAGGACCTGCGGTATAAAAGGCGCCTGAGCATGGGCAAAATGGCTTTAGTTTTCAATAGACTTCCGAGCTGTAAGAATGGTACGAAGAATAAACAGTTGGCCGAGAAGCGAGGCTTCGAGGGCATTTTTTATTTTGAGGACCATTTCTAATGCACGGGCATTATCTGTCGATAGGCCAGTGAGCCAAGGAAGAAGTTTCTTTATTTTGTATCCCAACCACTTCACACTTCACACGTGATACACGTGGGCCAGACGTTCGGGTGTACCAGAATTAGACAAAACGCCGATCTGAGGTCGGTTTTTGCCATGAATGCACCTTTGCCGAGAATGCTAATGGCGCCGTCTAGCCTAACGTACTGGGGTGAGTAAGGGTCTTTAGAAATTCCGTCGTCAATGCTATCTCGCTCGGGGAAGGATAAATGATAAATAGTGCGCCAGTCGGCCGAATGTTTTTTGGGCACTACCCCAACTGGGTGGCATTGGAAGTTAGGTAATGGGGGCGCGGAGAACGGGCCTGCCATACGGCCTAATTTGACCTCTTCTTTTATGGTTTTTGAAATTATCTCAGGGTGCTCCCGAGCTGAAATGAGATTAGGTGAAACACGAGACTTTTGGGTGCCATCAAAACCTATGCGTGCACCGAAACGTAACGAATTAAATATTTTAAGTGCGTGTCCGCGACAGGACCATGCAGTCGCGGTACATGACCCCCCGCCGATCTGGATGAAACTTTGCCAGTTTGATGTGCTCCTCAGAGGACCTCTACACCTCGAACGGTTTGAAGTTTGAAGAAATTAGGGGGGAGTTAGACAACCCCCCTTGTTTTGGGCCTCAAATGGCCTTGAACGAAGCGCAGTGCGGTTTAGCCAACCCGGCGAATGTTACCGTCCACAGTTCAAGATTGACACGATCCCTGGGAATGGAGAAATCCTGAGCGGCATAGCGGCGAAAGTTCTCATCATATGTTAACCACGCAAAACCCCGGTATTTTGCTGCCGCGGTTGAGATTATCGCCTGGTATTGAATCATCTCCCAGTCCCGTCTTGGGAATGCCGTGACGATCGTAAGCGTATACCGTGTGTACGCGATAACCCATTTATAGAAGGAGTCGATGCTCTGGCGTTATTACGTTATTACGCAAGAGCCTGACGCTCTCCGAGTTCTCGGCGAAACCGAGCTGGAATTAAGGCCCGGCGTGCGCAAGATTATCGGGGTGAAGGAGGGCAAGATCGATGTACTCACCCCGAGTAATCTTGCCCTCTAGTGCCTCATCGTCCAGCGGGCGATCGAGGCCCAGGGGAGACGCCGAGCCAGGAGTGCTATGGCTTTCCGTGCCTTCGCTTGCAACGACTGGTGGTGGTGGAGGGTCCTGGTGTGGTGGCCGCCAACTTACTAGAGCGTCGGACACAGTTTTTCATATTACCGACAGCTGGGCTTCTGAAAAGCCGGTCGGATCAGTCGGATGACTGGTGGACGCTTGGCGCCCCCTTTTGCTACTCGGGGCTGAGGGTGAAGCCTCCTCACCGCCTCGAGTGGCTTGCCTGAGGCGATTTATTTGTTGCTGCCGCGTTCCACCGGATGGGAGGTTGAGGGCATGTAGTCGAAGACCTAGCACCTCGGCAGAGGCGGAAATACTCATCTCCTCCAGACTAACGCGAACGTTTAGGCATATTGAACAGATGTTTTATGTTTCTTTACAGTACTCGTAGCTTTACGGTAGCGAAAAAGCGAATGACTTTACTTTAGGTGTGGCGCTTAATATAGGTAGATAGCGACCAATAGAAATTAAGAGCGTGTATAGTGAGGTATCTCACGTGAAACATATTGAGTCATACCTGTGCTATCGTAGCATGTTACGCGTACCCTTACGATATATATGAGTGACCTTTGAGCCTGGCTCCAGCTCCATTAACTGAAAATACCGTCCCAAGTGGTGACGGTAATTTTGGATAAACGTCCCGTGGAGATACTGTAAAGGCATAAAAAATCCCTCTTTGTTCTTTCGGGGGTGGTCAGATTTTTATCAGAGAACTTCCCCCACCCCCCGGAAAATGGGGTCCACTTTTTCGGATTCCTCAACCCCCCCTCCCCCCCCCCCTCCCCAGGTACGGGCCTGGAATCAAATTCCCCTTTGTCCGCATCATTTTGGATCAGCTATGGCCCGCCAGTCTGTGGCATTTTGGACGCAGGCACAACATCGTAAAAACAGTCTATAAGATAAATATATTATGTAAATGAGAAAATAATTCATTCAAATTCAAACTTTAGCACAAAATCTGTAAGTGCACCCTCTCCCCCACAGAAAAGAAAATGCCGGATGCGCTTTACGTACTGATCAACAATATGGCGAATCTACAGAAGTCAACACAAAACTTAATTTTGTTATGCTGGTCCTGTTTTGAAGGCACAGCAAATGCGTGCCTGAAACGCGAATTACCGATGTGTGACAAATGAGCTTATTTTAAATGTATTGCTGGCTATGATTATGTTTCCCTAGCTGCTCCCAGCTGCATTCATTATTTTTCAAAACGCACTCGTGCACGGGAAAGTGCATATTCCCGTGTTCTTTGGCTCTGTGCATGATTAAATCTTAACAGTCACTGACGCATGCCGCCACTAGAAACGCTTATGTTATTAAATTGATTCGGTTCAAGTTCGGCTCGATGCATGCCTTAAGTATTTGCTTTCTTTTATTTTGGTTTATTGTTTACTAGAAATTAAATTGCAATTCGAAACTTTAACATAAACTACAAAAAGGTAAGTTGATACATAGTAAGATGTTTTTCAATCCTTTAAAATCGTAAAATTGCATGGTGTGGCCTGAGGTAGTTTGTTGCTGTTTTTGCTTTATAATGATGATGTAGTGTCTTCTATTATCTTATACGCTGTCGCCGATTACACATTGTGAAGTCTCTGAGGGCGTCACAATTTGAGTACTTTTGGCTAGTTTATCCTTTAATATTGGATTCTTGAGGTAAACCGTGGCCCACTGCAAACTAATGGAACAGCCCCTATTTAAGTCTTTGAATTTGGTTATATCTAGTAGTAGTTGCGGCGCAGGCTCTACTATTTACATTCACAATCATTAATCTAAATTCCAAAAAAGTTGCGAACAGATTGTAGTTTTTTCTCTTCTAGTAAAAGTGACCCCGAAAAAAAGCTTTGCGCTGTAGTCCCAAAAGCATATTTGAGTGCTTTTCAGGTCTGGCTATTTAACACTGCTGATTTACTGATGTTGTTACTGCCATCCAAAGTTATAGCTGTTGTCATCGTCTTTTTGTTATTGCTGATGTTGATGTTATTGTTTCTACTGTTGTTATTGTTTCTGCTGCTGTCGCTGTTGATGTTGATGTTATTGGTTCTACTGTTGTTATTGTTTCTGCTGTTGCCGTTGTTAAAATTGTTTCTGCTGTCGTCGTCGTAGTTGCTGTTATTGTTTTTGTCATTGTTGATGTTATTCTTTCTGCTGCCGCTATTATATTGTTACTTTCAATATTGCTGCTGCAGTTTTCAATATCAGGTTATTTGTATCGCTATTCTTAATCTTTGGTGTTTATTTGAAGCTGCTGTTGCTCTATTTGATGCAATCACTGAGCATCGTCTTCATCAGTTGTTGTTCTCTGCCACTCCCCTCTGCTTGTAATCATTCAGCAGTAGTTTCATCAAATCTCGGATCTCGCGTGCTGCTTTGGACCGCATGTGGTAGACCTTCTTCTGCATGGTGATGAGGACGACTGTATCTTTGGGGTTTGTTATCTTAGGCTTCTTGTCGTATGGACTTAAATTGAAATAAACTCAATTAACAAACGTGTAGCCCTTGAAGCACCATGCCTACTTTAATTTAGCAAAATCCCTGTGCAAAAAAAGGCTCATGATTTCACGCAGGCGTAATGCAAAGTATTAACATTTTAATGTTAAAACTGCACAAAAATTATGAATACCTAAAATCATCGGATCTATTATGATCACTATTTTGGCTCTCTCTTTGAATTGATCCCCCCCCCCCTTCCCTTTACACACTACATGTTGGGATGATGATGTTTAATGTACGAATAACGGGCATTCAGGTTTGGCTTGTGGACAACAACGTTTGTGTGTGGGGGGGATCCTTGATCCCGAGGGAGGGGGGGGGAACTCCGATGAAAACAGACAGGGGTGATCTTCGGCAAGATCAATCAGGGAGAACACTTTGGGTAAGGTCAACAGATATTCTTACCCCTAAGAGTTCAATTTATCCAAGTTCGAGTAGGCGGGGTTCTACTATATAAGAACTGCAGGTTGCGGGATCCCCGTGAGACTCACTTGTAGTCGGCGATCTCCTCTAGCTGGGCAAACTCAATACTGGCCCTATAGGCCTTGACTTGTGCACTGGGTATTGCTTGTATTATTGCCCCTGTTGAGTTGATATCTAGGTTGATGCGGGCTGGGTCAAGCTTGGGTCCTGATACCAAGACGCCTGTGTAAGACTTGGAGAAGGAAAGAGCCCATCGCATCATCGACTCTCGTACAAGAGACGCCTTCACTTGATCTGAGGACAAGGCATTTCGAATGCACGGGATCTGGAACGGAATGTGAAAATAGTGGAATATATTGGTATTTGGCAAAGTCGTTGCAACTTGGACCACGTTGCCTACAAACAATCCTTACGTAAATTAAAAAGCGTGCAAAGTAGACCTATAGAAAATAGCCTGGGACGTTATTAGTGAACATCAACCATGCATCAACCCTCGAAACAAAGGTAAGAACCAATAACCAATCAATCAAGCCCGGAACACAGTGCTGAGGAGCATAGCAACTACAGAGCGACGCTCTGCCCATCTCGCCATCAATGTTACCCTGTAGTTTCCACTGTATCCTTCATTTCACGCTTACCGAGTCAAAACTGCTTTTGATCTCCTCCATCAGATCTTCCATCATCTCGGGGTCTCCCTTGAGCTCGTCTTGAGGGGCAGTCTTCAAGATAACTTCTTGTAATCTATTTAAATCCAGCTCAGCCCCGTGCTCGATGTAGTATCGTTTGGCGATAATATCCGCTAGATCATTAACCTAAAAAGACATTAACAGAATCTATAACAAATTCACCGCAACAAGTCTACTTGAAATACTTCTAAGTGTTTAAAAATGCCATGGCCCTTCTCGTCCATCATTTGCCTCCGGGCTTAGCAGTTATTCATCCCTGGCTATATTTACTAGAAAGTAATTATTCACCTCTGGGCATAAGAGCTAAGTATCTATTCACTTCTGGGCATAGGTACTAGAAAGTAGTTATTTACCTATGGCTATACGTCTAGTAAGTAGTAATTCACCCCTGGCTATATGTGCTAGATAGTAGTTATTCACCTCTTGGCACCGGTATTCCCCCTTGTGCAGACCACCCATCAGTTGTGCGAAAACGAGGTTAGCTTCTAGAGGATCGTCTTCCGGGTTATAGCTTGGCCGGAAGATGTTCTTACGCAAGTAGAAGTGAAGTTTTGTATCACTTTCTGGGTTGCCCTAAAAATTGAAACGATATAACAAAGAATGGTATAACAATAACAACAGCAAAACAAATAATATTGATAAAATAAACAAATAAAATTAAAAAACAATTACAGGAAAGATGTAAAATGACCACGGCGGTCTGTGTTAATATGATGAACATTGTTCAAAACCACATTGAGTGTTTTATGTCTAACGCATTTTTTGGTTTGGCCGACGTTTCAAGCGTTGTAAACCATTCCTCGGATCATTAAGTTGAATCCAGCCTGAAATACAGGCGTTTACTATAAAAAAATAAAAAAACACCGGGTTAATGTCTGCATTGCAGGCTAAATTGAGTAATTTCCAGAGAGATTAAAACATAATATAATGCAGATGAGACAAGTAAACACACTGAGTGTGTTTTGTTCAATAACGGTAGACCGATATATCGACCTGTTCCGCAGCCCGTTTCTTTTCTGGCTGGGAAAATGTTAGACCCTTCGGCTGCTGGGACAAAAATCGTCCCGAATGGTTCTGCTGACAAATTTGTGGAGTCGAACTAGTTTTGCTGGGAATATTTTTGGGGCGTTGGAGCGGATGCTTGGGAAAAAAATTGTCCCGATCGGTTATACGTGCAATTATCCATGTGCTAAAACGCCTAACCAATGCTGGCTGGGAAAAAAACGAATGGTCCCTCCTGGAAAAAAGGAACAGATAATCTTTTCCTAGCAACTTCAAAAATGGATATTTTCGGCATCAGAATATATTCAAACGACAAAATATGCCATTATAGCGTATTTCGTGAAGGGGGGCTTGTTGTATGCCCTTGGATGTGCTAAGGCAATATTTTGGCTTGTTGGTAAGCGCGGATCCAGGAGAAAGTTGACCTGTTTCAAAAGAAAAAGCTGAACACTGTCGCCCCAATCAACAAAATAAAGACATGCGACACATACTTAACGTACTGACTATAAATATTTCGACCTGTTAACGTAAACAGGTGTAAATAGGTATGGATCCGCGCCTGGTTGGCTAGTACAAATCTTGTCAATCAGATAGTACGTTTCTCCCATCCTTATTGTTGTGGGCAGGTACTTCATGTAGCCGTAAATATACTGTCCTATACACTGACCCTTATCCTAACCATGTTGATGGCAACATGAAGTACTAGCCTTGTGCTGTCGCACACGTTCACTGCCCACAAAATGGCTCATTGGCAGAGCGCTAATGTTTTACCTTTCTCACAGAGTAACGTTCCGCTAAAGATACTGCATCCATTACATTCTCGTCATCGCTGCCCCAGTTGAAAATCTATAGAAAATAAAGGATATTTAGAACAATAAAAGAAGAAATCAGAGATTAAACTTAGTGTTGATTATCACAATTTGTGTGAATTAAACAGTGCAGCGAGGAGGAGGGTAGGCGGGCAGTGGCATTATATTTCAGTAAGTTTATCCTAGAACGAGCCAATACTTTTTGGAGTAGAAGAAGGAATGTTCGGCATTTCTGACATTCAAAAACTCCAGCGCTTCCTATCTATTCTAGCAACCAGTACCAATGCATTTTTTTTCTTTTTTTATCTTAGTAGACAGACATGACGAAAAAACATGACGTGACGCTTCAAATAAGCCCATTTCACATCGAATATGGCGGAGAATTTCTCTGAGTACTTAGCAACTGATAGCAAACAAAATATCAAGTGCGACTTTTTATAAATTGATGCGACTTTTTGTAAAGTGTCATTGAAATTTGAGCTTTCCGTCCTTGAACTGATACACAGGGCAATAATAATCAAGGAAATATTATCTTAAAAAGCCAAAATCTGGTTATGTTCACTTTGGCCTCACGTTATTTGTGTTTCGATAATCAGTCCGTAATACAAGGAACCTATAGCCATTGTAAGAAATTGTGTCATCTCTCTCTATCTGGGATTGCGCGTTTTCCAGGTTTTTCCGTCATGTCTAGTAGAAATTGCATTTGTAGGCCATACACACACACACGCTTCGCGTCTTGGTGACTATTCACCAAAGGTTAACGTCGCCGTTGGCGAATTGCTAAATATATTATTTATACTCTTTAGTGTTCAAGCAGATCTAAGTTTCTTTTAAACGCTTTGCTTTTTGGAAACTTATTTCCCTCTTTTTTATTTTGTCAGCCTTGTCCACACGCAAAGGTCGACCCACTCCCATTTATAGGGGTATCGATTTGGCCTGCTATGTTTTAAAAGAGTGCAATCACATCTTTGGTTTGTCATATTGGGATTGTGACCTGGTCAACAGCTGCGATGTAGATGGAGAATCCGTATATGCTCTTCAAACCGAGCTTTTCCCGGATGCTCTCGCAAAGCTCCTTGAACGTCGAGTTGGCGTCGACTTCACAGTCGAGTGTTGCGCCATCCATGAGCGTGACAGGTAGCACGATATTTTCTGCCCGTCTGGATGCCTAGTAAAAGAATATTGGTACTCATGTAAAGCACGTGTTATTCACGCGATTCCGGGAAACAAACTTAAGGATGCACCGAACGTCAAATGATTGGCTAATGGTAAACATAGTCAGATAAATATTTTATGAATTCCAAACTACCAATCATTTGGGGAAAAAGGAAGAGGTTGTATAACTTTCTGAATCGTTATTTTTAATTTGATTTATATTTTAAACTTAAATTTCCATATTTGGAGTGTATATTCAGACTTTCGGGTTACGCAAATCTACAGAAAATGCGCTATTTTGTCTTCCATTTCTATATTCAATTTAGGTACACTACGGTGTTTTGGATACAAGTTTTTAGCTACTGACCTTGAATAAGGTAACAATTTTCTGACAATATTTTAAAAAAAAGCTTGTGGTTAAATAAAGCAAAAGAACTAAAGACACGATCCTTTTATCCTATTCCCTCAAATTTTTCTACGTCTTGGTAGAAGCCATTCAATATTTTCTAATGATCAAAATAACAATCTAACAAACAATGGCGACAGCGTTAATACAAAGCGGGTGTACGGTTAACAGGATGCGCACGCTACCTGCATCTCTATCCAAGATGGGGGCTGCTTCCTATTGGTGCGTTCAACAGTCCTTCGCAGCCGACTGATGCAAAACTCGGCGACGTGTTCGGTGGCTTCCGTCAAGATGAAGTTTTTCAGGTAGTTCAAAAACTGGAACGTAAATTTAGGTAATCCGTCACTTGTTGAGAAGGCCAAATCCCAAAATGACATAAACTAACAATATTTTAATCCTGGGGTGAAAAATTTTAGGGTCCATCAAATCTTTATAGGAGATTTATAAACAGTGGGAACTATTGTAGAATTAATAAAATAAGACTTTATGGACCTTTATTGAATAGGTAGGATTATATTAAACGATTTATAGGGAATTGAATCATCTCTCCGTAGTTAGAGTTGAAGGTAAGGAGAGTTATAGTGGTGTTTAAGTCCCATGAATAAAATTTCGTATGATGGATCCTGCAAAACTAAAACTATACAATGAAACCAACCTTATACACTAGGAGCATGTGAGATACTTTAGCACTAAACTTATCAAAGAAAATTTTGCTACACGCTTTGTACGAGGGCTGAATAACAATAATGTTATACATTCTTTTTTAGAACGTCTAGCCTGAGATCTCACAGGCAATCTAGAAAACATGATAAGACCATGCCGAGGCTCAGATGAACTATACAATAGTTCGATATACTTAGGTTCAAGATACGACGATTCAATATGCTTAACTAAGGTTCAATAAACTAAGGTCCAGTATACTAAGGTTCGATAAACTAAGGCTCGTGAAACTAAAGTTTCGATATACTAAGGTTCAATATGCGACTGTACAATATACTAAGGGTTCGATAAACTAAGGTTCGATAGACTAAGGTTCGATATAAGGCAATTGGATGACACGCTGTACCTGATCGGAAGGTGGAAATACACCACAAAGGATACCCATCAGTATCCATCCGCGCCTTGTGCTTGTCATAGACGGATTGTTCACGAGTTGCTTACAAAGTTGGCAATATATTTCATCTCTGGAAAAACAACAGTTGAGGTTAGAAGAGCTGCGATATTTCTAGGGGTTGGGCGAGGACATGAAAGGGGCGATACAGAAGGTGAAAGGTGGCGAAATCATATGGTCTAAGAGGCGTGACAGGGTAAGATGTGGTCTAAGATGAGGTGTGACAAGGTAAGATGTGGTCTAAGATAAGGTGTGACAAGGTAAGATGTGGCCTAAGATGAGGTGTGACAATGTAAGAAGTGGTCTAAGATGAGGTGTGACAAGGTAAGAAGTGGTCTAAGATGAGGTGTGACAAGGTAAGATGTGGTCTAAGATGAGGTGTGACAAGGTAAGAAGTGGTCTAAGATGAGGTGTGACAAGGTAAGATGTGGTCTAAGATGAGGTGTGACAAGGTAAGATGTGGTTTAAGATGAGGTGTGACAAGGTAAGAAGTGGTCTAAGATGAGGTGTGAGAAGGTAAGATGTGGCCTACGATGAGGAGTGACAAGGTAAGATGTGGTCTAAGATGAGGTGTGACAAGGTAAGATGTGGTCTAAGATAAGGTGTGACAAGGTAAGAAGTGGTCTAAGATGAGGTGTGACAAGGTAAGATGTGGTCTAAGATAAGGAGTGACAAGGTAAGATGTGGTCTAAGATGAGGTGTGACAAGATAAGATGTGGTCTAAGATAAGGTGTGACAAGGTAAGATGTGGTCTAAGATAAGGTGTGACAAGGTAAGATGTGGTCTAAGATAAGGAGTGACAAGGTAAGATGTGGCCTAAGATGAGGTGTAACAAGGTAAGATGTGGTCTAAGATGAGGTGTGACAAGGTAAGATGTGGTCTAAGATGAGGTGTGACAAGGTAAGAAGTGGTCTAAGATGAGGTGTGACAAGGTAAGATGTGGTCTAAGATAAGGAGTGACAAGGTAAGATGTGGTCTAAGATGAGGTGTGACAAGATAAGATGTGGTCTAAGATAAGGTGTGACAAGGTAAGATGTGGTCTAAGATAAGGTGTGACAAGGTAAGATGTGGTCTAAGATAAGGTGTGACAAGGTAAGATGTGGCCTAAGATGAGGTGTGACAAGGTAAGATGTGGTCTAAGATGAGGAGTGACAAGATAAGATGTGGTCTAAGACGTGGTGTGACAAGGTAAGATGTGGTCTAAGATAAGGAGTGACAAGGTAAGATGTGGCCTAAGATGAGGTGTGACAATGTAAGATGTGGTCTAAGATGAGGTGTGACAAGGTAAGATGTGGTCTAAGATAAGGAGTGACAAGGTAAGATGTGGCCTAAGATGAGGTGCGACAAGGTAAGATGTGGTCTAAGATAAGGAGTGACAAGGTAAGATGTGGTCTAAGATGAGGTGTGACAAGGTAAGATGTGGTCTAAGATAAGGAGTGACAAGGTAAGATGTGGCCTAAGATGAGGTGTGACAATGTAAGATGTGGTCTAAGATGAGGTGTGACAAGGTAAGAAGTGGTCTAAGATGAGGTGTGACAATGTAAGATGTGGTCTAAGATAAGGAGTGACAAGGTAAGATGTGGCCTAAGATGAGGTGTGACAAGGTAAGATGTGGTCTAAGATAAGGAGTGACAAGGTAAGATGTGGTCTAAGATGAGGTGTGACAAAGTAAGATGTTGTCTAAGATGAGGTGTGACAATGTAAGATGTGGTCTAAGATAAGGTGTGACAAGGTAAGATGTGGTCTAAGGTAAGGTGTCACAAGGTAAGATGTGGTCTAAGGTGAGGAGTGACAAGGTAAGATGTGGTCTAAGATGAGGTGTGACAAGGTAAGATGTGGTCTAAGATGAGGAGTGACAAGGTAAGATGTGGTCTAAGATGAGGAGTGACAAGATAAGATGTGGTCTAAGATGAGGTGTGACAAGGTATGATGTGGTCTAAGATAAGGAGTGACAAGGTAAGATGTGGCCTAAGATGAGGTGTGACAAGGTAAGATGTGGTCTAAGATGAGGTGTGACAAGGTAAGAAGTGGTCTAAGATGAGGTGTGACAATGTAAGATGTGGTCTAAGATAAGGAGTGACAAGGTAAGATGTGGCCTAAGATGAGGTGTGACAAGGTAAGATGTGGTCTAAGATAAGGAGTGACAAGGTAAGATGTGGTCTAAGATGAGGTGTGACAAAGTAAGATGTTGTCTAAGATGAGGTGTGACAATGTAAGATGTGGTCTAAGATAAGGTGTGACAAGGTAAGATGTGGTCTAAGGTGAGGTGTCACAAGGTAAGATGTGGTCTAAGGTGAGGAGTGACAAGGTAAGATGTGGTCTAAGATGAGGTGTGACAAGGTAAGATGTGGTCTAAGAGGAGGTGTGACAAGGTAAGATGTGGTCTAAGATGAGGAGTGACAAGATAAGATGTGGTCTAAGATAAGGAGTGACAAGGTAAGATGTGGTCTAAGATGAGATGTGACAAGGTAAGATGTGGTCTAAGATGAGTTGTGACAAGGTAAGATGTGGTCTAAGATGAGGTGTGACAATGTAAGATGTGGTCTAAGATGAGGTGTGACAAAGTAAGATGTGGTCTACGATGAGGTGTGACAAGATAAGATGTGGTCTAAGATGAGGTGTGACAAGGTAAGATGTGGTCTAAGATGAGGTGTGACAAGATAAGATGTGGTCTAAGATGAGGTGTGACAAGGTAAGATGTGGTCTAAGATGAGGTGTGACAAGGTAAGATGTGGTCTAAGATGAGGAGTGACAAGGTAAGATAGGGTCTAAGACGTGGTGTGGCAAGGTTAGACGTGGTCTAAGATGAGGTGTCACAAGGTTAGACGTGGTCTAAGATAAGGAGTGACAGGGTAAGATGTGGTCTAAGATGAGGAGTGACAAGATAAGATGTGGTCTAAGATGAGGTGTGACAAGGTAAGATGTGGTCTAAGAGGAGGTGTGACAAGGTAAGATGTGGTCTAAGATGAGGTGTGGCAAGGTAAGATGTGGTCTAAGATAAGGATTGACAAGATAAGATGTGGTCTAAGATGAGGTGTGACAAGGTAAGATGTGGTCTAAGATGAGGTGTGACAAGGTAAGATGTGGTCTAAGATGAGGTGTGACAAGGTAAGATGTGGTCTAAGATGAGGTGTGACAAGGTAAGGTGTGGTCTTAGACGTGGTGTGACAAGGTAAGATGTGGTCTAAGATGAGGTGTGACAAGGTAAGATGTGGTCTAAGATAAGGTGTGACAAGGTAAGATGTGGTCTAAGATGAGGTGTGACAATGTGAGATGTGGTCTAAGATGAAGTGTGACAAGATATGATGTGGTCTACGATAAGGTGTGACAAGGTAAGATGTGGTCTAAGATAAGGTGTGACAAGGTAAGATGTGGTCTAAGATGAGGTGTGACAAGGTAAGATGTGGTCTAAGATAAGGTGTGACAAGGTAAGATGTGGTCTAAGGTGAGGTGTCACAAGGTGAGGTAAGGTCTAAGGTTAGGTTACACAAGGTTTGAGGTGCCGTGGGTCGTGCAAAGTAAGGTCGTGCCAAGTTTCACCTCAGGTTCGGGACGTTATGCCCATAACCGCAGATGAAGCGCACTTTTCGCAGATTGGTCGTCGGCTTAGCCATAATGCTCAAAGGTGGCAGCGAGGCAAATATCATGTCCTGAAAACAGATGACACTTCAATCTCAAATATGATTGACTAATATTATTCATGCAAATGGGAAGGTTGGGGTGGTGGTAGTGGGGAGGGGGATGGGGATCAATTGCGTGTCCCATAAAACGCTATAATTTCTACTCACGTCTTTTGGGCTGTCCTCGAGTTCTTCAACTTTGGGCTCTGGCAAATCGATCATGAAGCGTTGAATAGCGACGTAGATAGTCAGAGCCGCCTGAAAACGTTTCAACTAATACATTACAAAAATCAATCGCATCTCTCAGTCAAAATCTTAACGGAAATTGCTATCACAGCATTTAGCCTTAACCATCTATTACTACGGCACAAAGGAGTATCTTTAATTCGTGGTTACGATTTGCGTGACAATACTTCTTTTAAAAACTCAGCAATCCCTGAAAACAGAATTTAGTCATTTTCTATAGAAGGATTGATCGAATCACACTTCAAGCCGAAATAACTAAAATTTACATCGAATTTGCGTAGGATCTTATAGCCTACGAAAACATACGCTACCTATGGGCATTGACCGATAGTCAGGGTTTTGTTGAGTTTATTAACTACGAGCTCTTGGAGTTCAGGAAGGCTAGAGAGCAACTCCCTTCGACGCAAAGTGTATACTTGTATTAATTGAATCATGTTGAGGTTGACAGCTAAAAAAGTCACATTTTAATCATCTCGATCGGGATAAAAATCGTTTGATATTTTTAGTACCTCTGCCTCCATTTTGTCTTCATGGTGAAGTAGTGGCTCACGGAGTGATCCCTTCTTGAACCAGCAAGGGGCCTCTCCCTGGAAATTCTTCCTGGCATAAGTCATGAACTTGTACAGAGACAAGTCATGTGGTTCTGTGTGCTGTAAAATTCCAAAACAATATCATTTCATTACATTATCTATTTTTATTCTTATCTAATCAATATGCACGCAGGACCTTTTGTAGGCCATATTTAAGGGCTGAATGACTACTCCCCGTGGTCACATTGCTCAGTTGACCACGTTTAAGTTTATCAGGTTTTTACCTCCTCTTGATCTGGAAATTGTTCCGTCAAAGGACGCCCCGGCAGCGACCGCAGAAGCAGACCCCCCGGCAGTTGCAGCTGAGCCTAAATTGGAGGGAGGTTTTTATTTTTACCTCATTTAACCTCATTTTTATTTCGGGATTTCATGTATGGTTCTGTAACTCGCGGAGCACTACGCCTTTTGTAAGCCCTCACTGTGGGGAAAGTCTCACAAAATCAAATTTGGATTAAATTCACGTAGCTAACCCTTTAAGAAAGCAGTCATATTCGCCTCGCTGTTTGTCCAGTCAGCTGTTTATACATTTGTAGCCCTCGCGGAGATATGTAACCTTCGGAGCGAAGAATACACAATTATCAACGTCGCGAAGGTGCATCATCAGCGGTTCGGGTTCAATGCGTATATCCGCGGAGAAAAAGCACACAGAGTTGTACTGTTGGGTTCTTACCCTCAGCTATTCATTGTTTTACTTTCGCAATCTTTAAAATGTATTGAGCTTGCAGGTTTGCAAAAATACGAAATTTTGGCTTTTTTTATATGGCATTCCCAGTGGCGTAGGTCAAACAATGAATTCATTTCAATTCATTTCATTTATGAATTCATTTCTTTATTAATTTTATTCTAATTTATCTTAATTTAACTTAATGCCTCCCACGAAAAGGCACCTGCGTAAAAAGGCCTTTGCCACTGTCACAAGGGTCCTAGAGGTCCTAGAGGGGGTTCCAAGGGGGTTCTGGTCCTAGAGGGGGTTCCAAGTATTGACTCCTCGCGATCCGTCTCATGTATATAACAATAACTCAATCTATGGTAAGCAAAGTGCATATGTAAATTTGTTCTCGTTGCAAAACCTTTTGTAATAACAAAATGTAGTGATAAATTATCTAGTCAAACAAGGTCCTAATAATCTGTTCAAACTTTCTTTGATTCCTCGCTATTCCAAGGCCAACGTACTTAACGATAAGGGATAATAAAACACACCAGGAATATTGAATCTTTCTAAGGAATAGCTGTTACGTATTACTTAGGAATTTAGTTTTGCATATCCATCATTCTAGCCTTCTGCGTAGGCGTCTCGAGTGTTTTAGGTCTTTTATTGGGAAAAGGTTTTTTCAATTTCGGGCTGACTATGGCGCGACCTAGGAGCCTGGGCGGGAGGGAATAAGGGTCCCCTTCCATCTTTCGGAATTCGGAATTAACTCTCCCTCAGCCTCCTCTCTTTGACGAATACTACAAAAGGAAGCCCAACTCATAAAATACTGAAAGCGTCCAAAAAAACACTCGAGATGCCTGCGGAGGTGGCTAACGTCATTTATTGTTTTCACTGATCAACAAAAGCAAAGAACGCGTGACACGTGATATGAAAATTCTACGAAATCGGCGAAACAGAACTAAATTCAATCATTCTCTAGTTATTTCTCGCGAGAACAATCCATGGAAGCTACGGTGAAGATATACAATAGGATTATGCCTTGAGCAAAAATTTGCAAAACCTTTAAACTTGCTAGTTTTCTAGAAACGTTTGTCCAACGCATCTTACAGACTACGCATTCCGTACGAGCGATTAAATTAATGGACTGCATTGGTCTCGGTGAATAATAATAAATAGTAATTATAGATTTAAATTGGTTTCTTCACGCTTAAATTATTTCAGATATTTTGGTATGTAGTGTAATGTGTTCATCAGTCGCATAGATTTACCAGCCTGCCTTTTATTCTATAATAGATTTACCAGTGTCCTACCTACAGTATTAGCCGATACATTAGGTGATATTATTTGTCGTCTTAAAATGGAGAGGACAAAGAAAACTGAAAACTCTTTTCTCGGTTCCAGCTATATACTTTATAGAAAACGAAAGAAAGATACCCTGATGCAACGGCATTCAGAAGTTTAGACAGAGGAAGATATCCTTTTGTTATGTCAACAGCTTATGAAATAGAGCATGATTCGTCGGCGAGTGTACGAGAAAAGACCACTTGAATATAAAGAAAGCGCTAAGGGCTATTCTAGATTCATGATTATTTGCTCTTGTCATTATAGCCTTCGGGCACAAATAGTTCAAGTTTGTTTTGCGCCGAAATTGAATGCCTTGGACGCTCTCTATCTAATTATTATAATACCCATACTTACATTTCGTATAGTTTCCAGTTCCATATCAGGCTGTTAAAAATATTAATAAAACAGTCAGAAGACAAAATGAAGTAAAAAAAATACGTAAGCTGACTGGATAAATATAGACAAGTTTAGACACTTCTAGAAACTATTATAAATGGGGGGTTTGTCTTTATGTTCAAAGTTATATAATGACGAAAATATAAAGAAATGTCTAATCTGTTTTGTTTTCTCGCACACCATAGTTAGTATGCTCACACCAGGACCATGCTGTTGTTATAAAAGCTCACGGTAATGGGGCGTCTACTTATTCTACACAAATAGCATTAGTTTTGAGTATTGTCTGTTAGTTTTCGAATGAGTGTTTGATGTCCACAAATTGCATTAGCTTTGAGTATTGTCTGTTAGTTTTAAATGAGTGTTTGATGTCCACAAATTGCATTAGCTTTGAGTATTGTCTGTTAGTTTTAAATGAGTGTTTGATGTCCAAAAATTGCATAAGCTTTGAGTATTGTCTGTTAGTTTTAAATGAGTGTTTGATGTCCAAAAATTGCATTAGCTTTGAGTATTGTCTGTTAGTTTTGAATGAGTGTCTGATGTCTACAGATAGCTTTGAAATACACCTTAAAAATTATCTTTCATAGTTAATAGTTAATTATAGCCACCCCATAAATCTTATAGTATGGTGACAAAAGCATTACAATCTTTAACAAGCAGACTAAAATCTAAAAGTTGTAACAGATTTGACTCAATATACTGCCTTGATTCATACGACGAAGTATTTATTACTTATTTTGCAATACTTTTGAGGATAGTGAAAAACCAACAAGGGTAAATCATGCATATACTTGCATCTAAATGGTAAGTTCGTACGCGCGATGACACTTCCCAAATAAAACTGAACCATTATGAAACCCGTATTGTCCCTACCTGTTGATTTCTGAGAGACTTAACTTGCTTCCAGTAACTTTTTGTCACTTCAGCTTGAACTTCAACAAAGACTAGCAATGGACGTCTTCTTGAGTCACAGAGCTCGGAATGTATTGTTTGCGTGGGGTCTTAGTTCGGCGCGCAAACACAACAAGCTTTATATCATCATTTCAAAAAGTCACGCTTCAGAACAAGTGGATTCTACGTCACATACGCTAAGTACCGGGGCAAGCGCATCACTAATCTCTTAGATGGTAGGATCTAGACGATCGACAGCTATGGGGGGCAGAGTACATAAAGGCTTATGTTAGTCTGACTATATGCCACGCAATGCTCCCCGTTGTTTATAAAACTTTTCCTAACTAACTTCTAATTCTTAGAAGTCACGTAGTAGCCTGCGTTTCATTAAAGGTTTTGTACGGATGCAACACGGGATATTGGAAAAACCGACATGATGGCTTGCAAGATTTCCAAAAAGTTACAGAATATTAAAAAAAAAGAACATACAAATCATTTCTCTTTCAACCACTCTGAACAAGCCTCAGTAAACCATTTATATATTCATTATTCATCATTTGTTTAAAGATTGTTAAAAAATCCTAGAAAAAATACATTATATATTTTTGTTTCCTATCCATGCACCCATCAAATTTGCTTACAAACTTCTAAAACGACTGTCACAAAGTGACTACAGGTTTCACAGTCGCTTATAAAAATTACCAACAGTTTTCTTTTTCAGTTGCACAAAGCACTTTGTGCAGATTACGTCTGTCCTTATGGAAAGTTTCTGAAACGCTTGAGACTAAACGTTTCTTTTTCCCACGCTTAATGGCATATTTTGCGCCTTCCTTCTGCTAATGGCATATGGTACGACTTAACGTTGCTTCCTTCTGGTAATGGCATATGGTGAGACTTAACGTTTTTTCCTTCTAATGACACGAAGTGCGACTCTACGATCCTTAATTCTAATGGCATGAAGTGTGACTCAACGATCCCTCCTTCTCCTAATGGCATGAAGTGCGACTCAACGATCCTTTCTTCTAATGGGATGAAGTGCGACTCAACGATCCTCCCTTATAATGGGGTGAAGTGCGACTCCACGATCCTTCCTTCTCCTAATGGGGTGAAGTGCGACTCAACGACCCTTCCTTCTCCACATGGCATGAAGTACGACTCAACGATCCTTCCTTCTCCTAATTGGATGAAATGCGACTCTACGATCCTTCCTTCTCCTAATTGGATGAAGTGGGACACAACGATCCTTCCTTCTTCTAATGGGGTGATGTGCGACTCAACGATCCTTCCTTCTCCTAATTGGATGAAGTGCGACTCTACGATCCTTCCTTCTCCTAATGGGGTAAAATGAAACTTAATGTTCCTTCCTTCCCAAGCTAATGGCATGTATTGCGATTAAACGTTCCTTCTCATTGTGATGGCTTGAGCTGCGACCCATTTTCTTATATGGAGGACTCAATCTGCAGTGACGAGACTCCGCTGGAAGGAAGGTATGACTTTAGATTGCACTTCAGATGTTCGGGGATGCTCTCTAAAGGCTCGGGCTCATGCAGTCTGTTGAAGGCGTCCTTTGCCATCTCTGTAAGCTTGTCAGCGTTATCGGGGCCTGTCTCTGCCACAAGTTTAGAAAACACGCTTTCTGGATTTAGGAGCATGACAAAGGGCTCTTCGAACTCTACCAGTTTGCCATTGTCTAGGACCTGATTTAAAAAAAAGGAGTGATAATTATGATAATAATAACAATAATAACGGTGTTGATATAACGGATGGTGGTGATGATTAAGTTGATGATGATTACGAAAGAAATGATAAAAAAGTGTTCATATAGATAATTATCATGAAAATGGGTGCTCGCATCTTTTAAAACTGTGCCATGCTCTTGGCCATATAAACATAACGTATCGTTTAGATGATTTAAGCATCTACGTGGTCAAATAACAGTACATGTGCTCGACACATCCCGCCCCGTGGGGATGGTCCACAGTTGGTCCACATAAGCAATCTATAACGATCTATAGCTAGCACAATCGTTGTCCAAGTACTAGCTATAACCCATCCATCCTTGGATGCGTCCCTATATACATCCTCTTACCTACCCCTCCTAGCCCCGGTCCACCGTTACCCTTCTAATCTTGTCAAGCGCTTGACCTAACCTTACCCTGTCCATTGACAATGATGAGTCGATGAAATATCGTCAGTAAAATCGTAGTTTAATTACAAGCCCTAACTGTGTATCCCGTAAAAACCTCTCTGCCCGGTTTGCTTCCCCTTGTGAAGCGCTGAACTTAATATAAACCTGTCCATGTCAATGATGGTGCCGAATAAGCGTCATTACGTCCGTTGTCTGATAACAAACCTTAACTATACATTCCCTCAACCCGGTTACTCTTCTCTAGTCTGGCGCTGAACTTACAATGACTTTGTCCATGTCCATGATGGTGTTGTGTCGATGAGCTATATCGACAGTACAATCGTTGTGATATCAAGCCTTAACCGCACACACCCTCTCTCCTTTCAAGCGCCTGACTTACCATGACTCTGTCCATATCCATGATGGTGTTGAGTCGATGAGCTATCGTTAGTACAGTGCAATCTTTGAACTTGCTTCGTATAGTTTTTTGGATCAGGGCGTCCGTTCTGCAACACAGATTAGCCATCAGAAGGAACAAAGACTTGGATATTACCCTTTCTAGTAAATAAATATCCTAAAAACAACAGTTTTTTGGAAACTTTTGGAAACTTGCAAATAACAATCTACGAATGAAGTCTGATATCTTATTGACAATATTTGATTGTAAATATTTTGGTTTTCTCGCTTGAATAAGACGATGGAAATGGATGCTTTGTGTGACTCGCCATTGTAACACGGCGGCGTGATTGGCCTTCTCTAATGTAAGCAATCAAGTCAACATTTTGTAATTACAAACGTAAAAAAAAAACGCCTTCGTTCATTTTGCAAAAACACAAGCGCAAGCACGCGTCAAGAAGATACTTGATCCCAGTAAGAAGCAGCACCTGTCATCAACTAACATACTAACCTCTGATCAACATGTGCAGTAGCTTCGTCTATTATAAGGATAACATTGCGACGAAGCAGCGCGCGTGCTAAACATATCAGTTGCCGCTGGCCAACACTAAAGTTGTTGCCGGATTCGGTTACTTTGGTGTCCAATCCATCCGGGAACTCCAACACTGCATCACCCAGCTGCACCTAGTAAGGGAAACAGTGTTTTCTCAGAAAATATTAAGTGTTCATATAATGTGGTAATAAATAGTGCACACTAGTGACATAACGACATAACAACATAGGCGCGCACACTCTTTTAAGCCCGACATAACGACATGGACATAATGACATGTCGTTATGTTGGGCTTATGTCAAAATTTCGAACCATTCTCACTTGAACATATGAACATAAGGAAAACCGCGCCTATGTCGTTATGTCACTAGTGTGCACCAGGCATAAGTGTTATGTTGACATTTTAGTGCGAATTAGCATGCGAGGATCACATGATTGACACCACAACTTCCTCTAATGCCTGGTGCACACTAGTGACACAAGGACATAATGACTAATGCACATAATGCACCCTTATGTTCATATGTTCAAGTGTGAATGGTTCGACATGTTGACATAAGCCCAAAATAACGACGCGAACATATAAACATGTTTTTTCTTTTATGTCATTATGTCCAGGTCGTTATGTCGGGCTTAAAATTTTACATTCCATCGTGATCTGGCGTACACTCATACATTTTGTTTTGTCCTTGCTGATTGGCAAGTGAATTTCAAGACAATCAAATAGCACACGTTTGTCGCATTATTTTTGGCTTATTTCACAAAACTGTCAAGAAGCCATGGTAGCGCGCATCGTACTATACAGAACATTAAAGCTGGAGCTACAAGAATCACAAACATAAATCAATTCACTATCGACGACAAATGTCACAATAAACATTTGCTACTGCATTTACCTCTTTGAGCGCTGTCCATAGTTCCTTGTCCTCGTACTGGGAGACTGGGTCGAGATTATGCCGCAGTGAACCGCTGAACAGTACAGGGTCCTGAACACGAACGGAAGTATTACAGGAGTGGGGCAGAGTAGAACTGACTAACAAGTAATAGAAGTCTAATGAAAGATTATAGTGAAGCACATATCACCTATGTAAAGTGCAACACACCGGTTGATATACGACCTCACTCATCTATCTTACTTGCGGAATGACAGAGACTTTACTGCGCAAGTCATGAAGTCCAATATCAGTGATATCCACCCCGTCTATTCGCATGATTCCCTTGGGCTCGACCAATCGTATGAGGGCGGCGAGGAGAGAAGACTTTCCTGTACCTGTGCGACCAACAATCCCAACCTGGCGACCGAGTCACAAAATGTAACCAAGAACAAGCATAGAACAAAGGAGCACGGCAAAATAGGGTTTGAAATTGTTCTACGATTCACTTGCGTTGTGGGCGCGCGGTTGAAATTTCGAATTATATTTCTTCGGATTTTTTGTTCGTAGAACGCCTAAAAACATTTGAGGCTGGACATTAAAGTAAAACAAACAAACGCCGACAGACCATAGCCTCGCCACGTGCAAATAAACTGTATAATAAATCACAATCTATTGTTTATATGCTTTCTTCACTAACGGTTACAAGAAAACTGAAGGTGTAACATAGAAAACATATAGAGTCAACACTAGTCTCTGTCTAC
Organism: Nematostella vectensis; assembly: GCF_932526225.1. NCBI lineage: Eukaryota > Metazoa > Cnidaria > Anthozoa > Actiniaria > Edwardsiidae > Nematostella > Nematostella vectensis. The sequence continues at coordinate 14,213,498 of NC_064042.1, read as the reverse complement.
TCAGTGAGTTAAGCGAATTCAAATCTTCCCTATCCCCACTTCTCGCGCGGCCAAACAAAGATGGAATCCACGACTCGGCGCATCGCGAAAAGAGACCGCGAAAACGCATTCAAGTTAAGCCGATACCTTTTCTTTGGGTCGTACGCAGAAGCACATATTCTTCAGCACCCGTGGGAGGGTGGCATGGTATTGTAGTGACAGGCTCTCTGCAGTGATCAACCCGTGGACAGGCCAGATAGGGGGGACATCAGAACACTCCTTGTGCCACTCCCCCTCGGGCTCAACTTTGCTGTAATCCACCACGCGTTCAACAGCGGTCATCTAGAATAAAATGGTTATCTTAATTTGAGGGCAATCATTTGAGCGGACTGCTTTTATCAAGTGCATTATTTCTTATAAAGGCGGACGTCTAGAATAACGATAACGGTTGCATTACACCTACCGCAATTGGGGGGGCGGTTTTTGAGGTGGGGCGCTTATTTTATTTCGGCGCAAAAAACAGCTGCTGAATCGATTGAGAAAAATATTAATTTGCGATAAACTGAAAGGTAAAAATGTTTTACATTCATGGTTTTTCTATTGTTTATAAATCGTGACAAATCGTCTTCCAGTCGCTTTAATCAATAACTATATTCTCGGGGCAGCATCCTTGAGATTTACAAAATTCAAGTGGTGCTTTGAGATCTATTTCAGAGGAGGGGGTGCTTATTGTGCAGGGGCCGCTTATTCCAGAATTCGAGGTCGAAGTGGGACGCTCATTAGGGGGGCGGCACTCATTTAAAGGAGGGCGTTAATCGAATCATTACGGTGGCTTATCCACTCATTGCGCATACTTGGAGTCCTTGCTGGCAACTCTAAGTGACTCTCGGCCACGAAAGCTGAAACGGGGGTGGTATTCATTCACATCACCTGATTCTCGACCTCAGCGCTCATGCGCACACACCACTGAAACATTCCCGTCAGCATGACGGCGTACGACAACGTCAGACCGACAACCCCGGCATCGATATCTGGAAAACACGCGGCAATCACGTAAACAAAACGTGAAGGCAAATCCCGATCATATGATCGATTATGTGGATTGTCCACTTACGAGAAAGGAAGAAGTGGCAAGCACGTAAAGAAATCCTGCATTCTGATTGGCGGAGCTACTAATGGTATATTAGTTATAGACGGTGAGTAGCAAAATGCTAGATATAATGGCGGCTGAATCGCGATTTGCCGAAGTTAGAGACAACTTTCTAGCGGTAATGCTATCCCAGAAAAAAAACAAAAAAAGCAACCAGATTTGAAATGGGGATTTTCAACGGTAAAAAAAGAACTGAAAACGCCGATTAATTCTTGTAATGATTTCACGTTTTTCAACTTTTGGCGAGAAATCCCCGAGAGATGTAACATTTTTATCGTGTTTGTTTACGGTAAGTTTACATTTTGCAGAATGGAAGTCAAACAGAGAAGAAATAACTAAAGAAAGTCTCCAAGTATTTTATTCCTCGGTTCGACAAAAGGGTGGCACTGAATTCATGGTCACCTCAATGCAATCAACACGAGCAGCCACTGACCAATCGTCGCCATGTATTTATACGTTTGATCATCTAGTTGGTGAATTCTAAAACTATTAGACCTCCCCGCCTTTTGGACCTTAGGCGTCATGCTATAATGAATCATAAAACAGTCGGCCTTTTGGATCTTGGGCGTCATGCTATATTTAACAATTATTCGCCGAAGGCGAAGTAAATAGCGGTGGATAGTGGACGCGAAGCGGTGAGGGGACTATCCACCGCTATTCACTGAGCCTGAGGAGAATAATTGCTTTAGTATGTACTTGGTGGGGACTAGACCAGACACATTTTGCTGTAATTATTTTATCGAATTTCCAACTTTGTTTACCTTAATGGTCGCGAGTAAAGAGGTATCGATTCTGAGAGTTGTTGATGTTCGTATCTTTTTGAAGATTTTGCTCGCTTTGAACATTAAGGGCACCAAATCCATTCTGTTTTTTCCACACAATGCTTTAAACCACCACGAAATACAGAAACTCCAATGAAGACAATATACGAATTTTGACCAACATTATTGTGACTAATTTAGTCAAAATGCGCGCGTTGAAAATCATTTCGGCTTAAAGCAAGTTTTTGTACGGCAATTTTAACATATCGATTCATTATTCCGAGTTTTAGCGGTGAATACAGTCCCATTATTCCGAGATTAGCGAACCAATCAGAGCGCGCGTTCTTATGAATTTCCCGCCAAGTATATACGAATGAGTAATAGTACAACCGGCCTCGGGTTCTAATTTTTAAATTGCTGTGTTTTTTTCTAGATTATCTTATAGAGTTGGGCTAGGGTTAGGATGAGGGCGCGGGAAACCTGTGGTGATCTAATACGTTAGTGTCCAGACTTTCAAGGTGAGCAGAAACACTGTCGAACACAAATTACTGCTACTCTAAGTCGAAATCTACAGTTTGAACTCCCAAATATAACGAACTTAATCGAAATAAACAGATGCTAATATGATCGAGGCACGACACCTTCCGATCGAGAAACGAAACATCACGGATGTGGTACGCGACGCTTCAATCTATATATGATCAGGTACGATAGAGGCCCGACACCTTCCGATTGAGATATGAAACATCACGAACGACGCACGAAACGGTACAATCAAGATAATATATAGATTTAGGCACCGCCTAAACGCGGAGCCAGCATGCATTCAATTTGAGCCATACACTTATTTCAATAAACTTTGTCAGTGCAAATAGCGAATGACAGTAAGACCAATCACTGCTTATAATTATTTGCAATAATTATTATATTGTTATCTTGTTATTCACATTTTCCAACATTTAGTCGAAATTTGACGATTCCCATGGTATTTTTTTATAGCAGAACATATTTTTAAATAGCTTGTATATATTTTTTTAGGAAAGCTTCAAGGGAGGATGTTTTCAAAATGTTTTTAAAACTCTTTACATTGACACCATACATTATAGCGGAGCCAGCGCGGCCGCAGGCCGCGCGCGGAGCTCCATAGGTATAGAAATGTGGTATAATGTTTATTTTATTTTTTTTTCAAATAGTTGTGGAAATTAGTCAGATTATAAATGTCTTGATGAAAAGATTGTTTTGAAAGAAAGTCACTCTTTTATGAAGCAGTTATGAACCAGGGACTACCTGAGGGCCAAGATGAATGCTAAAGATCACATTAACCCCTGACCTCCCCAGAACCATAAAGGAGGGGGCTCAAATGACTAGGGCATTACTATGTGTTTCAGCAGTACACACTCAATAGGTACACACTCAACTAAAAACAAACTTTTGCTTTTTAAATAATAAATCTGTAACGAAAACAGTTTTCCATCAACCTAAAGAGAATGGGAAAGGGGATATTTGAGGAAAGTACTGAATATAATTATCACATTATTGTTATTATATTTTCAAACATTTAAAGAAAGGTCATATTTCTTCCTTTTCCTTCTCCCTGTTGACTATTTTTTATGCAATTGATGCTCTTTGTTATTTCCCCTCTACACCAAAAATAAATTAATGAACAGATTTGATTTTTAAATTAGAAATTTTCATTTAGTATTTTCACTTTTATCTTCTTTTTAGGATTTCCTTTCCAAGTCTCTTTTCCATTACATTTATTTTAAAGGTTTAGATTTATTTCATTGGAATGGTTGGATCCAGGGTTTCTAAAAACACAAAAATATAATGCATTACTGGATGTATATTTGTAGATATTAATTCCCATGAGGATGGAAAATCGCCACATAAAATGGTACATTAAAACTTCAGTTTTGCATCTTATCTAAAATTGTGTCTGACACTATAATCTATCTTTGAAATCCTGTTTCATCCATTACTTGTTCTTCGCAAGGACAAAGCTTGTCAGAATGTAGCTTTACAAATGTACATTAATGGAACTTTTATTAAGGGGAAGGGTTTTTTAGGGCAAGATACTTAAACTTTATAACACTAGCAACAACCTTGTTCTTTTTCAATAATAGAATTATGTTCACATAGCTTGGATAGCATAGACATGGCCTCTTTAGAGGCCTGTGGTGGTGAAAGGGTTAAGATAATGGGAAAGGGGAAATGTCAAGAAATGCTAATTCAAATTATTTTCATAACTGTTATATTTTTTTCAACAAACCTTTCAAGTTGAGTCAATTCCCCTTATATCTCCTCTCCTGTCGACTATTTTTTAGTCAATTGATATTCTTTGCTTCCTCTCTTCCCCAAACATAGATCAATGAAAGGGTTTGGTTTGAAATTAGAAGTTAGCATTTTAGCACTGTCAGTGATGCCTTAGATGTTTTTTTTAGGATTTGCTTCCAAAATCTATTTGTTTTTTCTTCATTGCATTCTTTTTGGAGTAGGCCACCAACAACAAGGCCACTATATGGTAAAGGGTGGGTGCACCAATATGTAATGCATGAAAGGAGATATATTTTTGGATTTTAATTTCCAGACATTTTTCTGAATTTTCGGTCCAATAAAGGAAAGAATCGCCAATAAATCAATACATAAAAATTACAGTATGGCATCTAAATAGTCTAAATATATAATTCAAATCTTTGGAATGCTGTTACATCCATGACATATTCTGCACAAGGGCAAAGCTTGTCGGAGTATTGTTTTGATTTAAAAAAAATATTCATAATGGAACTTCTATGATGGGACATAAGAATTTACCATTAGACTCTTGACAACTTTGACAGCCATATTCACACCAGGAATTGTGTTTGTTAACTTTGATGTACTGCATAGATTAAATTATTGAATAAGGCCTGGATCCATTTGGTTGGTACAATAAATAAATAAATCTCAGTAAAGAGCAGGATCCTAGATCCCCCAAAAATACCTCAATCAGTCAACAAATAAGGTGTTCAATACTGGCTCCGCTTTTAGGCAGTGCCTAAATCTATATATTAGTACAATATATCAGAAGATTACACTATGTATTGTATTAGATTTGCCAGGTGAATGTATAAGCGTTTTTTAGCAGAAATTGCTTTTTGTGCTAATAGTCTTGGAAATGTACACTTGTCTGGGTGGTCCATACAAGACACTGACCTACCTGTAGAGAACCATGTGTGCGGAAACATACAATAGAAAAACTAGTTTATTTGTTACTCAGGTTGTGTCAGTTTTCACTGAGCTGCATAATTCAAATGCATTATATAAATCCTGCCATAGCATCATTCTTCTAAGCTGGCAGCTTGCAGCTTGTCTCTTTTGTAAGTAAGATTCACATGAAAAATTATGGAGAACAGCATTTAATGCAAAACCCTGAAGGGGGGTTAGAGGACTTTAAAGGTAGATAAGAATGATCCTCCAATCTTTTAAATGAAATTCTACCATCTGCTATATTACTTCAAGGCTGTTTAGAGATTCCTTTCAATGCTGCTATTACTTAATTAAAAAAAAAATTAAAAAAGCAAATATATTTTCTTTGCTTGAACAACAACAACAACAAAAAACTTGTGGAAGATTAACAAGAAAGACGTATGTTTGCGGACTAACCCCAAGAATTTCCTATCATTTTTTATGGGCTAAACCTAGCTGAATTAGTGGGAAGGTATACTTAATAAAGCATCCCTTCGTCATCCCTTTATCTTATGGGCCGTCTACAAGGACAATTTTTAATTGACAAGTTTCCCGTGCGATGAGCCTTCAGACCTGCGGCAATACAAAAATGTAACAAAGCTTGCCATCACAAAATGGTGCCTCTGGTAAAAGATACAGACTGTGGCAGCAATATCAGCTTTTTTAATAATCCACAAGCATGAGAGAAGGGGGCCTAGGAAGTACTCTCATAGGCCTGGAAAAACTTGTCAAGTAAAACTTGTTGAGCGTCTACACGATGAACTTTGTACACTTGGCAAGTAAAAGCAAACACGCCAGCTTTTGAAAAGGAAACTTGTCAAGTAAAAGCTTGTCAAAGTTCACTATCTACACGAGGAAATTTTTCTTGTCTTTACTTGTCAAGTAAAAATTGCCCGTGTAGACGGCCCTTTACTCATGTTATAAGTAATTATAGAAGAGTAAGTTTTTTTTCGCTAAAAATGTCAATACAATAAGGAATGTCCATAGCTCCGGAACAATAAGGAATTTCCATAGCATAAAAAGCTACTATCACGAGTCTTTCTTACCTTCTTCTTTCAATTCTACGTTTGTTCTTCCATCTATCGTTTGTACATCTTTATATTATAAAAGTGTTTAGAGTGTCGTTCTATCTTGGTTTCTTACCAAGGCAAAAATAATGTTAACATTTGCAAAACCACCGTGTTGGCCGGGGGTTGCGAGAGCAAATCGCGCGAAAAATTACACGCAGGGTTCCCGTGAGTGCAAACACAAAAACACAAAAAGTCAAATTATTGTAGGTTTTAACCGTAACTGTCAGGGTTATATAAAAAAAATTAGCAATCCCGGATAGTGCAAAAGTGCATTCATTTCTAATTTTTCTACTGGGGAGACGATGCAAAATTATCGCAAAGTGTGCGGGCTGGCGGGCGGGCAGGCGAGTACCACAGGGTACCCGCACGGTGACCAACAAAACTGAGCCTCAGTTCCAACGTCGTATTCTCCATGAGCCGTATTCAATGCAAATGCATGCAAACGAATAGAGTCGATTGTTTCATCTTCATTTACACGCATTTTCATTTAATAAGGCTCATGGATAATACGACGTTTGAACTTAGCCTGAGTCGCATATTTATATACCATTTTTCTATACCTATGGAGCTCCGCGCTGGCTCCGCTACGATCTGGAACGATCGAGGCACGACACCCGTTTGAAAAACGAATCATCACGAATAAGGCGCGAGACGTTAAAATCAAACGAAACGACAAAATCAAGAAACGTTCGGGTAAGATCGAGGCACGACAACTTCCGATTAAGAAACGAGACGTCACGAATGAGGCACAAGACGTCAAAATCAAGATACGATCGAGTACGATCGAGACACAACACGTAACAATTGGGGAACGAAACAGTGCAAGTGAAGCACGAAACGTATCGGCCGATGTACAATTTAGGTACGATTGAAGCCCGATCACAATGAGTGAGAAATCTTCCCTTTATTAAACTTTACAGGCGCATACACATTTATTCCATTCTAATATACTATTAAATGGTTAGTGTTCAACATGATTATCAAAATCACAATTTAAAAAGAAATGCCTTGCTTTCCTATAATTATTATTATTTTTGTTATTATTGCTGTTGTTGTTGTTGTTGCTGTTGTTGTTGCTGTTGTTGTTGTCATTGTTATTGTTGTTGTTATTGTTATTGTTAATGGAGGCGTTTTATTGGAAATACAATATTTACAAGTTGCAAAATCCACAGGCGCTGGCTTTTTTTCAGGATGTGGTCAAATGAACAAGCTTCAAAATCAAAGGGGCTTTCGTCCTTTAAGCAAGCATTAGGGCCCCAAAAGGAGTCGCTAAGAAAATCACTCATAAAATATATATTATTAAGCAATTTTAAGTCGCCTTTTGAAAATAATTCTACATTATATGATTAACCCTACCTGACCGATATGGTTAACCTTTGGAAAAGAACTTTAGAAAAGTGGATATTTCCTGGTATTCAAAGCTCATTTTCAATAGAGCCTTATAGACCCCCTCGAGTGCATTTAAGAAGGTGGCTATTTCCTGGTATTCAAAGCTCATTTTCAATAGAGTCTTATAGACCACCTCATTCCTATTTCCTTATATTCAAAGCTCATGTTTATTAGAGCCTAGACCGGTTCCTTAATGCCTGTTCTTGATATATTTCATTATTTTAGACCATCAAGAGTCTACACCGGTTCCTTAATGCCTGGTCTTGATGGAATTTATTATATTAGACCATCTAGAGTCTAGACCGGTTCCTTAATGCCTGGTCTTGATGGAATTTATTATATTAGACCATCTAGAGCCTAGACCGGTTCCTTAATGCCTGTTCTTGATATATTTCATTATTTTAGACCATCAAGAGTCTACACCGGTTCCTTAATGCCTGGTCTTGATGGAATTTATTATATTAGACCATCTAGAGTCTAGACCGGTTCCTTAATGCCTGGTCTTGATGGAATTTATTATATTAGACCATCTAGAGCCTAGACCGGTTCCTTAATGCCTGTTCTTGATATATTTCATTATTTTAGACCATCAAGAGTCTACACCGGTTCCTTAATGCCTGGTCTTGATGGAATTTATTATATTAGACCATCTAGAGTCTAGACCGGTTCCTTAATGCCTGGTCTTGATGGAATTTATTATATTAGACCATCTAGAGCCTAGACCGGTTCCTTAATGCCTGTTCTTGATATATTTCATTATTTTAGACCATCAAGAGTCTACACCGGTTCCTTAATGCCTGGTCTTGATGGAATTTATTATATTAGACCATCTAGAGTCTAGACCGGTTCCTTAATGCCTGGTTCTTGATGGAATTTATTATATTAGACCATCTAGAGCCTAGACCGGTTCCTTAATGGCTGTTCTTGATATATTTCATCATTTTAGACCATCAAGAGTCTACACCGGTTCCTTAATGCCTGGTCTTGATGGAATTTATTATATTAGACCATCTAGAGTCTAGACCGGTTCCTAAATGCCTGGTCTTGATGGAATTTATTATATTAGACCATCTAGAGTCTAGACCGGTTCCTTAATGCCTGGTCTTGATGGAATTTATTATATTAGACCATCAAGAGTCTAGACCGGTTCCTTAATGCCTAGTCTTGATGGAATTTATTATGTTAGACCATCTAGAGTCTAGACCGGTTCCTTAATGCCTGGTCTTGGTGGAATTTATTATATTAGACCATCTAGAGTCTAGACCGGTTCCTTAATGCCTGGTCTTGATGGAATTTATTATATTAGACCATCTAGAGTCTAGACCGGTTCCTTAATGCCTGGTCTTGATGGAATTTATTATATTAGACCATCTAGAGTCTAGACCGGTTCCTTAATGCCTGGTCTTGATAGAATTTATTATATTAGACCATCTAGAGTCTAGACCGGTTCCTTAATGCCTGGTCTTGATAGAGTTCATTATATTAGACCATCTAGAGCGCGCTTTAACCGATAGCACAAGATCCGCCCTTGCCTGGCTAAGTGACCGCCCATCTTTTGTTACAAGCCTTCGCACAATGCATTGCGCCTTCTGCCAAAGAACCTTCTACTCAACTGTGGCCGCGTTGTGAACTGGGTCTCGCTGGCGCCGTCGGCATTCTGCAAAATCGAGGTCAAGAACTCGATAGAGTCTTCTCCCATTTCCTCCATGGAAAACATGGGCAATTGGCGAACGTGCTCTTCGAAGTACTCCTCACTGGATTCTTCAAGATCATAGTCCTGACTATCAAAGCTTGACTCATTATCGTCACGCATGTTAGTCAGGCTGTGGTTTGGGCGATGTAGGAAACCCAAGTCGCGCTCTGCTGTGTCGTAGACAAGCAATGGAGACGAGCCGTAGAATACATCATCGCTTAAATCGGAGGCGAAACTCGTGCTTTCATCAGCGGTATATCCAACTGAAGGTATAGGCGAGAGATGAACTCGATCGTAACGATCTTCAATACCTTCGCCATATTTGGGGCCATCATTCTCTTCACTTTGGGCTGGGAAGAAGTTCACCTCAATGCTGAAAGAGAATTTCTTTTTTCCTGTGACTTTTTCTTCGGGGAGCGACACGTTGATACTGTTTCTGTTGCTTTGGTCTTCTGATACACTGACTATGGGTTGCGAAACGGATCTTCGTACCAAGTGACTGGATGACGCAACGGAGGCATTCCCTCGATTGTTTTGCGCTGATGGTCCGGCATAGATGTTCATTTTGATGACTGGTGTATCCGGCATCGACATACGGCAGATTTCCTGTGAAGAGCCCAGGGTAGACATCGCAACGCAGAATGGCAGGGAATGTCTCTGTTCTTGTCGTGAAGAATCGGGGATCTCGCTGATTTGAGATGCACTCGGAGTAGAGAAAGGGTTTGAAATTAGCACTGACCTTCTTCTCGGTTCGGCGCCGTGCTTAATAGTATTGAAAGACTTCTGGTTCGAGGAATATTCTGCACTCTAAAAAACTTTCTGGCTCGTCCCCGGATATTTCTATTGCGGTTGGGTCAGAGAGGGTCAGAGATGTCATCATTTCCGGGTGTTTTGATTTCATCGGGTAAGTGCCTGGGACCGACCTTTGTCTTGGCTCAGCATCGTACATCGTAGAGATTTCTGTTTTCAGAGGCATGGAGCTTCTTTTTGGTTCTACAACGCCATGCTCGGGTGTGCTGAAAGATTGCTGATTTTGACTGAATCCTGTATTTTGGGAATACTTTCTCGCTCTGGCACGAATCTCTTCTTGGAAAATCTTGGAAACGGGGTTGTCATCTTCGCGTTGTGATGTGCTTGATATGGAGAAAGCGGGTGGTTTTAACATGGACTCGCCATTAGTGACATCTGTGCTTTGAGAATGTTTTCCCACTCGCCCTTTGATCTCACCTTGGACAATCGTCCCCAGAACAACCCTTTCCCGTTGTACTTCTCTGCCGTTCTGAATGAGGCATTGTGAAGGTAGCCCACCGGGAAGGGTTGTCACAAGGCCGCTCTTTCTTCTTCCTTGACGCTTTCGCGTGGTCGTAGATTGTGTTGAAGGAGACTGGGCGACTGATTCTTTTCTGTGAATCGCGGTCTCTCGTACTTTGATAGAGGCAAACGATGACAACAACGACGATGAACGCGCTCTCTGCTCTTTACTGGGTGTCAAATCTTCATCGAACGAGGAATGCGAAGTTGCTAACAGACATAGCTGAGGCAAGGAGTTCATTCGCTGTAGCTTTCCGTTTCTACAGCCTGTCTCTGTCAATCTAAACAGCGAATAAAATGGCGAGTGAAGAGACTTTCCGTCGGATCCGGCGGTCTCAAGGTGGCCAATATCACTTGTATGGTGGGTAAGGAAACCGGAGGGAACTGAAAAATAGTCGGGGAATGAAAAACCGGTGGAGCGGTCTTGATATCTGTTATCAAGGTCCAATCCACTTCGATCTGGGAATATGTTAGCGAAGCTCATCGCTTGGAATGGTGGCCCGAAGATCGCTTTCTCGACTCGCCAATATTGTCACTGTATCGACGAGGCCTTTCTTTTTCTTCCATGTTGTCGCTGATTTGAAAAACATCCTCCTGTTTGTACGAAAATGTGCTTCTTTGTCGAACAGTTGGTGGCGATGCAAGATCGCAGTTACTCCGTTTAGCGTCACTTGACTTTTTGAAACAGCAAACCTCAGACGATGACATTATAACGAGTAGTGGCGCTTTCACTCTTTTTACTTCAATTCCTTCGACAGGATACCGACGCTGACGTCATTGTAGTTGTTTACAATTTTCGTTATGTCAATCAAAAATCAATTTTTTGCTTGATTTTTTTAGTTTCATAATATTATCAAGAATGATTATTATGAATGATATTTTCAATTATGTTTAAGGCTCTCGTTTTCCAATACTTATAAGCTGGATATTCCTGGATATTTATTGTAAAATATATATTGATAAAAACATCAAACCTTAGTAACAAAATTACGTCCTAGTTGCTAAGATACCATGATTATAGCGGAGCCCCACGCGCGCGCCGAGTGAGCGGAGCTCCATACCTAAGAAAAAGTGTTCGGCAGGTGTCATGTAGGTGTCAAGGGGGATGCAACAATACGGTCACGTGTTGCGTTACGTCATCGATGACAAAGCAAAAAAACGTGATAAAAAACAAAAGCATTTATATATCTTGAAAGAAAAATTGTTTTACAACCAAACTTAGCAGGTGTCATGTTTGTGTCAAGGGGGGTATAAAAATATGGTCACGTGATTTGTGACGTCATCGATGACGTCACTAAAAGCAAAACTATTCCGATTTCATTAAGAACAAAAATATTCATATCTCATGGACGAATTATCATATAACAACCAATCTTGGTATGTGTCATGAAGGTGTCAAGTGGGGTGCACCAATATAGTCACGTGATTGTGACGTCATCAATGATGCACTAGAAGCAACAATATGCGGACGTCATCAAAATAAAAAAGCCTATATTTCATTAAAGAAACATCGTATGACAACAACTCAGTAGGTGTCATGTATGTTTCAAGTGGGGTGCTATGAGATGGTCACGTGACGTCATTGATGACATCCCGAAACACGCCGAAACATCGTATGACAGCTAAACTTGTTATGTGTGTGTTATGATCTGTGAAATCGTTGAATTTTTTAAAAACAGAAATATAATAATAATAATATTTAAAACTTTTAAACTATTAAGCGAAAATAAGCAAAGATATTGTCGTTTGGAGCTCCGCTTTTAGGCAATGCCTAAATCTATATATTATTGTAATGGCATCCTAATCGATGGCACAGTGCAGGTAAATAGCAATGGATAGCTATACTATTATAAAAATACGAGTAACGATTAGCCATTTAGGCCGTATAAAAATGAATTTCCGATACTCTTTGCCGTCTGCCGGCTCAGCTATGATTATTAGAAATTCAAATATTAAGCATAGTCAACAAGTCAAGTTGCTAAAATAATGGAAAGTTTCACCTTGTCCCGGATTACGCCCTCATTAACTAGTAAACTTGACCCCAAACAGTTCGCCCTTGCAGGTAGATCAACTTCTCAAGCGTTAGTCTATTTATTACATCTCGCATTAGAAGCGCTGGATAATGGCAACTGTTCGCTAAGATTCTTTTTTGCAGACTTCAAAAAGGGCTTTGATATTATTGATCATCGTATCTTGCTAAGTAAGCTTTCTAGCTATGGGTTACACCCCTCCTTAGTCAGGTGGGTTGCCGCTTTTCTTCAAGGCAGGTCACAGAGTGTCCAAATTGCTAACTCGTCATCAGCTTGTAAATCCCCAAATGGTGGAATTCCTCAGGGAACCAAATTGAGCCCCATTTTATTTGCAGTTATGGTAGATGATCTAGTGCGCGCCTGGGGTCCTAGGGTGAAATACGTTGATGACTTATCTATTCTAGAAATAATTCCTCGCAACGCTCCATCTGTCATGAGACATATGGTAAATAATGTCAACAATTTCGCACAAAATAATAACATGCTGTTAAATCCTAGTAAGTGCAAGGAGATGCGGGTTGATTTTTTACAGTACAATAGTTCTCAGTGCCAACCAATAGCGGTCGGCGGTTCCGTTATTGAGTCAGTCACCAGTTTCAAGCTTCTCGGTGTGTATATCTCTTCGGACCTTAGTTGGTCATCGCACTGTAACTATGTGATCAAAAAGTCAAACCGTCGTCTCTATGCACTCAGAAAACTAAAATCATGTGGTGTCTCAGAAAGGGAATTAGTGTCTGTGTACTGTTCTCTTATAAGGTCCATCTTAGAGTATGCCTGCGTTGTCTTTTCCAACCTTCCGCAATACCTATGTGCTGCCTTAGAAAGAATTCAAAAAAGATCTCTAGGAATAATTTTCGGTAGTGGCCTTAGCTACGAGGACGCCCTCGAACGCGCATGCTTGTCTTCTTTAGAGGCGCGGCGTCACAATGTGTGCAGAAAATTCATAAGCAATATCAAACAGGGGAGCGTCTTATACCCCCTAGTGTCAAGCAGACTTATATCCTCCAACTCGCCATACTCCCTAAGATCTAAGCGCTCACATAGTGTGGTTCCGGGTCGCACGGACCGTTTTTCCAAATTCGTCTCAGCGCAATATGCTGGGGATTTAATGTTATTATGAATTATGTATGGTGTAATGTATTTTGTAGTTAGCTGACCCCACCGGTAATTCAGTTGTAAAAGAACTGCAAACGGTTGAAATAAACGAGCATTATTATTATTATTATAAAAGTTTTCTTTAAAGTAACCTACGTTATTGTTTTTGTCGTTTTTGTTGGTAAAAACAAACAAAACAAACGTAAAATAAAATTACTTTTACTGTTTGTAATGTTATTTGTAGTATGGATTTTTTTGTTACTTCCGGTGCTTTGACGAAAAATCATTTGATTAAATAACAAATTGCCCGGAATAAGAAACCCTTCTGCCAGATTTTCAAGAAATCATTACAAGAAGCGAAAATATTGCTCGTATTTTGCCTTGTATAAAAGCCTTGGGAATTTTTTTCTTCAGATTTATTGAGTCAACATAACTAGTTACTTCAATGAATTTAGAAACATTACAATAAAAAAACAATACAGAGAAGGTTGTATTGTAACTATTGATAGGGTTAATACGCTTACCGTGGTTCCGAGAGAGGAAAAGCGGGGTGAAGGCTGCCATGGTAACGAACAATAAACAAAGCATTTCCAGCCGAATAGCTAACCAACGGGATGTGGCGATGAATAGGAACCAGGCCTCTGAGTGGTGATCCTGGCACGCGGCCAACTCCGCCGTGACCTGGGTCTGACTGGACAGGGACCGGATGGTAGCGAGACCTTCCAGGGTGGATGAAAAGTGATTGAAGATCGGAGTGCGGCCTAAGGGGGGTAGGGAAAGGCACGGCATTGCATTAATGAGCGAAAAGGTTCGCAGTACGAAAACTAGTCTACCAGGTATTTCCTAACAATACTTAGGATGTATCGGTTCGCGCATTTATTATTTTATTACACTTTCTTTTCGCGTCATTTTAATTTCGCGAATTTCGCGATTTAAAAAAAAAATAACGAAAATAAAGTGACGCGAAAATAAAGTGTCGCGACAATTGGGATGCCCGAAAATTAAATGAGTACACAAGAACCTTTGGTCGAAATATTAGCCGTTTAAATATGAATACGAAAACACCTTGTTACAGGTTCTTACAGTTTTATGATTAAAGCACATTTGAATTCCCTTCTTTTGTTTGGTCCTATTGTCCCAAAATCGCGAGATCGCAAGAATAAAGTGTCGCGTTAGAACGCCATTTTAAAATCGCGAAATGTTGACGTCGCGAAAATTTAGTGTAATAAGGCAGTTTGAATGTATTGTATTTATTAGATATTCTAGTTTGTATAGCCCTGCACAAGCTCTAGCCTCCCCAAAGTTATCAGAAAACAACAAAACCATCTAATCATCGCATCACGCGTTTAAACCAACCTCGTTTCAAAAGGCGGCATTTCACCGACAAAGTGACATGTTTCAAAAACAAGAACAACCAAAAGGCTATTATTTTCTTTATGATTACCCTTTTCTCAGAGGAAGCTGTAAAATAATATTTTGCCGAAAGGCGTACACTTAGTAAAAACGGCAACAACTGAACTAAACTTTTTCTTTTTTATCAGAGCTCGCGCTAGCGTATACGATTTTCAGTGCTGTCGATGGGATGTCAATAGGCTAGGCTACCTTACGATTTCTCTACGAGATCTTACCTATTGCCTCTAGACGCTTGACCTCTCTGCCGGTCTTCAGGTAATAGGATCGCAAGAAGAGAAAGGCGACAGCCAAAGGAAGTATTCCTATGATAACCCAAGGCATCGTGGCAACATTAACAACCACGACGGCAAAGCACAGGATTGCAAGCTGTAATACAAAAAAAACGTAAGATTAGTGACGAGACCCTTGGGATGGGGGGACTCCAATAAAAACAGACGGTGGTAAGGTCGTCGGCAAAATCAGTCTAAGAAATAGTATATTAGGTGTGGTCGAAGCAAATGTCTAGACCCAAGAGATAGGCATTCCTGAATTTTAGTCATTTTAGTCATCTGTTTTCTGACGACTTTTAAGTGTGCTGCCATAGTAGCGTAGTATTAAAGCAGAGTGTTGAGAAAGTTTTTCCACTTACGCTAATGAACTCGTAGAATGTTTCTGGAAGGAGATCATCCATAAAACCGATGTCTTTAGAAAATCTGTTGATTATTCGCCCTGAAGAGTAAGCACAACAAATACACTGTATTGCTGAGCCATCAAACAAGCGACTTTTATACCCCGAGTTCCGTGTTGTAACATGCCCACCCCCCTGGTATTTCAATGTCCGTTATTATTAGTTTTTTTTTTACATAGTTAATCAACTAATTTATTTAGTACTTATTTTATTTATTTATTTATCGATTTATTTATTTATTTATCTAGTTAATTTATATCCACAGTGATGGAAACTACTTTGTGGATTAAAAATGTAGATGTAGAAGTAGATACGGCCCTGCAGGCACACACACACAACAACAAAATACTTCAACAATTAAAAAAACCCTGAAGTAATGTAATAGATGGTTAAATCTCGCCAAAAAACTCGCCTATTGAAATGGATGCATTGTATGTCTAGGTGTTACGCTGGTAAAACATAAACTTGATTGGCCTTCTTTAGACAAAAACGTTTCTAGTCGGACGGGCAAACCAGAGGTATACTATTTTTAGTTTTAGCGCTACAGAATCACAAACAGGTTTCTTATCTAAGCCCGTGTGATAGGAAATATTTCTACCTTTTTTCGGTAATAACACAGTACTCTAAGTTTCCTATTACAGGCGTATACCTGCGGGGTTGGTGTCGAAAAAGTACATGGGTGCTCTTATCACAGCGCAAAACATCTTGTTGTGCAAAGCCTTGGAAGCAGCGACCTTGACGTAGAAGAAAAGAAACGATCGGATAAACGATAAAAGAAACGTGAGAAGCACTAGCCCGCCATACACAGCTATGTAGTAACGCCGGTCGTACGGAGACTGGGTGACGATCCCGCTGGTCTCGTTAAGCAGGTTTTGCTTGTAGTCAATGTCCGACCTGAGTACGAAAAGAAAGGCAAGTGGATGAGTGAGAACGTGCCGCTATTGGCATGACACAGCACAACAAGACACGACACGATACAGCACGACAAGACACGACACGATACAGCACGACAAGACACGACACGATACAACACGACAAGACACGACACGATACAACACGACAAGACACGACACGACACAGCACGACAAGACACGACACGATACAACACGACAAGACACGACACGATACAACACGACAAGACACGACACGACACAGCACGACAAGACACGACACGATACAACACGACAAGACACGACACGATACAACACGACAAGACACGACACGATACAACACGACAAGACACGACACGACACAACACGACAAGACACGACACGATACAACATGACAAGACACGACACGATACAACACGACAAGACACGACACGATACAACACGACAAGACACGACACGATACAGCACGACAAGACACGACACGATACAACACGACAAGACACGACACGATACAACACGACAAGACACGACACGATACAACACGACAAGACACGACACGATACAACACGACAAGACACGACACGACACAACAAGACAAGACACGACACGATACAGCACGACAAGACACGACACGATACAGCACGACAAGACACGACACGATACAGCACGACAAGACACGACACGATACAACACGACAAGACACGACACGATACAGCACGACAAGACACGACACGATACAGCACGAACGACACGACACAGCACAACAAGATACGACACGATACAGCACGACAAGACACGACACGACACAGCACAGCACAGCGAAGGAGAAAAAAGCACAGCACAACAATGCTCGACACGACATAGCACAGTAATACACGACACGACGCAGCAAAGCAATGAACGACAAGACACGACACGAGACAGCACGACAAGACACGACACGACACAGCACAGCACAGCGAAGGAGAAAAAAGCACAGCACAACAATGCTCGACACGACATAGCACAGTAATACACGACACGACGCAGCAAAGCAATGAACGACAAGACACGACACGAGACAGCACGACAAGACACGACACGACACAGCACGACATGACACAGCACAATAATGCACGACAAGACACGACACAGCACAGCATAGCTATGTACGGCACGACATACCACAGCACAGGTACACAGGAAGCTTACCTCTACGGATTGAATAAATTTTGAGTTGGTTCTTTAGCTTTGCGTTGTTGATGATTTTTTGTGCGTGTATGCATTTGTATTTCTTGTCTTCTTTTTCGGCGCCCGATGCTTTATTGCGCCCTCTTATTGGTTAGCGGTCTAACGGCCGTCCCGACTGCGCAATGGCTTCCGTGTCACGACATACCTAGTAAAAAGTGACAAGGGATGTAACTCTCGCTAAAGTTTTCAACGGCAATAGAACCGGCAAAATCTTTGAGAATGGCAATAGAATCGGCAAAATCCTTGAGAATGGCTTCGGCATTCGACATAAAAAATGGTAAATAACAGTTTTGATTCTTCGCATTTTCCTCATACGCAAGGATTCAGGGTAGGGCAAAGGAATAGGTTTAAAAATAGGAACAAAATATATTCCATAGAAAAATTCGAATAAAAGACAACTCGTAGAAACAAAGAGAAGTGTAAGACTGACATAATTTTCTTTGAAGAGTATTTCCCGCGTGTCTCAGTGCGCGCGAGCAAAACAAGCATGGGCTGGCGCGATTCGCTTATTAGTATGCAAACGGAAGTCAAATGTTCTTTAATGCATCTACTTCCGTCTACCTCTGCCTCGAATGAAACAGCAGAATAGAGCCAGAGAAAGAAAGGTTGCGAGATGCATTATTATGGACATGAGAACGCGTTGAATTTATTTTTTAACATCGCTAGCTTTAAAAGACATCTTCCTTCTATAGCTGTACGAATTTTGTGCCGATGAATTCGAGCTAAAGGTATTTCTCTGGCGTGTTTTCTTGGGCGGGTAAAAAGAGTTACATCCCTTGTCTCTTTTTACTAGGTATGTGGTGACAGGGAAGCCATTTCGCAGTCGAGACGGCCGTTAGACTGCTAACCAATGAGAGAGCGCCAGAAAGCACCGTGCGCCGAAAAAGTAGACAAATGATACAAACGCATACACGCGCTAAATCAACAACAACGCGAAGCTAAAAAAAATCTCTTACTTTATTCAAACCGTATAGGTGAGCTTTCTGTTACAGATGTTATGTAACAAGAATTAGAGGTTTAGAGAACTTAAGTTTTAAAGAGGTTCTTCCTGCATACAGCAATGTACGACACGAAATGACCCTGCACAGCACAGCATAGATACTATCTAATATAAGAATTGTATGGAGATCTCTAGTTTCAAAGTAATTATTCCCGAACAAATTTCTTTCCTTATCAAAAGCATCTTAATACACGCGCGGAAGGGTCACCTTCAAATGGTCGCTTACCAGTGTGCTAGCCACCAGTCCGTGATCGTGTAGGATCCCTAAAGACAAAAAGGTGATTCACAAATGCGCTTTTCAAAAATAATGTGCATAAGGGGTACATCATTTGTATGATGTCTCGTCGCAAAACCCACCACAGGAAACCCAAATATGGGGAGCTGGTTGCCAACGAATTATTATACCTGCGCGGCGAAGAAGAGGACGGACATGAAAACGAGGGTGCAGCAGTTTGCGCCTGCGTAGAACAGGTCGAGGTAAAGCTTGACGGGAATGCTTCCACGTGGTCTCTCCTCAGGCTCCAACTCATCAGTCTGGTTCGGGAATAGAGAATGTTAGGGAGGGGAGAGTGAGGGTGGGTTTTACTGTAGCAATAGCGGATTAACACTTTACAAGAGCAAGAAAACTGAGCACTGTGCTAAGCTCTATGAACGCACACAATTACTGCTACAAAATTTTAGACAACTATTATAGCTGGACAAGATAACAAATCAATCCATTCCAGATCTATAATAATTTCACGCCATGTCATGGTGGAAGACCACTGGAATGTGTCAGACAGAATTGCTATTGAAATTTTTGAAACCATTAGCAGAAACTTTCATAATTCAAAATCTTCCTCATATGCCCCCCTTCTCTAATAGGGGAATTGTGCTAAAAGAGCGAGTGACCTTTTCGGTTGCAAATTCAATAAAATAAAAACAGAAATAACAGCGCCCGTCACACCAGAGAACGATGAAAAAATAAAATTTCTAACAAACCTTTTCGGGAAAAAACTTCAGGGCTTTATTTGTTAGCGCTAAATAAGTTACTTTTTGTTGCTGTTATTTTGCCGCTTAAAGCCTGAGCGCGCACTTGCCACGATTGCCGCCCAAAACGTCACGTGATCTCTTAACGCAAGTTCCCTATTCCCTGGAGTCTGACACTTAATTCTCCCCTCACGCTGTTCGAAAAGCCCGATATCTGCTGCAAATCTAACACCTCCTCACCATTTCGGGTGCAATTCCGTTATCAGGCGCAATTTCAGCTGTAGACGCAGACAAACTTCTCCGGTAAATAGCCTTAGTTTCGGGTACCTCCAACGTCACTTCCGGGACAAGGAGCGAGTCATTGGTATCCTCCCCTATCGCACTATCCGCATCCGTCTCTTCCGCTTCCGGTTTAGTCTTGATCAGGGTGGTGAAGTCGATACCGGAAGTTGTCAGCTCTGTGTATGTTCCTATGCCAAGAACTCGTCCCTAAATTAAACATCAAGTAACGGAAAATAATATTTTTTGTACCATGGCGGACAACATGGCGATTATAGCAATCAACTGTGGATTTTATTCGGCCTAAATACAAGGAATACAGGACAAAGGGCGAGCTACAGCACAGCCAATCACAGCAGACATGACACCGCAGGGCTGCTTGTGTGTATTCCAAAGAATGTCACAATGAAAGCTACCACAAATCTGATCCCGTGCTTACAGAATACAAGAAGAAACAGAGATAAATCACGTGCCTAGTTCATTTACCATCTTAAAACATTCGAAAAAGGCAAAGTTCATACCCAGCGCATGATCTTAGAACAGAATTGTCATTTGCTTTTTACGCTGACGTGTAGTAGGTGTATGTAGATATTTTTCATTTAAGCTACAAGCAGCTCAAAGGAATTGCGTGAAAGAGGTAAGAACGCCTATTAGATGATGGACGTATCCTTTAAGACGGCAGTAGCGGATCTAGGGGAAGGGTTTAGGGGATTAACAAACCCCCTGTGAGCTACCAGAAAGCCATATGTAAAAAGAAAAACATTCCCCCCTTTGTCATTGAGCCAGCCCCCCCCCCCCTTTAACGAAAGGCTAGATCCGCCAATGGACAGTCCATTTTATTACCCAAACAGAATAACAAGTGAATATGAATTACTCACATATCCCCCTATTTCCACAGGCTCACTTTTAGAAGCTATTGTGACCCTAGGCTCAAACCAAGCATTCTTTAGATGATTACGTATTTGGCAATATTACTTTCGTCTAGAGAACTAAAGATCGTTAAAAATATCATTCTGCTCACCTCTTTTAGACAAAGTATCTCCGTAGCTGAGTGCAGATACTGCAGCTGATGCGTCACCAGTATCCGAGGACAATCTTTGATCAAGCCACAGATACACCTGAAAACACGAGAGAACAAATCCACCGGAATTCACCATCACCAGTATTCTAGGGCAGTTTTTGATTAACCATAGAAACACTTGAAACCATGAGTAATCTATCATAGTTCGTCATCACCAGTATTCTAAGACAGTCTTTTATTAAACCATAGAAACACCTGAAACTACGATAAAAATCCACCGGAATTCACAATCAACATATTCTAGGGCAGTTTTTTATTAACACTTGAAACCATGAGTAATATATCATAATTCGTCATCGACCAGTATTCTATTGCAGTTTTTTTATTAACCATAGAAAAACTTGTAACCATGAGTATTCTATCATAATCCGTCACCAACAGTATTCTAAGACAATCTTTGATTAAACCACAGAAACACCTGAAACTACGAGCACCATTAATCATAATTCGTTAGCAGCAATATCTCATGACCTATCATTCATCATAATCGCCTTGCAGGTCCCTCAGGGGACTGTACTTGGACCCATCTTCATCTTCATGAACGACCTGCTGGACAATGTTTCGTACAGCATCAAGCTATTCGCTGACGACTGCGTCACGTACCGAAGCTTCCTCCCATCGTCAGACCTTACATCTTGGAAACGCTTCTTCTTATATCTTAAGACATGAGCTGCGACAAGACAGATGTTTTTGCTCCAAAGAAATGAATAATAAAATGACCATCACTCTATTCCTGTAGTTTCACTACTTAATCGGTGACGTAGCACTTGAGGGGGTTCAGTATCAGAAGTAGCGTCTGTAATACACTTTAAACGCGCGCAAACAGTGCCCAGAAGTGATGAAGAAAGCCAGCAGGGTAATAAGAGTTTTCAAGAAGAACCTGTCTGCATGTAACTACGATATCAAGGCATGGTTAAGGCACATCAGACCGCTCGTGAAATACGCAACTCCTCTGCTTGGTCGCCTACCACAAAGAGAGACATTGTCTCCATTTGATTGCGAGGCCCAGTCTACGGTGACCACCGGCGTGTGAGCAGTGTGTCCGCCATGACAGATTAACTAGGATGGCCATCTCAAGGTCTCGCTGAGACACCAAAGATGTGTAGATTTTTATAAGGTCGATATGTGTCTCGTCCTGATCCCTTTTGCAGAGGAGGTGGAAAGGGTTCATGATGACACAGGGAAAAGATCGACGGCATTCAACCATTACCATCATCGTGATCATCATCACCATCATCGCCGTCGTCATCATAATACAATTGCTATAATATCCTATTAATAAAAATACTCAAAGACGCTTTTACAATTATGAATCAGGCATAAATAATTTTATTTATAATTGAAAACATTAATTAAAATAATCAAGATTTTCTTAAGTATTATCATTATTATAATTATCATCATAATTATAATTGGATATCCTCATTATCATAATCGGATATCATCATAATTATCATTATCATAATTGGATATCATCATTATCATAATTAGGTATCATCATTATCATAATCCGATATCATCATAATCATCATTATCATAATTGGATATTATCATTTTCATAATTGGATATCATCATTTTCATAATTGGATATCATCATTATCATAATTAAATAATCATCACTATCATAATTGGGTGTCATCATTATCATAATTGGATATCATCATTATCATAATTGGATATCATCATTATCATAATTGGATATCATCATTATCATAATTGGATATTATCGTTATCATAATTGGGTATCATCGTTATCATAATTGGGTATCATCGTTATCATAATTGGATATCATCATTATCATATTTGGATATCATCATTATTATAATTGGATATCATCATTATCATAATTTGGTATAATCATTATCATAATTGGATATCATCATTACCATAATTGGATATCATCATTATCATAATTAGATACCATCACCATTAATCAAGAGCGACAGTATGATACTCACGCGTCGAACAAGTGTCGTCCCACATGTGTGTCGACAGAGCTTAAAGGGTCGTCTAGAAGGTACACGTCGGCGTTGTAATACACAGCCCTGTAAGACGAACAATAATAAGTAAGGACAGGCGAGGTGAAGGGAAGGGCCGCACCAGGGGGTAGGGGCACTGGGGGGGAACGTATCCCCTCCCGCCCCTTAATATTTTATACTTAAATTTTAAAGGAAATGATTAGTTAGTGGAGTGGGTGGGTGGGTGGGTGAGTGAGTGCATGATAGGAAACAATTGATAAAGCCCGTAAGGTATGCTGGTAAAATTGGTTTTCGGGTTTTACTTTGGAGCTGACGATAACTTATAAAGAAGCAAATATAAAAGATATAAACATAAGCTGCATAAATACTGAGACAGCTTGGATAAATAAACTGGAACACGGCTATGATTTATAAAATGTTTGCAGCATAACGAACTTTATAGCGCTCTGAACGACTCAGCGTGAGCGGGGTATCAGTTTCAAGGTTGCGTAGCAACGATCCTTATCCAATTAAAACATCTTTCAGTAAGCACTTCTGTTTTGTACTTTGCTGTACTCAAAGAAGCGGCATCTGTTACTTGTATAATGACAGAGAGTGAACCCAGTGTGTGTGACAGTAATCCTAAATAGTTAATATGAAATATCCGTATAAATATTGTGGTTCCGCGCCAAATTCGAAGTTTCAAGTTCGTCCATGGCGAAGGAGAGCGGGAAGCGACCCGATCTAAGTTTAAGAAGAGTTTACAGCAATTCGCTCGATGCATCAAATGCGTGGTACGCAATCAATGTCGATATCTGCTATAGAGTTCATGATTTTCTTTCGATCGAAGAAAACAGAACGTATTTAAATAGGGATTTTGTCGAGCTAAGCCTCGACGAACTGAGGCAAGAAAATGGCGCGCAAATTCCCACCGATTGGTTCGGACCACGAGCACCAAGACGAGCCACTGTTGTTGTTGCGACCCTATATGGGATTATTTATAGAATAATCAGGATGAAGAAACACCCAAAAGAAACTGATGTCGCCTTTGGAATTCTAGAAGCTGCTAGAAAGCTACTAAATAAATCGAATTTGACTCCCCTTGATCAAGATCGCGATTTGGCGGGAGTCAAGTACGAGGAGAGTGAACTGCAGCCAATTTCACACGCGCCCTTGACTCCACCAGCAACTCCCGTGGGTAATCTTAAACGGTGTTTCGATTCATCTAGGGCCTCGAAGAGTTTCCAAGATATCGAGAATCTAAATAGCGCTGGGCCGCGTCAGAGGGCAAAGCGCGCCAAAGGCGCGTCATCGGTGTTGTTTCAGCAGCTCAGGAGAGATTTTACTCAGAGCGGAGAAGCGATAGGTCAACTGTTTGGAAATAGCTTTCTTTATGACGAGGACCAGCGGCCTTTCATAAAGGAAGCTATTTCTACAACATTAAACGTTGTATGTGAGAAGAAAGGGCCGCGGAAAGGATTTGCCGAAATCCTTGATGAGGATGTGCTGGAAAAATACATTTCCACCATGAAAGTGTCTGACTGGGTCCAGTTGCTGGTCAAACTATCGACGAAACTCCCAGATCGTTGCTGGCAGACTGTGCTCAGCTACCTATGTATTGGTAAAAGTGGGGTAAGCATTTGGTTGCTTTTATTAAATTTCAAGCTCAGAATATTTTTAGTTCTTTTAAGTAAGATTGGCAATTGTTTATTTTCTTGTCAGAAATCAACTGATGTAGGCATTCTCCTTACAAACAACGAAATCCGAGCCCAAAAAGAGCTTGTGTTTTCTGTAACACGCCAGTTGTTTAAAGTTGAGTTAATGCCAGATGTGCGTGGCTATGGAGCTTCACTTGAGATGATTCTGGTATGGGCCATCAGAGAATGCCGTCTCCATGCCAACATCCCGACAAACATAGAATTTAATTTGAAGTTGGATGGCAGGCCTCTAGGAGGTACTTATTTTATTTTTTCTGTTATTTTAAATTTTTCCCCTTACATAACTTCTTTCCCTTTACATAACTTCCCCTTACATAATTGTAGTTGTTATCATAGCCACTTTTAAGGTTGATATCTTCTGATCATTAATTAAACATCTTAATGTGTCCCACGCTCTCACATTCACCCTGTTTTGAAGGTGCAAAGCTTTATTGGGAAAACCAACTGGAGATTGACATGCTCTGAAGGGCTATTAGAACGGTTCAATACAATCAAACATTAATTTTAGTCACTAATGTAATCGTCGACAGCAATGGCCATATAGCTAGATAAGGCCACAGGTAGCCCGTGCTCTGTCAATGAGTAATTTGAACCAGCCAGCTTATTGATCGTTAATAGAGAGAACATAGAGAGATACTTTATGTTACATTTTGTCCATAAAAAAATTGTAATAAATTCCATCCAAATGCGCTCTAAAACCGCCTAAACGTGGAAATAATAGAAAACTATAGATACTACATAGATACTTTATGTTACATTTTGTCAATAAAAAAACTGTAATAAATTCCATCCAAATGCGCTCTAAAAACCGCCTAAACGTGAAAATAATAGAAAAATATAAATACTACATCAAGTTGAATAGAATTTATGGACAAATTCTAGCATAAACCAACACTCAGGTCAATAAAATAAGAACTTTAGAAGCACACTAGCATACACACATTGGCACCAGTCGGGCCAAGACGGGACGCTAGCACAGTCTATTACCCGTGCAGTTCGGCAACCATGGACAGCTGTTTCGTCCTTATTAGGACTCGTCAGCATGGCATAGCCGGTTTGCCTCAGTTAAACTTCATCGGCAAAAAAACTGCAGGGCGACTTCGACTCGAACGAAGTGCTTTAAACCACAGCTCACATCCATGTGGGATCTAGAGCTGCGACCGGGCTAGCGTGATGCCAATTGTGCGGATCACGCATGCGACCTTTGCTAGTCTAAAACTCCGTCGGATAGCCAAACTATCCTTGCGAGTATGTATACATAAATGTGAACTTTAGAAGCACACTAGCATACACACATTGGCACCAGTCGGGCCAAGACGGGACGCTAGCACAGTCTATTACCCGTGCAGTTCGGCAACCATGGACAGCTGTTTCGTCCTTATTAGGACTCGTCAGCATGGCATAGCCGGTTTGCCTCAGTTAAACTTGCACGGGTAATAGACTGTGCTAGCGTCCCGTCTTGGCCCGACTGGTGCCAATGTGTGTATGCTAGTGTGCTTTTAAAGTCCACATTTATGTATACATACTCGCAAGGATAGTTTGGGTATCCGACGGAGTTTTAGACTAGCAAAGGTCGCATGCGTGATCCGCACAATTGGCATCACGCTAGCCCGGTCGCAGCTCTAGATCCCACATGGATCTAAGCTGTGGTTTAAAGCACTTCGTTCGAGTCGAAGTCGCCCTGCAGTTTTTTTGCCGATGAAGTTTAACTGAGGCAAACCGGCTATGCCATGCTGACGAGTCCTAATAAGGACGAAACAGCTGTCCATGGTTGCCGAACTGCACGGGTAATAGACTGTGCTAGCGTCCCGTCTTGGCCCGACTGGTGCCAATGTGTGTATGCTAGTGTGCTTTTAAAGTCCACATTTATGTATACATACTCGCAAGGATAGTTTGGCTATCCGACGGAGTTTTAGACTAGCAAAGGTCGCATGCGTGATCCGCACAATTGGCATCACGCTAGCCCGGTCGCAGCTCTAGATCCCACATGGATCTAAGCTGTGGTTTAAAGCACTCTGTTCTAGTCGAAGTCGCCCTGCAGTTTTTTTGCCGATGAAGTTTAACTGAGGCAAACCGGCTATGCCATGCTGACGAGTCCTAATAAGGACGAAACAGCTGTCCATGGTTGCCGAACTGCACGGGTAATAGACTGTGCTAGCGTCCCGTCTTGGCCCGACTGGTGCCAATGTGTGTATGCTAGTGTCCTTTTAAAGTCCACATTTAATAAAATAAGCCGGCTGGTTGAAATTACTCAGACAGATCTCGGGTTACCTGTGGTTAATCATTGTTCCTCTTTTACTAGTTAAAGATTGTATTATTAATTTATAGTTTTTATACAACGATCATGCTCAAGAAATACCCTATTTAGATGTGTTAAGATTCAATTGTACTATGCAAAATAATATGTCCTCAAAGTCTTCCATTATTGTCACCTTATTAGCCCGAGTGTCAGGACCTTTTATAGTTCCCTTTTGAATCTAAAAAGAGTAAGTTCTATTTTCCTCTGCAACTTTTGAAAAATAAAATCGCCTCATATCCGGGCAACTATAATCGTGTAAGAAAAATTCGATTATGTAATGTTCACAAGCTAGCCACACGCAATCCCAGAAAGTGTCCCAGACTGCCTTTATTCTTCCGCGCATTGTCAAGGGGCGAGCGTGGGCGAGCGCAAACATCGAAAGACCCAGCAAACAGCTTATCAAGTTGAATAAATCTTAATTGAAGATGGAGATGCTGCCTTGTATTAGAGTTCCTTTGAATTCTTTGTTGTATTCATGTTGACTCAATAAAGTTGGGGCTCAGACAGAAATGAAAACGGAAATGAAAAATACATTCTTACTATTGAGATTGGTAAGTTACTAGGATAATATAATGCCGCCGGGAGGTACTTTTTAATAGCACTTTAAAGCGACATTGTCATAAGTTTAATTCCGGAGGGCCGACGGAAACCTCGACCGACCTATTTAACAGGCCATCCACTCTAAATTATCAATCACATTTTTAAAGAAACTTCCAAACTTCCAGACACATTGCTGTTACAATTTTGAAATATTTTTGGGGTGTTTCCGTTAAAAATCATCGGAGATTGTTACATAATTGCCCGAATTGGTGACTCCCGGTAACTCAAAACATGCAACACATTCAGTAAGTTTGCGTTACAGGAGAAAGTCGCGTTTAAGAACCTAACTTTACAATGTTTACATGAAAATTTCTTTATTTCCTTCTGTTCTTGTAGTCTTATTTAAAATTCCACAAAAGACGCTTCAATGGGAACCAATTTCCCTAGGCACAGCATGAGCCCACATTCTGCAAGCGCACTTGATCGCACGGGAGCTTTCATATGATCGCACATGATCGCAGAGAAACTTTCATCTCGATCGCAGAGAAGCTTTTATATGATCGAATTCGATCGTAGGAGAGTTTTAATATGATCGCAAACGGTCGCAGGCGAGTTTACGATTGCAAAACATAATTTTTTTTTTTAATTTAAACAACAGCTTAGTGGCTCATCTAGGGGTCTCGATCAATCACGATCGTCTGCGGGACATGAAATAAATAAACGTATCGAATTACTAGAGAGCAAACCAAAGAAGCTTCTGCTGTGAGGCATTTATCAATCCATACCCTAGAAAAAGCCACAATATGGAAAAGCTGAGTTTATTCCTTGTGATAAACATCTTTGTGGCTTTACTGTGGTGTGTTTATTGTAAGGATCCGCAAATTACCAACGAGGGCAAGATTCAAGCAAAGAGGATTTGCAAACCCGGACCGCGTATCGCACAATCCTCGAAAGCCAAGTGCCTCGTCATTGGAGATTCTATCAGTATAGGGTAAGGAAGCCACTTAACTCTTTTTATCGGTGGAAACCTCTAGATCAGAGGAGTTATACGAGAGTTTGAGAAACGAGACGGCCGCGTCATCAAGATTGCTCAGGGTCTAGATGGGGTTAACTGTTAACTGATAATAGCTGTTAACAGATCTTTTCACTTATTTTCTTAAAATAAACTATTCATCAAAAACTGTTATTAATATATAACAATTTTCCTCCATGTCGATAAGAGAGGGTAAAATTTTTATATATTAGTCATTTATATCGCTATTAATTATCGCTATTAATTATTGATATAAGATCAACCCATAATGGAAAAGATACGATTGCTGACTTTTATAGGGTACAACAGACAGATGGTGATCAAAGTAAAAAAAGCAAGAAGGCACGCACAGATCCCCTCCGCCCCTCTCTCTAGGCCCCGTACATCAGGGGATTTATTTGTACATGTGCACATAGGAGCACTTTTATCACGTTACTAATTTCCACTGAGCTTAGTTTATCCATTTAGATACCGTGCTTTTAAAGTCCACGTTTAGGCTTGTTGTGTTTATATGCATGGCGGTGGCGGTAATCACAGCGCGCGAACACGTTGCCATAATATGTATGTCTGTATGATCGCCAATGTAGGTACACTTCCTGGGTAAAAGACTCGGTGGAGGACCTATGCGATGTTTACCACGCCCCCTGGGACACCTCAGACGGAGGAGCACTGGACACGAAATACGGCGTCCAATGCCTAGACTACTTCCTCTCGTCCAATGAGCTCAGACACGTGCACTATGACGTCATCGTGTTCAACTTCGGTATTCACGACGTCAATTTCGACGGTGGCGATCCCGAGGAGTACACGAACGAGACCGACTACCGCGCGAACCTCAAAATCATCAAGGAATCACTGCTCAGAACCGGAAGTCACGTAGGATTCATATTAACGACCCCTGTACCATTCAATGTCACTGTAAATGATATGGTGAAGAGATACAATATCGTTGCTAGGGAAGTGATGAGTGGTGAGGTGGCTAGGGCTGGCAAGAAAGGTAGCGTTGCTAAGGGTGCAAGGAAAAGTGTTGAGGACTTTATAGAAAGCGTTGCTAAGTCTGGAATAAGAGGGAACCACGTTGTTATTGAAAGCGCTGCTAAGGCTGAGTCAAGGCATGACAACTTTGCTATGAAAAATGCTGCTAAGGCTAAGATAAAGAAAGGTGACCTTGCTATGGAAGAAGCTGCTAAGACTGGTATAAGAGGTGGACATATTGCTATGAATGGCTGGAGTTTGAGAGAGGAGAGAGATAGTGACAAGCCTATTGAAGTAGCGGATTTGTACGATTGGGTTGTGAAGGTCTGCGGTGAGCCGCCGTACAAGTCCTGCAGTATCGCCAGTAAGCAGCCCAGTCCTCACTATACACCACAGGGATACCAGTACTTGTCCAAACTTGTGGCGACTTTGGTGAGGGATCTCTTCCAGCGGAAAGGCAAGGTTTCCAAGAGAAAAGCTGTCTTCAAACATGGGCAAACGCAAACCAGTGTTGATGAGAATAAAGAAAGGCCGAATTCCCTTAATCATCTTGAAGCCAAGAGGGAGGAAAAATCACTCAAAGCTATCTTCCGACAGATCTTGCGACAGGAAAAGGGATATATTATAAAGAAGAGCAGGGTCTGGGATCTTCTCAAACCAAGAGGGTTAAAAAACAAGTTTGTGAATCAGGTGAGATGAAGAAAGGGTTGTGATTGGAGGGGGTATGATTTTGTTGGTTGTGGGGGATTGGGGGGATTACCAGTTGTATCCCGAAAGGAAATTCTAACGCGCGTTCTGATTGGTTGTATAAAAGTGGAGTCGCATGGTTTGAAATGGTGTTGAAACACAGGTTTCTCGATATACTTTTTCGTATTTTTTTTTGACACACAACAATTTCTCCATAAAATGGATATTTCTATACGAGATTTGACAAGACTAAACTTCAAAGTCCCTATGTTTATTCCCAGATTTCTGTAAAATTGCTTTGCTTACGCGTGACGCATTCATGCGATATGTTTTTTGCATGAAATACGAGTCCATTCGTAAACCTATATTCAACCTCCATAACCCACCGTTATCCATAAAACATAAAATGGTACCCTTGAGACGAGGAAAAAAAACTTGTAACAAAAAAAAACATTTCTCTCCCCAGGTCACCGCGAATGAATCTGGCCAGGCCCCGTGTAAGGATTCGTCCGGTGACGTTGTAACAGTGTGTCCGGACAGCGCCACTTGTGTCCCAGACACTTTCTCTGGATCGCACTGGGGCTGCTGTCCGTTGCGTGACGCAATCGATTGTCACGACGGTAAACACTGCTGTCCCGCGGGATACGATTGCGACCCGAAATGTAACCCTGAAGAATGCTCTTGCGTGAAGCCGAAAATTAGTGAAGCATAACTAAGATTGTTGTTTGGTCGGAAAATTTTACTTTAATTGGGAAGTTATCATACAGAAAGAAATCTTGATTGCAGCTTCAATATGTTAAAATGTTTTACAGGATTTATTTTAAATAGGGTGCGTGTTACTCCGCATTCGAGGGATAACTAGGGATAGGAATAAGAGTATAACGAAGTCCACAAAGTTAAATATCAACTTAATATTAAATTTAATGACAAATGATTTATATGTTTTATAAGAAACTTGGGTTAACTTCTGCACTATTAATTTCTGCTAATTTCTGAATTGATCCAAGGAAATCTTTACCCTGGTTCCAGAGCCTCGAACGTCTCTCTGTTTAGTGGCCAGTGAGGTTGAGACGAGGCTCTGGCCTCTAGAAGCGCTATTTCGACTTCTGCTAGGTTCAGAATCTGAACTTGGTCGCTGATTGGCCAATTGACGCGTGGTCAAGGACCAAGAAATTCTGAGAGTTTTCTATTGTATTTTTCGCTTCAAGTTCAAAATGTCAAAACCGGTTTTTAATTCTTGTTGTTCGCCATAACAAACATCTAAACGAACGAAGTAGAGGAGCGATAGATTATTTTAATCGCAATTAAATAGTAATAGTGCTTTGCAGTCCAAATTAGTTAAAGATTTACCAGTATTAAAAATGTAAAGTCTGTTCAAGAAGAGTCTTTAGGAGTTCATCAACAAGCGGCGAGATGTATGTCTTTTATGTGCTGCCGACCGGCTTCGAAGAATCGCTGATTTTCCAGCTTATTCCCGGCGTTTGCCTCGCCTCAACGATAGTGTATTCAACTATCCCAAGCAAGCGATTGTACTGGTCATTTGCCCCTTGAGTTCTTTGATAGACTCTCCGAGGATAACTGCGAACTTATCCGCGATTTTCTCTTCCTTGAAGCGCTTTCCCGAGAAAATATTGTACTCCCCACCTTCTATGCGCAGATTCTTGTCACTAACTCTACAGTAATGATCTCATGGGATTTCTGATGAATATCGTTGTTTTTAAATCGGGTTTTCATGCGCTTTTCATACTCGTGAATTCGATTCTCGAGCGAAGAGATGTTTACATCCCATGTGTAACTGACACATGCTAATCACAAAACGTTAACATGGAAGTGAGGCAGAAGTCGAAAAAGCGCTTCGAGAGGCCAGAGCCTCGTCTCAACCTCGCTGGCCACTACATAGAGAGACGTTCGAGGCTCTGAAACCAGGGTAGGAAATCTTTAGGAAAAGGCGAAAGATTTACTCGATATGCAGGAAAACCAGAGTTACCTTATGTGGTTCGCAGTCAATCTATATCCCCAAAACAAGACTCCATTGCATGTGGGACTGCAAAAGTATCTCGGGCGTGATGCGCAATGTCAAATGTCAATGTCAGCGACACATTTTTTTTTTCGATTTACTGTAGAATCCGTTGTATCGTGACCCGCGTTTTCAAAACACAGTTTGCTTGGGTTTTCTGTTCCGTCAGTAAAACCATTCTGAGCCAGAGTCTCGCTTTGTGCACTTCCCTGGCTATCCTCTGGACGAAAACCAGACAGTGTCGCGACAGAAAGCCAGGCAACTGCACTAGGCTAGAGATGGCAAGAATCTGATTGGCTCAGAAAAAACAAATCGATGTTTTGAAAATGCAGCGTCGCGGTACAACGGATTCGACAGTAATATGACTAGCTTTGAAGTGCTTAGTACCAGGTTTCCCATAAGTACGTAACCAGCACTCTAGTCTTTGACAGAAAACGGATTAAAATGAATCCACCATTACAAATTTCTAAATAAGGATAAACATAAGGCTAGAATCATAACCCTAATTCCTAGTTTAGAATCCCAAGGCCAACCCATGTTTTGTAAAACTCATATTATCTCACCTCGCTAAATTGACTCTGGCCTTTTGACCTCCGCTCAGGGCGAGTCCTTTTTCTCCAACCAGAGTGTGGTCGCCTTCAGGCATTAACTCGATGTCCTATGAAAAGAATTCGGTTAAAGAGGGCAGCTCACAATCCCAATAATGCATTGCACTGTTGTTGTTTTCAAGAAAACGTAATCCACTTAAATTTTATTTTGTCACTTTCAAAGTTCCTATCATTGGGCTAAAAACCTGTGCATAAAGCATAAAGATGCCTTAGAATTTGATTTTTCAAATGTCTATGCATTAATGGTGTCATGGCCAACCTATTCATTGGTGAGGCGAGTTGACTGTGTTGAATTCGCCAAATACCTTCAGAAATACGCTTGGTGCAGGTTAAAAGAATATAAAAAGATGTACTGCGTTCCCTAATAATGTAGAGTTGGCACATTCGCTTGTTAAATACTGGTCATCAGGTACGTCATCACCTTATATTGGTCAACGGCGAAATGAGCGGTATTTCATTTGGGATTTATTATTTCAATCCAAAACATGCTCTTGTCATCAGTACTCACCCTATCTAATGCGCATGCGCGGATGACCTTGTCGTAACGAGAATCGTTGTATTCCTGGCCGAACATCACGTTCTGCCTGACGGTTCCCGAGAAAACCCAGGCCGTCTGCGAGGCGTACCCGATTGTTCCGCGGGTCTTGATGTCTCCTCGGGTGAGCGGGAGTTCGCCAAGTACCGCCATCAACAGGGAGGACTAGAATGGCAAAAAAAGGCGAGGGGGAGGGGAGGGGTTAGAACGTACATCTAGCAAGAAATATCCTGCAAGTGTAGTTAGTCGTCGTCGACAGCATAAATGTCGTCATGATAATTCTCATCTTTTTGCCAAAATCAACACCAATGTAGAACACTAATATCATGATCATAACTATCATTGTCATCGCCATCATCATTGTCATCGCCATCATCATTGCCGTCGACAACATAAACGTCGTTATGATTATTATCATCTATTGCATTAAACATGATCATTGTAAAAAAAAAAACATTTTCTCATAACAATCAGCACTTTCATTACTATCACCATTGTCCTAATAATCTTCATTGTAATCGTCATCATCATCGTCGTAATGTCCACTGTCATAATCATCATCATTGTCATCGTCATTATCAACAGCAACAACATCGTTATCTTTGTCATGTCTAACTCGATCGAACCAATCAACCGAGACCAGATTAGCTTGCAAGAATCAGAATTTTTACATTTCTTTGTTTCTTTGGTGGTCCATACCTAACATTTTAATTGCTGAACATAAGAACTCACCTTTCCCGAACCAACAGCTCCGACAACAACCAATAAATCCCCCTAGAAAATAAATAATATATACGACGTTAATATAATTAAGCTGGGTGCCAAGACGGCTCCGATAGTTAAAATCAATTGGCATCGATGATTATAAGCACTTGTGTCCATTTCTTACTTTTTCAAATGTCACGCGATAATGATAATCACCTTGCCGATTTCGAAGCTGATATTGTCAAGTGTCCCGGTCCGGTTCGACGGATCCCATGAGGCACTGATGGCAGATGCGGCCACGCCCATTTCACCTCCTTGTGGGTTAAGCCGCGTCATACGGTCGTACTGGAGCTCATTCAGCTCGAGAAATTCCTATAGCAAGCCAAACAGAACGACTCTAGTATTCATGACATACGGTGGCAGCACAACTTTTTCAAAGTCATTATCAAGTATCAAACACAGAAAATCAATCTTCAAAAGTGATTTACTGAAAACGAATTTTGTCATTGCTTTCCTATAGAATTTCAACCTATTTCCATAGAAAACCGAGGATAAAAAAAATAGAAAATTAACATATTTTACAATCCATTGCCGTTGGTGCTTTCTTTCCGGAGCGTCATATTTATGAATAACCTAGACATTGGCTGCCTTCCCCTTTCCTAGTCACTTACTTATGTCTTTAACATCTCACTGGCTCCTCACCTGAAAACGCCCGAGGGACACCTTGTCACCATTATTTACACATAGTTTGGACATTTGCTGCCTTCCCCTTTCCTAGGCCTACAGTACTTGTGTCTTAGACATTTTATTGACTCCCCACCTGAAGCGCCTTTCCTAGGCCTACTTGTGTCTCAGACATTTTATTGACTCCCCACCTGAAGCGCCTTTCCTAGGCCTACTTGTGTCTCAGACATTTTATTGACTCCCCACCTGAAGCGCCTTTCCTAGGCCTACTTGTGTCTCAGACATTTTATTGACTCCTCACCTGAAGCGCCTTTCCTAGGCCTACTTGTGTCTCAGACATTTTATTGACTCCCCACCTGAAAGCGCCTTTCCTAGGCCTACTTGTGTCTCAGACATTTTATTGACTCCCCACCTGAAGCGCCTTTCCTAGGCCTACTTGTGTCTCAGACATTTTATTGACTCCCCACCTGAAAGCGCCTTTCCTAGGCCTACTTGTGTCTCAGACATTTTATTGACTCCCCACCTGAAGCGCCTTTCCTAGGCCTACTTGTGTCTCAGACATTTTATTGACTCCCCACCTGAAGCGCCTTTCCTAGGCCTACTTGTGTCTCAGACATTTTATTGACTCCTCACCTGAAGCGCCTTTCCTAGGCCTACTTGTGTCTCAGACATTTTATTGACTCCCCACCTGAAAGCGCCTTTCCTAGGCCTACTTGTGTCTCAGACATTTTATTGACTCCCCACCTGAAGCGCCTTTCCTAGGCCTACTTGTGTCTCAGACATTTTATTGACTCCCCACCTGAAAGCGCCTTTCCTAGGCCTAATTGTGTCTCAGACATTTTATTGACTCCCCACCTGAAAGCGCCGGAGGGTCACCTTGGATGAGAAGAGGTTGTGCACGGCAAAAGGGAAGTGTCTCGCCATGTTCACCTGCACCTGGTGCAGCAGCGCAAGCGAGCTGAACACCACCGCTGCAGAAAGGGTATTTCCGGTAAGAGAATACGTCACAAACAACAGGAAGCCCATCAATCCGGGAGACGCATAGTCGAATGCTCGGTCCACCGCCTTGATACACGACGTTTGGCGCACTTTGGATATCTCTTTACTAGAGAACGAAAAAAAGGGTTTTACTTATTTCAAGGGACATCGTCATGAGATTCCGTGGGCCATAATTTACCCGGCAATACGCCATTAAGAACAGAGTTAGAATTTAGTGTAGGGAGCTGAAGTTTACAAAAAAGAATTCCGGCAAGCATAAAACCTGATAGACTAGTGGCGTTAACCTAGCCTCAAGATAACAAAGTGAATTTCTTACTGGTCATTTGAGTAATACTTCTGGTACCAAACATTACATACATACATACACCTTTATTTCAATACGCAACACCTTACACAACTTGAAATTTAAAACAAACGTGTGTTTTCAAGATCAGCTGGTTTTCAGTAGGGGACATTGAAAATAATATATGTTCTAATAATAATTTATGCCCTTAAAAAAGTATTACATTTTTTGTCGGATCGTTGACAGAAAGTTTTACCTTCGTATTTTCTTGTGAGATAGTTGAAAGATCGTTTTAGGTCTTTGAATTTTGTTGTTAGATCCTTTACATATCGTTTTACCTTCGTATTTGGGTTAACAGGTCGTTGAAAGGTCGTTTTACCTTCGTATTTTGTTGACAAATGCTGTGTAAGGCAGTTCCCAGGTATACATTTTAATCACACCTATTCCACTGATTATCTCGTTCATCAGCTTGCAGCGCTCATCTGACAGTACAGCTGTTTTCTGTCTGTACGAGACAAAATGTGTGGAAAAACTTGATACCTTTCATGCTTATTGCCCACTTCCATCCTCCTAATACGTCCATGAAAAAGATTACAGAAAATTCAGTTTTTCCATGCACACCCATTCTCGGAAACCCAGGATTTTTCTAGCTCACAACGCAAACACATGAAATCTTTTTTTTTTTCACTGTTATGATGCGACAATGAAAAGGCACTATATTAATAAAAAAATTAGTTGATTGATACCTATCAACTAATAAATATCCTGTTTTTTTTCCTACGTTTCAAGTGTTTTGGAAATGCGACGGAAAAGGAAGGGGTAGCATAAAAACGTCCACATTGTAAGGGCTTCTATTACTTAGGGCAAAATCGGGGCTTCCCCACGTAGGAAGGGGTCTCACACACTAATGACGACTGCCCACGAGACTAATATCTCAGAAATAGACAACACCGGGCTTCGCTGACCAAAAACACTATATCTGAATGTAACGAACGTAGTCAACATCTCCTTTGTTTTGTTGTTAACCAAGTGAGGTGTCGTCAGCAGTTATCCTCCGTAACATACCTAAGTTTGCCAAAGACCTTGCCAATCCAGCTCTGGTAAGGTATAATTAGAAGACCGAGTGTGATCCCCACCAAACAGGACGGACCAAGCTCCATCCAGATGAGAGACGTCGCCACGGCGAGGTGAAGGGGCCCGATCCACATGAAGTGCGCCATAAGGAGAAACTAAAACCATAAATATTCCATCACCTAGACCGGTCCGAGTAATCATTTTACGTGAACCAGCGGGAACAATATATTTTTGAAAACCTGAATAAACAAGCTTTCAATTGAGCCTAAGCCCGCTTGTTCTCGTAAAATGAGTACTCGCGCCGAATTTTGGGTTCTTAGGTGATGGACTAAAATGCCAGGTTATAGAATCCCGACGACTTCAAGAGGAGATGGCCATGGCATGGACCTTCAATACGATGTTCCATATTTTCTCGTCAATAAACTGCTAACAGCTTTCTGTATCCGCCACCAAAACTAACTAATTAGTTATGGAGCGTTTTGATCGGTTAAAGTGCCTTGCGGAGAGGGCGCGGCCAATGATAATGCTTCAATGACTTTGAATGACGGAAGGCTGAATAGCTTGCTAGCCGGCTCTCATTCGCGCGCGCTACAGGATTCCCAATATTCGAAATGCAGAAGTAAATTTAGCTGTTGGAAATAGTTGGCGAGAATTTGCAGAATACTGTAAACACAGTAAGAGCCATTTTAGCTGGCGTATTTTAAACTTTTTAACTATTGCCCCATTTATTATTTTTTTCAAACCTCATCAAGTTTCTGTGCATCGGTTGATATAAGATTCATAATATGCCCTGTCTGCGATGCATCTTGGGACATCTTGCTGAGCCTCAGAACCTAGACGTAAAAAACGGGTTTAACGGCTCTGGACTTGGCAATAAATATAATGTAAAGCACTAGAAAAGATCTGAGAGCCACATTTGTTATTGTTTTCATTTAAAAAATGAAAGATAAATCTTCTGAAATAACCATACAATGTTTTTTACGTCATTCATAAATTTAATTTCATTGTCATTGTTGTTTTTTTGTTGTTGTTGAAAAAAATGAAAGATAAATTATATGAAATAGACATACAAAGTTCATTAACAAATTAAATTGAAAATATTCCAAAATCAGCTGATGCCAGGATAACAATTAGTGGCTGCATTATAGACAATCAGAAGCAGCATTATAGACTATTTCAATCTACACTTTTTTTAGCTGGAATTTACAACTAAGAGAAGAAAGACTACATTACACTCATATTACCCCAATACATCTGGGGTAATATGAGTGTAATGTAGTCAATATCCTATCAGCTACAAAAAGCTGATAGGATATTGAAAACTACCTTTTTGTAAATAGATCCAGTAACTGCAACCCTAAGCTGCATCCCAGCTTTTCGAGCACCATAGTAATAGTTCTGGTGAAATAAGATGGACAAGAAAACCAGGAGACTCAAGGCCCCCGCACTCAGGTACCCATAGAGTTCAGAAAGCTGAGATGCTGGATTAAAATATGAAATCAGGAGGAGAAGTAGTAATGCCTGGCCCATCTTGGCACCTTCCTGCAAAAGAAAAAGAAATAGTTCATTCAAATAATATGTCAATAGAAATTGAAACATAATTAAAAAAAAAACAAATTAAACTAGGACACTCTAGGAGATTTTACTGGAAAAAATAAAAATGCAATTCTGGTACATTTTG
Organism: Nematostella vectensis; assembly: GCF_932526225.1. Taxonomy (NCBI): domain Eukaryota; kingdom Metazoa; phylum Cnidaria; class Anthozoa; order Actiniaria; family Edwardsiidae; genus Nematostella; species Nematostella vectensis. The sequence goes on along the minus strand of NC_064042.1, from coordinate 14,174,468 downwards.
ATGAATGAGCAATAAAAAATTAAAAGATGAAAGAGCAATACAAAAATGCTAGAAAGAATGTGGGAGGAAGTGCATTGAACTAGCTCCAATCCTATGTTTTATATCTGTGCCCCTTTAGTTCCCTAACCTCTGCCCCATCCTTTCCAGGAATTTTGGATTAGTATATCTAATGGATATATCTAGTATGGATCCCTTTAAGTTTAACAATATCCCTCAATATTATTAGTTCGCTAAAGGGATGAGCTATTTCTCCCATGAGAATGATCTTAGCTATTTCCCCCAGCTAGAATATAAAATTCAAGTGGTTGATGAACACTTTGGAAATCCCCCAGGCCAATATTTTACCATCACAACACCACTGAACCCAGTCCACAAGATGTCTGTCATGAACATGCGTGTAACAGCTCTCCATAATTTGGGTGATTTGTTTTTATTCTTGGTCCCATGGATTTCCTTTTGCCATTCACTAAAAAAAAAAAAAACAGAGCATCATGGTAAATATGAGAATAAAGGAAGATAACAGAATACTACTTTTTCACTGGATAAATCATTTAATCCCTACTAGTACTTTAAGAGAACTCTATGATAAATTTTGTGTGAAAATAAAGAACCAGTTATTTTTTTCGTATGCAATTGGAAATTTATTTATTTTTATTGAAATGATGTATAGTGGGATATAGTCATGGAGATACTGTCTTTTTAACAATTGGTAGACTTGGAGATGCAAATCCATTGGGATCCAAGTAACAAAGATGGGTCAGTTCTTCAAAACATTTAGTGGACCAATCTCCATCCTTCCAGCTGAGGGGGATGGTTCTCCAAACACCCTGAACTTTGCATATGGAACATTACAGAAAACAGTGCCAAGAAGTGTGCCAGCAAAAGCGGGAAGAAAGGAAAGGAATGGTCCCTTTTCCACCCATCTCATTTTCAAAATACTTTACTTCAGGGCATAGCTGTTCTCCCTCCCCTCCCCAATATTTTCTTAATTTTTCTGTATTGTGCCCCTCCAGTCTTACGTGGCCTGCTACAGCTCTGAACTTATATAGTTAATGGAAACCTGTGGAACAACAAAGACTAGACAGGGCTTACACAAGTCTGCCTCCTTCTCCATCCCCATTTTTTTCCATAAGAGAAAAGCCAGATAAACTTACCACTCTAGCCGGTCCACCAGAGCATTTGTGGAGTCTTCAGCGAGTACCTCATACAAGTCATCAGGCTCAAGGCGTCTGTCATAGCCTTTACGAAACAAGTCATTCAGCCACCTAAAACACAAAACAACACTGTTTAGAATTCACCAACTAGAGGTCAATCACAAATCCTGCATACTGATTGGCTTCTAATGGTCTATCAGTGATAGATGGTGAGTAGCAAAATGCTACCTAAAACACAAAACAACACTGTTTAGAATTCACCAACTAGAGGTCAATCACAAATCCTGCATACTGATTGGCTTCTAATGGTCTATCAGTGATAGATGGTGAGTAGCAAAATGCTCAGAAGAATGGCGGCTGAGTCTCGATTTGCCAAAGTTTTTCAAATTCTGATATTTATTTAAATCATCTAGTTGGTGAATTCTAAGACAATAAGATCTCTCCGCCTCTTTGACTATGATTTGAATACATCATTCGGCCTTTGGTCTCATGGTCTATTAAATATTAGTATAAATCTACTCACATACTATCATGAATTCTGCAATTTGATTGGCTCCCGTACTCACTATTTATGCTACCCACCTCGTTGACTATCTATTGACTCATAAAAAACTCAAACTCATAGTTTAATTGTTAAATAGTCCAATCGGCCTCAAGGTCTAGTTATTAAATATTATAGTAGATTGATTAGGTGAGGAAGATGATGGTTGAGGGTGAGGTGGAGTTATGTGCTGCATGTGTCTAATTTAAGGTCTTCAATCAGTCAATCAATTATCATTTTTAATCAATCATTTTTCTATTTATCAATAGGGGGCAAACACTGTCATAGCACCCCCTCCCTCCTCCTCTTCTATTACATACCGCCATCTATCAACAAATCCTCAATTCCTCATTGTTAATTGCCCCACCCAAACCTGCAAAAAGGCTCAACCACCCTTACACCCCAACCAGCCATCACACATGTAAAGGGTATGGAATTCTTTTATTAGCAGGAGGTCAAGTTAAGTTAATGTTCACGAGAAACACGACACTAAAAAATACTTACATTATAAACATTATCAACATACCTTCGTTTACAATGTAGTTATCTATCCTTCCGAGTCATTAGTTTTGAAAACGTCCCTAATACTCCTGTTATGCTATCTACAAATATCGGTTGTTGTTCCTAACTTTCTGTCCTAAAGATATATAACTTAAGTTACTCACCAAAAACTAACTCTGGATAGGATGCCGGCTCGTGCTAGCGGAGTCCCTAAACTCGTCTTTTGCGAGAAATTCATCAGGATAGATGAAGCTCATTAACGCATAGCACACACTACACAAAGAAGTCAAACATCGGCAGCTTGCTTTTGATGTTTCGTGGAGTTTTTACCCTGGAATCGGTCGAAATCCGGTCCGTCACAAAAGTAGCAAGAAATCTGATCAACAAACCACAGCACCCCCGGTTCCACAAATTTACATATTGATTGGGAGTCCTGTGGTTTTAAGCAAAGGAATATCACACTTTTGTTATTCAAGATTCAAAAATATCTTTGTTTAGGGATCAAAAGATATCAGTCTAAAAGTGACAAGAGTTATGTTTCCTTAAAGTGGTCAGTAACAATGTAATAAAAATGTGTATTCTATAAATAGAATGTCCCTAAGGTACTCGAGATGTCTTCGTGATGTCATCGGGATCTGCCGCTGTAAAATCGTAGGCTCATTAGGGAAGATGATCAAAACATGGACGAAATCACAAGTGCAGAAGATCTAAAGGTTTGACTATCACACGATTGCCTTTAAGAACTATAAATATTAGTGATTTATTGCACTAAAGCGTTAAAAATGCTTTTCTTGTAAGCTTTGGTATTCTTCTGTTATTCGACTATCGTTTTCAACTCCATTTACTCCCTGATTTAACTTTACTAATATTACTTCCTGTACCCTGGTGCCAGAGCCTCGTGTGTCTCTCTATTTAGAGAGACTCTCTAATAGAGAGACGCTCAAGGCTCTGGGACCAGGGTATACTTCTTGTTGAGTCCTAAAGATATTAGAAATGATGATAGGAAAAAAATGAACTTATATTGATCTTTCATTATTTCTAAAGAAATTTGAAGATATTTATATCAGAGAAGCCTCAAATGGGGAGGTTACAGCAAACACGCAGTTCAACTATGCTTACTGCCTCGTCCGAAGCAACAGCAAGAATAATATTGTGAAAGGAGCCTCGTTATTACAAGGTAAACTTTATCTGATAAACGAGCCTATTTTTCAGAATGATAGTATCAAGTAATATGACAATTAACAGATTATCCCTGAGAAGGGATGGCAGTACCCCTGTCATCAGACTCTAATTCTAGAAGACATGTATGGGAGCTAGCAACAACAAAATTGACCCCTCTTTACATATGTACACCTGTATACTCTCCTGCATTAGGCGGGAGTCTCAAGATTTTGGACCCCCTCTCCATCTCTCCTGCATTAAGCACCAGATCTCCCGCGTTTTAGCGATTTTTATAGCTTCCGAAAAATTATTCTATATAGAAAATCAACACTTTCTATTAAAATTAAAACAATAGTTTCCTGTGTAGCACAACTTAACTAATACCCTCGTGAGATCGAAAGTGGTTTTGTGTACGAGAGCTTTCTATGCAGGGAATGCCTGCAAGGGTATACCCACCCCTCCCCTGAAAAATAATTCTCAAAACGTAAGGTTTTCTGGGGCTGACAGCTGTATGCATGTTTTATAAAAACACCTTCTCCCCAATGTCGAGATGTCAAGTAATTCTGGATCTGCCTAGGCTGAATTCAGAGATTCCTGAACCAATCTACCAATCTTTCATCATTTGACCATTTGAACTCCTCCTGTGTTTCCGGACACCTACACCAGCATTATTAGAGTCTATCATATGTTTTCAGTGGGGGAGGGGGGGGCTTCTTGGTTTCTCAGGTATTATCCTTTTGGTGTTAAACATACTCAACTAACCATGGGATTGATATCAGCTGGTTTGTTTATAATATGTCTTCTTTAATTTTACAGGGCTTTGCCATAGTGGAACAGATCAAAGAGATTACTTATATTTTCTAGGAGAGGCAAACTACAAATTACATGTAAATTGATTTGAGTTTTTTTGTGTGAATACTTATGGATGTCTTAATCATATTTTGATGAGCTTATACTTTTCTCAAAACTTCAGGAATACAAAACAGCTTTGAAGTATGTGAACAGAGTTCTGCAAATTGAACCACAAAATAGACAAGCCCTAGAATTACAGGACAAAATACAGTCACAGATGCAGAAGGGTTTGTTTCTTGTTTTGAATGACCTATTTTAAAATAATGATGATAATAGATTATATCACCTATATATAATCACCTAATCACCTTATATGATTTATAGTCTATCTGATAGATTATACCATATATAACGTATGGTGCGGCCACTCCTAACTGTAATGTACAGCTATTGTAATTATTATGGTGATATAGTGATTAGGATTGTGAATGCAATGCTATAAGTAATGATGGTGGTGGAGCAGTTTAATGATTGTTGTTTATTGTTGTTTGATGATGATCATGTGGTGATGATGGTGATAGTGGTAGTTATTATGATGGTGGTGGTGATGTTGATGTTGGTGATGGCTATGATTGTGGTGATGATTGTTATGATGGTGGTGATGATGATGTTGATGATGATGACGACGATGATGTTAATGTGGTGATGATGATGATGATGATGATGATGATGATGATGATGATGATGATGATTATGTTAATGTGGTGATGGTTATGATGATGATCATGATGTGGTAATAATGCTGTGGTTATGATCGTGGTCATGATAATGATAAAAATAACATAGTCTTTATAACTTAACAAGGATTATGTATTCCCTGTCATTTCCAGATGGGTTGCTTGGCCTTGGGATATTAGGTGGCACTGCCTTCATTCTTGGCGGTGCAGCAGTATTGGTTGGGCTTTTTGCAGCTAGCAAATCCAAGTAACCAAGAGAAGAAGATGCTAAATACCAACACTGCTATGCTGAATGTTAGACTCCAAGAGACAGAGACTAAAATATCCCCACTGCTAGGCTAACTGTTAGATAACAAGTCATTGTATTTTAAGAAAGAAATCTCTAGTTCCACTTCTCTGCAGCCGTGGTTTCCAAATTGATGGCCAAATAACTAAACTAAGAAATCAAACTACTGTAGCTCGAAATAAAACTGCAACTCCTACACTTTTGCTAACAAGCATAAAATGCTCAATAATTTTTGAAGGCAGCTCCATCAGAGACTAGTGCTCATGATCACCCTATAGCACTTTAAGGTTGCTAAATAAGGATAAGGATTTGCTTTAAAAGTACATTATGACGCCATTTACAAAAAACTCTTATTACCAGCAATTCTCTGAAAGAGGTCGTTGGGTCGCCCCCATTGTGGTATTTTTTTTAAAAAAGGAAAAAGTTAGGATAATGGACAGGTATCTGAATTTTGTAGAGATAAGATCAAAGAATGGTTGACTTCTGCACCCAGTCATAATGGGAAATATCTCGTGGCCGTATTGTTGCGTGACCAAAAAGCATTGCGTGACCTAGGCAATTGGTATAGCGTGTACGAGACATAGTCCAAACCTAGCCTTGAAAAATGAATAAATTATTTCTTCGCCTTATTTTAAATTTCCGCTTTTAAACTTGAAACTATAAAAAGAAAGCACTGTCTAGTATTTTAGTCTATTTTAATCATGAAAGGGCTTCACGCCAATCCGGGGCTTGTCAGAAGAAAACCTCAAGGTGAGGCACAAAATAATAATTCACAGAGCACGGATCAATTAATTTCAAATCGGCATGTTAAGCTCAGGTAATAGGTCACTAGTTCTATCTGGAAACTTTTATAATTTAAATACACGCATAGAAATTGTTTGCGGGTTAACCGGGCCTGATAACTTGAAAACGAATCCATTAAAAAAAAACACTTTTTGATATGTTGGTTTACATAACATGAGGAACCTCTATGAAAAAAAATTCATGCTTACCGAAGTTAACCAGACCTTATTTTGGTAAAACTTGCCCTTTTTTTCTCTGTCAGCTCGTCATATTATTAGCAGGGTGGTCCGAACCTCTTAAACACCCCTTTGGACGCGCGCCTGCCAATTTTTATATGGTAGACTAATCACAAGGAAGCATTATTGTATCCCTCCTTTGATGAGTGGGTACAAGGTGCAGTAGCAGCTTCCTTGCACTGGATTTGAACGATTTGGGGCTTATTCAGAGCCTACCAGAATTAAAAGTTTCGGAGAAGGGGAGAATAGCCCAGGAACCTCCTAACGGTGCCCCCTCCCCCCGTGAAAGAATGCTTACTCTTTTCCGACCACGCCCAAAGTGTCATTCCTTAGAGCAGTAGAGTTCAAAGCGACTTTCTAAGGTGAAAGCTTTTAATAAAAAACTTTCTAATGTGCCTACATCAGTACGGAGACCTCAGGAAGTATGCTGAGATCGGGGCAGCTTTTGCCCTCTGCACTTCTCAGTTGATAGACGGGATGTCACTACCCTCAGGCCTGTAGCCAGGGGGGGTTCGGACGAACCCCCACCCCCCCCCCCCAACCCGGCTTGCTTGAAGGTCCGCTAAGAACAAATAAAAATATAAGGTTGGCTGGAAATAAAGGTTGGCTGGAAATATAGCGTGCACATCAATATATCTTTGAAAAAAAAACTATATTTTTTCTAATAATAATTATCTTTATTATTATCGATATATGTTAAAAAGCAATATTTTAAAAACAAGATAGATTACATAAAAAACATCTGAAATGGAAAAACGAACCACCACGCTCAAAATCCTGGATACGGGCCTGACCCTGGCTTTCTCGTTTCGCTCAAATCATTGTCGCCGCGATGCTCGGAGCCTCTGGTACCCAGGGTAGGATGTCACACAACAGGATGCCAACCTTGACCCTTCCGGGTGGTGACAAGAACTCGATACACAAGCTCACCAGGCTGACGTCGTGGTCTATCGGGTTACAGGCCAAAATACACCAAGGAATCGAATAACAGCTTGTTCTCAGAGACAGTGGTTCACTAGGGCATCACACAACCAGGTTTGTAAAGCCAGAGTTCTGTTCAGCTTAATAGTGTAATAGATTTGTTTTGTTCTGTAGCACAATATGTGTTACGACTCCTTACATGGTGATTTGCTACGATGTTTTTTTTTCTGAAGGTTTAAGAGGTCATATCTGCAAACATTCTTTCACGACTTTAAAAATCAATTTCTACCTTTTCTTGATTTATCAGTTTAGTTTAGTTATGGGAGTATACTTATTTCTAAAACTTACGAGACGCAAATGCACATTTCTAGAGGATCCAATGGTGATTACAAACAGTATCCGATAATTATAGCCTTTAATAAATGCCTCAAAATGTTATCAATTATCACACGATAAAAAAATACTGACTACCAAGATGTATTGACAATGTAGAAAGGTCCTATTTGCAGATTGTGTAGATATGAGTTATTCACACTTCTTGTACAGTTGTAGAGTATTCCTTAAAAAAAATGCGCTAAGCAAAAAACCAACCGCCGAAGGTGATGATCGGATGCCGATGATAAGAAACAAAGGAAACGGGTGCAAACGAGGATCCGGAGGCGGACTGGGGACTGGTGGATGCGTTCTCCAAAATACAGTCTTTTACTTTTTTTAAGATTTAAAAAAATAGGTATTTTCTCAAAAATCGAGGCACAGAAGGACAAAGTCCATTTGGGGTGGGGGGAGGGGGGGATAGAGTCTGTATGAAGAAAATCTCACGATGACAGCCATTATAACCCTAGGTCTTTTAATAATGTTTTGTTGCCTTCAAGAAACATGAAGCTACTCGCGCTGGTGTTGATGTTTGTGGTTGTTGCGGAATCGCGAATAGACTGCATCAAGAAAATGAGAAGGGATTACGAGGTAAATAATTCACTGGGCACCAGACGAGAGGCTCCAAGCTTCACTACACTCTTTTATTTATAAGGACGTCTAATTATCAGTTGAGGCTGAACCGTTTTTATTTTTGGGACATTTTAAGGCTGAATATGTTCTTAATGATGTTTTTAAATTTTAGGATATTTAAGATTATAATACCCAATGAATTATTAGGAAGAGAATTACACTAATGGTAAATAGCAATAATAAGGTTGTTACTATGAGCACAATTTGATTCTGCATTAGAACGCATCAGCACTAAAAAAGAAAAAAAAATCTGCTATCTGAGCCTGAGCATGTTCCTAACATGTTCTTAAAATTTGGTAAAATCTCTGGCTGGACTCTTAAATAAAAAAGGCTCTTTAAAAAAAGGGTGTACCATAGACGAGCCGCTTATCTATTTGTTTAGTTTTTCGATAATAGATTTTATGCCTTTTTCTTTGGATCTTTTAGGCTTAAAGCTAATAGTAGGGTTTCGTTTTGTTTCACAGGAAGATGATAATAATATCAAGTCAAACGAGGTGAATAGGATAAGCATTTTTGCCGAGTCACAAATGCGGCACGACTTGACTACAAATGTGGCACGGTGATAATACAAATGTGGCACGATCTTATAGTAAATGTGGCACAGTGATATTACAAATGTGGCACAATCTTATAGTAAATGTGGCATCGTGTTATAACAAATGTGGCACAATCTTATAGTAAATGTGGCATCGTGTTATTACAAATGTGGCACGATCTTATAGTAAATGTGGCACAGTGATATTACAAATGTGGCACGATCTTATAGTAAATGTGGCATCGTGTTATTACAAATGTGGCACAATCTTATAGTAAATGTGGCATCGTGTTATTACAAATGTGGCACGATCTTATAGTAAATGTGGCATCGTGTTATTACAATGTGGCACGATCTTATAGTAAATGTGGCATCATGTTATTACAAATGTGGCACATTGTCAGGCTCGTACAAAACACAGGGGGGGGGGGCTTTGTGATTTCTTATTAAGGTGAGTGGGTGAGTGGGGGCATCGTGTTATAACAAATGTGGCACGATCTTATAGTAAATGTGGCATCGTGTTATAACAAATGTGGCACGATCTTATAGTAAATGTGGCATCGTGTTATTACAAATGTGGCACGATCTTATAGTAAATGTGGCATCGTGTTATAACAAATGTGGCACGATCTTATAGTAAATGTGGCATCGTGTTATTACAAATGTGGCGCGACCTTGTAGTAAATGTGGCATCGTGTTATTACAAATGTGGCACAGTGTCAGGCTCGTACAAAACACAGGGGGGGGGGGGGCTTTGTGATTTCTTATTAAGGTGAGTGGGGGATTTCTTATTAAGGAATCTTCAAAAACTATGCTTTTCTATATAATACCTATGACTGTGAGCCCCCTCCCCTTTCAGCCAATCCTTGGTACGCGCCTGATTGTTATTACAAAGTGTGGCACAACCTTAGTCATCAGACATCAATACACCCACACAAAATGTATCTTGATATTTTGGCTAAGAATCGGGCACTGAGTTTACATAATTCCTACGACCAATGCCACCCGCCCGCAGTTCTTTTTCACTGTAGCATACAATAGTCGAGTGATAGTGTCATGTTTTGTCTAATACAATAATAATATCGACACTGTTTGTTTATAGAATGCCAAGGCCGCTAAATGGGGCTACACAAAGAACTATGACTATTTCGGCAACGCAACAAGTAAGGCGCCCCTCAGTATGACGTCACCAATGAACCAGCTTGAAGGACCAATCAACAAGCAGATTAACAAGGAGCTTTACGCTCACTACACCTACTTGTCCATGGTACGTGGGTAGTGTCTTAACTGGTAAAATTTAGTAGCTAGGGGGGTTCACATGGGGACCCCCTAACGCGCCTTTCTTTATCTAGGTTACTATAGTAGCGGTTTTGTCCTTATGAACAACTTGTATATTGCAAGTGTAAAAAGATTTGGGTAGATTTTGTTGTTGTTGTTAAATTCAATATCATTGACTCTTTCAGGCATTCCATTTTGATAGAGATGACATCAACTTACCGGGATTTAACAAGTTTTTCAAAAAGTCATCAAAGGAAGAATGGGAGCATGCCCAAATGGTAAAAACCGCTGCACTGCAAACTAAATGCTATATAAAGCTTACAATTGTGTGGTTGTTGTTTCAGTTCATGGCATATCTTACCAAACGTGGCGGACGTGTCAAGCTGAATGACATCCCTGTAAGTAACTTTTTATCTTAAACAATACAAAGTCACATAGACCGACACAATTTGATGTCGAAATTGATCATTAAACAGGTTCCACCCTGAGCCCATCTCTAGGAGCGTATATAGCTACTATGAGTGAGCCCATCTCTAGGAGCGTACAACTGTGATATAGGTACTATGAGTGAGCCCATCACTAGGAGCGTACAACTGTGATATAGGTACTATGAGTGAGCCCATCACTAGGAGCGTACAACTGTGATATAGGTACTATGAGTGAGCCCATCACTAGGAGCGTACAACTGTGATATAGGTATTAAAAGTGAGCCCATCACTAGGAGCGTACAACTGTGATATAGGTACTATGAGTGAGCCCATCACTAGGAGCGTACAACTGTGATATAGGTACTATGAGTGAGCCCATCACTAGGAGCGTACAACTGTGATATAGGTACTATGAGTGAGCCCATCACTAGGAGCGTACAACTGTGATATAGGTATTAAAAGTGAGCCCATCACTAGGAGCGTACAACTGTGATATAGGTACTATGAGTGAGCCCATCACTAGGAGCGTACAACTGTGATATAGGTACTATGAGTGAGCCCATCACTAGGAGCGTACAACTGTGATATAGGTACTATGAGTGAGCCCATCACTAGGAGCGTACAACTGTGATATAGGTACTATGAGTGAGCCCATCACTAGGAGCGTACAACTGTGATATAGGTACTATGAGTGAGCCCATCACTAGGAGCGTACAACTGTGATATAGGAACTATGAGTGAGCCCATCACTAGGAGCGTACAACTGTGATATAGGTACTATGAGTGAGCCCATCACTAGGAGTGTACAACTGTGATATAGGTACTATGAGTGAGCCCATCACTAGGAGCGTACAACTGTGATATAGGTACTATGAGTGAGCCCATCACTAGGAGCGTACAACTGTGATATAGGTACTATGAGTGAGCCCATTCCTAGGAGCGTACAACTGTGATATAGGTACTTTGAGTGAGCCCATCACTAGAAGAGTACAACTGTGATATAGGTACTATGAGTGAGCCCATCACTAGGAGCGTGCAACTGTGATATAGGTACTATGAGTAAGCCCATCACTAGGGGCGTACAACTGTGATATAGGTACTATGAGTGAGCCCATCACTAGGAGCGTACAACTGTGATATAGGTACTATGAGTGAGCCCATCACTAGGAGCGTGCAACTGTGATATAGGTACTATGAGTGAGCCCATCACTAGGAGCGTACAACTGTGATATAGGTACTATGAGTGAGCCCATCACTAGGGGCGTACAACTGTGATATAGGTACTATGAGTGAGCCCATCACTAGGAGTGTACAACTGTGATATAGGTACTATGAGTGAGCCCATCACTAGGAGCGTACAACTGTGATATAGGTACTATGAGTGAGCCCATCACTAGGAGCGTACAACTGTGACATAGGTACTATGAGTGAGCCCATCACTAGGAGCGTACAACTGTGATATAGGTATTAAAAGTGAGCCCATCACTAGGAGCGTACAACTGTGATATAGGTACTATGAGTGAGCCCATCACTAGGAGCGTACAACTGTGATATAGGTACTATGAGTAAGCCCATCACTAGGGGCGTACAACTGTGATATAGGTACTATGAGTGAGCCTATCACTAGGAGCGTACAATTGTGATATAGGTACTATGAGTGAGCCCATCACTAGGAGCGTACAACTGTGATATAGGTACTATGAGTGAGCCCATCACTAGGAGCGTATAACTGTGATATAGGTACTATGAGTGAGCCCATCACTAGGGGCGTACAACTGTGATATAGGTACTATGAGTGAGCCCATCTCTAGGAGCGTACAACTGTGATATAGGTACTATGAGTGAGCCCATCACTAGGAGTGTACAACTGTGATATAGGTACTATGAGCGAGCCCATCTCTAGGAGCGTACAAGTGTGATGAAATTACTATGAATGAGCCCATCACTTGTGCCTCTCTAAGCCTTTGATCTTATTCTTGGAGGAAAAAAAATTCCAAGAACTCCCGGGGGCGCGCTCGCTTTATCTGAAATCAAGGATCTCTATTTGCTTGTCCCCAGACCCCGTGCCGCGACCAGTGGGGTAATGGGCTGATGGCGATGGAGGATGCCCTGGCACTAGAAAAAGAGATTCTCTCCTCGCTCCAGGCTCTCCACCGCAAGGCCCAGGAAGAGAATGACGCACAGGTAAACACCAACGCACATGCGCTTTGCTTATAGATAGTCACGATGTGTGCTCAAATACCTCGTCATCCCTCCTTACAGATGCAGGACTTCATTGAGGAGACATTCCTGAACGAGCAAATGGACAGCATCAAGCAGTTATCAAACTATGTCAGTACGCTGAGGCGACTTGGAGGGGAAGGGCTGGGGGAGTATCAGTTTGACAAAGAGACTCTACAATAGTACTTCACTGACGTCACACGGACTGTTCTTACGTCACGCGGACTGTCTCGACTTGGATTGCCGTGAATGCTTATTTTAGCGCCCTGACTCAACACACCCCCTCCCTCGAATGAGCGCCCTCTTTGAGACATAAGATATTAAATTAGTTCTCAACCAAAAACTTACGAATTAAGAATTACCTTATGCACGGCTTAGGTACGTGACGTTATCGTTTCCGATCTTGACCAAATAATTGTCACCCCCATTGTTTCTATTGCTTTATCGTTTATGTTTTGAGATCAGCTCGCACCCTTTCCACAGGACTGACTAAAACATAAGCGTCCAGTGCGCTAAAACGAGTATTACGTCTTTTGAACTACATGACGAAACATGTATCTTACCCGTCTTAACGTCTGTTTATTTAGAAAAGAATTTGATTTTTTTTGGGGGAAATTGAGGTTGTTTGAGTTTATACTGTAGGTTTTATATGGGGGAATAAATCTGAATTAAAAGGTTTTAATGTATTTGTCTTTTTCTATGTTTTATTTCTCCTACGGTTTACCTGTGCTCTTTTCTTTTCTTGTTTTCTTTCTTTTTACAAAAAAAGACATTTTTATAACAAAGTTAAGCTTCGAATAAATCAATTTAATGGAAGTATTCGAACAAGACGGTTCGGTTTTACTCTGCTCTCGGTGATAACTGAAAAGGGCAACCGAAGCTGAAGTATTCTACGCTACGCTGAAAACCACTTGAGAAAATGGAAAAAAAAAAAAAACGTCCAGTTATTAACCAATAACAAAATTCAGTTCAAAATCGCTTGCCCTTTCTCGACAAATATAGAATACTTTGAACTACAATTAACTAGGTTATTTGAAGAAATTGAGTACTGTCGGGTACTTTAGTCAACTGAGGACCTTTTAGTTTAGTTTAGTTTAGTTTATTGGCTTTGTCACACAAAAATACTACGGTTTACAATAGGAAGTATACAAAATAAAGATAATAAGAAACAACATGACGGGAGAAGAAAACAGGGCGTAAGCCCCAATTGAAATTCTTTCCTGAGTATCGGGCATATAACAACTGCGAAATATAAAGAAAAAAATGAAGAATCATAACCAGGGATTGAGTGATTAATTATACGAAGATTTATTTACTCTTCCATAAAGATAAGATTACAGATAGAACAGATATACAGTAAGATATCTCTATAGCAAATTGGCTATGTATTCCGTCACACTTCTTTAATTATGAATCAGTGAATTCTTCTTGGGGAAAAGGAGGAACCTACAAATATAAGAACTCGTTTGGGCATCTTACACAAGGGTTTATCGAATATGGTTTATCGCAAAAACAAAAAGATGCTAAGCCTCAGATGACCAACTATCTCACAGAGGTAAGTAAGGACACTCGGCAGAATGTTAAATGGTCATTCATCACAAGCAAGTAACACGAACAGAGTTCGTACAATATATATAACCTTGTTTATTTTGCTAACTTGACCATGTGGGTTACCTAAAGATTAATGCGCATGCGTTGTCATGTAATAAAAAAAATATTGTCGTAAACTTTATCCTTATCCTCGTTTCACTTCCTAACGTCTAATAAATCACCTTCAAGAGTCTGATAAATAGGAAAATTAAACAGTGTAAAATGAGTTAATATCAATCTATCGCTAGGCTCTATTCATCGGCCGCCCCAGAAACGTGCTTGGAATCAAGCCTAATCTATTGCTACAAGGCCTTTCTTAATTAATTTAAAGATCCTTGATCCCTGAAAATTGTTCGGAGTGTTTTCTTATTGTGTAGAGTGGATTTATGATGAAAAGTCAGTCTATGATTTACAATATTTGATTGACAGCGCTCTGGTAACTAAACGATAAGACACAGATCACCCAGAACGAAATCATTACAACTCGAAGTCGCATAAACAGGAGGAGGGGTATAAGTTAGTGCTGCTTCTCTTAGAGGGCTTTACATAGTAAGGACAAAGTAGATATGGTCTAAAGATTCGCCTGCGCTAAGGTACGCAATTGATACGCGACTTTCTACTGATCTTTAACACGCTAGCTATTCAAACGCAATAACAAGCACCATGAGCAGATAACCCACCCTCCCCACCCCCCAACTACCCAAGGCAAAGCTGCCTCCGATGGCCAGTGCTAAAGCGATCTGAATTAAAAGAAAAAAGCATAAAAAGGATATTTTATTTGGCAATGTTTTTATAGTATGAGGGGTCGTACAATCAATGTCCCTCCCAACAGGAGGTCATCTTCAGCGTGAAGCTGTCCTTAGAGGGAGATCTTTGTTAATATCTGGACTAGTATACCTACAGCTAGAGAAAAGAAAACAACAACTGGCTTTCTTTTTATCTATGCCTTGCACTTTCAACATTTATATATCCCCCTTGTTTACGAAGAAAATAGCACACCTAACAAGGGAAATAACTTAAAGCAGTATGTAAATACCGTATCAGCTCCTATCAAAACTATTACCATAACTGTAATGCGATTTCTAATGTGTGTCGGAACCCAAGCGGAACAGGCTAAAGTGGCATCACTATCCGACTGTGTCCAGGCGAGAGCAAGAGACCGATAAAGGTACTTATTCAACTCACTTCTATCTCCCTCAGTAAACAAAAGATTGCCTTAGACCTTATTTAGCGATTGTTTTGCTTTCAGGTTTAGCAAAACACAAGCTAAATGCCGATGCTTGTTGTATCTGAGAGCTCCATCCTCCCGCGCTTCTTACCGACATTTCACTGGTAATTCGATTAACTTTATTTTCATAGCGATCAATCTGAGACTTACACTTAACCACTATAAACTTTGAACGTCAATATACCCAAAACAGCGTCAACGTTTTTTTAAGTCGGTTATAATTTATTCGGACTAGCACATTCAAACAAGCTATGTAATCTAGCTTGAAACGTTTAAATGTCGACTTGATATACTGAGAAGTGCTTCAGAAGAATCAGAAAGGATAAGAGTTTGAATATTCAGAGGGGGGGTTAGATATTAAGTATATGGCTTTTTATTGTTGAACGTCGCTCACTAAAGAGTTTTATTAGTTGTCTGTTACAGTGAGATGGCTTAGTGGTGGTTGTTCTTATCTGTCGGTGGCTTTCTTTTAGCGGTGAGATAGACGATAACACGTCTCCCAGATAACAAACAACATTTATTACCTTGGCTTGTTTGAAATATTAATGGTATCAAGCGTGCTTTTAAGATAAGTATCATTGCCATAGACTCAAGAAATTTTGAATTTGCATGTGTCATACTGTATGCGTAGTACAAAACTTTGGCCACCCACCCATCCACTGGTCTCTTTCTCGGGTCTGACTGGCTCCCTGTGGTTTCGAGAGGATAGTAATGACAAGTGAGCGTGTGAATTGTGCTTTTATTCTTTTAAGACATCTCGGTGCAATGATTAAATTCAAATTGAAGGCAAACCTGTTTTTTTATTGCTTTTGTATTTTTCAAATGACGATTTTTTGAGCTTTGAAGCAGTCTCAACTTTTTATAGTACCAGTTTATGTCTCGACCCCACTTCCCGTTCAGAATGTTCCCTCACTTCACATCATGATTGCAAAATAATCTATATACTGTATCAAGTTATATAATGTATAAGTAGATCTATGAAGGTCCTGTTATTTGTAAAAATGTAGTTCTTTTTATTTATAAAGCGTAACTCTCTCCAGCTCCTTCACGTGGCTCCGACCGCTTGGCCTCAAAATAGTCTATTTTCGCTTCTATTTCTGCCCTCTTGCAAGGCTCTTTTCTCTGTGTCATTATTTTCGTGTGTTGCCAAATTCAGATAAATAAAGCGCAACAGTAGGAACATAAGACAACCGATAACATCCAGACATAACCTGATAACCTGACGTCGAACATTTGTGGCCGTGCCTACATTTGAAACCTTCGTGAAAGTTTGAAGTGCCATTTGATAGCCTCATTCACCGATGCACTCACTGCAAATTGAAGGTTAATTCTAAGTCCTAAGCATTAGATGGTAGATAAAGGACTTGAGTTTCCTCTTTTAATATCACAGGAACGCACCAAGTAGAAAAGATGTCCTGTGTTTTCTCAATCATTTTCGCCCGGTAACTCTTGGGCTTGACCTTATTTAACCCTGCTAAAACACACCAACAGAGAAGTGTGGTCCAAGTCTCACTCTTTGCAATCTGTTGAGGTGCACGTGACAATGTGTCGCTCTTTTATGCCTCGGAATTCTGTAATTCTGTAAGCCTTGGCGGCAAATACAGATCTTTAGACATTGAGGTGCACGAGGCTGAATACGTCAACCCCCCGACACTAAAGATCCCGAATCTTTAGTGTCGAGGGGTTGACGCATTGTGATCCTAGTTGCGAAAATACTATTTTCGCAACTAGGATCACAAATCTATTAAGATCACAGGATCAACTAGGATCACAGATCAACTAAGAGCAAGACAGGTGTAATCACGATTTCCATATACTGTGATCTCACCGTTTAGGCCAGGCGTCCTTCTTCTAATACATAACCAATTGTTTTATTTACGACACACGGATTCTCGAATGCAAACTTATTTGAACTAAGTGCGTATACAGAGATACGCTCGCTGCACTACTAAAACCGAAAAATTAGCAAAGTAGTGTTAAATTCGTGGGAGATAACAAGAGCGTTTTTACAAACCCTAATACCGACTTTCCCGCACTTTTCTGTCCCTACGTTTTCCAAGACACGGGCAGCCGCATACCCCCACTGTATTATTACTTGCCGCACTACTGATGCGGATCTGAATAAGCAAACCAAAGTTCAAGACGTGAGGTGCTCTCATATTCCCGCCCTGCGCCGCGAGCTCTGTCTGCCGAGTTAGCGTCGGCTTCACGGCATTTGATCCTAGGCTTACCGTTGTTTTGACAGATCGTTCATCGGCAAATTCGACGGCGGACTCTACGCTGTTATCTACGCTGTACGGTTGGTCGCTGTTTGGGGAAGTCGCCCGAGGTAGCGAGAGTGGAGTGAAAGTCACAGAGGCCAAAAGCGCGGGAATTACCTTTTCGGATATTCGTTGACTGGTTCTGGAACCTTCTCAAGGCGTGAGGACTGTTGATGTGGTTCAATTATCGCTGGTAAGCTCACCGTGCAGCATTCTCTGTTACGTGAGCGCGCGTCCCGTTCTTTGTGCCTTTACGTGGATTTGCTTAAGCTCTGTAGTAAAACTGAATCATCACGAACTAAACCTTTAGCAATTCTATCTATTTAGCGGGGTTTTTTTTGTCTATAGGTTTCTATTGGTTTACATTTTTGTTTTACGCACAAACTGAAAGTATAGTTGATGGTAGATTGAACATCCCCATCACGTTAAAGCTTTCAAGCATTATAAATAGGAAAATATTTCGTGCAACCTCCTTAGAAACTAGCAGCAATGTATTTTCATTTAATTTTTCTAAGTTTATGATTTTTGATGTACTTTAATTACTTTGGACGTATTTCGCCGCTAGTGTAGACGCGTATATTGGCTGTCAATATTATTTCAAGTAATGAGATAGTGTTGATGTTTGTGCTTTTCTTAACGTCAAAATACGCATGGACGCATTCTTTGCACTTGGGAATATCTCTAAATTTCTATACAATGGGAAAAGAGCGGCTAATTATACTTCTATTCAATGATTTCGTACTTCAAAAGGAAGGTAATTTTTTACACGGTTATAATATATAATGGTGGACATGTCCTGTGCTTGCGCGCCCTGGACAGATTTGTACACACTCTTTAGTATGCTAAAAAAATGGCGAACCCCTGACGTTTATGTTTACTTAAAAGTCAACTAAATAATTACACCCTCCTACGTTAAGCGCGCTCACGCTAAGAGCGCACATTAAACAGTGGTAACTATATCATGTCGACTTGTTCATACTCCGTGACAATTTCAAAATTAAATAAACTGTAACGGGGTTCGGGTCACGATGGCAATTATCATTTTACAGCTCTTGTTGTTATCCGGCACATACATTGAAAATAATCTTTTTAAGAGGGATTTTCTTTTCGAATTTATTCCCTTATTTTATCAACAGACTGATGTGTAATTGCGTGATGTCGCTTCTCAAGATGAACAGTCTGTGCTTGCTTCTCGTTGCCTTGGTAGCGGCAAATACAGGTACGTAGAATTCTTTGTATCCATCTTCGCTCGCAAATGAGAAACCAACAGATACTGTTCGTCTGAAAGCTCTTCGTGAGAAGATCTGCTGAACAGCAGATTTTAGCCCATAGCGTTTCAAAATATTTCCCTTTTCAGATGTGCAGTATGTAACCCCTAATGCCGAACATATGTAACATAATGTCTCGACGAAAAGTATATGTTCAAAAGTAGTTTTTATTACGCAAAATATTTTTAAATATATTTTAAAGCAACAATTTATTGCAAACTCAATGAGCCTTTTAAGCTTTCGGTGTTGCCTTTCGAGATTTATGAGCGTCTATTTTCCAACGTATTTCCCCTGAGGCAACGGCAGTAATCCAACAAAAGGTCTCGCCCTTTTTCAACCCTTTCATTAATACCTCCCTTATTTGTTATTTGGTACTGAGAGTAAAAAAAAATTGAGTTTTGTCAAAAGCCTCTAACTATTTTAGAAAAAATATTACAATTAAACGTGTTTATACGACTTGGATATACTAGATGACGAATTAGAAAAACCTTATCGTAGAAGCCCCAGACCTCTGTTCCATGTGCTTGGATATCCCAGCATTCTTTGCATGGTCTTGAAGGGGTAAAATGGGGGACGGAATTCGCCCTTATTGATTTTCAGGCATGGAATTCGGGTTCGGGATGTGAAGCGTATAGAGCTTATAGGGATTGCGGAGCAGAAGTAGGATGCGTGGCAAACTCAAAGGGTTGGAGAAAAAGGAACATCATTCTGCTCGCTCCTGTGAAGGGGAAGAAAGCGAGTGGTGGAGCTTTTGGAGCTGACCACTTGACTTTCACCGTGCCCTCCCCCCCCCCCGTCTCAACCTTTCACCCGTCCGTCCCCTATCCCTAGAGTGTGTGCCAAGTTTCTGTTATTAGTAATAAAAATAAGTAGATTTATATAGCGCTTTTCTCTTAAGGATCTAAAGTGCTTAGGATCCAATCACTGTCTCTCCAACCGCGCGTGACTCATCTCCCTCTCTTCTTCTCTTGAGTTTGCTACGAAGGCTAAACCAAAAGAGCTGCAGGGAGAGGGATGTAGACTCCCACCCCATGTAAGGACCCTGTCTGTATGGTCGTTCCGAAAAATCAGGAAAGGCAGGATATCTTGGTTAAATAGACCAACTATCATGCATTTTGATGACAGCCAGTTTTTACGCCAGAGACACGTAGTGTCCGTTGTAGGGTGATAGCTGGGTGTCGAATCGTTAGACGATTGTTCATTATGTAAATAATTCGTTTTCAGTCAATGCCGCTGGTGTTTGCGAAGCTTTTCAGGGAAGTTGTAGTGAGTGTATCCGTGGAGGTCCAGAATGCGCCTGGTGTGAGGACAAGGTGAGTCGTGCCTTTTCTAGATTGCTACTAGCCTCGCATATCTTCGTAAAACGCCGCTTGGTCGACTGACGAGAGAACCGTCAACTGAAGAAGCCTCGACCGGCCGGACGAGTTTTTATGCAACCCTTTTTTATTTTATTGTAATAATATATTTTATCGTATTGCAGTGTAATAACATTTACACTACTGCTATACAATTACACGCAACGCTGAACCTGCCGCGGCCAGCACTCGCTCTCCCACATAACAGCCAGTACTTGCATCTGCATTCTGTCATGTTTTCTCCCTTTTCTATATATTTTTATCCCATTCTTTTTAAAGGAAAGTCGAAATTTCGCATCACATCCCTAGCAAACCGTTTTCCCGCCTCTTGAGTGTTTGGAAACGTGCGCGCGCGTAGATCGGAAATGGAATTGCACGCGCCTAGCAACCAGGTCGCATAGCAATGACATACGTGCATAGGGCCGTTTAAGTGGTTGAAAGCCAAAAAAGCTTGCTAAAGGCGTTAGTCTTTGGGGCTCAAAGCAATCGAAAAATAGACGAATAGTCGGAAATTTTCAGGGCTGCTAGAAGAAAACTCTTCACGCTATGAAAACAAAAACGCTCTCCATAGAACTTAGGAGCTGCAATTTATATTTACCACCGTTTGAACGAAGCTCATGCTTACCTCATTTTTTCGTGTTTTATCTGAACAGTGAATTCACCGCAAACTTGGTCACACAGAAGGTGGGGGTGGGTTGTCATTTCGCCCTGTCATCAACCATTTCCCTCAGAATGCACCCAAGAATCTCAAACTTTGTTTTAGAATGCTCAAGATTATTTCTGTCTACTATTCAGGACTACTTCGTCAGACAGCAACCCGCTGACCGTTGTGACAGTGTGCTCAATCACCAGAAGAACAAATGTCAGAAACTGACGAACCCAAAGTCAGGAACAGACTCTAAACAGGTAAAAGTTTTTCAATCTTTTGTTTTGAAAACCTTCGTTTTTTTCTTAACTCGACCTGTCAATTCTTTATTAGGACATTGCAATTGCATACCATTTTCCCCACATTATATCGCCCTAGAATTTTCTCGTAAACTAGCAGAAAACCGTGTTTACTGTACGATTTTGCTGACCGCCAAAAAATGCTACTTGACTCAAAACGTTTTTTTACCACTGGTGACAACCACTCGTGACAAAACCACTCGTGACAAAACCACTCGTGACAAAACCACTCGTGACAAAACCACTCGTGACAACCACTCGTGACAACCACTCGTGACAAAACCTCTCGTGTGACAGCTACTATTTGAAGATAGTTCGTGACAATAATTTTCTTCCATTACACATAGGCTTTCTCAATCGCTTATTAGATACAAACTTACAATTTAACTCAATACTTTAGCACTATAAAAATAGCGTAATTATTAATTTGCTTCATTGTTTAACAATTATAAGTTTGTTGTCGGCATTTATCAGCAGCTTAGATTTTTCGAAGCAGGAAAGAAATGTCATACCATAAACATGAAAAGTATTTGTGTAATTAAATCCTTAGATCAAATCCTTATACGCAACTTCGTGCAATTCTATATTCTAAGAAACATCAAAGTAAATGTTCATTTCATACTATTTCATTCCGGTTACCTAAGTCACTTGGTAACGAGGTTTGAGACCTCGAGGGGAAATAAATAATACTTTTGTAAAAAAAAAAAAAAAAAAACTAAAACTCGCTGCGGGTTAAAACTCCACGGGTTTCTTTGGTATTCTGTTTAGTATCGCGGTGTTATTTACATACATTTAGGGCGCCTGTCAGGGAATGCGGCGCTTATTCATTCATACTAAGATACGGTGGGGGGTGCTAGAAAATTTATTTTTAATGAGGCTGTCAATACATACTACAGTGTATTGCCCCAATTACGGACAGTTGTTGCATTTAAGACCATACCTTAATAGCAATAAAAAGAACACTTTTGATATTTTGCCAGTAACAGAATTAGAGGTTAACCTAAAAAAATACTTATAATATATATACATATTTTTTCAAGTTTAGGGCGCCGTGCTCGAAAAGTATGTGTCACTGATTTGCCCTAATCCCGGTGTTGGTCTTTCATCCACATTAATTACATTGAGATCGCACCATTTTCCAGGAAGAAATTAACAGAATGCCACAATTAGCTTTAATTCGATAGCAATTGATTCGAATCAAACCAAACTCATATAAATGAAGGATGTTAGTAAGATCTTTCATCCACATTAATTACATTGAGATCCCACAATTTTCCAGGAAATAATTAACAGAATACCACTCGTGACAATTGGCTTTTATTCGATAGCAATTGATCCGAATCAAACCAAACTCATATAGATGAAGGGTCTTAGTAAGATCTTTTATCCACATTAATTACATTGAAATCGCACCATTTTCCAGGAAATAATTAACAGAATAACACTCGTGTCAATTGGCTTTTGTTCGATAGCAATTGATCCGAATGAAACCAAACTCATACAGATGAAGGGTCTTAGTAAGATCTTTCATCGACATTAATAACATTGAGCTCGCACCAATTTCCAGGAAGAAATTAACAGAATACCCCACGTGACAATTGGCTTTTATTCGATAGAAATTAATCCGAATCAAACCAAACTCATATAGATGAAGGGTCTTAGTAAGATCTTTCATCCACATAAATTACATTGAAATCGCACCAATTTCCAGGAAGAAATTAACAGAATACCACTCGTGACAATTGGCTTTGAATCGATAGCAATTGATCCGAATCAAACCAAACTCATACAGATGAAGGGTCTTAGTAAAATCTTTTATCCACGTTAACTACATTGAGATCGCACTAATTTCCAGAAAGTATATAACAGAATACCACTCGTGACAATTGGCTTTTATTCGATAGCAATCTCTATTACACTTCGAATTTATGATCAAGCGTTGAGTTAAATTGCACGTATTTTTTTTTCTTTTTTAATGGCCTCTTATAGCCAAATGTGTTTTGTGCGACCTCCCAGAATCCATAATTTGCGCGTTAGTCAACCAAACCAAACAATCAAAACCAGACAAACCGCCCCAAAGCTTTTGTCTGACTACGGCTATTCCCAAACGAGATAAGGATTTTGGATTCACCGTGGTCGCGCAAAAACAAATTTGACTGTAACTTATCAACGTTAATTATTGTTACGAAACGTTTTCGTAACAATGACTCGTGACAACGTGATTCGTTAATGATAAGCAAAAGGTGTAAGAGGCTTGTGTTCTTCACAAGTGGTTGTCACGAGTGGTTGTCATGAGTGGTTGTCACGATTGGTTGTCACGAGTGGTTGTCACCAGTGGTTTTGTCACGAGTGGTTGTCACCAGTGGTTGTCACGAGTGGTTGTCACGAGTGGTTGTCACGAGTGGTTGCCACCAGTGGTTGTCACCAGTGGTTGTCACCAGTGGTTTTGTCACGAGTGGTTGTCACGAGTGGTTGTCACGAGTGGTTGTCACGAGTGGTTGTCACGAGTGGTTGTCACGAGTGGTTGTCACTAGTGGTTGTCACGAGTGGTTGTCATGAGTGGTTGTCATGATTGGTTGTCACGAGTGGTTGTCACCAGTGGTTGTCACCAGTGGTATTGTTACGAGTGGTTGTCACGAGTGGTTGTCACGAGTGGTTGTCACCAGTGGTAAAACACGTTTTGACCCCTGCTCAAAAAATGGTCACAGTTCCTAACGTTTGACAACATCACAGGTCTCCCGCGCGCTCGCCCCAGGCGAGCAAAATTCTTTCTTTAACATACATTACTCTTAACACAGAATAAAAAGCTTGACGACTCAACAAACGTCACACCTCGCAACCTGACTCTCCATCTAAGAAAAGGTAACAAGATGTTGATGGTGTCAATTTCGTATACGTCAACAATGGGCTTTCTGTATTAAAATCTGTGATAGTCTCAGAGCTTACTGAATGCCCCCCCCCCCGAATGATAAGAAAATATGGTTACCTAACATGTAGATGGTTTCTCTGAACCATTCAACAAATCTTATAAATATCCTCCTTTGAGGGCGTTTCTAATAGTGAACATTTACGTTTCAAAAAAGGTAATTAATATTGCCATTTAAGGAAGTTTTGAATGCTTACACCTTTTGAAACAAGCTGTCTCGATTATCTGCTACCTATTTAACGTTCTTTTTTCCCTACTTATTGTTGTCTTCGAACGATAAGGACTTGGTAAGTCTCTGATAACCAATGTTTCCACCGCCATTTTCTTTGATCCAAAATTCCACTATTAAATCATATTTCATCTTTGATAATGTTCGTGCCCAGGCCAGCCCGCGCGGTTTAACGTGAGCATGCGCACTCCCGAGAACTTCCCAGTGGATTTGTACTACCTGATGGACATCTCCGGCTCCATGTTCCAAGATATGCAACAGATTACGAGCCTAGGCAAGAGGATAGGTGAGTTAGTATAGTACTTTGTAAGTCCCCTACTGTCAGTACTAGGTGGTCCCTAGTTCATCATGGAGTCTTACATAACGTACTAACCTCTTGGGTGAACAGTGCCCGCTGGTCAGACGGATAGGGGACGCATAGATACATCCTTTGTTTGAGCTGTTTGCAAATAAGAGCGAAAACTTGAAGCATTCATAAGTTTTTTTTTTTATTGTTTCATTCTAAGCTCCAGGGGATTCTAGCTGGTATGCTCATTGGGATTTCTCAAAACAAGGCTGTCCATCTCAGCGAGGAACAGTAAAATAAATAATTTCGCCTCTCCACCAACCAATTACGACGTCTGTAGCCTGTAAGACTCTGATCCTAGTGCCCTTGTATAGGCAAGGAAGCTATTTAGCATCTTACGTTGTATCTATTTCGCAGCCACCGAGATGAATAAGATCACGACTCGATTTCGTCTTGGATTCGGGACGTTTGTGGACAAACCTGTGGCCCCATTTATAGACACGCAACCGGAACTGTAAGTCGACTCGCAAACTACCAAATAAATTGTGCGTCAGTGTATTTTTGAGTGCTTGTAGAAGGAGCTCTCCCTCAAGTCTCTGATGGATAGGTAAAGTAATATGGAAAATATTTTAGCGGTTGATCACCGAGAAAAATGACAATACTTTGTACAAAACACCACTTGGTTTACCCTTGACTAAAGACGTCACGACCATCATCACAGAAACATTAGCATTGCCATCACAATCATCATCACAACCACCATCGGTATTATCACCATCACTATCATCATCATTAGCACCACTAGATAGAACACTATTATCCAAATCACCATCGCCATGATACTTAACCGTCATTATCGCTTATGACATTGTCAGCACATTGAAATCCAATGACAGCCGCAAAGGCAGATGAAAATTAATATCATATCCAAGGCCGTCACAGGCTGTACCCCATCCCAGTTTTGTGTCTTGTGTCGTGCCCCATGTCCTTTATGGCCCTTGAATTATTTTGTGAAAATATTAGTTTGTGTGTGTTAATTACAGCTTAGCGCACCCTCGCCTGACTGATACTGGCATCGACCTTGACTCCATACCAGCCTTCGGCTTCAGAAACAACCTACCACTAGACCAAGAGACCTCCAAATTTGAGGTAAGGCAGTATATAGTATATATTATCATAGACTCCACCGAAGTCATCCCTATTTTGACTGAACGAGGATGTAGGTCGTTCTAGTTCGCAGTGGTACTCAATTTGCATTTGTTAGAGCGAATCAGTCGAGTGGTGTGTGTGTGGGGGGGTCTCTAGCTAGGCATGCAGGGGTTGGTAGGGGGGATAAAGAATTGTAAAAGCAGACTTTTAGAAAGTCGGGTATTGAACTTGTTACGTTGAACATTGCTTATGGTTATAAAATAGAGACTCTCAGATAGCCGACATTTTGTCATCCTAGCAAAAAAAAATATGTTTTCATTGTCTCTAAATTTTGTTTTTTATGTGATAACTTTTCGATTTTGCTACAAACTTTGTCTTATTGAATAACAAGAATATCAAATCTGTGGCTTGCTGGGGCTCAAGCAATCGTGAAGGAAATTTAGGGCGTCGTTGGGGAATAACTAGCTCTCGCCCAGCGCCTGACAGAACAAGATGTGAGAAAAGTGGCCTGACCTTGTTTATTTGGTTCAAAGGCAAAAGTCGCAGCGCAAAACATCTCCGGCAATGTTGATAATCCCGAGGGGGGGATGGATGCACTTCTGCAAATTGCCGTTTGTCACAAGGTGAGAAACAACATGTTTAGGTTGTTAGAGTGTTACAACATGTCAAGAGCTTTTCGTGAGCTCCACAAACATCTTCTCTTGGTCAGCTGCTTGATACAGTTTCAGAAGGGAGGTTTGTCCCTTGGCCCGGGACATGTAAAAACTCTCTGCGGGACATGTAAAACCATTGTGCGGACATGTAAAACCATTGTGCGGGACATGTAAAACCATTGTGCGGGACATGTAAAACCATTGTGCGGGACATGTAAAACCATTGTGCGGACATGTAAAACCATTGTGCGGGACATGTAAAACCATTGTGCGGGACATGTAAAACCATTGTGCGGGACATGTAAAACCATTGTGCGGACATGTAAAACCATTGTGCGGGACATGTAAAACCATTGGGCGGGACATGTAAAACCATTGTGCAGGACATGTAAAACCACTGGGCGTGACATGTAAAACCATTGGGCGGGACATGTAAAACCATTGTGCGGACATGTAAAATCATTGTGCGGGACATGTAAAACCATTGGGCGGGACATGTAAAACAATTGGGCGGACATGTAAAACCATTGTGCGGACATGTAAAACCATTGTGCGGACATGTAAAACCATTGTACGGGACATGAAAACCATTGGGCGGGACATGTAAAACCATTGTGCGGGACATGTAAAACCATTGTGCGGGACATGTAAAACCATTGTGCGGGACATGTAAAACCATTGTGCGGGACATGTAAAACCATTGTGCGGGACATGTAAAACCATTGGCGCGACATGAAAACCATTGTGCGGGACATGTAAAACCATTTTGCGGGACATGTAAAACCATTGTGCGGGACATGTAAAACCACTGGGCGGGACATGTAAAACCATTGTGCGAGACATGTAAAACCATTGTGCGGGACATGTAAAACCATTGGGCGGGACATGTAAAACCATTGGGCGGGGCATGTAAAACCATTGTGCGGACATGTAAAACCATTGTGCGGACATGTAAAACCATTGTGCGGACATGTAAAACCATTGTGCGGGACATGTAAAACCATTGTGCGGGACATGTGAAACCATTGTGCGGGACATGTAAAACCATTGCGCGGGACATGTAAAACCATTGGGCGGGACATGTAAAACCATTGCGCGGGACATGTAAAACCATTGTCCGGGCATGTAAAACCATTGTGGGGACATGTAAAACAATTGTGGGGACATGTAAAACAATTGTGCGGACATGTAAAACCATT
The DNA here is from genome assembly GCF_932526225.1 of Nematostella vectensis. NCBI lineage: Eukaryota > Metazoa > Cnidaria > Anthozoa > Actiniaria > Edwardsiidae > Nematostella > Nematostella vectensis. Next base: position 14,146,801 of record NC_064042.1, on the reverse strand, counting down.
GGGCGGGACATGTAAAACCATTGGGCGGGACATGTAAAACCATTGTACGGACATTTTAAAACCATTGTGCGGACATGTAAAACCATTGTGCGGGACATGTAAAACCATTGTGCGGGACATGTGAAACCATTGCGCGGGACATGTAAAACCATTGGGCGGGACATGTAAAACCATTGTGCGGGACATGTAAAACCATTGTGCGGGACATGTAAAAAGTATCTGCGGGACATGTAACACCTCTCTGCGGAAGCAAATGCCCATAACTCTATCTTGATGATCTTTTCAGGACATTGGTTGGGTGAAGAAAGAGGAAGCACGACGACTTGTTGTCTTGACGACAGATGCGAATTATCATTTTGCTGGCGATGGCTTGGTAAGATGGTGCTTCTAATAGTAGTGGAAAACTTAGTTTGGGAAAAAGGCCGGAGTTTAAGCTCACCTGTTCATTTTTCCAGCTTGGCGGCATCGTGACGCCTAACGACGGCAAATGCCATTTGTCTGCTGAAGGAGAGTACGAGGCATCCACACTACAGGTGAGGTGATCATCATAGTCATCAACAACATCGTCGTCATTGTCATCATCGTTATCGTCATCTATAACAGGATTATCATCATCATCGTCGTCGTCATCGACAACAGCATCGACATCGACATCTTCATCATCACATCAATCATTATCATCAAACATCATGGTTATCATCATCATCATTATCACCAACAACAATATCGCAAACACCACAAAAACCATAATCATAGTCATAGTTATGGGTTAATGGTTATTATAAATACTACTTATTAACCGAGCGCGAGGTCTGTACTGAGAAATCTCAGCCCGCGGGATTTTTGTACAGACCGACGCCGCAGGCCGAGGTCTATGAAAAAAGATCAAAGGCTGAGATTTCTCAATAGGGACCGAGCGAGCGAGGTTAATAAGTTATTTATTATATGGCTTTTTAAAAATATTTGTACGAGAAGTAAAACTTATGCTGCTTAAGTGAAAGAAGGAACATCAGGGGTGGATCCAGGTTTTTAAGTGAGTAGTTTGCACTGAGTAGTTTGCACACCATCACTAGGGGAGTTTGGGGGCATGCTCCCCCGAGAAAATTTGAAAATTCAAGCTCTATAAATACCATTTCCTGCATTTTCAGAAAAGTTAATTGCCCCAAAAAGAACAAAAGAACATGTTATCATAAAGTCAAACAAAGTTTTATTTTGTTGAAGGTGGTACATGGAACACCATGCTCTGCAAAAAAAATGTTACATGTTACATGTTCTGGATTTACAAGCCACGAGTGCTCAACTCCAAAGCTCGAGATAACGAGTCGATTAAGCCGATTTTACCGACCTTCGCATGAAAACATCATTTCTTTTATGAAAATTGAAAATCGTCTTCAAACTCCCTGTGTTATGACAATTTCCCGCCATAGTGATTGCAACGCGCGCGACAGTTTCAAGTTTGCTATATTTCTTTTTTTTTTTTTTTTTTGCAATAAAAGAAGGTAGCAAATCTTCTCTTTATACGGGGAAAAAAGGTGAATCACTCGATCACTCACCTGCATAATGTATCTTCATTCAAGAGAAGTATTTTAGTGAATATATCTTTACTGTCTGTAGAGAATTCAAGTGAAAAAAAACCTCTCTCCCATCAATTCGAGTGAAAAGCGACGAAAGGGACTGAATTATTTCACAAATTGTTTTGCAAAAATTCGAAGGTTGTCTTAATTAGAAGTTCTGCATTTGTGGATAATTAAAATTATTGTGTAGAAATACGAACTGGATTTTACTGAATGGTCATTCCGAACAAAATCTTCACGAACATCAGCGAAACTGTCAAAAGCACCTGTTTAATTAAGAAGAAAGGTAAACAGTTGGAAAACAGTTGGAAATCATATTGAAGAAAAATAAATAAGTAAGCTTACGTAATAAAGCCTGAATATAAATATTGAAACTCATTGTTGAAAAGATGACAACAAATTGCTATTACAGTGTAGAAAAAAAAACAACCTTTTCGTTTTTCTCGAGTGAGTCGTCGGTCCGGAACATTTTTTGTAACGACCGCGTTCGTTACAGCAGGATCCGGACCGCTTAACAGCGAATCAGCGTGCGCCATTCCACCGAAAGTGGTTGTTGCCATATAAATAATCATCATCATCAATGTTTCATGGTTATCAGCATCATCACTTTTGACATTATCATCATCATGATCATAATCGGCTATCGTCATCACTATAACCACAATATGATCGCTATTATTATTGTCATACCTTATTTAGCTTGTTTGTCATTGTCTCACTTCCCGTCACACAGGACTACCCGTCTCTTGGCCAACTACGAGAGATCCTCATAGAAAACCAAGTGGTGCCTATCTTTGCCATAACACAAAACCAAAAGGCGATCTATGATGTAGGTATTCACATAAAACCAGAAGGCGATCTATGATGTGAAGTATTCTCAAACAATTTATCACGTTCACACTTTTCGCATTTGTAATAAAGTTCTATATAGCTTAGCCACATGAAGGCTTTCTATGAATGACCACGGGTAACCACTAGAAAAAAGCTTTAATACTATCTTTTCAGAATTCATTGTTATATTGTTGTATTCATTAAAAGTAAGTCCAAAATAATCTTCATTAAGATACATTTTATGAGTGTCATATTGTCTGTAGTATGGTAATCTGTAATGTAGCATTATAGCTTATTAATCAATTGGCAAATGCAACTTCAATTGCATAGAAAATGTCTAACAAAGCTTTGTATCGCGGGTAGGATAAGCTAGCTCCTTTAAACTCCGTTGTCCAAGCGCCTCTACTTTTCCCCTCCTTGAACGTTTCTTATCAGCCCCGTAGCGTGAAAATACAAGGGTACCTCTAAAGGACTATACCTGATGCTTCCTACTTCACACTGACTCGCTGGTGATTCCTTTGTAGGTGTTACAGAACTTTTTCGGTGACCAAAGTTTTGCCGTTGCTGCCGAGCTTGAGGCTGATGGCTCTAACGTTGTAACACTGATCAGGGAAGCTTACGAGGTGAGATGGCTTTTCTGTTAAGAACTCCAGGCCCATCAAGGAAACGTCCTACACTCGAGTGTAGGACGATTTGTATGAATTCTGGGTGTCAGTAGGCTCGATTTCCAGCTCGTTTCTGTGAGCCGGTAGTACGTTGGAAATCGAGCCTAGGGTATCAGTGAAGATAGTTCTTTTTTTGTTGTTGTTGTATGGCTATGCCTGTGCTTACCAATTTGTAGTTAGATTATCGTCCAAAAAAGAGTGTTCCTTGACATATACACCTATTTCAAATAAGGTTGCACTCGGAGAGTCTGTGTATCGTAACCCGCAGTGCTTCATGGGTATCAAATAAATAAGCAAATAAGCGTTAATAAAATAAAAATCCAGGTGTCAAAAACTGTAGAATTCTTGTTTACATTCTTATGAGCATTTACATGGCTTTCATATAACAAGGATTCAGCCGTTTATAAGCTACACATGAGCCACCGCGGGCTAAGACACATGGATTCTCGAGTGTAATCTTATTTGATGTATTTGGTGTATATAATGGCGTAATTAATCCCTATGATTTCAGAAAATTGCCAAAACTCAAACCGTCTCAGATAACACCACTACTGGGGTGACAATAACGTACAAGGCAATCTGCCCGTGAGTATTCAATCGTACCAGGCAATCTGTCCGTGAGTATTTGATCTTACAAGGCAATCTGTCCGTGAGTATTTGATCTTACAAGGCAATCTGCCCGTGAGTATTCAATCGTACCAGGCAATCTGTCCGTGAGTATTCAATCGTACCAGGCAATCTGTTCGTGAATATTTGATCTTACAAGGCAATCTGTCCGTTAGTATAGAATGGTACAAGGCAATCTGTCCGTGAGTAATCAATCGTTCAAGGCAATCTGTTCGTGAATATTTGATCTTACAAGGCAATCTGTCCGTTAGTATAGAATGGTACAAGGCAATCTGTCCGTGAGTAATCAATCGTTCAAGGCAATCTGTTCGTGAATATTTGATCTTACAAGGCAATCTGTCCCTTAGTATAGAATGGTACAAGGCAATCTGTCCGTGAGTAATCAATCGTTCAAGGCAATCTGCTTCTACACCGTTTTGTATGATTTTGCATGTTGCTGGGCGCATGCTGCGTGGCGTTGGAAGATACTCATGAGCTCTTTGTTCACATTATTATTGCATTGTGCATTTGTTTATGAAGATTGCTGTGAGGTTGTTTGCCTATGCTTTCGACATCGGCGCCACATTTCACCAACACTGTTGCGCCTTACTCCCACGAATCAATGATCAGCCATTGTACAATTTCTAAACTCTGGTTGCATCCTCTTGTATGTTACAGAGATGGTACCTTTGAGAACAAGCAAGTTTGTAATAACGTCAAGATTGGAGAAGAGGTAGAAAGAAGATGTAACAAATGTTATTATTCTTTTTGTTTTTATAAGTAGCTTTTGATTGTTATTCCAATTCCCGGCAACTATTTTCATCTGATAAATTGCCCTTGGCTTAAATCATTTACAGCCAAATGCGTACATTCTAGAAGGTCGCGCAACAATGAAATCGGCTATAACTGTTTTCAAAGACAATTTTTTTCTCAGTTGTCTTCTTTAGTCCTTGACACCATTATCTAAGCGTTTTACAAATACCAGGTGACCTTTGAAGTATCTGTGACGGCTCTTGAGTGTTCGGACAAGATGCCGGACAGGGTCCATCTCCGGACAGTGTTTGGCGAAGTTGCCTTGAACCTGAAGTACATCTGTGAATGCAAGTGTCAGGAACTTGAGCAACACGTGAGTAACCGGCAATGTATAGGGCTGTCAATCATTGTCATCATCATCCTCATTACCTTCATCATCGTCATCATCATCACCATTTGAATCGTCATCATCATCATCATCGTCATCATCATTTCCATAGTCATCATCATAATGATATATCCCGTTTTCGTCATCATCATCGCTACCATGTTTACCATTAACACCATCATCACCATCTTCCATTATTTATCATCATCATCATCATCGTTACTACGCTGGATAAAATAACGACTTGTGGAAATTAAAAGTTATTTATTAGTTACTGTTTTGCTTATGATACAGGAAGAGAAAAGTTCGTATTGCTCGAGGAACGGTACTCTCATCTGCGGCGAATGTGAATGTGATCCTGAATGGTAAGCTAACAATTTTTTTTTGTTTGTACACGGGCTAAAGGACAATTTTACTCAAAGTGATATGTCCAAAGAAGTCCCAGCTTGGTGACGTTGGTGGTTTGATTTGTTTTGATAAGGTCGGATCCATCATAACTGTCCCTAGTAACTTGTCAAGTCAGGGTAAGGAAACGAGTAGAGGAGGGAACAATGGAAAGCGCTTCTCTTCCCTACCCTGTTATTTTCTATTGGGGAAGAGAAAAAACGCGCCTCTCGTGGTCGAGTTACTCATTTACCAGGCGGCGGCGGTTACATAGGGCGTCGTTTGACAGGTCGTAAGTGCGCAGGGGCAAAAACAAGGGAAATAAAACCAGCTAAAATATGGATACATTTTTTATTCAACACTGACAAGCATTAGACATCACTTAAGAGCAAACTTGTCCTATAAGCCCGTGGTTTGTTAAGCATTTTGGGGTTCTATTCCTGTACACTCCCGCATTCTAATTTAGGACTGGACGTCGATGCGACTGCGAAAAAGGTACCGCTGATGATCCATCAAAGTGTCCCAAGTAAGTTTTGCATTTTTTCACTCTTTAGTCTGCTTAGCAGCCGCTCGGAGTGTCAAGCACGACGGAAGGCGTATGCGGCACACTAATGTCTAGTGCACACTAGTGACATAACGACATAACAACATAGGCGACATGACATAATGACATAAAAAAACATTTTTTTCTCTAATGCCTAGTGCACACTAGCAACATAACAACATAACGACATGACATAATGACATAAAAAAAACATTGTTTTTCTCTAATGCCTAGTGCACACTAGCAACATAACAACATAACGACATGACATAATGACATAAAAAAAACATTTTTTTCTCTAATGCCTAGTGCACACTAGCAACATAACAACATAACGACATGACATAATGACATAAAAAAAACATTTTTTTTCTCTAATGCCTAGTGCACACTAGCAACATAACAACATAACGACATGACATAATGACATAAAAAAACATTTTTTTTCTCTAATGTCTAGTGCACACTAGCAACATAACAACATAACGACATGGGCGCGCGCACTCTTATCTTCGACATAACGACATGGACATAATGACATAAAAGAAAAAACATGTTTTTTTCTCTTATGTCATTATGTCAATGTCGTTATGTCGAAGATAAGAGTGCGCGCATAATGGACATAATGACAAAAAAGAAAAAACATGTTTTTTTCTCTTATGTCATTATGTCAATGTCGTTATGTCGAAGATAAGAGTGCGCGCGCCCATGTCGATATGTCGCTAGTGTGCACTAGGCATATTGTTATGTTAATGTCGTTAATTTTTGGCTTATGTCAAAATGTCGAACCATTCACACTTGAACATATGAACATAAAGGGTCCACGTGCCTTCATTATGTCGTTATGTCACTAATGTGCACCAGCCTTAAGAGCTGCTGCCAAGCAGACACGTGATTTTAGAAGTTTCATCGCAAATAAAGGAAGAAGTAAGAAGAAGTATCATCGCATTTAAAACGCTTATCAGTTTTAAGGTTTTTGGACAAAGCACAAGGACAAATTTATTTCGAATATTTTTCATACGGAAATTATTCTCGTAAGCGGACAGTTCAAATAGGGACTTCTTTTTATTTCACGAAGTGTTAGCTTATGAAAAAGTCTTATATGCTTGTTTATTTTGTAAGTGAGAAAATAAAATAAACTACTCTCTATTTTGGGCTTATAGTCAATACGATTCGCTTCACACTTTTTGCAGGAATAATGCCACTGGTCAAGTATGCAGCGGGCGTGGAAAATGCTATTGTGCCGAGTGTATATGTGACGAAAGCAAGGTGCGTGACTCGTTCTTGCGTTACATGTTGACCCTTACTTACCGCTAGGCGGAGGGGAAGGCTAGCCCTTGTTCAGGCTTGCGGCAAACACCGATCTTTTCGTGTCCGGTTTCAAATGCAAATGTATGAAAATAAAGATGAAACAATCGACGTCGTTCAAGCGTGCATTTAGAACGGTGCATACAAGAAACGGACTCTAAACCAGGCCTTAGCTTGCTTAAATCGCAGTGTCCTCAACCCCTCATTTTATTCGCCATGACTTCGTGCGTTCAAGATGGTGATCGTAAAGTCTTCTCTGGGATAAAAAAAAAACTCCACCGCCTATAAGCAGGCTAGAGGCAAGGCGCTTAACATTGTGCTTGTCGCAGGTCATTTGGCTTGTGATGTTTAGATCCGAAGGAAAAAGTTCTTTGGAATCATCATTAGATGACTGTGACGTCATATCACGCCGCGTGTTTGATAACGTCACTTCGTGTCTTTGTTAATTTGTTTCTTGTGTTCAGGTTCCCGGGGAGGAGTTCTATGGGGACCATTGTCAGTGCAGTAACATGGACTGCCCGCGTAATGACGAAGGGCTCTTGTGTGGAGGTTAGAAGATCAGGAGTTCTAGACGGGTTTCCTGTGGATGCCCTTGCACAGGGAACCCGCATGACTGCATGTATTTTTTTGCATTACGTGTATCTTTTACAGGACAGACGCACAAAAAATGAGATCAATTTTAATTAAAATGTCCTCTCGCAGTACAATCTAGCTTTGTTGAGTGCGCGCGCATGCCGATGTCAAGCGTGCGTGTGTCCTCTTGTAACACATGTTCTTGACCAATCAGAGCGCGTGTCTTTACGATAGTAATAACAGTACTTCACATATTTACACTATTCTATGCCAGGGCCAGAACAGGGCAAGTGTGACTGCGGTAAATGTAGTTGCTATGGCAACTGGACAGGTCCAGCTTGCAGCTGCACGACAGAGACGGCCTCGTGTTTCGAAGATGGGGTAAGACCGCATAATAAACCGACAACTGCTTGACTTCATTTCCGGCAAGACTCTCCAAGTTGTATCATCTCAAATTTGAAATTTCTTATAACATTTTTTTGAATAAGAATATTACTTTTGACTGAGATCAACCAATCTCTCGTTCAAACTCGAATGAGTATATTATAAAGCATACTACCATCACTTGGTCATCTAGCTTGATACATGGACATTCCAGTTGTAACACAAAACTATTTCAAATGTTTCTTTTCATGTGCAACTCTATAGTAAAAATGCACCAATTCCATTGTTCTATCTTCATTTGCATTAGGATTTGGAATGGTACATCAAAAGAACTGCGTTTGTCCCAGACCCCAGTTTTCTTTCCTTCTCTTCTAATGTCCCCCCCCCCCCCCCCCCCCCGTAAAGTGCAATCTCTTTCTCAACCATACAGGTGGCCCATAAGAAACCAACAAAATAACAACCTATCCCCTTTATGTAGCCTCTTTATGTAGCCCCTTGGCCCCTTTATGTAGACCCTTTATGTGGACACTTGGCCCCTTTATGTAGACCCTTTATGTGGACACTTGACCCCTTTATGTCTTTATTTAGACCCTTTATGTAGCCCCTTGGCCCCTTTATGTAGCCCCTTTTTGTAGCCCCTTGGCCCCTTTATGTAGACCCTTTATGTAGCCCCTTGTCCCCTTTATGTAGCCCCTTTATGTAGCCCCTTGGCCCCTTTATGTAGACCCTTTATGTAGCCTCTTTATGTAGACACTTAGCCCCTTTATGTAGCCCCTTTATGTAGACACTTGGCCCCTTTATGTAGCCTCTTGGCCTCGTAGGAGCGGAATGGCGAACATCGAATTTTCCCGCCGAAAATAACGAGTGACCTTTACTAGACTAATAACATGATGTCAAAATTGGACACCTGGATGTCAAACGTCCTTCCAAGTCTAATGCTTGGTGCACACATAACGACATAATGACATAGGCGCGTTCACCCTTATGTTCATATGTTAAAGTGTGAATGGTTCGACATTTTGACATAAGCCCAACATAAAGACACGAACATAACGATATAAGAGAAAAAAACGTGTTTTTTTCTTTTATGTCATTATGTCCATGTCGTTATGTCGGGCTTAAAAGAGTGCGTGCGCCTATGTTATGTCGTTAGATCGTGTGGACTAGGCATAAGTCATGAGGGTTTTGTGATGACCTGTTCTCTGACGCGGTGATATTTGTTCCAGGCCATGTGTAGCGGTCGCGGCGAGTGCGAATGTGGGAAGTGTGTCTGTAACGCTTCATTGCCGTACATCGGGGTCTACTGCAGCGACTGTCCGGTACGTGTCCGGTCCGTGCATACTGTCGTAGAGCAGTGGGATCTTAGTCTCCTTTGTAGCCGCTTGTGTCGGAATCACGCTTTTCACGTTTCACTAAATGGTCTAAAATAGCCTTGAGCCAGGGCGTTGTAAACCCGTGATGTTCTGAGAGCCTGTAGTACACACATTTTACTACAAGTTTACGGGGAAATTCTCGATGTACACTGCTCTAGGGTGATAAAAAGCGAAAACATGATTGAAACGGCAGTTTTCAAAACAAGTTTTTTTTATATGGAGGAATGTTATTTACAATTCATCATCTGGCAGCTTTGTGGGCTCTGATATGTAGCTTGGTGATGGTCTCTTTTCCAGACTTGCTCTGGCCAGTGTAACGCCAACAAGGCTTGTGTCCAGTGCAAAGTGTTTGGTACCGGGCCCCTGCAGAACGAGTGCCAGGAAAAGTGTAGCGATGACGTCATTAAAGTTAACATTGTGGATAAAATCACAGAAGGTAAATAAGACATCTTTTACAGGGTAAATAAGACATCTTTTACAGGGTAAATAAGACACCTTTTACAGGGTAAATAAGACACCTTTTACAGGGTAAATAAGACAACCTTAGAGGTAAATAAGACATCTTTTACAGGGTAAATAAGACATCTTTTACAGGGTAAATAAGACACCCTTAGAGGTAAATAAGACATCTTTTACAGGGTCAATAAGACAACCTTAGAGGGTAAATAAGACACCCTTAGAGCGTAAAGAAGACACTCTTAGAGGGTAAATAAGACACCCTTAGAGCGTAAAGAAGACACCCTTAGAGGGTAAATATTACACCCATAGATGGTAAATAAGACACCCTTAGAAGGTAAATAAGACACCCTTAGAGGGTAAATATGACATCCTTAGAGGGTAAATAAGACACCCTTAGATGGTAAATAAGACAACCTTAGAGGGTAAATAAGACACTCTTAGATGGTAAATAAGACACCCTTAGAGGGTAAATATGACACCCATAGATGGTAAATAAGACACCCTTAGAGGGTAAATATGACACCCTTAGAGCGAAAAGAAGACACCCTTAGAGGGTAAAGAAGACACCCTTAGAGGGTAAATAAGACACCCTAAGAGCGTAAAGAAGACACCCTTAGAGGGTAAATAAGACACCCTTAGAGGGTAAATAAGACAACCTTAGAGGGTAAATAAGACACCCTTAGAGGGTAAAGAAGACACCCTTAGAGGGTAAAGAAGACACTCTTAGAGGTGTATCATAATCAGAGACTTTTAAAAACAGAAAGTTTCTCTTAGTCTCTGAGATTGTCAAAATATCCACAAGTGCACACCATTCCATATTTGCCTTACAGAAATGGGTGAGCGGTGCTCATTTCAGGATGATGACGACTGCACTTTTACCTTCGCGTATCAGCCTACGGATGATTATCGACTAGAGGTCTTTGTAGAGAAAGAACGAGGTAAGGACACACGGCGATTGTCGACTGAAGACGTTTAGTGTAATAACGAGTAGGGGGCTTCTTTGTGGGAAAAGAACAAGTTAGGGCCTCCGAAAGTTCGCCGACTGGAAGTGTGCGAAGAGGAGGAATTAGTTTAGGAAGCTAGAGGTGATGGTGCCGTCTTGATGGCTCATTCTTTGTCACTCGTGGCATTGATTCCGCCTTATTATTTTATTGATTAATTCTATTATGAAGACCTTAGGTACTTGGTTTTAGCTATGCTACTGCCCTTGCATACAGGACTGAATGAACATCGCATTTCTTGCAGCGTGTCCGGAGCAAGTCGCTGCTTTAGTTGTCATTCTAGGAGTGATATTTGGAATACTCGCGATAGGCCTTGCGCTGTTGCTCATCTGGAGGCTCCTCGCTACTATACAGGTATCCCAATTATCTCACGCAGGAGATGTCACGCAATAGCGGACGTTTAATCACGCACGTCGGTAACGTTATATCACGCACGAACCTCACACAACTGTGCAAGTTTGGCCATTATCTTATTTACATAATGAAGGGGATTTCACGCACGTAGTTCACGTTACATCTCACATTAACTTCATAAAACTATACAGGTCTCTTAAGTATGTCGCCGGCATCACGAGAGGTATATGGTTACAATTTGGCAAACTTCTAACATTTTACCTTGATCACTCACGCAGCTCAGTGTATGTCTCACGTTTTGCAGTTCACGGTACCCATCACGCACGCAGTTCACGATATCCGTCACGCATACATTACCCATAAACTATTACGCACGTGGATCACGGTGTCGGTCACGCACGCAGTTTAGGATTGTCCGTCACACTCGTAATTGTGTATCAATCCCTCTAGGAAATCCCCCATTGCTTCGATTTCCAGTGTTCTGTAAAGTCTTGTCAATAAACCCAACCTGCTACGCTTTCTGTCCTCCTTCTTCCTCCTTTAAAGAGTCAACAGTCAGGTTGTCACTTGATGGCACGCATGCAAAGTACTTTATTTCAAATGCCTGGCGGCGGTGCTTCCTCCATTTTCTTGTTCAAAAATCGCAGCTGATGAATTATGGGATATTTGGCAGGATCGGAGGGAGTTTGCCAAGTTTGAAAAGGAGAGGTCACAAGCCAAGTGGGATACGGTAAGCAAAGCGCCACAAATGTCACCCCATTTTCTGTGAATTGTTAATCATTGGAAAAACAGGGTTTTTTTAGCAAGGAAACTCCAAAATAACAATCTGCGATTGAAGTCTGATATGTTATTCACGATATTTGGTTGAAAGTTTCTCAGTTGCTTGCTTGAATAAGCCGATGCAAATGGATTCTTTGAGTCACTCGCCATTGAGCGGGAGCACAACTTTGCGGCATGATTGGCCTTCTTTAATCTAATGCATGCGCCATTATCGTCCAAATTTGGTTGTGGTAAGCTTAACTCGTGTATGCTTGTCACCGTAATGCGTTGTACCGGTTTGAGATTCAGAAGAAAGTTATAAAACAAATGTATTATAAAATACACAGATTTATCTCAAACAGAGTGAACAAGCATTTGCTAGCAGGGTTACCAAGCCTCACGGCAATTTCGATATCAAACTATATAACCACTTCTTTTAAGAAGTTAAAACAACGTGTGACTTCCCTGATGGAGAATGAAAAAGTTTTAGGCAGAAAAAAATGTTTCTTTTTTGCTGACCATAGGATTCCGAGACCATAAGGCATATGACGATATAGTAAATCAGTGAAAAGTATGCGCTTTCCGTGCTCTTTTGGACGGATTTTGTATCATCACTTTGAAGAACAATCAGTCAAAGTAAACAGCGCATGCGCAACATTTGTCTTCTGTCCTACTCCTCCATATATTTAATATGCTAGTGCCTGCACCCCCCCTTCTTTCCCTCAAATCCCAAGATGTGTCTCGAAATTTTGTTGTTGTTGTTTTGCCATAATATGTCTAAGTAAATTTTGTCTTTTTTTATCAGGGAGAGAATCCTATATTTATTAATGCGACAACAACGTTCCAGAACCCGACCTACAAGAAAGCTTGAACCTTGTATAACACCCTTTAGGACCCAGGGCATCCCAGATATCGGATACCCGAGGATGGCTTCTGTATCGCTTTATGATTGGACCCTGGGCATCCCAGATATCGGATACCCGAGGATGGCTTCTGTATCGCTTTATGATTGGGCCCAGCGCATCCCGGATATCGGATACCCGAGGATGGCTTCTGTATCGCTTTATGATTGGACCCAGGGCATCCCAGATATCGGATAACCGAGGATGGCTTCTGTATCGATTTATGATTGGCCCCAGGGCATCCCAGATATCGGATACCCGAGGATGGCTTCTGTATCGCTTTATGATTGGACCCAGCGCATCCCGGATATCGGATACCCGAGGATGGCTTCTGTATCGCTTTATGATTGGACCCAGGGCATCCCGGATACCTGGATACCCGACGATGGCTGCTGTATCGGTTTTTGATGGATGGACGTATTCGTTGCTTCGCACGAAGTGGGGGACGGAATACGGACAGCGTTGGGTGATAGTTTTGAACCGAATGGACAGGGTTTTGAGCGGAAAATAATATTAATGTTGAAGGAGCGATCAGATCCCCTTGAAAAGCAATCAAGAATGTCTTAGTGTAGATAAGAGGGTGATATGCAAGAGAGGGGTCGTGGGAACAGAGTTGCTAAAGCGGTCATAGCACCAGTTTACTTCTTGAGGGCCAACGGAAACCTCAACCGACAAGAGACAAAATAATCTATTAGAATCCGCGCCTTTTAACAGGCCATCCGCTCTAAATTATCAGTCACATCCTCAAAGAAACCTCCAATAGACACACTGCTTTTACAGTTTTGAAATAAGGAAGTAAACTGGTGACATTGATGCTCCAATCCCGTTACGAAAGGGCGACGGACACAGCAAAGGAGTCGCACGATGGTAGGCATAAGGGCATAAGAATAGATAAGACTTACGGAACGGAGTCAGTATCGTCGTAATGGCATACATGATCGTTGACATAAGGGCATAAGCATTAATGAGACATGCGGTAAGGAAACTTATCGTCGTAATGGCATAAACATTATTAGCGTTAACATAAGGGCAAAAGAATAGATGAGGCATGAGGAACGAACGGAGTCGTATCGTCGTAATGGAGTAGGCTCTAAAGTATTTTCTAACCATTTTTGCGCTCCTATATGTTATATTTTTCAACGTGAAAAAGTAGCTTTATAAATGCTTTAGCTTTAGATAGTTATTTTCTCTTGTTTTCAATAAAAAAAAAAAGAAAAACGATAAGTTGTCGATAATAATGATCATGACAAAGATAATATTATAATTGTGATACTCATGATGATGGTGATGGTGATGATGATGGTGGCGATGATGATGGTGGTGGTGATGATGGTGGTTTGGTGGTGATGATGATGGTGGCGATGATGATGATGGTTTGGTGGTGATGATGGTTTGGTGGTGATGATGATGGTGGCGATGATGGTGATGGTGATGGTGATGATGATGGTGGCGATGATGATGATGGTTTGGTGGTGATGGTGGTAATGATGGTTTGGTGGTGATGTTATGATGATAGTGGTGATGATGATAGTGGTGATGGTGATGATGGTAGTGGTGATTGGTGGTTGCAGTGGTAGTAATGCTGATGATTGTAGTGGTGGTAGTGGCGATTATGGTTATGGTAATGGTGATGATAATGGAATTGATAATAATGATGGCAATATCATTCTGTTTTAAAATGTCTTGGTCAACACAGAGATGTGTTTTTTATTTTCATGTATCTTTTTTTTATATATATGTAATGTATTTACATCCAACGTTCCTGGTGGCTATTTATCAAAGTGTTATTTACTCGGTAAACGCCTTGGTGGGTACATTAGTTGAGGTACTTCAAGCAAACAATTAAATTGATTTGAAAATCTATCAAGGCTTACACATGAAAATGGATTCTGTTGATACATTTTAACTGTTCTCCCACCAAAACAGGATGACATGGACGGTTGGATTATATAAAGCTTCCCTTTTTTCCGTGTTTGCTAATACGTGTTGGGTTAATTCCTGTTTGTGCCTGAGTACTTTCATTAGAAGTAGTTTGGGCTTTATCGCCAAATGCTGAAGTATTTTTATCGCACGCGACTTCCTAGCATTTATCCCGCATATTCGTAATATGCTTTGCTCCGTGTGCGGTGTCTATTCCTGGGCTGCTTCCAACAAGTAAATACGGTATCCACCAAACGACCTGAGACCAGTAAAGCCTTGAGCAGCAGAAATACGTATAAGTAATGTATGTACCGCGACCAATCGAATGAAAAAAAAAATGAAAAATAAAAAAATAGTAAATAATAAATAAATAAATAAATAAATAAATAAACAGTTCAATATAAACTGTTCTCAACGAATTCATTTGTCTTGGCCCTTTCTTATGGGTCTCGTCGCGAGAAATAATAGCGATGCGATCAGGGTATAGTACAAATCTATTAAAATATCTGAAGCTTTCAAACCAAACAATATCGGCTGATCCTCTGAAGCTAGAGAAAACTCTTCATGGTTGGTACTACTCAAGCATGTATATCGTTGTCCCCGGTTGAACTGGTGAATGGGTGCGACCAGTTCTTTTATCTAGTTGGCTATATAAACTAATATTCTTATCTACATATATAATCTAAGGGTTCCCTTACAATAATATAGATTTCTTACACGTTTTTCTTTCATATGTAAATAAGCTATAGCAACTGAATTAGAACTAAAAGTTATAATTCTTGGCCACTATGAATGAAGAATATCGATTGATTTATTGAAGTACAAAAATACCTTTGTTTCCTGGCTTCTATTGGCTAAGCGGCTTGTCGGTTAATGAAGTCAATTTTGATTTGCGTCTCGCCATGAAGCCTGGCAAAACACTCATAATCAGCAAGTCGACGTGTCTATGGGCTTGTAAAGAGCCAGTTTGAAACGTCTATGGCTTATAAGGGAAACTGAAAATTGATTTTCTTTTTACTTATCACGCCTTTTGTTCATTCTCTGTCGAATGCAAACTACTTTGTGCTCTCTGTATTCTGGTTACAAATTTGCCTATTTTAAATAACTGCAATTTTCTGGAATAAATAAAAAAAACCCAAATAGTCGTGTTCGTGAAACAGTACACCAAAAACTGGTATTCGACTCTGCCAAATTTTCGTCTTTAATAAGACTTCTTCAGGGCAGACTGAAGAAGGTAAATCGTTACAACTTATTTAAATCAGAATATTTATAAGCTTGTAACTATTCACCTTCTTCAGCCTGCCCTGAAAAAGTCTTATCAAAAACGAAAATTTGGCAGAGCGAATACCATTTCTTGATGTATACCCTGAAGAAGTCTTATTGAAGACGAAAATTTGAGTCGAATACCAGTTTTTGGTGTATTTGCAATTTTCTGGAATACACCAAAAACTGGAAATCGACTCTGCCAAATTTTCGTCTTTAATAAGACTTCTTCAGGGCAGACAGAAAATTTGGCAGAGTCGATTTCCAGTTTTTGGTGTATTGTATTCATTGTTCTGGTACGAGATCGCGACAGTTTGGGCTTTTTGATTCTATGCAATTTTCTGGGATATACTTTGATTATATATATTATTTATACAAGTTTGTGCCCTTGTTACGTATGTCTACAAGACGTATGATCACGGTAATGGTGATTAAGATGTTGTTTAAGATGGTTTATGATGGTTTATGACAGGCCCGTACCCAGGGGGGGGGGGGGGGGGGGTGCAGGGGTTGCGAACGCATCCCCCCCCCCCCCCCCCCCCCCCACCACAACGGCCGAAAGTCCACTTTTGGTTCTCAATAGACGTGCTATGTGTACACAAAACTCAAAATCATAAGCTAGATCACTCTGGTATGTAGCCAAATCCTACAATAAACGTCCCATGGAGATGCTGCAAAGGCATAAAAAAAGCCCATTTTGTTCTTTTGGAGTTGGTTAGATTTTTATCAGAGAACTCCCTCCCTCCTCCCTCCCCCCGGAAAAAATTAGTCTACTTTCTCGGATTTCGCACCCACCCCCAAGAAAAATCCTGGGTACGGGCCTGTATGATGAAGTCAGCGACCATGATGAAAATGATGCCGCTGACCATTTGTTTGTTTGATATTTTTCTCTTTTAGCCCTGTTATTTATCGACTTCCTTTTTTTAAGCTTAAGAGGTTATCCACATTTGCTACGTGGACCAAGAAGCCTTTGTTCTTCGATGGCCTGCTTTCTCGAAAACTAACCTTCTTCCTTGGCTGTCGTTTTTCCTTAGAGGTCTTCTTTAGAGCCCCCGAATGGCCCCCCGAAATTTCGATGTGCTCGCAGTTTTCGGCTAATGCTCGCATGCTCGCGCAAATTTTTCCGCCGTGCTCGCATTGTATTTTTGGATGTGCTCGCTGCTCGATTTATTCAACAACTACTAAATACTCGGTCTCGCATAAAAAACGGGGTGCTCGCCAAAGACCTTTCTTTTACTGCATGGTCCCTGGCACCTCGATTCAAGGGTCTAGTTCCAAGGATGTCTTTTTTCGTTTTTTTTTTTTTTTTAACGCCTTATTCATCCCCTTCCAATAATGGTCTTGTTCCATGTCTATTTTTTCCGTGCCCTATTTTCGTTTTTTTTTTCTGAGGAGTGTTTCTTTTTTTTTACATCTCTTTTTTCTCAATGAAATGCTGTCTCTGTGCTTAGCTCCACGGTTGTAGCTCCATTTCTGTCTTATTTTCCTTGATATAATTCCCGCTTTCTATGACACAGTTTACGCATAGTTGATAGCCTTGTTCACTTTACTTGTCTCTACCTTAGTGGTATTCTGTTATCTTTGCATTGACCCTTTACACATTTGTTCTTCGATGACCTGCATTATTATAGTTCTGCTTCTGATTCTGTACTTGACCCCTTCATATCGAAGCTCTTTCAATCGTCTTGTTCCTTTGCTGCTGTCCTGTTATGTGACATTATCGATTCTTGTCTTATTCCCTTGGTGGTTGTTTGGCTGCCTGTATCACAATTGTCATGCCATTTGGATTTTATTGTTTCGTTTTTGTCAATTTGTTGATTTTCGATGTGTGTAATACTTGCCTGGCCCAGTCACTCGAAGCCTTGAAGGCACTTCACTCGTTCATATGAAGGCCAGGTCCATCGGCGAGCTTGTAGTTTCTTGAATTCTCGGTCAGACAGTGGTATACTCGAGAGGCGAACCTGCTTTAGGTGTCTTGATTTCTGAGTGTTGCGATCCATTTACGCCTGTCCTTCCTGGTGGCATTGGGTATTTGCAGCCTTCTTCCGCGATGTTTTGGTCTGGTTCAGATTCTTGGTAACATGGCCTAATGATAGCCAGTTCCATAAGCACACTGCTCCATTGTCGGTCTAGCCTGTCCGGGTCTTGTCTTCCTTGCCTTTTTCTGTCTGAGGTGAAGTCTATGTCATGTATTGGTCCACCGTGTATTCCAATAATTTTCTTGAACGCCCTTCTGAAAACACCATTCCTGGCAATATAAATGATTGCATTGCACAGGGAATTCAGGACGACGAAAGTATTGCTAACAGGCCGCAGTATAGATGACTTCGTAACTACCAGTGCAAGAATGTAACTGAATAGACACAGTGCGGTAATTATTAAAGATATAGTGCTGCTGCTACTTTGCTTGTATGAGGAAACCCCTATGGACTTGTTCTGCGCGATTATCTGTCTCTTGTGACGACGGCTTTCCAACAGCACCGTAACACAGCAGTAAGCACATGCTAGAAGGCATGCACCCCAAAACATGGCCGTCGGTATCTTCATGGCTGGCACCAGGATGTCAACGGAAAGAAACGCCGAAAGGACCCAAGCAAGGGCGACAGCGTAGGCGATCCGTCGATCGGTGACAATGAAGGGATAGTCAAAGGTCTTCTTAATCGCGATGTGGCGATCAATGTTTAGTAACGTGACGTGAAGTAAGGAACAAAGAATTAATATCTTAAATATCAAGTTGGAAGTAAATGAGGCACAAGGTGAGCGTTGCAAGGAAAACAAGGATTTTAAGTTGTTAACGACAAGAGAAGTCTGAACTATTGCCCCAGTCAAAAAATCCACGCTTGCCAGACACGCTATGATAATGTTGTGCGAGCTGCGTAGAAATGGAAACTTCACAATAGCTATGATGACCAGTAGGTTAAGTGTGATTGTGAAAGGGCATGTAACGGCGTGAACAATTGTTTGAGCCATGTAGATCACTCGAGTAGTATGCGGTGCGAGGCTCGTGTGCCATACTTCAATGGGCCACTCGCAGTTTTGCGGAATAAAACTCGTGTTGTTCATTTTTTTTCCTGCAACGAACGACAAAACAATTTCATAAGATAATAGCGATAGGATCAAAGTTTTTTTAAATAATACAAAGAGTGTCGAAGGTTAAAGAAAATGCAATTTTGTTGATTTAGAGACAAGCGTTATATTCAACTGCAGTCAAGGGACGGACCGAATAGAAAAGTGAAAGGGGGGGGGGGGGGGGAGTTAGTCGTGCATGTTTTTTTCTGCCTCAAAGATGTGCATGATTTTTTTTCATCATGGTATGCATTTTTTTCTGTCTGGTTTCGGCTGCATGCATTTTGTTTCCAGGCTTTTTTCGTGTATGTTCCTTCTCCCTCCCCTCCCCCCCTTCACTTTCTAATGGACCGTCACTAAAATGTGATACATGGGCCACAAAATAGCTGGTGACAAAAACAAAAAAATAGACTTTGAGTTAATTATGAAGAAGATAGCACACAAAAAACAGTATCAGCCGTAAGACGGCTCCAGAGTCCGTCTTCACTATGCGCTTTTCAATATTCTGCGAACTCTCTTCACTTTTCTAAACGTTAAGCCGCTTTCTGGCTTTGGTCATTTAAACCTGATTGATTAAAATAATATATAGATTTAGGCACTGCCTATAAGCGGAGCCAGCATTGAACACCTTTTTTGTGTTGACTGATCGAGGTATATTTGGGGGATACAGGGGTCTAGGATCCTGCTCTTTACTGAGATTTATTTATTCGACCAACCAAATGGATCCAGGCTTTATTCAATAATTTAAATTATGCGGTACATCAAAGTTAACAAACACAATTCCTGGTGTGAATATGGCTGTCAAAGTTGTCAAGAGTCTAATGGTAAATTCTTATGTCCCATCATAGAAGTTCCATTATGAATATTTTTTTATCAAAACAATACTCCGACAAGCTTTGCCCTTGTGCAGAATATGCCATGGATGTTACAGCATTCAAAAGATTCCAAATAATATATTTAGACTGTTTAGATGCCATACTTTAATTTTTATGTATCGATTTAGGGGCGATTCTCTCCTTTATTGGACTGAATATTCAGAAAAATGTCTGGAAATTAAAATCCACAAATATATCTCCTTTCATGCATTACATATTGGTGCACCCATCCTTTACCATATAGTGGCCTTGTTATTGGTGGCCTTCTCCAAAATGAATGCAATGGAGAAAAAAAGCAGATTGATTTTGGAAGCAAATCCTAAAAAAATACATCTAAGACATCACTGAAAGTGCTAAAATGCTAACTTCTAATTTCAAACCAAACCCTTTCATTGATCTATCTAGTTTTAATGCTCTTTCATGAGCTACATAGATGAGCGATGGCTATAGTAGCACCCTGCAAAGATACCAAGGTTTTTGGTTAAAAGCGGGTCAGCCCGAACTGAATAATAGGCATAAATGATCAGCCGCTTAGCCGGAATAATATAGTTTGGCCCGGTGGTAATTGTTTCCAAAACAGCGGAACCAGAACGTTTTTTTTTTTTTAATTTGATAAAGTTGGGAAATATCTTATTAATTATTGTTGTTCATTAAATTTTAAATTTTCAATCTTCAAATGGCAATACAAAAAGTTGAAAACGACCTATTTTCAAAAAGGAAAAATAAAATTAATTTTAAAAACTGAATTATATTTAATTATTATAATTATATCTTATATATCTTAGGAATAGGCTGCGAATAAAAAACTGTTACTTTAGTCAAGAATGGGGAACTCTTATAATAAAACTATTTCCAAATTTAC
Organism: Nematostella vectensis; assembly: GCF_932526225.1. NCBI lineage: Eukaryota > Metazoa > Cnidaria > Anthozoa > Actiniaria > Edwardsiidae > Nematostella > Nematostella vectensis. The sequence goes on along the minus strand of NC_064042.1, from coordinate 14,125,957 downwards.
ATCGGGGTGTTTGGCGCGAAGCTCTGACCGAGATAATTCAACTCACCAGGAATCACCCAAAGGGTTTTCAACAGACACGCACAAAATGAAGAATTTCAATAGAAAAAAACAAAACGTCTCTTTCAACCTACAACTGGCATATAATTATCAGGCGCTTTTAAAAAAGCTTACGTCCGAGTATGTTTTATTCTTTGTTTTCTGCATCATCCTCTCATAATTTTTTTATCTGTTATTTTTTTTTGGGGGGAGGGGGTGGTGGGGGCGGGATTAGTCTACGCCTTTGTGCACAGACATATGCGTTAGACGATCGGTTAAAGGTAAAAGCTTATTTGCTAGCCTATTTTTTTCTACTAGAATTTTCTTTTGATTTTCCCTTAATCGTTGGCTGTCGTTGGCCTTAGATTAATTAGTCTCCCGCGAGCGCGCTAGCCTGCAAGCTAGCGGATCCCGAATCTCCGGAGAGCCCGGCTACGAGCGCGCGGGAGACTTGTTAATCCAAGGCTTTTAGGGTCTGGTTCATAAACATCAATTCCTATATGTTTGCTTGCATTTACTGGACTTAAACTGTTCTAAGAGAGAGATAAAGCAAAAAAAAAAATAACAAATAACAATAACTCCTAATAAAAATAACAATAACTCCTAACAACTCGAGAACCTCACCATTTACAGATTTAGAATCATTTGGCAAAAAGGAGGACTACTGGTTTCTCGCAAATGAGCGATTTTAACCCGAAACGTATATATTTAGAAGCTCTGATATAAACCGCGTATGAATGCTCAGTAAAAGGGATGATCCCTAAAATATGTGTGAAAAAATAAAACATTTCCATCGTTAGACAGTGGAACGACTCTGAGCTCGTAGAGAAAGGAAAACAGGTGATGAACAAGAAGATTACAAATGGGTATTTCATAAGGAAAACACCCTATATATTCTAGGGTGCACTTTTAAATAGGTAAGATCCGTTATCAGAAAAAGAAAACTGTTTAATAACCCCTTGCCTTGAATCGATAACAGACAAAACTTAGATAAAAACCTATTATAAACAAATTTCATGAGATGAAGAGAAACCTTATCTTTAATTAAGTGTCTTCAAGGTCACTTACTTTTAGCAACTTCATTTTGCCGAATTTGGCCGGAGGACAATTCATATTCTATTTTTTTTCCTCAAAGATTGCTTCTTAATCATTGCTAATATCGGTGGGGGTCCTAGTTGCTAAATCGAATATTATATTAGAAAATGGCAAAAATCAAAATAGATTTTTATTTAGGAATAGCTGCCATCCAAAATTTTTCTATTCCTAAATAGAAATTGAGCATTTTTGTTGAAGTTGATTTTTTTTCCTTGCTTGAAAGGTCCCGAAAGTTGTTGTAGCAGATAAAATTAAAGTGTCACTAAAATAGCGATTTTTATGGTGGTAACTTTGATAACGATTTTATACAGTTATAGCGTTACACTGGTTTCAGAGCCTCGAACGTCTCTCTATTTAGTGGCCAGCGAAATTATAGTGCATACAATCAAGACAAAAACTTCCATACCGACAACAAAGCTGCCCTTTCGCAACAAATATAGAATACTTTGAACTCACTAGAATTTACTGGGTTGGTTGAATGGATTGAAAACTGTCGGGCAGGGCATTTAGTCCATCCTTTTCCGACTGTCGGGCATATAATGTTTTTAAAATTGACCGATATGCAATTTCTGAATATTTGAAACATTTATTTTCCCTTAAAACATGTTGTTGTCTGGCCTGAAGTTTTATCGAAAAATTTCACCTACCTGGAATGGTCCACAAGAAAGAAGAGTTTTGTAAGCAAGAGAGAAGAGTTTTGTAAGCAAAGGCAGAACTTCTCGTCTCCGTCAAACCTACAAATGGCGAGTCAGTTACAAGCTGACTTCCAAACGATGTTCGTTGTTTTCTGAGAATGACGACAAGAGAGAAACCTTTTTTCCTGTTCGTTGTTTTTGCGGGATTGGTATACACCTGTTTGCGTACGAAGACAAATTTTGTCTCGAGTCTCATGTAATGGAAAAGAGTATTTCTTTTTTATATTGGGGCTTAAATATCGTCACGTACTAGGTTTTTGAATTTTCTGCTCAGAGTTGAGTAGGTTCTGTAAACGAGATTGTATAATCATCGGATCATATAATCATCGGAAACAGCTAAAAAGCGTTTTTTCTTCTCAGTGCACTAGTACTAGAGGAAGTGGAGAGGAGGGGGGGGGAGGGGCTAGAATATCCCTTTGATATTTTCCCTCTATCAACGGCTGTTGTTTTCCTGAATAGTGAAAAGAGCCTGCAGCGGGAGACCTGTGATAACCTAAGGCGTTGGAGTCTGGGCCGGTTTTCAAGATGGTGGTCAGGAAAATCGTAGTAAACACGAAATTGGAATTTTATGAGCTTACACTGGGGAAGAAACAATAAAGAGCCGTAGTTTTCAAAACAAAACTATTTGTTAGGCGGAAAATAACAAACGTCGAAGCAAAAACTGTACAATGATCTGAATTTTCCTTCTTTCGACATTTCCGGATTCTTACCAGTTACCTATTCTGCCTCGCCGTGTTATTCTCATTTGGAAGAGTAAGGCGGTACGCATGGGGACATGAGGGGAAGGATGGCCTGGAGCCCCTGGGGCTAGTTTCAAGTCATTCATATTATGTGACAATTTTCTATTGATAAGGTTTTAATTATTTTTCTATGACATATTAGTTAGCGATAACCATTAATGATTCATGATTGATGCAGTTGATAATATGATAAATAGATAGATAGATTTTTTTAAACTATGTACATTTTTTATCCATTATAAATAGTAAAAAGTAAGGCAAGGATTGGATTATAGTTAATGCTCCTATGAACATTCCAATGGCTTTCAGATACCTGGGTTCGGGCATGAAGCACTGCGGATTACGATACATTGACTTTTGAGAGTAAAAATAGGTGTATCCCGTGCGTTGCCGTTAGTTAACTACACGCGGCTCTAATAGCAGATATTGCGTTTCCGCTAGTGTAAACACGACTTTAGGTCTAAGGTACCCGACATAAGCAGATATGGTGTTGCCGTTAGTTTACACGCGTTTTACGTCCGGTATTATAAGAAGTTTGATATGATGTCGCTATTGGTGTAAACACGTCTTTAATGTCCAGTGTCCTATCATAAGAAGGTAGATATGATGTCGCTATTGGTGTAAACACGTATTTAATGTCCAGTGTTCTATCATAAGTAGGTAGATATGATGTCGCTATTGGTGTAAATACGTATTTAATGTCCAGTGTTCTATCATAAGTAGTAGGTGGATATGATGTCGCCTTTGGTGTAAACACGTCTATAATGTCCAGTGTTCTATCATAAGTAGGAAGATATGATGTCGCTATTGTTGTAAACACGCATTTAATGTCCAGTGTTCTATCATAAGTAGATGTCGCCGTTGGTGTAAACACGTCTATAATGTCCAGTGTTCTATCATAAGTAGTAGGTGGATATGATGTCGCCGTTGGTGTAAACACGTCTATAATGTCTAGGTTTTTATCATAAGTAGGTGGATATGATGCTTCCGCTAGTGCTCTTCACGTGTATCGCCAGATTGTCCACGCCAAGTTCTTCAAACTGCGAGCTCTTTCTCTCTGATGCCTTGCCGCTTGCTGTTGGATAAAACAAGCACAGGTGTCGATTCTTAGAAAATGTCTCTGCTTAATGTGAGAGGCATGCTTAGGGATTCGGCGATTTGAAAGCACTCGGAGGCGCCCGCTGGGTCTCCAAGGTTGCGGGGGGGGGAGGGGGTAGGAGATTGAGGTAGGGGGTGGGCGATGGGGGGGGGGGGCGTAGGGATAAAAACCCGGCCGAGGTCAACTAGGTGGTTAAGTGCCAAAATAAAATTGATATTGTTTTCGCGCTTACAAATCGATATCAAATCTCACGCTTTTTGCACAATAAAATAACCTTGCTCGGTTGACAAGCGTATTTCTAGCTTTTCGGACCACAAATGCAGAGATCTCAGAGATCCAACGGTCTTTGTGGGCAACTACCAAAAGCCAAGAAAGCACTAAATTATATAACCTACCGGACTAAGGTGCTCTTTATTTTTTTGTGACTGTTTAAAATTTGTGCTTAAAGATGTTGATGTCATAATGATGTTGACGATAATTATGATGATGATGTCATAATGATGTTGACGATAATTATGATGATGATGTCATAATGATGTTGACGATAATTATGATGATGATGTCATACTGATGTTGACGATAATTATGATTATGATGGATTTTTTATCATGATGATGATGGTGTTGGTGATGATGATAACTATACGTTGACGATGGCTATGATGATGATATGATAATAATTAAAGATTATTTGACCCGTAGCAGTATTATTGGACGAGAGACGGTGTTATCTTTTCAGAACTCGCGAATATGAAACCTTATAAAGGCCCGTTCCAGGAATTTTCTTGAGGGAGTGCGAAATCCGAAAAAGTAGAACTTTTCCGGTGGAGGGGGGGGGGGGGGGGGGTGTAGTTCTCTGATAAAAATCTGACCACCCGCGAAAAAAAAAATGATTTTTTTATGTCTTTGCAGTATCTACACGGGACGTTTATTGCCGGATTTAACTACATACCAGAGTGATCTAGCTTATGCTTTAAATACGAGGTTCCGCTATAAAAGGGAAAGCTCCTCCCACCCCTGGCTCAAGAACAATCAGTTATTAATCAGCCGTCAATGAGACAACATGTCACGACAATTGCTCTGAGCGCTAAATTCAAAATGTATATTCTAAACCAAAATAAATATCATTCCTAGAGTTGTCCATCTAAAAATGTTTCTATCTATCGTAAAATAATACCAACCTGTGTGCGCTCTAAAATATGAGCATTTTAATCAGGGAGAATAATTTATGCAGGTGCGCTAGATTATGGATAGCGCAAAATTTTAAAAATTTGCATTGAAAACGTGAGTGGACATCAAATAACTAATTCAACTGTCTGGTTAATTGTGCAAAAATATTTTTATTCCAGCCGACTGAGGCTTAGAGATAGGCAATTTTACAGAAGGCTTATAATTTGTGACCGCTAGCGTGGCAGTGTTCTCATTATAATTGCAAATTCGAGCCCGGGGATGGGAGGAGCTTTCCCTTTTATAGCGGAACCTCGTGTTTAAAGTTTTGTCTACAAATAGCACGTCTATTGAGAACCGGAATTGGATCTTCGGCCGTTGTGTGTTGTGTGGTTGGGGGGAGGGTGCATTCGCACCCCCTGCACCCCCAGGGTACGGGTTTGCTATAAAACGCAATAAATATGGGTCTTGGTCATGCATGAGGACTGGTGTTAGTGAAGATATATCATCTGATAACATGAGCATGTTTATATTTTTATTAGTATCAATCAAACATATAACTTCACTACTTCTAACAAACATATTACAACAATCATAGGAATTAGACGACTAACATTCATTGTTAACACGTTGTATATTATGATTGGTTACTAACAATCAAACTATACTCCATAATAAAGGCTCCTCTTAGCCCGCGTAGCAAGCGTTTTTTGAGGTTTTGGCAGAAATAGGGATAGCTCAAAGATCATGGCCGCGGGAGAGTGGGGATGGGTCATACTCTTCGCTCACTTTCTATTTCCGTCTCTCGCTCTCTATTTCCGCTAAAACTCCACAGAAACGCTTACTACACAGGTGAAGCTCCCCTCTGCCTTGCGAACGTCCCCAGAATCAGGCCTACAGAAAACTCTCTACTAGACTAGGCGAAGGCCTAATCAAATATTCACTACTTCTGTCCAGCGGTATACCGCGAAAGCCGCCATTACTCGGGTCCTCGTTACCCCTGACCAGCGGAAAGCCACAATACGCGCCCTTACCTGGTGTGCTTTGAGTTTCGGAGTCCTTCCGCCAGACGTTGAGCGATCGGCTTCGGATATTCCTCGTTGGTCGGAAGAGCACGATGTATACCTTTGGGCCAAAAACGCACAGTAAAAGCGTCGTGGCGTTTAGCGTTACGTTTATACTTAGCGTTAGCGTTTTGTAGTCTTTATCGTTAACGCCGATTTGAACGGGTAACAACGCCAACCAGATGACGCATGTTGTGTACATGGCAAAACCGATGTATCGTGCTTCATTGAAATTCGCCGGCGTCTTACGAGTCCTAAAGGCGTACATTGTACACAGCAAAATCAAGAGAACATTGTAAGACATTGCCACAACTAAATCGTAGTCTTGAATATTACAAGTCGATAATATGTCGGACTTGGTTGGGAATTTTTCGATTTGTTTCGGAGACCAGTAGCCGAGACCGACGCCAGCAAGAACAACCTCTACGCCGACGACTGCAGCAAGGATCAGAAGCTGGGAAGCCGGATTAATAAAGTCGGGAGGCTTCGTAGAGCGCTCGCTCTTCGCGAAGATCCTCGCAATACGGTTCGTCTTAATCAATAAGGCGGCGTAGCAAACACACGGCGCGAATCCGACCCCGAATCTCTGCAGCCCGCACACGAAGACGGAAGGTCTAAGAATTAACATGATCCCCTCGACGTAACATAAGAACAGGCCAATGAGAAGAGTCGCAGTGAGCTCGCGACCTGATGCCTTGACCAGGGGGGTCTCACTGAACATGATGAAAATGACAGAAACCCCCAGGACACAGATGATGCCGACTGTCGCAAAGCACGTGACCATGATACTCCAGGAGTCGCTGAGGTAGCGCAGGGGGAGGAGGACACACCCAGTGCGGGTGGGATCGGGCCTCTCGAGCTCCGTACACCGGCCACACCCCGTCAGATCTAAAGGAGAAAAGAACGGTTGTTAAGCCTAGAACATAGTAAATACATGACTTATGACATGTTTTTTTTTTCTACTGAAGGAGGGGGGGGTACTGTAAGTTTTTAAAGATGTCCTGAGTCGAACCCTTCCCCCCCCCTCAGGGAATTTAATGAACACTCCCTGACACCATCATGGGATGAAGTGGCTTACCTTTCACGTACTCGTCTTTTCCACAAGGCAGGCATGTCCAGCAGCACGCCTTGTCCCGCCTCAGCTTTCGATAGTAGCCCCGAGAGCACGGCTCGCCACAGCTTGACTGTACCCCACTGGGGTTCAACAGCACACCCTCTCCACCCAGGTCTAAGCCCCCTGCCTGTAAGGCGGGGTCTACAAAATGTAGGCCTCCATCCCACGTTGCCACTCTTATATAGTTGTACCCGGATTCAGTCTGATTGAAAGTGAACACGTCGTACATTCCCGTGGCATCCCCCTGTGAGTCGAATTTCACTTCACCACTGACCCCCTGAAAGGAAATATTCTGTAAAATCGACATCAGCTCTTCACCATTGTTTTGTCGCATGAGATCCTCACAAAGACCATCCGTATTAGGGCACTTATTGCGATAGAGCACATCCAGGCCTGTGGCAAAGGCCCTCACTGCATCAATAACAAATGGGACCTTATTATCAATGTACATTTCCTTATAGAGGGACGTGTTTGCTGGACACGTACTCGAGTTTCCGGTCAACTTACATTTGAAGTTCTTTTCCCAGAATTCCTCGAACCACGGGTTGGCTTTGGAATAGTTCGTAGGTGTTAGGCTGGTAAAGTACTCGCGATATTCCGTGTGTGGTATCGAGCGTAGAGTAATTGTAATTGCACCCTTAGCTAACGATTCACGACCTTTTACAAGCCCGTGTCTTGTACCCCAATAATCACTAGCGATCCAAGAAAACCGGCCTTCCGCCTGGACTCGCTCTGCCGCATTCAGTAGTTTCCTTATATCATTATCCGTACAAAATAGCACCACTCCGCGCATTCCGGTCTCCCGCATAAACCTTCTAATAACATCATCAAATGCTTCCGCTGTGAATGAGTGCTCAATAGTTACGGCCTCGACAACACAAATATTTGCCTCTTTCGCCAGCATGTGAAATTCCTCGATTCCGCGTTCCCCATAATTTCCTTTCGAATTGACAGTGAAAACAGCGCTCCAGTTTAGCGCCCTAATAACGTCTCGGATAACGCGCGCTTGGAAAGCGTCAGATGGTACGGTTCTCATAAAGAAATCGTACCGGTGTTTGTTACTCAGATCTGGACTTGTTGACGCGTAGCTAATTTGTGGCATTTTGAACAGCCTCAATAAATTCGCGACTTGAATAGATACCGAGCTGGAAGCTGCTCCTATAACTCCCGCTAGAAGGGTTTTATTAAAGTTTTCGTCGACTCCACTGCATTGCTGAGTGGGTAAATTCTGTCTCGAGAGAGAATCCATAATGAATTCTAAAGTCTCTTCGAGTCCTATTGTATCCGTTCCGCAAGTATCATGTATTAGAGCACCTAGCGTCAAATTCGGTAATAAGGTAGTATTTTTGTTGACTTCCTCTATGGCGAATATCATCGCTTCCAGCCTTTGAACTCCTCGCTCGCTGCTCAGTTCGCCACATGTTTGACCTACAGCTGTTTCTAACCTCGAGTGCACGGGGAAAAGACCCCCTAAAACGATGTCCGCTGTTATGTCTGGCGGGAAAACAGCTCTTTTCCGCCTTGTGATGGGCCGCGAGGGATTTAATGGTCCAACAATCGAGTCTAAACTTTCGGGTCTTTGCTTAGCACTTTCTCGGGCAGTTTCTCGAGTAAAACATCCGCTGTTTCCAATAAATAGAAGTACACTTGTCAATAGAGAAACCCTCGAGAGAGAAGACTTCATATCAAATAATCATCTGATTTTGAAGGATGATACGGGAGACTCTTCAAATTTCGACGTCTTCTGCTAGAAGCTTGGATGACTCTTTGCTTTGATCGGCTTCAATTTTAGTTAAAAAAAAAAAAAAGACAAATGGGATCTTAGCACTTCTATTGTGTCTCTTAACACACCGAACTAAAAGAAAATTAAACCCACAATAAGTAAACTTTAAATACTAATCATGATTCGGAAAAAGGTAACACCTATAAACATATCACAAAGCACACATCCGAAAATTTCTCGTCAGCTTTGAAGATCATAAGCCGCCAAAGTGGCGATGTTTGCACGTGGTTTTCTGTGTTAAAGTGTTAGTTTCCAGCGTAGGAGTTTGATTTTGCGTCATAAACAATTCCAAACAAACACAGACAATAGCGATTTGACAGCTCATAATTCTCCATGGGACTAGGGTATTAAATTTTTGCACCATTTTATATCATATTATCTACAAAAAAAGTAATCACAGCGCGTTTCTAGTAGAGTTTCTATGGAAAGAAAAATAGATTTACATCACTTTCGACTTGTGTTTTTATTATCGTAAACAAAGCTGGTTTTTTTTAATATTCTACAAAATAACCCAGAAAAATCGTTTAAGTATGCCTTTCTCATATGTGCTACTAGTGACTATAATTGCAATCTCAAATGGTCATTGTTATCTTGTTATGGTTTTATTCCGAGCAGTCAAGTCATGAGTATGTTGTGTAACGTTGCCAAATACAGCTGTATCCCTTTCAAGCTCCTTACTTTGATAAACTGTCAAATTTATGCATTATTTAGGAGCAACAATTTACTTCCTCGTTCACAAGTTAAGAGAAATGCTGACCTGCAAGAACTTACCACAGATCTGAGAGAAAAATCAGTGATTTTTGCGTTGACTTACCATTTCCTGATTTGGCTAGTCTGGGGTCTTGTCCAGCGTTTTTATTTATGGCAAAAATAGAGATTCTAATTTAGATGAGCAGTACCAAATCACGCAATCAAACGAGACTTACTTCCTTGGTCGAGAAAATGTGCACTTTGTATCCAGCTAAACTTCAAAGAAAGTGCTACTTGAAGTCTTCTTACAGATGTAAAGTAGGTCCGTTGAGTCATTGGGTCATGGGTATTTCCGGTTGTGTTAGAATATTCGAGGTTTACCGCAAAAACACAGCTCGAATTTCTGTAAATGTCTCCGTAGGAAGCTCCGAATTACTGAGAAGACGGGCTAGCTGTGGATAATGTCAAAATCCCCCGTTTTGACACAGGAATACCAGAAAACTTTCTTCAACAGTCTTTGGAATACCGTAACTTGGAGCCAACAATTCCATAAGCACCATAATTAAGCAAACGTCACAGCTCCAAAGTAATATTTTATTTCATTAATTAATCAACTTTTTTTTCTCTTTGATTTGCAATAGTGTCTAAAAATATTTGTCTTCTCCCTTTAGGTACAAAGGCGACCATAATCCTCTTAGAGAGGGTTGGGGCACGGGAATTAAGGATAACTTTGTCAGCGATTTCTTTATAAAATAAACAAAAATGAATTCCCAAATTTATAATCCAAAATGTCTCCTGTCCTCTGAGTTAGCGAAATCCTTTTAGTTGCCTCTTGTTATATTTCTATTTCTCTTTTCCAAAATCGTTGTTTTAAAGTCTCGAAACATTTGAACGGTACTGTGTAACCATAGTACTGTGTGACAAGCCCGAGCCCTCTTCGAACCTAACTTCGTATTTAGGTTCTATATAAAATATAATTTTATAAAGAAATCGCTGACAAAGTATCGTAATTCCCGTGGTTGGGGTTGGTGTTTTTTAAATACCACGAGGGGAAGGGAAGATAGGGGAGCAGAAGTTTTAACAACCTTAAGGGGGGGACTCTGATTTTTTTATGAGTTATACTGAAATCGTGAGGGTGTTGTTGTTGTTGTTGTTGTTGTGGTGGTGGTGGTGGTGGTGGGGGCGGGGGGTTGACACCAAAACACCTGCCCTGAAACTTTAAGGTGTCCTGAGTCATACCTCCTCCTTGCACTCCTGCACACAAAAGCGAAGCGACCACTCGTATTTCTAAGAGGGTTGCGTGTGTGTGTCTGGGGGGGGGGGGGGGGGGGGGGGGGGGCTTACCTAGACACCATATGGCAATGTGATTTTTTATAAGGTTTCTTATGGTCAAGAAAGGCGGCATGCATAAAACAAAAGAGTAGAAAAATTAGTTTATTTATCCTTTTTAAACACGGACTACAGCAACATCCCTAAATTAAATCGAATATCGGACTTTCAAATATATGTCACTGTAACAACACTCTTTTACAAAAAGAAACATTAAAAGGCTGGGCATTTGAAGTGATGATGGCTACGGAATGCTTCCTTAATTATACCCATAAGACATACAAAAACAGTGTTATTTGCTTTTAAACGTGGCAGCCTCCTTCAAAACCACCATCATCACCACAAAAGCACTAATGCCTTTGTTGGTATATAATACTTGAAGAAACTCTTTCAGTTGCCATTTTGTTATTTTAACATCATACCAAGATAAAGCATGCATTTCCAACGACTAAATAAGTTATATTGCAATATTATCGAATGAATTTGATTAATGGAATATTCAATAAGTTGCTACATAATTTATCTTCCATTGATGAAGAAAAACAATAACAAAAAAGTGGCTGACTGAGTTTCTTTAATCTACAGTTACTGCTCTGTATCCCAACAATACCCTCTTGGCACTCGCTTTAACTTTATACAAGTTAACGTCGCCAAATAACATGTAACGTACATGTAAGTTGGTTGAGAAATAAAAATTTTTTGATGTTTTTATCATTTTCTATATTGTATCAAATAATTTAGCTCTGTTGACTTTAAGTTGAAGAATTAACTTCGGAATTCTAAAACAAAGACGGCAATAGAAAATAATATCATCTAAAAAAGGCGGCCCTCGGGCTTTTTTGTTACTCTATCAATAAATTAATGACCTAAATCATATTTTGCAGTCTCGAAGGTTTAATGCCCTCATAAATAACAACAGGATTCAAAGACAAAGTTTATCCGACTATCACTGGTAATAATACTAACTATGTCACCATAGATCAATGCATGGTAACCTTATCTTATGCAGCCCCTCCCCCCCCCCCCCCCAAAAAAAAAAATATATATATATATATATATTTTCAAAACTTATAAGAAAATGGGCGTGGATGTGCCTCCTAATTTTTTCTTAATGTTTCTGTGTCATGCCCCCAATATTTCGAAGCCTGCTACGGCACTGTTATATCCAAACCGATGCAGGGAGACTTTTTACCTATGCCACAGTGTGGACAACACTATGCGTGAAACTCTATTATATCTATTTACCTCTAGTCTTGTGCAGACTCTTAGCTGTGGTTCACGTCTATTAGTGTGAACAAGACTTTATTGCAGACTTTATGACACTATGCGTGTGTACCCGACATCACATTTTCCAGCTTTCTTTATGCCTAGGATTTGTTGAGACTTTATTTCTATATGCGTCATATGCGTGTGAACAAGACTTCATTGCTTGTGAAAACGACAAGAGTTCATGCCTCTTTATGTGTGAACCCGACTTCATTGACTTGTGAATGCTTCATGCCTCTGTACGTGTGAACCAGACTCCATACTTGTGCAGACTTCACGAGTTTGTGGACAAGACTTTATGACTTGTGCAGACTTCATTCCTTTACACGTGTGGACAAGACTTTATGACTTGTGTGCAGACTTCATGCCTCTATACGGTGAACCAGACTTCAGTGATTTGTGCAGCCTTCATGCCTTTATAAGTGTGAACAAGACTTCATTGCGTTGTGGTGACTCGAGGACGTGTCCATTCACTCTCTGCTCGTTCACATGGACGGCGATGGCGGACCCCTCGACTCGTCCCCCGTAGGCCTGGAAGCCGAGGTAGAGGGCTTTGCCGTCATGTGCTTGTACAAGGGAGCGGAAGGTGCAATTACAGCTTGGTTGACCTTCAGGGATATGCATCTTGAACAGGAACGCGCTGTGCTCACTCGTCACCATTTCAAGATCCACAGGTTCCTATAGACAAAGAGACAACAATCAGTACAGCTTGAATAAATGAGTGAGGAGAGAGGCCGAGAAACTATTTAAGGATCTTCCTAGGAAAAAATGAGTGAGGAGAGAGGCCCAGAAACTATTTAAGGTTCTTCCTAGAAAAAAATGAGTGAGGAGAGAGGAGAAACTATTGTTTACAACTGTCTTTTGATCTGCCTGTATATCTGTCCCTCCGTCTGTTTGTCTGCCATTCATCTGTGTTTTGGTCTACCTCAATGTCTGTCTGTCCGTCTATTTGTCTGTCATTCATCTGCCTTTCTGCCTGCCTGTCTGTCTGACCTTCCTTCAGGCTGGCTGTTTGTCAGTCTTACCATCATTATGACCGACTCATTGACGACCGCCACGCATCTGCCACTCGCTTCATGTTGCAGGATAACAGTTATGCCAGCGTCGCACGACAACGATTCATAGATATGCATCTTGAACAACGCCCGCCCTTGACCTGAAACAAAGCAAGATATTGGTAAAGAGTAAACTGGTTACAAACAGGTTACAAAATGACAAACAGGCTATAAACTGGTTACAGACGGGCTACGAACCGTTTATTAGTTCCAAAAGTATTATTTACATAGGTTAAACAGTAAGGACCAAGACAGTAACCAGGCATTAAAGGAGCTGCGAAACAAACATCATAAACCGTGAACGTACTTTCTTGTATTGCTAGATGGTCGTCTAGAACCAGCCCCTGGTGCTCGTCGTATATGACAGTGGGGTAGTCAGTACAGTTAAACTGCAAGTACACTCTTCGTGGGTCCCCTGTGTGGAGAAACGTCTCGGGGCCGCTCAAGGACCAAGAAGACTCGACCTCCACTACTTGTATGATCTCCAGTGTGGATACTGACGATAAAGAAAAACCTAACATAAGCACACTGCTCCACACTCGCTAGAACTTGCGTAAAAATGACTGCACTTAAGTGGCTGTGCTTTACCGAGCGACCAACCGACCGACTGATTAATAGAAAACTCTCAATTAAATGAAAACTGTTGGCTGTTTTAATCCGGAAAATATAGATCCACAGTTACGTACGAAAGAATCAATAACGTTTGCGCACGCTATTAAAAGAATGCCATCGTTTTATCATGTGTCTAGCAAAGTATCGAATCCTTACCGTCGCTATTGTTGCCAATGATCATTTTCTTCAACTCTGTTTTTCCCGTTCTGTGATCCTTTACTTTTCTAAGAATTTCCTACGAGAGAAAATGAGGGTTTTTTTAAGCCTCATCTACACTAACAATTTTTATGTTTATGTTGCAACTATAGTTGCTCAAAAGGTAGCAGGTTTGCTTTTTTTCGGCAATTAAAAATTGTCACACATGAAAAATTACTAACGTGTAGATGCCAACAAATATAGTTGCCAACTAAAAATTGTTATTGTAGTAGATGGGGCTTAAGATTGCATGCAAGCTCTCTTTTAAACTGCTAAAGTCGCCAGCCAGTCCCGTCAAACATAGACAGCGACCAGGGGCGTGGTCAGGGGCGTGGCCAGGGGACCCGGAACCCCCTCCTTTCAGGTCTAATGAAGCTATTACGTCTAAAGCTAGACGTCGTTACGTCGTTACGACGTCGTTACGAAAGTTCTTGAGCAACAATCAAGGGAGGGTAGTCTTTCTTGCAGAGTTTCCTGTGCTAGGAGATGATACGTGCGACAGCGTGGGGCCTGTGACGTGCTCTCGTTCCTTGTGACGTCCAAGCTCGTAACAACCACAGAACCCAATCAGTGTAAAAGCCAGAGCGCTGGGGACTAGGATAAAGGCAAGGTTTCAACTTACCAATCTAAGGTCGGTGCTATTCACACTCCAAAATATGTTCTTCGTATCTTGCACTCCAGAGCATTCCCTGTCATTCACTTTATGGATGACATCCCCCGGTCTGGAAATAAAAAAAAAACATTATAAACAAACTATTAAGTAGCTTTAGGGGAGAATATGAAGTTCATCCAATGAACAGGTTTACCCACGAGTCTCAAGGCAAATCCTTGCGCGAGAGATTTAGATTGTTGTACCCAAGCACATCAAACAACACTAAAGTGCATTTCTCATGCAACCAGCTCACCTTAAACCGAAGCTATTCGCGAACAAACCGACCTCTACATGAGCGACAGAGATCATAGCATGTCGGCCGTCACCTGGTCTGACTACTACATTGGCGACAACGCCACACAATGGAAAGAAAGCCATTAGAACATTTCTTGTTCAACCAACTCACCTCAAACCAAATCCATGCGCGAACAAACCGACCTCTACATGAGCGACAGAGATCATAGCATGTCGGCCGTCACCTGGTCTGAAATGATCGCATCTGTACCGAGGGGTGATCTTCATTCCCATTGGGTGTATCTTGCCCCCCGTGCGGATGGAGATCTCCGCCGTCTCTTCTTCCTCGTAGGCTGAGCTGCTGGAGTTTGAGCGGGATGAGGGCGGGGTCGTCGGGCTTGGGCACTCGGTCACGAAGATACGTGGCTGATTGCGGTACGCTTCACCCTGCGAATACAAGGTGACAAATAAATAAAGTAGAACCCGCTTATTGAAGCGGTGTTGCCACCAGTCTACTTCCGGAGGGCCAACAGAAACCTCAACCGACAAGAAATAAAAGAATCTTTTAGAATCCGCGCTATTTTATACGCCGTCCGCACTAAATTATCAGTCACACCCTTAAAGAAATCTTCCAATAGACACGCTGCTTTTACAATTGTGAAATATTTTTGCGTTTTTTCCGTTAAAAATTATCGGAAATTGTTACGTAATCGAGAGGCAGTAACAACGCTTTAAAGTTCGGATATCTCGAATCAGGCCCGTAGCCGGGGGGGGGGGGGGGGGGGGGGGGGGGTCCGTGGGCGAGAAGAAATCGGAGCGTGTGGCCGGAGGAGACTGGGGTGAAAGGGGAGGGAAGCACCGATGTTTTGCTTTCTTTTACAGACCACTTGCCCAAATTAGGCTGCACTCGGAAAATCAATGTGTGCAGTGCTTTATGGGTACCAAATAAACAAGTAAATAAGCTGTTACGAAGTTTGGAAAGCTGCATCCATGTTGACACTTACATGGTTTTCAGATACAGGGATTCAGCTATGTTATCCATCAACGGATTCTCGAGTACAACGTGTTCACTTGAATAGCTCGAGGTCAAACGTCTCGCTAATTCGATCTATCTTTCGTTTACTCTGGCCATGTTTCGCCCCAGCCCCCCCCCTACCCCGGATTAATAAGACTGCCCCCTTAGTGACAAATTATCCCTGTTGCAACTGATTTTCCTCATTAAATATTTCAATTTTGTTTTGTCTATTTAGGCTTAACTTAAGTGCTATAATGCCTTCATATCGAGTGTTATTTTATCCTTCTAGTGAGGCTTGATTGTTCTCAATAAGAACCGAGTGGATAAAATCTGATGTAATAGGATTTTCGAGTAAGAGGCAAGCGTCATAAACTACGCATCTTAAAACACTAGTGTTAAGTGAGTTGACGGATAATCTTTCCTGGCAAACTTCTCTTGATTTCAAATGACAGCTCCTTTATCTTTTGGAATAGTTATTTCTCTTTTCGTTACGCCAAAATCTAATATTTCATCTTTGCCGTCCAAATACTTTTCATCCTAAAAATAGCAGATGTTGATTGATAAAAAAATGTTTCTTACAGGACAAAGGAGACATTCATTGACCACATAAATAAATAAATAAATAAATAAATAAATAAATAAATAAATAAATAAATAAATAAATAAATAAATAAATAAATAAATAAATAAATAAGTAAATAAGTAAATAAGTAAATAAATAAATAAATAAATAAATAAATAAATAAATAAATAAATAAATAAATAAATTAATTAATTAATTAAGAAAACCCGTAGTGATAATGTGGAGATATACTCTGAGGTGATAGTTTTTTAATAATTCTTAATTCTCGATTGATTAAACATCTTTTTCTTAACCTTTCGAAAACCTCCAAGCAAAAACGTTGTCGAGATCCTATCTGCAATGACGCAGAGAAAGAAGACAAGAGCCTTAAAAGAGTTTCCTAGGCATGACAACACATTTTGCTTATCACACTCATCATATGTAAAAATATCGAAATACGATTAGGGTGTGCATTGTTCGGCCAAAAACCTGTTCCTATAAGAAACTGCAAATGCTTTTGAAATCTTGAAGTCCTAAATATTGTCGCAAAACAGCAGTTCAATTGATCAAAGCTTATGTCAAGACGCCGTATTTTACTTACAAAGAGAGATTGGATATGATAGCTTGTCGGAAGCAACAGCGACAGATTTAAAACTGGTGCAAGTTTGGCTGTCATTTTGTTGTACCTTTGAGGGCTAGCACTACTTTTTGGCGCCACGCAATTCTCTAAAGTGATAAAATTCATTGCGAAAAAAAAAATTTAAAAAAATAAAAATTTACGTATGTCAAGAGGATGTAGTAAATATTGGGCGGGGCTATAATTTAAATTCTTAATTATGTTTTTTCTTCCAAAACGTCGTAAAGAGAAGAAAAAATGGGAATTCTCGAAAATGCTAAAACGCTTGCTCGCCTACTTGCCTATAAAATTAGCTACAACTAGACTAATCAAAAAATTTATACTAATCAAAATGAGACATACGAAGCGGTAAAGGCAGTAGTGATACACTGCACCGTATTATGCGCCCAAATCAACTATAGTAATTTTGTGGCAACCCTCAAAACACTTAAGAAATACAATGTGTTAAAAAGCCAATCTAGTAAATTAAATTTAAAACCTGTATTACACTTTTGGCTGTCCCATGAGTTGCTTTTATTCTACATTATTTTTTTTTCATAAAATCCTACAAGTAATTTCCTGATCACTTATTTGTGATGTATGTAAAAAAATTGGGAGTGAGGCCATATGTCTTAAAACGAAAACGGCGAAACAACACATTGCACGGTTATCTTTAGCTGATGACGGAGCTGACGGCCCAGGCCACATTAGAGCTAACAACACAAGCAAGGACAGAACGAATAATAATAACAATAAGATTTTTGCTCTTTGTAAGTTCCGATCGCGAAACATAGCTTGTTATGTTTTCTCGCGAAAGCCCTCGACGACATAACTTCTCCAACGTCCAACGTCCAACACCAGCTACCCCCCCCCCCCCCCCATCCCCCAATACATTGTTTTAATATCTGCATGCTTTCTTTACATCTGTTCGTGCCGATCGCGAAACATAGCTTGTTATGTTTTCTCGCGAAAGCCCTCGACGACACAACTTCTCAAACGTCCAACGTCCAACACCCCCTACCCCCCCCACCCCCCAATACATTGTTTTAATATCTGCATGCTTTCTTTACATCTGTTCGTGCCGATCGCGAAACATAGCTTGTTATGTTTTCTCGCGAAAGCCCTCGACGACACAACTTCTCAAACGTCCAACGTCCAACACCCCCTACCCCCCCCCCCCCCCATCCCCCAATACATTGTTTTAATATCTGCATGCTTTCTTTACATCCGCGTCTACACGACGGAATCGAAGAGATGTTTTGTTGTGTTATTCAAAACAAATTATAAAACGTTCAAATGCTTGAACTAGCGTTATGCATAGTGTCTAATTTATTTTTTATTTAAATATTCGTGGATACTTCTTTGAAAGAAAAAGAAATCATCGAAAAACGTGACAAGAAAGTAAAGGTCTTGCTATCCATCCAGAACGAGTGTCCCCAACTTCCGGTGTTTTGACTCGCCCACCCGGAAGTCTTAAAACGGAAGAGGTCGATTAACAATCATAATATGATGGAATTTCCGTCTCAAAAGAGACGGAAATTAAACGTTCGGCTGAAAGCATCTGCCATAATTCTACACGCTAACGGTTTTGAGTGGAAAACCCGAATAAAATAAATAATTTTAAGTAGGCAAAACATATAATTTAGCCGTGCAATGCAATCTATATCGTCACACATGCATTTACTTGAACTGCATCCAATAATTATGTAAATCCCGCGATAGCTGAAGACACGAAATTCTATCTTTTTGTGACATGATAGCATTACAATATTTTTATTGCATTTTCGTTCAATAAAGGTTGTCAGCGCAAACGGCGAATGGCGATTGCCAAATGGATGTTTTACGACCGAAAGGGTAGTAATTATTTGTAAAAATAAAGGTGATAAGTAAACTCAAACAATGCCAGAATCGTATATTGATTAAATTAAATGGATATTCGTATGTTTTATTTCTATTTTTCTAAATATGGAATGTGTATTTTGGGATCCATGTGTCCTTTCGGCCGTAGAACTGCCATTGGTCAATCGTCATTTGACGTTTGCTGCACTGGCAACGTTTTTTGAAATAGGTGAATATATATATATTTTTTAATTTTGGGAAAAAATCGAAAATATTTTAAACATCAATAATCATAAGAAAAACATTAGGAGCGTATTTTCTTAGCAAAGATGTTGTTTTATACAAATTGATTCTATATTTATCTCTAATGTGTTTAATGGAGACAAACGGTTTCCTTCGATGTCAAAACACAAAACCTCACCATTATGGTGAACGTGAGGGTTCTGTAAATCAAATAAAAAATAAATACAAGAAAATAAAATAAGCTTGTTGTTTTATTATTAAGCATTAAAGTCGTTTTTGAAAGCGATTCCGGTATTATTTTAAACCGAAATCACTTGTACAAGGAGACGTGACTGAGGGAAAAATAACTGAAAGCAATTTACTCCACGAGGAGACGGCTACATAGATCGAAATAATAAGAACTGCTGGTCCACGCTACAATTTAGATATACAATATTTTCACTAAGAATTCAGACATGCTAAAGTAACTTGTAAAAGTGTTCGATGGAAAAGATTAGAAGGCATGATTGTTTATCTAATAACTTCCATATTCAATGTTGGGGTTTATTCAAGAATAAAAATACACATATAAGCTTTATTGTTCGTTCAGATATTGTTTTGTCTTAAATAATCACATTTGCGTGACTAAAATATTGAATAGTGTTTTAGTATGATCAGAATAGCGCTGTAATAGCAAGGAAAGATTTTCCATGACTATGCAAATTGCACGTTGTCAAACCTACGTACTCTTTTGTGGTTTGTGACCTAAACATTTTGGATACTATACATTTTGTAATCACATTTTGTAGTATACTTCGCCCAATACCCTCAACTAACAAACTGAATAAGCACTTAAGAAATAAAATAAACGTATTTGTTTTTGTTGTGATGGATTAACAAGCTATTTGTAGTAGACTATATCCAACTAGGTCAGAAGGGTGAAATTTAATAACTACAGATCGAAGTATATCTTACCCGGGATTTAGTTCCAAAACAGGCCCATTTACGAAACTTTTTTCCTATTTTGCTTGCCATACCAGTCTCCTTTTCCATATGAATCTGTAAGATAAAAACAATGTGAAGGAAAATCAACATGAACGAATTTCGCGTGTACACACGTTTAAATGTATATACCCTTACATTTCCTTCGATAAGACTCCTCTGATAGATGCTTCTCGACACTGAAATCTTAAGACTATTGCCTTTTTCCACCTGGAGTTTTGATTTCGAAGAGCACTAAATTATCGTGTGTATACGCTATGAATTTTTAGCTTTGAATGACACTAAGGACGAAGCCCTCAACCAAACTTAACACTCGTGTGACGTCACATAAATCACGTCATTACAGGAAGTAAATAGCTTTGTAGGAAGTTAGATTTGATTTCGTGTGCACTTTCGACGTATCTTAGGGAAAGACCCAGAATGCTTTTATGACTACATGGTCGGGTCGATTTTCACTCGCAAGGGGATTCCTTTTTATAATCCATGAAGTAAAATAGAATAGCGTGTTTGGGAAAAGTGACAGCGACTTTAGTTTTCGCATGATGTACCGTGGCGGCGTGTGCAACAGGGGAACCCCCCAGATCCTTTATTGATGATCAAACTCACATGGGCAATAGGCGTGGGTGGATACGGTGATTTTTTGCTGTGCCAAATAACTAGCAATTGTGTGTGAATATAATTTACAACTAGTCCCGTGTCGCAATTGAATACTATTTTGGTATTTTGACTCGCAAGATCTTCTGGGTCAGTACGCAGCTCTTACAAGCTGCAATTTGATTGGGCAAATGAACAATATCCGCACCTCGACACAAAGAACGAGAAGAATAGAGACAAAAGAACTCCTTTGTAGAACAAAGATAATAGGAGACAAAGCAGCTGCGTGCTTACTCAGATCATTGCAAGATGTCACAACAATGAAAAAATCAACAGGTTGTGCATATTTCAGCATTGCTTGAATGAAAAAATAATGAGAAAATGATGAAAGCGCACCGAGGGGGCGATGAGTTTCATAAATACTACTTCTACTCTCCATTGTCAAAATCTTATAATATTTTGAAGGAAACCGGTGCGTCAAAATCGTTTTTAAATAAAACAAATGGATTAGACAACAATGGTACCCTCAAAGCCAGATAGGATATATCTAAAACTATATTTATTAGTGTGTTTCCAAAACCAATTAAAAGATTCATGCATACATTGTAATAAACCGAGAAGACTACAACGACAATGCACTAATCGTCACATTACGCAAATGTGAAAGGAAAAACCGAGGAACGAACCCTTTTCGCATTCCATTTTGATCTGTTACAAGAGCAGATAGTAAAACATTTGCCTGTTTCGAGCTGCTTGGAACGATTGGCACAAGACGATTGATTAAGCAGATTGCGTTACAAAGAGCACAGAGCAGTTATTGTCAGGTACATGTAGCGATAGCAGGGAAACCCCCTCTTCACAGTCCTATACGATTGGTCGAGGTCATGATTGCGAACTATTCGGGGAACTCCCGTATGCTAAGCACTTTCACTTTCGCTTTTAATCAGAGTTTTTGGCGCAAAGTTTCGGCAGTATGAGTCTCGATAGTACTAGGTTTGAATATATCGATGTTCTCGAGGATAGATACATCTGCAACGCATGTAGAATGCCGCTGAACCATCCAATGCAGGCTCAGTGTGGACACAGGTTGGTACAAAACATTGAAAGGGAACACAGGATGTAGTTATAGATATCGAGGGTAACTTTTTTTTACCTTTATCCAAGACAAAGTTGGTTTGAAAGAATAACTCGTTCAGATGACTTATAAAAGTATGACAGAAGGACATATCTAGGTTCGTCGAATAACAAGAATGTGGAAATATTTTACAACGAACCATTTCCGGTTTTAACTGAAGAGTGAAGTCAACTTAAATATATTCTCATCTTCCTGTAGAATACGAAATGACTACATCGTGCGACCAAACACGGGTTCCGCTTTTTCAAAAGCTTAATATTCCCTTTGTTTACATTTCAAAGATCTATTTTATTTAAAACAAAATTCCAAGGGATAAGACACATGACTGTCCCGAGTTCAAGCGCGAAAAAAGCCTCATGTGATATTTATGGGAAATCATCAAGGGGCCATTGCGCACCTAGTTTGCGCATGAATGTTTAAGTTTTACAGGTAACAGAGTACTACGCTGAAGGTAAAAACTGTGTGATTCAGATTTCACCTTCATCAGGAGCGGCATCGAGATTGCGACAGGATGAGCCATTCGGTCATGGCCCATAAAAACTCTTTCCATGTACATCCGTCCTAGTTTTAATCAGACGCTTGGAGATCGTTCGCTTTACTTCCACAAGAGAAAGGGAAGTGAACCAGCTCCGAATAGCTGAGAAATCCGACAATCTGTCCGCGTCCAAATCCTTTTAGCATTGCCGCAACTTGTTTTTAAAGACTTGAAAATTAATAAGCAGGGACACGTAGAAGTAGGACAGTGCCCCCCGACCCCTTGCCGTCCCCAAGTCCGCGCAAGCAGTATTTCTTTAGGAGTTCGTAAAGAAAATGATACACACCCAGTGCTACGGCGCGGTTTATAAACGAAAACCTAACTGATCGCCCTTATGCTATTATTCAAAGCCCACCAAAAGGTATATTTCGAACTTATAAGAATTTGAGCATCCAAAATATCCCAAGCAATCGATAAATTTGCCTTGGAAATGCGCGTAATTCGTTATCAAGAGGAGTATTGGTTAGTACTTGTCAGTTAGTTGTGCAAGCATTCTAGCCACCCACCCTAAGAGCGAGACCAGATTTCGGGCCATCCAAAGGCACCTAAAGTTTTCCTCTTCCATCTTGTTTAGCATGTTTTCTCATTTGACACCACATCTTGTTTTTTTCCGCAACAAAAATCTTCATAAAAAAAAATAACACGTGCGGACATGGCGCCTTTGACTTGCAAGTTGGGCCAAAAAAGAGCACATGCGACAGAGCCTTAAGGATGTCGATCAAGCACTCATTTTATTGTTTATCATTGAAAATACAACGGTTTATTCGCAAGGAAACTTCAAAATAACAATATACGAATTGTACGTTATTGACGATATAGAGAATATCTTGGTTACTCGCTTGAATTAGCCGATGGAAATGGATGCTTTGTGTGACTCTTCATTTAGCGGGGGCATAAAATGGCGGCGTAAAATGGCCTTCTTTTAAAAGGGATTTCACGATTTCAGATTTTGTAAGCATTGCATCGACGTCATACTTCTCTCCCCTTTCCCTGCCTGCCCGAGAGATGGGCAGACCATACAAGCCTTGAGCGTGTTCCATGACCGCTGTGCCTTAGCAGAGATGCAGGCGCTTCCGTGTTACTGTCATGGAAGGTGTGATGGCTGCCAATGGACTGGACCTGTTGCCATGGTTACCGTGCATGAAGAAGTATGTGCATTTATAAAGGTTAGTCTTGACTGGCTCCCGAACTATACGGTTTTCTTTAATATTGGGTTTGTATTTCGTCATATGGCGACACGACAAAAATGAAGCGACTTTCTCCCTCTAAAACTGCAAAGGGAACCCTCGAAATATGACTGAATATCAGCCCCTGTGAGCCCTTGAAATATGATTTTTAACCCGTTATAAATTTCCCTGCATGCCTAGAAAACGAAAAGAAGAAAAAAAAATGGGTTGGAATTTGTTCAAATGGCGACACAACAAACATGAAGGAAGTATCCCCCGTTTAACATCTCCCCGGCATAGTATTTTCTACCATAACCTCTCTAGTCTTGAATCATCCTCGGAAACCCTCGCTTATGAACGAGGCGGAATAAGGCCGGTAGAGGGGGAGGGAAAGAAGAGCCTCTCGCCGTCACTTCGTCCTCGCGCCTCTTTACGCTGTCCTCGACGTCCTGGGTAAGAATACGTTATTTTCTCAACTATCTGACTGAACAAATGATTAAACGATTGATTTATAGATCGATTGACACGCATTGAGTTAAGCGGTATGCCGAGATTTTCCCCTTCAAATATGGCTCACAAAAGTAATGGTTAGGGTTGAGTGACACTATAGTGAACCAAACATGAATGACCTATCTTTTTTCTGTCCCCAGGTATCGTGTATCCACGCATCTGACGGTTGTGGCGAGATAATGCTTCGTTTCCAACTGGCGAAACATGTTGAGAAAGAATGCCCATTCCGGCTAATCACGTGTGTGTACTGTCAAAACGATGTCCCTGAAAGAACACTCATTGAACACCTCAAAAAATGTCCCGCATTTCCAATTGAGTGTCCTAACGAGTGCGGAGTTAAATGTATTGAAAGAAAAAAGCTTAGTGCGCATACGCGGGAATGCCCGAATGCGCTGACCGACTGCAGATTCAGCCCTTTAGGATGTACTTATAAAGTTAAAAAAATAGCTCTAAGGGAACACCAAAACAAACACGTGATTAAACATATGATCTTACTAGGGAGGACGACAGGGGAACCTCAACCAAATTTATTGGAGCTTCAGAATCAGCTAGAGCGTTTTGATGGGGAAAATACATCTTTTAAGACTGAATTGGAAAGGCATAAGTACGAATTTGCGCAAATGAAAGAAAGGTTTAATGACCAGAACGCACGACTAGGAAAAGTAGAAAAGACAGTGGCAAACCAAAAAGGTGACATTGCAGAAATCTGGATGCGTTTTGACCAAGAAAACTTAGTAGGAGAAGTGAGAATGCTAGACAAGCTGAAAACGTTTAGGGTAAAAACAAAAGCGAATAAAGAATGCCTGTTATCGCTAATGAAAAGACTTGAGGTCCGAGATGATAGTCAGACAAATCCTAACAAGCTGAACAGACGATTAAGCCAACTGGAAAGCTCCATAACAATACACAAGACTAAACTCTTCCAAGAGGATCTTAGGATCCAGATACAACAGGCAACTTCCTACGATGGTACCTTTTTATGGAAAATAGAAAAATTTACCGAAAGATATGCGGAGGCAAAATCAGACAACGCAACTTCTATTTACAGCTCCCCGTTTTATACGCATCGTTTCGGTTACAAATTGTGTGCGCGGTTATTTCCTAACGGCGACGGTAGCGCGAGGGATAACTACTTGTCGATATTCATAGCATTAATGCGCGGTGAATATGACTCAATATTGCCCTGGCCATTCCAAGAAACAATTACGATAACATTGATAGACCAGGATAACGGAATGAATATTTCAGAGACGTTTGATCCAGACCCGTGCAGCATAAGTTTCCAGCGTCCGACACGAAATATCAACGTTGCGAGCGGATGCCCGAGGTTCTGCTCCCAGACTGTCCTAAGAACGCGCGGTTACATGAACGAGAACTGTGTTTTTGTCAAAATTGTCGTAGACAAGATCGAGAAAGGTAGCACATGCACTTGATTTGCGTGGCCTACACGCGCGCGACCTTGTATGTCAACTTGCCATCGAACGAGATGGATGGATCATACATGTGCTCTGCGTGGCCTACACGCGTGTCAACTTCTGTCAAATTGCCATCGACGAGATACACGTGCTCTGCGTGGCCTAGACGCGCTTGAGCTGCATGTTTATTGAAATCCAAGTCTATAAGATGTATGTCAGTCTTATGCGCTTCTATTATTCCCTTAATCATCCCCTCTTGGGTATAAGAGGGGGCGACACAGACACGCGAGCATTAGCGGGTTCACGTGTGCGCGTGACCTACACGCGCGAGAAATGTATGGATCGCGGTTGACAAGATGCTTATACCCATGTTCTGCCTGGCCTACACGCTCGCGAAAGAAGACCCATGTAATGCCTAGTGCACACTAGTGACAAAACGACATGGACATAACGACATAAGAGAAAAAAAAATTCTCTTATGTCATTAAGTCCATGTCGTTATGTCGGGTTTATGTCAAAATGTCGAACCATTCACACTTTTGAACATACGAAGATAAGAGTGCGCGCGCCCATGTCGTTATGTAACTAGCGACATAACGACATAACAAAATAGGCGCGCGCACTCTTTTAAGCCCGACATAAAACATGTTTTTTTCTTCTCTTATGTCGTTATGTTCATGTCGTTATGTCAAAATGTCGAACCATTCACACTTGAACATATGGGTGCACGCGCCTATGTTGTTATATCGTTATGTTACTAGTGTGCACCAGTTATAAGAGAAACCTACGTTTTTTTTACTTCTACAGGCTCACGCAAGAATTGTATTTTCTTCTGTTTTTCGAACAATAAAGGCCCGCAAGCGGCTTCTTTGGGGGAAACGTTTAAGAACTTGGTAAACCTCGCTTGTAGATTTTCGGATTGTTTTGCTTGGAAGCATATGGTAAGGGTAACATTAATGCTTTTGCGCACCTATAAGTAAACAATGATTGGTTGGGTTCGCTACCTTGGTCAGCTCGGCGCACACTGTGAGAAAATTTTCACGCGTGCTCTTTGCTCGCCGCCTCGCGAGGCCAAAAACTCAGTGTGCGGACGTCGATCAAACGAACTTAGGTCTCACGGGTAACTGAGGCAAAGTTTCCTCCTGCTTGAGCTGTGAGTTTGAGGACTCGTGAGGCAGTGAGCAAAGTTCACGCGTGGAATGTTCCTTACCGTGTGCATCACACACGTTCACACACGTTCACACACGTTTGCGTAAATAGTTTAATGGTTTGCATAGTTTTTTTAAGGAAAACTTATTATTTGTACTTAAAAAACTCATCAATATTCAATAGGCATGTTGACCAAAAGTTGCTATATTTATTCATTTAAGAATAAGTCACTTGATCATCCTTCAGAGGTAAGCCTTTTCTGGCCTCTTCACTGCTGAAAAGAAAATTCTAAATAAATATCAAACGAATGACACCAAGATATGTTATAAATAAATGCTAATAAGCCGCCTGTTCTGCACTTGTTTGCAAACATTAATATGTCTTGCCCAAGGGTGGAGTGCAGGCATACCCATGGGAACTGGTCATTTAAGTATTTGAACTCGTTCTTCGGACACGTGAATAGGCTTTATACCTAGCAATACACCGAACAAATCTCTACGGGGACGTCTCAAGGGAAATATTGGGGTACAATAGAAAAACAATGACAGACTAACGAACATGAAACATTATACAAAGCTATCATCTTATTGCATCTTATTGCACACAATCAGAACATTTTTGGCCATGTATCGGTCAGCAGATTAAACAACCAATACACAGCTTGTCTTTTTCGTATCATCGCATGATAAGCAAAAAGTTGAAACATGACATATATTTTTGGGCGACGACAACGTCGGTATTATCTTTTGAACAGAAGCTGAGAGGGCTAGCTCCAGGATTTCTCGAGGGGGGACTTTCGCAGGGGGGGGGAATAGGGGGGGGACTGGGGGGTTTCAGAGAAACTAGTGGGAGGCGCGGATCGCCCCTCCGGGCCTCCCAGCCCCGTCTCCCGTCTTAGGCCTGGGAGGCGCGAATCCCCCCTCCGAGCCCCCCAGCCCCGTCTCTATATATCAGGCAGACGTACATAAACAATCGGCAAAAGCTGATGTAGGCCAAATCGATTTCACGTACATAAGCTTTTGGCGATTGCTAATGTAGGCCAAATCGATTTCACGTACATAAGCTTTTGGCAATTGCTAATGTAGGCCGGGGCAGTTCCGCGTACATAAGGTCGGGGCGAAAAAGAGCATGGATAAATCTACGCAAAACCCCCTCCGGGCCTCCCAGCACCCCGTCTCTATATATCAGGCGGATAATGCTTCACGTACATAAACAAACGGCAAAAGCTAATGTAGGCCAAAACGATTTCACGTACATAAACAATCGGCAAAAGCTAATGTAGGCCAAATAGATTTCGCGTACATGAATAGTCAATTAGGGCTGCAGGTGTTTCGCGTGCATGAATAACTAATTAGGGCAGCGTACATGAATAACTAGGGTGTAGGCCGGGCGCGTGCAAGCCCAAGGACTTGCGCGTACACGACTTTTGGGGCAAATAGCGATGGGGCCGCGAAAACGAGGAGGGCCGCCGACCTACGGGGTGCGGAATAACCGTTTTTCGGCCGTAAATTCAAATCCGCTGGCGTGGCGTTTAAACCTGAATTCTACTCGAACACCTCGCCCCCGAACTCCTCGCGAATTTTTCGCGCTCTTTTTTTCGCCTTTTCGCGTGCCTCCGGGGAGGGCCCTTTCCCGCTTTTTTCGTCGCGCGGGGCGAGGCCATGTCGAGCTCTGATAGCGGCCTTGAGCTCGTTGTATCTCTCTAGTTCCCGAAGTATTAGCCGAAACTCGTCGTCTGAGATACGCCCGTCTTGCAGAGCCTTAGAGACCAGCTCGATGATCGAGTTTTTCTTACTCTCCGCTAAAACCATCGTGTCTTCGTGTTTAGCCACCTTGCTCGTAAGACCCCTCGAGACCGCCCCCGCGCCCGCGCCCACGACACCGACCAGCCCAGCGACCCCTGCCAGCGGAGCGCCGATCAGAGCCCCTATCCCACTCAAAGAGACTCCCATCCCGGCGCTGGAGAGCGCCCCTGCAGCGATGCCGGATGTCACAGACACAGCATGGGTAACGGCGAAGGCGCGCTTATACTTCTTCCGCTTTGCACGTCGCCGCCGGTGCTAGCCAGAGCGGTAGGCGTTTGCGGGGGGCAGACGCTGGGAAGCGGGGGGTATATGCCACCGCTGCTAACGTCGCTGTTCGCCATGCCTGTTATGTCGGGCCTAGGTTAGCTCTAATACGAGGCGAACAGGCTTGCCCTTAAAGTCCACCCGTCTACCGTGGTCATCCCTGATCCATATTCGGATACTCGAGACAAACTCAGAGGAAGACGCTACGTCACAAACGGGGGTGTCGGGCCCATAGGCGACTTTCTCGTGCGGCCTCCCGCGGGTTTCTAGGCAAGCGAGAATGTTTGAAAGTTCGTCTAAGGCGAGGCACTGCGAGCGGTCTACGATGTCGCAGAAGATGTAGAAGGCCTCTATTTTCGGCAAAGTCACCTTAAGTGGGGGAGCCCCCAAGGGCAGTGCGAGGCCCCGCATACCCATCTGGTCGTCTTTAGCCTCTAGGCCAAATAGTGGGCAAAGTTCGGCATTCAGGAACGCAACGCCATTGGACACGAGCACGATCTTCCCGGTGAGGGGATCCAGCTTCGCGGTCAGAATCTGGCTTTAAGCGTGGTTGATCGTTTCCACGATGGACTCGGCCGTGTGGTGCCTGGCTGGCAGAGTAACGATGGGTGGGAGGGGGGCTATAGTCGTTATCTGCTGCTCCCGCTCGAGATTATACCAGCTGCTAAACAGCGAGCACTGCCGGAGCGCCACAAAGCGTGGGCGCCTTATCGGCTGCTCGAAGAAGAGCGTCAGTTCACCTACGGTGAACACAGCGTGTAGGACCACCATTGTGTTGAACAAAGCCCGCCTTTGTGTTTAATAGGGCTGAGCATGGGTTGGGAAGGCTGGCAGATGCTGAACGAGGTCCCCCGAAGGAAGGAGGAGGAGACGAAGAACGCGGCAGTTGCGGCGGGAGCCTCTATAGCCGAGCATATCAAACACGCTATAGCCGAACAAGCCAAAAAACCGGTTTCCCTAGGTTTCCCTAGGTCTCTGATCCTCGCGCAAAAGCTGCTCTACGCCGTGCCCGCGACCCCCGTGGAGAGCACGGCCTCAGACATCACCCCACTACTCACGCAGCTGGAGATACACGTGGCTGAGGACAAACCATTCACGACTAGGGTCCGAGACGTATTCAAAGAGACAGTAGTCACGCACAAGTCCGCCAAGGAGTCTCGCCGGTGGCTATCGGAGCCTTGCTATGGGTACTGGCCACAGCAACTCAACTTTGCGGCCTGGTGCGCAACCGCCGGATGTGGGGTGTCCCTAACTGACCCCACTTTCGCCACGCCCCCCTTTGTCATCAGGGGATTTCTAAGGTTTCACGTCTACTTTACCACGCGGAGGATACTCTACGAGCTCGGCGTCCCCCTGCCTGGCGACAGCCCGTTCACGCAAAAAGGTAACCCCTACAAGAAGGCCGCTTTCGAGCGTCTATGCATAGAGTTCGGTTTGCCGCGTAAGCCGATGGAAAGGCGGGCGGAACCACGGGCTAGGCGATGTGTTTGTGTTCTACCCGGGGGAGGGGTATCGCAACGTGCACGTGATCTGTGTCTACGACACTGCGGCGGACGAGTACCCGAGCCACCTCAATCTGTTTAGCGACGAAGGTGGGACGTACAATAGTGGGAAGCAGGTGGGTTACATACGCAGCGACGACCACGGGGGCGTGCAATATAGCTGGTTTGCGCCTCCCAAAGGCGAGGGGCTGACCAAAGCAGGGCTAGGGAGACTCGACCGCTCGGTCGAGGCTTTCGTCTACACAGTGCTTGGCGCGCAGGTAAATGTCCGTTCCTCCATCGCAGGGGCCGGTGGGCAGGCCATGGAGGCGCAGGCGGAGTTCACGGAGCTGCTCGAAGACGCGATCATAGAAAACGACATCGCTCAAAGCGTGCAAAGGTACCAGTTAGCCGTGCAGGAGGCCAAGGTGAGACTGAGTCTTGCGGTTGCACCAGGAGTGTGGCTGATGCCGAGCGATCTGGTGATAAACACGCAAAGCGTCGTGGGCTACAACAATAAGCTGCAGAAAGCCACGGACTCCATGAAGCTCGGCGCAAACGCGATCAACACCGAGACAAAGCCAGTCGGTGCTCATAACATGGCCGGTGGGCATCCTAGGGTGCAACACGCGACTGACCACGTGCCGCCCCGGCGGCAAAGCAAGGATCCCGCCCCTGCGAAAGTGCACGCGGAGGGCCCGGCCCCTACCCCCGCTGCGCATAGCATGTCGGGCGAGAAAAGTGACCACACCGCCCTCAAGGCGGGGCTGTCGGCGCTCGCGGTGGCCGCGGCGTATTACTTGTTCCGATGACTGCTTTGCATTCGACGAACCAAGAACGCGGCTACGGCTAGAATGAGCAGCCACGCATTTTCGCCAAGGAATTTCACCGCTTCCCCTGCAGCCTTAAACACGAAGTTCGCGATGCTGCCTACTAGCCCGGGGAGAAGCTCGCCTAGCTTTTTCCCGATAGCCTTAAGCCCGTTACCGACCCCTCTGGCCACGGAGGAGAGCGACTTGCCGAGCGACGTCACAATGGCCGCGATCGTCGTCGGTACGGCCAACCCGATAGCGGTGACGGTAAAGCCGTACTTTTTGAAGATGGCTTTGATGCGCTCTCTGAGCGGCTTTTGGTTCTCAAGCTCTCGGTTTTCGCGTTCTAGTTCGTCAATCTCGGATAGCCTTTCCTCGTTGCGCTCACGGGCCTCTTGGCGGCGACTCTCTGGCGTGTTAGGGTCGTCGATGGTCTTCCTGTCTGTGGCTACCACCCCTTGCAGCTCTTGGACTCGTTCTGTGTTCTCCTGTATGACCGCGTCTATCTCTGCCACGGACCCCATCGCCATCTTGAAGCCTTTCAGCTTTGCAACGTCCTGTCGAACGCCCCCGTTTTCATTGAACAGCTGTCTTGATTTAATCCAACCTCCTTTGCCGAGGTTGCGAAGCTGTATTAGCGTCTTTCCCCTCCGGTCTGACTGGAACCGTATCAGATTCTCGTTAAGGTCTGGGTATTCCTCCCTGATGGACTGGAGACCGAGTCTTGTCGCTGCACCCTCTGTGATGAACGAGGTTTCAGCGCTTGCCGTTCCTGCGGTTTGCGTTGCGCTTCGCGAAGCCATGCTATGCGCAGCATGCGTACGCGACGACGTGCTCGTCATTGGGATCGACTCCCCATCGTCGGGGTCAAACGGGATGAGGGGCGTCGTCTCGTCGTCCCCCGCCCCGCGACCGGCGGACGCACCCGGCAAGGTATCGTCAATGTCAACGTCAACATCACCCATGATGCGTGCGCATAACTCGTGCTATGCTATGTTAGACATGTCTAACAGTCCGCACCATAGCCACGCGACTTCGTACTTTATGTGCATATATATACATATCAGTATACGATGTCAGTCATTGATAAACTCGACCCCCAGCGAACACCCAGAATTCCTCTGGGGTTGAAAGCCGAGAGAACTGTTCACCGGGTCACTCTCAACCCGTCGACGGCCTCCCCAGGCGAGACGCTATATGTGGCGGTCCCAAAGCTATCGGAAGGCGTCACGCTCGTGCCTGGCTCCTTGAGGGTCGGTCTCGATCTCTCCGTCTCAGGTCATGCGAATAATACCGTCGTGAACAACGTCGGCCGAAATCTCGTGAGCAGCCTGAAAATCACGTTTGCAGGAGAAACGCTCCAGGACACCAACCGCTACGACGTCTTCAAGATGTATGAGGAGCTTTACCTGTCCAAGGTCGAGAGAGAGGACCGCCTGGAGCAGGGCATACAGTCAGAAAACATGCGCAAGCTTCGCTCCAAGGCCGGCGATAAAGCGACCAGTAACGCCAAGGAGAACGCTCTAAACGCCGCCCACGGGGCGAGGTACACCATCCCGCTAGACCATTCTCTGCTGACGGACCACGGCGTGCTGTACCCAAGGGCGCTATCCGAGGCGCTGCTCTTCGAGATCACGTTCGCAGCGCCTGACCAGGTAGTAGTCGGAACAGATGCCACCAAATTATCCTATGGCGCCAAAAATCTAGTGCTGGAATACGAAAGCCTCAGGGACGACAACCTCGCCCGGTCTGCAGCCGCCGCCTACCACAACGGAACAACGTTCTTCTACGAGCAAGTGAACCTTCACGAGACCTTCATGATTAGCAAAGGGACGGACAGCATAATCAACAAAAGTGTCAACCTGCCGCGAAGGTCTATGAGTAGTCTGCTGCTCCTCTTTGTGGAGCCATACACGGCAGGGACTCGCGACTCTGAGAAGTTCGTGTACCCCGACATCAAGAGCGTTCGCGTTACAATCGACGGCATGCCAAAAAAAGTCTTCAGCCAGGGCCTGCGTTTCACGGATTTCTGGAGGGAGGCGAAAAGGCGGTTCGTCCGCCCCTCCCCGGGGGGGGCACAGCGGAGCGCCCGCCGCCCCGGCAATCGGCCCCGAGTCGTTCTATGGCGATAACAAGTTTGCTCTGTGGATCGACCTTCGAACGACGGACGACAGTGCTATCCATGGGGGTGGTCTCCGATTGGTCAATACCCGCGATGGTGTGCACCTCGAGATAAAACGCACGGCAGGCGGCTCGGGTAGCGTAAACTGTCACGTGTTTGTGGTGGCCGACGCCCAAATGAACCTTATGAACGGACAGCTAGAGTCCATACAATACTGAGCACATACGCCGGAGCGGTATAGACCCGAAAAACGTCCCATTTAACGCTCTCATCGTGGGCCCGACGTCATGCGGGAAGACCCAATTCGTAGTGGACCGGCTGCGCGGCCCTTTCCGGGGCAAGTTTGACTACATAGTACTCATGTGCCCTACCTTTGTCTACAACAAGGCATACGATGGCTTCGGCGAGGGCGACAATAGTCTGTTCGTCATCGCACCTGAGGCGGGTCGGATCGACATGCTGCTGAGGTTTAGGCAAGGCCCTGACTCACGACGACGTCAAACGCATGAGCGCCGAGGAGGTGAGGAAGTACGAGAGGCGATACGAGACCGCTATAGCCAGCCGGACTACAGACGCCCTGGCAGACAGCTTTCTGAAGCTTACGACCAAGCTGGTAGGCATGGCGCTGCCGATAGACAGTGTGGTCGATCTTCACAATGACCTAGTGTCCGACTACATCGTCATCAACGAGCTCCGCACAATGTGCGGAAGCCTGGCTCTACGCTGCGGTCGTTTGATGGCTTTAGCCGCCGGGGCGTTACACATAGCACGTCATGTGAACACCGCCGGAACGGCAAGCGCTGACACGCGGTGTCAACAAGGGGTAGCAGCCGCGGACAGCGCGTGTCTGCCGGAACAGCACACGGACAGTGGCGAGTCTGCCATCCCAGAGTAGACGTTCATTTGAAAGCTCGCCACTTCTTCTACCACTTGGTACCAAGTAGTTGACACCGCGTGTGCGTGCGCCGACGCACACACACACACACAAATGGAGGAACTTCAAGGAAGTACTAGTGCCAAACCTGCCGGAACGTTAGCGGAACCTGACTGCTCAAGAACCTGCACGTACGCCTTCGGCGTTGGCGGAGAGAATCACGAGCCCCGGACTCGACCTAAACACCCTGGACGAGTCGAAGCCGGAAGGCGCTTGGCAAAGTGGAACCGAATTAACAGAGCGAACAAAGAGGCACTTCGTGTCGTGCAGTCGCCGGTGGCCCCGGGGCCGAGCGAGCCGCAGGGCTTGCGCGCGCGCGCCGACGATGCCGCCGCCGGAACGGCACGCGCTGACACGCCTTCGGCACACACACCAGTCCCGGAAAGCAACTCTGCTTGGTCGGCTAGCTCGGTTATCGGGGTCGCTGGTCTTCTAGTGTCGTTGATCGGCCTCTACACACGTAGGCAGGAGCTGGCTGCCGCGCTCACTCGTACACCAGCTGTTAACCAGCGAGCTACCGATCCGCATGCTACCAATCCGCATGCTACCGAAGGTGCCGACGGCGTGACTCCGCCCACAAGGCCGCGTTCCGGCGACAGCGCTTCGCGCTCCCGGATCTCGGCTGTTATCCATGGAGTAAGCAGACATTTAGACACGAGGGCCCCACCCATATCCGCACGATGTCGACGGCGCAGCAGAGCAAGATCACAAAGACCATCACCGACGCCGCAGTCATAACCGGCCTCGTCGCCGGTATCGGCTGGGTTGGGCGCAAGGTCTTACGCGAGGACTTCACCAAAGACCCCTCCGCGAACGCCATGAACTACGCAAAAATGACTGCCGCCGTTGCAGGTGCTGTCGCTTTGAAGGGTTACCTTGAGGACCAGAAGATCCTACCCATGTAGGCCGTGTATTAGACTCGTGCGCGCTTTGCGCATACACACAGCACGCGAAGTGTGCTTCGCACAAACATGACCTCTATCGCGATTTTGGTTGGCGGCGCCGTCCTAAACGCGACTGCATTCGTTGGTGGCAACTACCTCGCAAAGTTCCTGTCGAACGATGAGAGCCCCGCCTTAGCTGAGAAGGAGAGGCACGACAAGGCCCTAGAGAAATACCAACAAGACTAATGACGCTACCAACAGCGGCGAAAAAAAATCCTCGATTGGCAAGCTCAAAGTCGCGAGAGAGGGGCCCTCGCAAAGCAGAACTTCACCGACACCGACTACGCGCTCAAACTCTACAACCAGACCTCCCTGGAGTCGATGCGGGCCCCCGAGCTGTCCGACTACTACGTCCCCAGCAAAACGCAGAAGAACGCCGAGTTAGCGTACATAGGCGCCGGCGCTCTCGCCATCGGCTAAGCAGCTAGCCGCTTGCTGTGATGCAGCTGCCGTCGAAACGCGTATACGCACGTATGCGTCTAGGCGGCCTTTTTCCATGCTGCGCGTATACGTGTACGTATACGTACGCTGAAGGAAGCTTGCATCCGGCAAGACAAACCGCGAGTGGGTTACTGCTTTGCCAATCATCATCTCGGACATGAACGCAACGAAGACTCGCATGACTGGCCTTGCGCCTGAGGACTCCATAAAGCTGAGGCGCGTGCTTCTCAAAGCCGAAAAGCCCCCCTTAGAGGTCCCCTTAGAGGTCGGAACGGAGGTGTACATCGCCGTAAACGTGATCAGCGCTTGTGCCTTCTATTGCAGCTGAGGCACGTGAGTCTGACATTCCACTTGTAGTGACCCTGACTGTCGTCCCGCCGGTCGATACTGAAGCATTGGGGATGACTCTTGGTGTACCCCTGAAGCAGAAGCTGAGTGCCACAGAGCGTGCACTTCTTTTCCGCGTCAGCAATCATGCCGAGCACGTGGTCTACCGTCAGAACGTGGTGCGGCCCCGTGTACTTCGTGCGACCCTTTTGCCTGTCGTCTATAGCGTATCGCTTGATTCGCGCTATAATGAGCTCTTCACTGGGCGTAGCCTGCAGCCCTGTGGGAACCAAGGCAACTGGGGTGTCATCGGGGGGGGGGGGGGGGGATCACGCGGACTATCTGGTCGGCGAGCCGCACGCGGGAGATGCCGGTGTATACAGCATTCGTGATCCAGCCCTCTAAGCTGTGGTCTATGATAAACAGGCGCCTTGGAGTCTGGAAGGTCTTGCCCTGCACCCGGTGGACTGTCCCCCAGACCGCGTATTTCCACTCGAGGGGAAGCCCGTAAAGGACCACGCCGAGAGGGACCTCGACTACCGTGCCTTTGTACGCGTCGACCTTCTCACCCCTTTTGCCTGGCACTTGCACCGGCCGCCCTTGCTTGCGATAACGATGCGCGATGCTAGGATCGGGGTCAAAGCGGATGGTTGCTGGCAATCGGGGGTAGTTTTTCCTGTGGTGCTCTACCAATCGCTGCTGAACAAGGGCCCCCATCTTGTTGGTCGAGCACACCCACATATCGCTTGGGTGGGCCTGCTCGATCGCCGCGTCGAACGCCACCCCATCCCACTGCTCTCGAAACACCTCAAGCTGTTGGGAGTCTGGCTGACACCAAATCCGGCCCTTTATGTCGTGGAGCCTGGAGGAGGGGGCGGCAGAGCCGCAGTCGCATGTACTGTACGGCTTTCTGCAGTCTTCACACAGGCAGCGGTAGTCGGACTCGAACCAGCGGATGTTCCCTTGTGCCCACTCCTTGAGCATATCGTGAGGCCCCTCTTTATCTCCCCAGGGCGGGACCTGCCCATAGTCGCCACAACACACTACCTGACACGGCCGCGTGGCGAGATACCCTAGGATGGCGCGTAGCACTTTAGTCTGTACCTTACATCACTCGTCAATGATGATTACTTCTGCTAGACGGTCGAGTTTGTGTCCCAGCTCGGAAGGTCTCCACTCCTCTATCGGCTTCTCCGCTGGTATGCAGAGGTAGTGGTGGTAGGTTTGAGCCTTCACCGCGAGGCGCGGGTTGTTGCGATGGTCGTGGGCGAGGTCGTTCTCGGGGGTGAACACCATAACGTTACGGCCACGGAACATGCTCACCGCCCACTCGGTCTTCCCCGATCCTCCCTGGCCGGCTGGATACATCCTCGCAGAGGTTGCGGCCACCAGATCGCACGGCAGACTCGGCGCAGTGCTTGGCTCCCTAGCCAAGCACCCCGACCTCTTCGGACCCCAAGCCGCTTCGGGTCGCCACCCGTACCCAGGCCTCTTGTGGCGCCACTCTCCATACCTCGGATTTCGCTCCACGAGCTTCACACCACTGGGCACCGCCTTTGCGTATATGGCATCTGTGCACACTCGGAGGACCTCTTCGCGAGGGAACCGCCTCAACATGCGTCGCAACGCTATGTTTGTGTACGCCAAGACGAAGGCCCTGATATGGTACCATTGTGAGCGCCGGACTCCGTCTTTGTATTGGATCAGATGAGCCCCGTCGGCATGCTCGAAGTTAAGTAAGTGGTCGGTGCCCGCAAGGAGGTTCGTCAGATACGCGGCTTCTTCACGGTCGCGGACTACGATCGAGGACTCGTCGCCATGGCGAGCGCATTTGCCTACGAAACGGACAGCGAGATCTCGACCCTGCGAATCTTCGCCGCCGGGGCCGGAGTGGGGGAACTTGATAGAGTCCTTTTTTCCGACGCTATACAACACCTCCCTCGCCGCGGCCATGGCGAGGTCACCCGAGTCTAGCAGGTCCTTGAGCTCTGGCGTGGTGATCCAGCCCTCGTTTTGTTCCAAGTGCTGCCCTACCCTCCCGGAAGTGTAGGGGTGGCAGGCCTCAGAGAACCCCCACTCGGTCAACTGAATGGCCCCGGTCAGTTGAAGAACCTCGCTCAATGGCCGTCCCGCAACATCCGCGATACGATACACGTACGTAGGGAAGCCGTATTTCCGTACCAGATCAATGGCGTCCGAGGCGCAGCCGAAGACACTGTCCTCGCATCCTAGGTACGCCGCACGCATATCGATGTGCGCATGAGGCCACGTCCCTAAGTTTTCCCTGCTATTCCACACTTTGGACTCAACCTGCGCAGCTCGCCAGACGTCCCTGTATCTAAGAGGCGTTGGCCTGATGTTTTCTCTTTGGGTCCACTTCTTGAAGCGATACCCTATTGCGCCGCCCATCGAGTGCGTAGCTTCGATGTACTCTTGGTAGGCTGGGTGATCATCAGGGAGCCATCTCGTCTGTAAACGCCCTGTCGATAGCCCATCCGTCTTGTCCC
Source organism: Nematostella vectensis (assembly GCF_932526225.1). NCBI lineage: Eukaryota > Metazoa > Cnidaria > Anthozoa > Actiniaria > Edwardsiidae > Nematostella > Nematostella vectensis. The sequence continues at coordinate 14,087,735 of NC_064042.1, read as the reverse complement.
GATCGGTACAGTTTGCCTTCGTGCGTGACTACAACACGCCCACACAGCATGACCCTCGAAGCGGAATGAGCACCTCTCGCACCTTCGCCTCGTGCGTTTTTGCGGCGGCACTGATAGCGCGAGGCGCTGCCTCTCCCTGACATAACGAACGAAGCTCCCTCTCAGCCTCGAAGTCTAGACCGTGGACGCTCGCGATCGCAGGTGGTTCAGTCGGAAGCTCCGCCCAGGCGTGGTTATTGTGGCAAGGGATGGTGACCCTCGTCTTAGTCCCGTACTTCCCCGAGTCCCACAGGACGTTACCCAGGGCGTCCATGGCTACCAGCTTTACCTCGAGCTTCTTTTCCATCTCAAAGAGGTCTTCTTTGGTGCATCCCGTAGTGGCCAGCTTCTTGTCAAATCGCTCGAGGATCTTGCCTCGAGTCTTGGTCAGACCAAGGGAGCGCGAGGTGCCGCGATTCCTCAAGAAGTCGGCAACATAGCTCACAACACAGTTAACGAAGGCGTCACTCCCCTCTCGCACAAACATTGGCCCAGGCTCACCATTTTGCTCAGGTAAAGGGCGAAGCTCGTATCTCACGTAGACGAGGTACTCTCGCCCTTTCTTCCAAATACCCACATCGATGCCTTCCAGGGCGCCGACTGCGATTTGGCCCCCCCTCTTGACTAACGACCCACCGATCTTGTGCTCCGAGCGCCCTTCCTCCTCTGTGATTGGCGCCAATGGCTCTGCGGGGGCCTTACCAACGACCGTGAAGAGTCTGTAACGCCGGTCGGGGTCTACCATCTCGAGCACCAGCGGAAGCACTGCGTTCGCCCGCAGAGACTCTCGCTCGTGCGAGACCCACCACATTGAGCCGTCGTCATTAATATCAGGCCCCCGCACAACCGGCTTTAGAGCAATGACACCTGTTCCACCAAGATCTCGCATCTCCTGGTAAACACTGGCGCTTATGTCTTGGCCCCGTAGAGTGGCATCCACGCTTGGGAACCGAAGATGGGCGCCGCCGACGAAGAGAGAGTAGTACTTCCCGGGGTCTAAGCTCTCTGGGCCCTCTTGCCGCCGTCCCGGCCGCAGAGGGTCGAACTCGCGCCAGACCTTCTCCGTCCACACCTTCTCCGGTACGAGCGGCTTAAGCAGCCTGTGTTTGACACCGTCGGGGATGTCCTCGTCCAGGATGTTCTGGACCAGCCCTGCCAGTACGGCGGGCGCCTCTTTGTCACGCATGCTATCGAGAATCTCCTCTATATAAGCGTCCATGTTTGGGTATACCCTGTGCCACCCAATCTCCAACTGCCCGTATCACAACCGGCGGGATGAGTGCCCGGGTATGACCCGCGCCACCCAATCTCTAATTGCCCATACCGCAGCCGGCGGGACGAGGGTTTGGGTGTGCCTTGCGCCACCCAACCCCTAACCGCCCGAACCGCGGGCCGCGGTGTCGGACAGGGCGCCTGGGTGTGCATTGTGCCACCCAGTATCAATTGCCCGTGCCGCGGGCTGCGATGTCAGACAGGACGAGTGCGAACCATTTCCGAGCCCGCCTCTCGACGCCATGCATCCTCTGCCCTACACGATTCGCTCCGCAGGGGCGGCACAACCGCGTCTCCGACCGAGTCCCTACGCCGCAGATCCCGCACGGCACGGCGAGGGGGATGCCCATACGGAGCCTTTGGAGGTGCACCTTGCAGTAGGTGTCCATGCACCTTCGGCCGCACGTGTTTGCGTGGCCGGCCTTCAGCCACCCGCAGTAATCCCTTCCGTACCTCATCCTTCGAACGCTCGGTATACCACAGGAAAGACGGATGTCTAATTGCAAGTCCAACGCCTAATTAATTATTCATGCACGCGAAACACCTGCGGCCCCAATTAATTATTCATGCAGGCGAAACACCTGCAGCCCTAATTGACTATTCATGTACGCGAAATCTATTTGGCCTACATTAGCTTCTGCCGATTGTTTATGTACGTGAAATCGTTTTGGCCTACATTAGCTTTTGCCGATTGTTTATGTACGTGAAGCATTATCCGCCTGATATATAGAGACGGGGGGCTGGGAGGCGCGGAGGGGCGATCCGCGCCTCCCACTAGTTTCTCTGAAACCCCCCGGTAACTCCGTAGGTTTTGCGTAGATTTATCCATGCGCTTTTTCGCCCCGACCTTATGTACGCGGGGCCCCGGCCTACATTAGCAATTGCCAAAAGCTTATGTACGTGAAATCGATTTGGCCTACATTAGCAATCGCCAAAAGCTTATGTACGTGAAATCGATTTGGCCTACATCAGCTTTTGCCGATTGTTTATGTACGCGAAACATTATCTGCCTGATATATAGACACGGGGCTGGGAGGCCCGGAGGGGCGATCCGCACCTCCCACTAGTTTCTCTGAAACCCCCCAGCCCTCCCCCCCCCCCCCCCCCCGAATAGCCCGCGTAGCAAGCGTTTCTGTGGAGTTTCACCACATTCTTCGCTCGAAACTCCACAGAAACGTTTGCTAAGCAGGCTATGGGGAGGGGGATATATACCGCATACAAAAATGAAATTTGTAATATATGAGAAATTGTGTGGAATCCAGTACTCCTCCTGGATGCACTGCTAACCAGCTAACGATCCATCAGTTCTAAATAGTCCAGTTCTAATTAAATTGTACAACTTTATGAACAATACGCGGACCTCTGTGTGTAAAATGGGGCTTGATTAATGTTCAAAGCACTTACAACGAAAGCTCGATATAAGCGTTATGATAGCAAAATTGCCCCTAGCGAGAGCTATGCCCGTTTATGGATTTCACAGTGAATATTACACTGACTGTTCGCTGTGTTTTTTTTATTCTAGGAGATCAGTGTTTGTTTTACTTTTGTATAGTACGTGACATTAACATTATTTGCACTCGCCTTTTGAATAATAAGTTTTAGCTTTTCTTTTGTCATTTCTCCATATCAGAGCGATAGTTCATTGTCGCTCTATACCGGTTCAATTTTATTCAAAAGGTGTCACAATGTACTCCTTTGCATAAAAAAATTGAAAGCTCCGTGACTCTGTTGAAGAAGGCATAAAATCAACATTTAATTCACAGGGTCTCTAGCCCCTAATTATCTTAATTCATAAAGACGGCATAAAGGTTGACATAAAGTTTAGTAATCAGTTATCTTCGTACAGTATTTCTTCATGCCCTGGAAAACCCCTCCCTTGTGAGCAGTTAACATGAATAAATACTATTAAGGGAATAAAACTTTGAGCTATTTTTACTCGTAAAAGATATGTTATGTTGATATTTGCATGGAGAATACATATGGGTAATGTCATTTTACGTGACAGGCTTTTAAAAATTTGCATTCAAAACAAAACACAAAGAGCAAATGTGTTCAACAAACAGATCAGGCCAAGGTTATACTTTTAAGAGGATTATTTGCAGTGACGAACCAGCGGTATCAAACAAAAACAACCGAGCTAAATAATAAGTTTTAAAGTTGAATAAAAAGAGATAGAACCTTTTTTTGCAGAGAGTGCGTTAAAATGGACTTGGCCTTGTACAGACCAAACACGCGTTGTACACGTGACACAGACAAAAAAAGAACGACTTGTTTACACCAAGAAGCAGCAAGATATTACAATAGCAAAGCTATAAAATAGAGCCCTAAAACACTTATAAATCCTATCATTACCAAAAAGAACCATTTGAAGTTCACATTTCCTTTTCATTTCCTGTTGTGGTGCAATAAAAAACTTAATATGCAATACAATGAGTTGTGATCAGCTTTTGATATTCTCCTAACTATTGTACAACGAATTTATTCAGGTGAGGTAAAAGATTTGGGAAAGATCATATCTTATCTGGGAAAAACTTCTTAAAACATCATCAAAGTCACTTCAGAAGAGCTTATTCCCACAGCGCTATCAAAATTGATGAAAAGTCGCGGAGCTTTATAAAAAAACACTCGAATGCATTAAAAAAACAAGCATATATGAATATACATATATCCCGACGTTACATGACAATAAATTGATAATAATTGATGCAAATTTACAAAATGGTTATCAAATATTATCAGTAATTGATAACAGTTGATACTCAATGCGCTTCGCTCAAATCATTGTCGCCGCGAAGATGAGCCTCTGCTACCCAGGGTACACTTAGGTGGCCAAGTAAAAGCTGCTTTTCCGGGGACGGGTGACAGTGCTGAATAACGCATGCGCATGCGCGTGTTCTGGCAAAAACAAACACAATCGTAGTGTTGAATCGTTCGAGTGAATGATGGTACGAAAGGCTGACTTCAGTCGCTGTTTTGACTAACTGTACAGCATTAGAACAATACTGTACAAAAAGATGACAGATTTGATTGATTATGAGGGGGTCATAAAGAAAATTATAGCCTTAACTTTGGTTTAGTTTTCTTAGCATTCCCCAAAATACCGTTCGCACGGTACTGGAACTAGTCTTGTGTTTATCAGCACCGGCGAAACGACAATTTGAAGGGGTCCTGAAGGGGTAAAACGGGGGCCGGGATTCGCCTTATTTTGGGCCGGGAAAACGGGATCAGGGTTACCGGGAAAACGGGATCAGGGTTACTGGGAACGGGATTTGTCTACCGGGAACGAGAATCAACATGATTCAACGGGAACAGGATTTTTCAAATCTCTTCTTGTTGATGCTGAAAACGTTGTTAATCTATATAATTTTTCGCATTTTAAGAGCTTTTTGATAGCATCAAACTTCAAACCTTGCTGCTCAGCGGACGTCACTTGCTAAGCTCCTAACCCTTCTAAATTTAGGTCCCCCCCCCCCCTTTCTCTCATCTCCCGGCCTCGATAATATACCGTATAGCCAGCCACCGGGATTTTGCGAAAATAATGGCCGGGAGACGGGATTTGGACCCCCTCCTCCCCCTCCCTCCTCCCCCCCCCCTCCCCCCCCCCCCCCCCCCCCTCAGGACCCTGTTGAAAATATGATATTGCCCACTCCCCCCCCCCTTTCAGGATCCTGTTGAAAATATGATATTGCCCAAAAGACAAAGCACAGAGCAGGTGAGAATGGGCATATGAAGGAAAAGTTGTCGTTTTGGGGGTCTGGTACCGAGGAATCTTGTTTCTTTTTAGATACTTTCTCTATAGACTAAATATGGTCACATTCACTGTTTTTCTCTTCTGATTACACGTCATAAAGTTTACGAAGCCCCTGCGATACGACAACTTTTAAAATGACAAGAATCGTGCAGCTTTTCCAAATAAGGAATATATTAGTTTCCTTATATGGAAGTGACCGCGTTTGGCAAAAACGACAAATTTTGGCTGAATTTTCTTGATATGCAAAGGCCTGAGGAGCAATCAGAAATAATAAGACAAGAAATAATTCAGATATGATGCGATATGAGTCGCACTCATGTCACGCATTTCTAACGTTCAAGGATTTTGGGGAAAAATCCAGTAGTGTTTTCCGGTGGGAGGTCTTGCCAATCCGGCGTTCTAGAGTAGCTCGCGCGGCTTATAAAAGAGAACGCTGACCGTACATAGCCAGACACCGAGCAGCCGCTCAAGCGTACCAGAGATACTGCAGCTCTTTTCTACAAAAGGGAACGGGTGAGCTTAGACGCGGCGGTCTCTGGTACGTGAGTCCTCACTGCAGTTGAAGCAAGAGTTGGATTTACTCAAGGTAAAATATCTTATAGTCAATTTATTTGTGAGAGGAACTAGACTTGTTCAGTCTTTGGGTATGAGTCGCGCTGCATGTGTAGAAATCTCATACTGTGAAAGTCGTAATGCTATATGGCCATCGGCGCGGGCAAAGCGCAAACAGATATCGATATTACTTCAATGAGCTTACAGTAAATAGATAAGAATGCCAAATCTTTGATGCATAGTAGCAGACAAGAAAAACAACTTTCCGCTTCGAAATAAAGATGGGATAAAAGGATAAAACAAAGGACCACTTTTGTCTATGCGCGCAGTGGCGTTTTCTCGACAGTGATGTTTTCTCGACAGAGAAGATCCCGGTTTAAATTTTTTGACATTTCATTTAAGTTTTAAGAGCTAACATACAATTTCAATAGTATAACTGCTATGACAAAAAAAATGAATAAAATTATAAGAGAAAACAGAAACACAATTACTATAGTCAACTGAATACCAAGTTTATTTTCGAAACCATGCTTGATTTATTGATTCATTCTCATTCAATTTCTCTTCTCGCTACGTGCATTTCTTTTCCTAAAACAGAAACCCTCTTATACATCTTTTCGCCACATACAAGTGCTTAGGCATTCCCTGCATATTTCCACCGAGTCAAGGTTAGCCAGCTACATTTCTTACTACGCACATGTATCTTCTAGACATACCGCCTTGCGCGACAAAATCCCCATACGCTGTGCTCTCAGTATAAGCTGAAGGATCAATGATAACCACGCAGTGACGCTATCGTCTTAGTTTCTAATCTCGTGAAGAAGAAAATAGTGTGAGGGGGCCAAAAAGAGTAAGGATAAAATAGCGATGGCAAACGAATCCCTGTGGTACGGTGGCGCGCAGACACACAAAAAAAACTTTATGAAGATCTCTTTAAAAATTATTATGAATACGAACTGAGCTAAGAAAACTCGCACACTTAAAATGCCTAGTGGAATAACTTACACAAGAAAGCATAAACTTAATAAATAAATAACAAAATTTGCGCAAATGAATTATAAGCATTTGATCTGTGCAAGCAATTATATCAATGCAATTAAACTGCGACAAAAAAAAACTATACAAAAAATAAGCATCAATTCTGACACTATGCAACGCAACTTTTCAGCTGTCAACTATACAATTTGACCTTGTTATTTCTCCTTTGGAACGTCATGGCCTGATCTCCTTCTTATTTAAGAAGTGGAATGTATCTAATCTTATCCGTTACTGGAATCATACTTTTGAAAAACAGCTCATCTCAGCGGATGGTGTCTCTAACTGATAAGACAGTGATCAACGTGGCAAACAGTAACGCCCGGTTTAGGTAAAGTCCTTACTTTTGCATTTTTGATATTCCTTTGTTCGTAATAATGAGTTATTCGTATTAGGAGGGGTCGCGAGATTTGATTGGAGACATAAGTGACCGAAAACGAAAAGAAACTGCAGTTTCTAATGCAAACGATTAGGGAGGAAGCGAAAATAATGCACTGGTAATCCAACACATGGACGGCCCCCACTATAACTTGTGTTTGATTTTTCTTCTAATGAATCGCTTTTAACATTGTTCCCCACCAGTCGGCGAAGGGTCATCGTTTCCACCTTACGTGAGATCGGCTTAGAATTAAAACTTGGCTCCCGACCTTCGGGTCAATCGGATGAGAGTGTTTGTGAGACAAGCTGTTAGTGGTCTAAGACAGGTTGAACAGATCGCCGAAGAAAGGGGCCAGAATGCCCGCAGCCACGTGTATTTTTTGTCGATTGATTGCGCTCTCTAAAAATCGCAATTTATTTACGATGAAGTGAAGTGATATGGTTGTATTCGAGAATCCATGTGTCGTAGCCCGCAGTGATTCATGGGAAGCGTATAAATGGCCGAATCCTAAGTTTCTAAACCTTCGAATACTCACAGGTAAACTAACAAGAATGCTAAAACTTTCCAAACCGGGATTTCATTTCATTTACGCATATTTGATACATGGATTTATGTTAGTATGAGGTTGATTTGAATACACATATTTTAAAGGCTGTGTATGCCGCCGTCTCTTCTAGTAAAGTCGTTAAAATGCACGCATTTGCATCGCAAAAGCATTCATTGGCAGTAATGATAATGACTTCAGAAGAAGCTATGCTTTTGGCTAATCGCTTTTTGATAATATTCTTCAATGGGCCAAGGAGACAAAAATGCAAAAGAGAATGCACTTATGAGAGAGCACGTCAATGCAAAATAAAAAAGAGCATATGCTACTATGTATGTATTGTTCTAAAAGTGTTTTGCTTCCATTTTTCTTCGGAAGCTGATAGTATGAAACCGCCTGAGAAACGAATACGTTGAGTAAAATAACATTAGGGATGCTCTATACAGGACTGATTAAAGCCAATAATACTAATACTAAATACACTTAGCATTAGAATAAATACTTGGCTGGGGAACACGAGCCGACAACAGGAAAAGCATGCTTTTGCAACCAGCGCTTTCTTTGGTTAACACAAAAACAAACCGCGCCGGTAAAATGCGGTTGGAAGCATTTAGGCGCGCTCGCAAGGGTCTCAGAGCATGCCGGGACAGCACAGCAGGTCCATTCGTCAAGCTGTTGACTGTGTGGTATTCGGGGGGCACGACCTCTCATGATAGGGCTCGATTGATTGAATCAGCGGCTGTGTTTACAGGAAATCCTTGAGAGTCTTGAGAGCCAAGGCTAAGGTCGACATATCCTCAAGACAAACATACATGTCTACGTGTGGCAAGCGTGCGTATCGATATCTGGGGTAAAGTAAGAGGGAAAGAAGTCATCAGGGGTCACAACTGAATTTGGTTTTGAGCTTGAGAGCGTCGCTATATTGTAGGCGCGGTCCAAGGATTATTTTGTTATTCGACAAAGCAGCAAACATCAAAAATAACATTTTTGGCTTTTCATCCAGCAAAGCCAGAACCACTCTGACATTAAGACTAGTGTTATACTACCATGACAAACCTGTCATGTCCTCAATCAGGACCAACACGATTCCGGGTTGACAAGAATGTAGAATCTCTTTTCTTCGAAAACTTTCGCTTTAATATTTATCCCGACCTCGCCAAACTTTGTGTTTGTTTGTATCTTGCTTTGAAGAGAAACTAAGCACAATGCAACAGATACTGATCTTAAAAACAAAATCTTTAAAAAATATAAGGTGACAGGTCACTGGTTCACTGTAAGGTCCACACAGCGATAACAACCCTTTAAAACCAAAATAATATGCCGGCATCCGAAAACTTGAAATAAATATTTGCCTTGAGTAAATAGTATCGTGTACTTTGACCGGTTGTTTACATTTTCCTTTGATAAGCGAAAGGTGAACTAAAGTGAAAGCCAAAAATGTTTGTCAAAAACACTTGAAAAGTGAAGAGGGGTTACCCTTGTGGTTCAATTTTAAACAGGGAAAGATAAAGGTAATCCTTTTGTTTATAACTTTCGAACAAAATTTCCAATATTCAGTAAAATCAGCACTGTTTAATTTTCTCAAGAAAAAAGTTGGTCCGTGGAGTCCAGTAGGAAAAGGTCCGGCCCTCGCTTCCCCCACGCCAAGACCGGCGCGTCTGTAACCAACTTGCAAAGACACCCTCTGTATAACGGATCTATTAATAGAACCTCTGTAATACATAAATCCTTATAAAGACTGCCTGTAACGCGACTTCGATGTCGCGTTACATAATATGATGTGGCGTTATATCTGCAAGTAACTGGTAAATTGATCGACTTTGCTTCGTATACCTTAATTCACGTGTTCCCGTTAGCCTTCGCAGCGGCTCAAGGGAAGGAGAGGGGCGGCCGGCCGCTCGCTTTGTCTTCTCTCGCCCCCTCTTCCCAGATCCTCTCCCTTGAGCCGCTACGCAGTCTAGTGTTTAGTGTGCAAACGGACTGAGTTGTGTGTGACTGCGGTATATTATCATATAAACAGCAGGAATCAGTAGGGTTTTTTTTTTTTATAAAGATCTTCGCCTCTGTTAGCAGCAGGTGACTAGCTAAACCAATGGAAACCCAATTCCGGCTCTCGCCCCAGGCGTATCCGATACCCAAGCGAAGTCGCACCTTGACTCATTCAAGTAGTACACGAATGCGCGAGCCGTAGAAACTAGAACGCTCGAAGATAGAACAAGTTTAATCCAACATCTCTACATGTCTTGAATGCGTAAACATTTACAAAAAAAAAAAAGGGGGTTTAAAGGCAGTCTGGCGCAGCGTGTAATACTAGGATCCCACAGACAATTGGTATCCTGTATTATATCTTCTTATGTATTTGTAGTAAAATATAACATATCCACAGTCCATTTGCGTTGAGTTAGGGCAAACAGTAGAGTATTGTCCCACGTCGGACAGGATCTTTATTACAGCTGTTTAAGAGTTCCGCCCGCGGCTGTGCCGCCGCGATAATCGTCCACAAGGAACTGCCGACCATTTGATATCTCTGGGAGAACGTTTAACACACATTTTTATTATCTGTTCGATATCTTATTCCCAGTAAATTCCTTGCTCGCTTATTTTCTCAAGAATGTCGCTGTGCTTTAGCCAAGGTCTAGTCCTTGTCTATATTTTATGTTTTTATAAAGATTTTGGCTTGCTGGAGCTTGTAAAAGTTATAGAATTCCCACTAAGAAATTACTAAATTGACAACTAACGCAGGTGAAAGTGATAGAATTCCCACTTAGAAATTACGAAACAGTGACAGCGTGAAGTAGAAAGAGGCCCAGACGAATCCGATTATCATAAAAGCGGTCTGTGGCTTATTTAGCATGACTCAGCACCATGAACGAAGAAAACCAGGAATAGAATGTTACATCCAAGTGCTCGCAATTTTAGGACGATTTTCCGTATTCTCATATCTCATATCAAAGCTCGCATCTGGGACAAAATTCAGGGCCCTTGCATGCGATCGGCGGCAAGACAGAGGTAGTCTATCACCGCACCCCAGGCCTACTGTCCCTTCTTTGGTGAAACCCTGTCAAGCCCTACTCAATCACCGTCTCACGTGTGCACTACCCGAAGAAAATACCTCTCTCGGGGCTTGAATTCGATTCGTTCTTTGATTTGGATTTCACCAAGCTCTGGATTTTCGGAGACCCTAGCGTCGTACATTCCGACCGCTCTCAAGGCCCGGCCTTATGAAGCGCTCTCGAGCAAAACTAGTACTTACTAGTTTCTTACAAAACCATATGGCTTTTGAAAGAATATAATACAATTTCTAGGAGCACTATTCTGCAAAGTTTAGATATCGCCAAGACAGGAGCGAGCGGTGACAATGAGTTTATTCCCGCTGTTTTCCGTCCACAAACACGGTTCCTACCTCACCCGCCCCCGCGAGATACTTGCGGGACGTCACTCGAAGTTCATCATCAGCCTAAAAAATAAACAGAGAACTTCCGAGTTACCTCAAACTGGGTAGAGGAAACACTAGCGTCGAGTGGGATATTATTATATCTGGATCCATGTATGTTTTCTTTACCAATTGGTTTCAATATAATATTTTCGTTAATCAAAGAGTTGAAGTTTGGCTATGTCAAGGGACCGACCATTTCATATCTGAGGTAACAGATATTTGTCCTGCTCGATTTTTCGCGGCCTGTCGGTTTGCTCGATTCCGGGGGCCCGTGATTGGATTGCCCTGGGAAACTCACCTCGGGAAACTCTTGCCGAAAATATTAAGGACGGTATACGGCAAAATTCTAAAACGCGGAATGGAAAATAATTTTTGTTCGCTACTTTTGATCGCAAATCGGAGATTGCAAAAAGCACAGGAAAAAATTAACAAATAAAAGGTTTGGTACTCGCCAGTAAGTGTTTAGCATATACCAACCAGCGCTTATTCGTTCCAAAAATAAAGATAAGTTTTTGAATAGATGTTAGCTTCAAGACAAAGAACAAAAGAATTTATTCATTCCGGTCATCTGGACAAGAAAAGTGATAAGTTAGCGATAATTTATAGAATAGAAAGGCTCCCTTAAAATCATCATTAAGAAATTATGTCATTTTTTTCTATAATAATCTGGACTGTTGAAGAAAATAAAAACATTTGCTTAAAAATGAGCTCGAGTTATGAAAATAATTTAATTTTGATTTCAAAGACTGGAATAATAATACGGCCAGAAAATGATGGTAATGTTTTTGAAGCTTCCACAAAATCGATTCTCGTTTTGGTTGATAACATGGACCGTTCATAAAAGCACTTTGAATACTTTTAGTTTAGAGACCTAAGTCAATAATGGAATAGGCAGAATCGACTAAGAAATACGAGAATTTTTTGCGTAGCTAGGGAGAAATGTGACGCCGTTTCCGGTTCTGTTTAATAATAGGCTTTGCAACAAGGCCAAGGGGAATGTTTGACAGAGGAATAAAAGCGATATGAAAAACAATTTTAAATTTTCGTGACCATAATGAAAGCTGTTTTCGATATTTTTGTTCCAAAATGCAAATTCCCCACGTCACATGAGTTTCACACCTTCAGCAATATCTCTCCTTTGTCATCCACTCGAACCACCTCATAAAAGCAGTACAGAGAAAACGCGTGTCAATCAGGACCAATAAGTGTGGTGTAAACAGGCTCTGGCAGCCAATCAGCGCGGCGGATCGGCGCTCAGTGACGTCACGCGCCCGTAACAAATAATCCTGACAGTTCTCCGATCGCTGTTTGATTCTCGCTTGCAGGTTGTGCTATACACTGCTGAGAGGTCCCGAGAACAAGCGACGAAAAAACATCTCAAATCGCTAGAATTTCAGCGCCCCAGAGCGCGCGCCAAGCACCCAACACCGGTGCAAGAAGCTGGTCTGGAAAGAACCGCTAACACGAAATGCGCTGCTGCAAGAAGAGTTTGGACGAAAAGCCGGAGCCTCTGGTGGATTACCCTGACGGCGGATGGGGATGGCTCGTTTGCCTCGCCGCGTTTATCACACAATTTATTGTGCTAGGAACTATGAACAATTTCGGAGTAATTTATGTGGAACTCTTGCAAGAATTCAAGGTCGGGAAAGCTGAAGCAGGTACGAGTCTTCCTTCTTAATTGTTTAGTAATCAATTTTCTAGGGATGAAAAACAACATGCAAATGAGACTGGTTGTTTTGTCATTTCGGTTTTGTAATGAACGCATTGTACAGGTTTTAATTTACGTGCGCTCGACTAAAATATACCCCAATAATCGTTTGGGGGGTATTGCTACATGAATATTCCGGAACGCACACAGCGTTAGCTTTGATAAAGCGATTATAAACCTTGCGACAAAATGCTGAGTTCGCGTGACTTCAACATTTAAATACGGAGTTACCTTAACTGACGGGCCGAGAATAAGGCATACGTATGCTAGCTTATATAATTCCGATTTTGAATTTATGTTATAAGCGAAAAGATAATCAGAGGTATAGAGGGCACTTTTGTGACTGGACTTTAGATCTTTCCGATCAGTAGGTATTATTTCCATGTGCTATAATTACTTCGATTTTTAAACAGCTGATCATAATATTCTCAGCGAATAAATTTTTTCACGTTTTTGAAGTTTTAAAACTTAATTTTATGAGGGTCGCGGATAATTTCTTGACAAGATTTTCTTGAGAGATTCGAATCACGTGCAAGTTCGAGCAAATGTCAAGGTATAATTTCCTGTCAAACCGGTTTTGCACCAATAGGAAGCAGTTTCATTTTGATTGACACAGCGGTTATAGGCTTTACCCTGCGAGCGGTCTAAAAATATAAAATCGCCCCTAGAGAAGTTTGAACACCCAACCGCCCAGATCTTGAAAGTAAAAATTAAAACTTTGAAGATGTCTTTCTGACATTTGAACATACAAACAAAAGAGTACTTGGGCTTGTATTTTAACAATGGGTAAGATTAATGCTTCATCTCATTTAAAAGTCAGATAAACAAGATTTAAAGCCAGGGAATAAGCTTTGTTTAAACTTGTGGTCAAACTTTGATTACAAGCTAACAGATTCACAACTTGCGTGGACGCTGGCACGATTCGTGATGTTTCTACCTATCCTGTCGAAGCAAAAACCTAGAACTGACAGTTTTTGACCGCTTGGGTTCTTTATCAGCTGTTTGACAGCACAACATTGACAAACAATATTAGAAGCGCATAAAACAAAACCTCAAGGGAGCCAGAACATAATGACCTTCAAAGTTGCACAGTTTTTATTGCATAACGAAAATAATCGCTCTATCGTCAATCAACTCGACATCCTTCAATATGGGTCCTCTATAATTCGTTCTTATCGCTGGTTTTAATTTAAGACTAGTTTCCTTATTTCAGTATTTTTTTTACCCCTTAACACAAAATCCACATAGAATCAAATTGACGAAATTGTTTTGTTTTTTTCAATCAAGACAAAATGTTTGAAATATAACTCTATATGTATTTCACAATTTTTCTTGAAAATCCGGATTTGCATTAGGCTGATGACGCGAGGCAAGCCCAAACACACCTCCTGCTAAAGGTCAAATAAAAATCCACCAAGTGTAAAAAATATTCACTGTCTTTTCTTATGGAAAACACTCTTTCTGTTATAGTACCTAATCATGTGATTTATTTAGAGTGTGGGAGGAAACAACAAAATAATTAGCGCACGCGCTCATCCATGCCTAATCTAACGCGAGCAAACGATTACGTTTGATTTTGGAAAATAAAAAGCCTGGAATTTGTCGATTATTTACCCAGTAGAAGTCTCTAGCGCGAGGGACTGATTGACCTGTCTTTTGCGCTGTAAAAAAGGGATTTTGGCTCTCTCACGAAAGCGCTAGAATAAAAGGCCTTTATTGTTGGGTTAGCGCGTGACACGGGCAGTGAGCTGGGGGGGGGGGGGGGGGGGGGCTACTCAGCAGAACGTGCCTCACTCAGCGTGTTAAAGAAAGTTCTAGCTCCCATGCCACGCAATAAGGAAAATGTCAGAGCCCCCTCAAGCCGACTTTCAATTGTGTTTTTTTTAGAATGAGTGTACATAATGTTTATCGACTTGAATAGATCAGTAAAAGCTTATTTGATTTGTTCTCTATGCAGCATGGGTAGGTTGTGTCGCACTGTTATGACATTAATCAAATACTCTTCATCTTACCTTTTGATTTGTTGTCTATGCAGCATGGGTAGGCTGTGTCGCACTGTTATGCCATTTATCTAATACTCTTCATCTTACCTTTTGATTTGTTGTCTATGCAGCATGGGTAGGCTGTGTCGCACTGTTATGACATTTATCTAATACTCTTCATCTTACCTTTTGATTTGTTCTCTGTGCAGCATGGGTAGGCTGTGTCGCACTGTTATGACATTAATCTAATACTCTTCATCTTACCTTTTGATCTGTTCTCTATGCAGCATGGGTAGGTTGTGTCGCACTGTTATGCCATTAATCTAATACTCTTCATCTTACCTTTTTGATTTGTTCTCTGTGCAGCATGGGTAGGTTCTATCACCTACGGCATGATGTTCCTCCTTGGGCCTCTTGGTACCACCCTGTGCAAAAAGATCGGCTGCCGCCTGACAACTGTCGTAGGATGCATTATCGCGGCAGGAGGGTGTCTGCTAGGTTCAGTTTCACCCAACATCTATATCATGGACTTGACCTATGGACTCATGTTTGGAGTAGGAGCTAGCATGTGTTACTTCCCATCCGTCATCATCCTGGGCACCTACTTCAACAAGCGCCTCTCCCTGGCAAATGGCCTGACATCAGCTGGTAGTGGTGTAGGGTCCCTGGCCATGGGACCTATTCTACAGAAAATCATAGAAGCTGTTGGGATGCGAAACACGATGAGGATCTCAGCCGCTATGATTTCTAGTATTGTCCTTGTCTCTGCCATCTACAGACCAATAAACACGCCATTCCTGAATGCAGCCAAGTATGAGACGAAGCACCAAGAAGCTAACAAGAAGAAGGGCTGCTTGAAATTCTTAGACTTCAGTCTGTTCAAAAACAAGGCTTACCTTTTGTGGGCTGCTTCTCTGTCATTGTGGATGTTGGGCTACTTTGTCCCATTTGTCCATCTGGTAAGTGTTAGCAAAATAATAATAAATGTTTGTTCATTGAAACAAAGGCACAGATTGTGATACCTGTTTGAAGCCTTGGGAAGCTTCAATTGACTAACAAGTCTAATTATGCTGGCTTACAATAGAAAGCAATGATATTCTTTAGTTTGTCAGACTCAACACTTATATGGACTAAGTGGCTTCTAATATATTGTTTGCATGCCATGTACGCATTTATCCATTTATTATATTATTTGTAAATGTGTTCAAAGTTGTACAAGCTACACAGAACTAAGTTTTTTATCTTTTATTTCTAGATAAGTCTGGCCACAATCCAAGGCATTGACATTTACATGGCAACCCTACTGATCGGCATAATGTCAGTGGGATCAACAATTGGACGTCTAATATTTGGCAAGATTGCTGACCACCCCAAAGTCAACCGCCTATACCTCTACCAGTTTTCATTCCTCATGATTGGCATCAGCAACACCATCTGCCCTGCCTTCTCAACATATGCTGGCCTGGCGTTCTATGCCGCTTTCTTTGGATTCTTTGAAGGCTGTTATGTGCTTCTGGCTCCTGTACTAACTGGAGATATTGTGGGTCGAAATAACATGGCAACTGGTGTTGGAGTTCTGTTTGCAATTAAGTCTGTGCCACTTACTCTTGGGCCTCCCATTGCAGGTAAGCACTCAGGTCTCTCTTGCCACCTTCTGACAATATGATTTCAGTATTAAAGCAGTGTTTTTAACTTACTTTTGTAAAGACCACCTCCCCAATTTTTAGTGATGGCAAGACTGATAATTGGAGTAACAACGTTGGGACTCTAATATACAATGTTATAGTTAGCAGATGATGTATCATTAGTGTACCATAAGAAAAAAGCTTCAATGTCATCATTATTTCGTATTGATACCTACTATTTAAATTCTTCGATATAGATACCACATTTAATTTTATGCTGTGTTTTTATCATTCCAGGTTTTATCTATGACATGTCCAAGTCTTATGAGCTGGCCTTTTATGTAGCTGGAGCAGTGCCTGTGATTGCAGCATGCATGATGTTCGGCATCCCATTCCTGATGCCTCCCCAAGAAGATGATGAGATGCACAAGCACTGTGGCAAGTTTGAGGTGATTCTAGATGAAGAACATGACTTTGAAAAACCACTGAAAGAAGACAACAGCTCTGGGTACCAATCAGAAAACCAGATTCCTCAGTTATTCATTGAGCCACCGACACCCACACTTCCTTTGGAGTCATCTTGTCCCCCAACACCTCTTCTTCCGCCTCAAGTTCATCGCAGTTCGCAGAGCGTGGTCATGCAGTCACCATTACTGAAACGTGTTCTTACTCAGGATCTGCCACCCAGGCCAAATTCTGAGCACTTCCATGACATAAATCTACTTGAAAATAGACTCAGCTTCAATGCCTCACAACAAAGCATCAACAGTGTTTTGAGCAGAAATGCATTCCTGAGTACAACAAGTCTTAGTAATCCATTACCGCCCATACGTGAGACTTGCTTGCTTGATGATAACATTGATGATCATGTAACTGTAAGGAGAAGCAGAGTGTTGGAACTCAAAAGAGAGCTTAGTCCCTCTGTTTTCTCCCTTGTCCGTCGTCATCTTGACTTGGGGGTACCCAAGCAGATCTCTGCATCCAAATATGGTGGTAGCATTGGGTGTATTTCTGTTTCAAGTGGTGCTATGCCTGCATCATATGCCAATGACCAAGATGATAATTCATCATCTGGTGCAGTTGGGAAGATGACGACAGTTTGAGTTAAGCGAAGACCCCTGTGGGAAGCATAAAGTTCTGGCCACAGCAAGTGCTATTGTCCTTGTTGAACATGTTTGCATCAAGATTCATTAGGTCTTTTTGCAAATACATTGTAGTAACACCTCTCACTGCAAGATATTGCTAGATGAGAAGGCAACACTAATGAACAAGTTCTGTTAAGAAACCTAAATAAGTGTGATAGAAAACACACTTGAATACTTTTGTAGTTATGCAGTGTTATATGTGTTAGTGTTTTAAGTTACTACTGTAGTTGGAGAAAAGTCTTACATAGGAATCAATGTTCTATTTCATGAGCACAATTTAAATCTGCAGCATTACTAATCTTCGTACAATTTTCTTACAGAAATAGAGGCCTATATTTTTACTCTTGAAAGAATATTTTCTATAACAGCATGTGCAGTATGAGCTTAAACTTATCACTGGTATTTTTAAACAGGATTTTTACTCTTCAGAGGCTCTCCTTTTGATTCCATATAAAAGAGATATATTTGTATAACGACATTTGTGTGCCTTGGTATTGTGTTTTGTTTAAATTTGTAATTCCAGGTTTTGCTGTTAATGTTAATGTTTTCAGTGTTTAGGTTTAATAATTTCTTAACATCATGCAAAGGAGTAAACAAAAACTTATAAAAAGGATATAAGTTACAAAAGCAAACATACAAAAACACATTGTATGCACCAAAGCCATGTATGGCTGTTTACTTTATTTTCATTTTTAAAAAAATAAGTAACATCAGTTTGGATGCTAAGACTTGCAAAACATGCTTCTCTTTTTATTATTGTATACGTCATATTTTTTTAAAGTCTTTGCAAACTGATGTTATTTATTACAGGTTTTCACCTGCATTCATTCAAATTCATTTTCGAATTCATTAACCTTGTAGAATTCTAGCTTGTTCTAGAGCTAGCATACAAATACTGGGACAAATAATTTGAGGGTTTAACGCAATAAATTAAAATCTTCTGAAATTTGTCTCCTTTGTTCTGTGAATACGCTGGGAGCCTGGGGTGCAAAGCTAGGTGTGGAAGAAAGGAATGCTTTGGCTTTTGTTGAAGAAAACCCAGGAAATTTGGCCATGAAAAAGAGCTGGTTTTATGGGTGATGGAGGTGGTGGGGGGGCAGCAAATGTGGGTTGTGTGAAATAAAGCTGAACTGTCGCTCTCTTGGCCAACTACTAGATCTACCCATCGGCTATTCTACATTCCCCATTTTCTACCATTTCTGTTAAAGGGAAGGAAAGCATAATTTTATGTGTTAAACTGTAACCAGTACAATGGACATAAAGCCAAACAGAGATCTACCAATCATTCATGTTTTATTGTTTGAAATCTCTGGCACATAGCTAGTGCTGCATTCACCCCCCCCCCCCCCCCCCCTTTTAACCACCAGTAAGCCCGTTTTTTTTTTTTCACTGAAGAGTCTCCAAATCGGAGAGTTTTTGCATATAGGCTTCATATCTATGCTTTGCATCCACACATAGAAAATCATGGCTAAGGGCAGGGGAAAGGAAAGGCCTATTTTCTCCCGAATTCTCCGTTTTTTTTTACGAAATCTCCGGTTTTGTTATAATCGAACTGTTCATTTTTTAGGTGATCTCCAATAAAAGAAATGGTTTGTTAAGGCAACAGTTTTAACAATTTTGGGGTTATAAGTTTTTACTAGCTTAAAATTATAATGTCCGGTTAGAATTGTTTCTTTATACATAACTTACTTTTATAAAGTTGCTAAGTACTTTTTTAAAGATTATATGCCCCCTATGGACCTGTATACAGAGGGTTTGCCCGCACTTACAGTTTTTTTCCTTCGAACTTGTCAGTTTCGTAAGTTATGGCCTTCAAAGCAACACCGCCATAATAACTTATGGGGATCCAAGAGACTCCTGGGTGATTTTGAGTATGGCGTCTACCCAGAAGCCCTTGGGGACAGGGTCGTTTGAATCCGTGTACTTTTTGATACGTTTAGGCCTTCCGTCCACACAAGCACGGAGGTCGGATCCAGCGAATCCGGATACATTTGAAAACGCCGTTGAAGTGAATCAAAATGAATCCGTATACTTTGGTCCGTAGTGTGGACGGTCGAATCCGTATCAAAATGAAAACGGGCGTCATATCGCAGGCGCGCGCTGCTTTGAGCATGCGCATATCATGAAAATGACGTCACGCTGTACCTATCATCGTTCGTTTGAATCCGTATTAGTGTGGACGGCTGGATCCAGGCGAAACTTCCTGCGAAAACGATTATGTGGACGCGAATCAAGTGATGTGTTTTCAGCGATACGAATCCGGATACTTTTGAATCCCAGTTAGTGTGGACGACCCCTTACCTTATGGCGAGTCGATCCCCATAAACCGATAATTTTTTTTTTTCGTTTGTATAACAACATGCACCTGGCGAATGTTACCCTCCCCTCCCCCTTACAAGACCTATGATATTTCTGATCAGATTAATTAGATATTCACCCTATTATGTGCAGTCTCTAGCCACTATCACATTATACTTCAACTACTCCAGAGTCATGGGGATCTTGCCGCAGATCACGACGTCAGAATCTTGATCCTTCAGCTCCGCCTTCAGTGTCAGGTGCCCTGTTGGGAATGTTTGATCGATGTAATGCTCGAAGACGAGCTCGACTTGCTTCCCGGACTTCAGAGGGCAGGTCAGACCATAACCCTTACATCCGTCCGAGTTAGGGAGGGGCAATGGGACGGGAATGAGACCGAAGATCGCGTAGGCCAACACCTTGGAGCTCGTGACGACCTCGTGTGGGATAAACGTGATGACACCTTGAGTTTGACAGGTTAATAGTTAACATTAAACAGATAAACAAATTCTAGTGTTGCTGGAGATATGACACTTTATTGGTTTTATTATCTACAATAAATATTGGGTACTTTCATTTACGAATCCCATATCGAAAAATTCTGGTTCCCCTAATGACCTCGCGAAGACGTGAGTTTGAGTGACCTTTATCCCTAGTAAAGACTTATGTACCCAAAGCATTTGCACCTCTCTTGATCACAAACCCTAGTAAAGACTTATGTACCTGAAGCATTTGCTCCTCTCTTGATCACACACGGGTCTGAAGAGCAAGGGGTCAAATCCACCGAAATTAGCTTCCCTTTCTCGGAGCCACAGTCCTGGAACTTCACCTTCTTGGCTCTAGCTTCGCAGAGCAGAAAGAGTAAAATGGCTGCGCCGCAGAGGAACTTCATTTTGTTGCAGGGATGGAGAAGCGGAAATTGGTTCAAGATCACATGAGACTCACGCTGGGGAAGTTGTCATGACAGCACAGGGAAATGGTGGAAAAGTTCTGATTGAGAATAGGTGAGCATTAATCTTGGTGCTGATAAAGTTAAAACGTGGGCCGTTTACAAAAAAAAATGAATAAACGTTTATAAATGTGCGCGTGCGTTGGAAAATATGTGTTGTAACAATACATTTTAAAATGCACTATTAACTACATAATATTTCCACTAGAGGCAGATCAGAAAGAAAAAGTAACTCTGACAAGGAAGCTGAGCAGAAAAAGCTCAGCTGTTGAGCTGTTTTTGTATAAAATTTGTTTTTTTAGACAACTAAAGGTACGTCCTTTCAACTATTATTGGGCCAAGATAAATGCGCGGTGTTCGCTTATAAACATGTGGGTGCGTTAGTGCATTCATAAAGATGTGAGATCGCTTAACAATACTAGTGAATATAAAGATGCAATCGTGCTAATAAAGATATGAAGTTATAATGAAATGAGTGCGCTTATAAAGATGTGGGTGCGCTTATAAAGATGCGGGTGCGCTTGTAAGAATGCGGGTGCGCTGTAAGAATGAGTGCGCTTATAAAGATGCGGTTGCGCTTATAAAGATACGCCTGCGTTTAGAAAGATGAAGGTGCGCTAAAGCTAGTGCGCTTATAAAGATGTGGGTGCGCTTATAAAGATACGGGTGCGCTTATCAAGATGTGGTTGCGCGTATAAAGATGTAGGTTGCGTATAAAGATGCGGTTGTGCTTATAAAGATGCGATTGTGCTTACGCTAGTGCGCTTATAAAGATGCGGATGCGCTTATGAAGATACGCGTGCGTTTATAAAGATTTAGTTTTTAAAGATATGGGTGCGCTTATAAAGATGCGGATGCGCTTATAAAGATGCGGTTGTTCTTACGCTAGTGCGCTTATAAAGATGCGGATGCGCTTTGCTAGTGAGTTTATAAAGATACAGGTGCTTTTACGCTATTGAGTTTTTAAAGATGCGGGTGCGTTTATAAAGATGCGAGTGCGCTTATAAAGATACTGTTACGCTTAGAAAGATGCGCAAGCGCTTACGCTAGTGAGTTTATAAAGATGGGGGTGAGCTTATGAAGATGCGGATGCTATTAAATTTTTAAAGATGCGGGTGTGCTTGCAAACATGCGGGTGCGCTTATAAAGATACGCGTGCGCTTATAAAGATACGGATGCGCTTAGAAAGATGCGGGTTCGCTTTAAAAAGATACGGGTGTGTTTATAAAGGTGCGGGTGCGCTTACGCTATTGAGTTTATAATGATGCGGGTGCGCTTATAAAGATGCGGGGGCGCTTATAAAGATGCGGGGGCGCTTAAAAAGATACGGGTGCGTTTATAAGGGTGCAGGTGCGCTTCGCCATTGAGTTTATAAAGATGCGGGTGCGCTTTGCTAGTGAGTTTATAAAGATGCAGGTGCTCTTACGCTATTGAGTTTTTAAAGATGCGGGTGCGCTTATAAAGATGCGGGTGCGCTTATTAAGATGCGGGTGGGCTTATAAAGATGCGGGTGCGCTTATTAAGATGCGGGTACGCTTATAAAGATGCGGGTGCGCTTATAAAGATGCGGGGGCACTTATAAAAATATGGGTGCGTTTTTAAAGAAACGCGTGCGCTTAAAAAGATACTGGTACGCTTAGAAAGATGCGCAAGTGCTTACGCTAGTGAGTTTATAAAGATGCGGGTGCGCTTATGAAGATGCGGATGCGCTTACGCTATTGAATTTTCAAAGATGCGGGTGTGCTTGCAAACATGCGGGTGTGCTTATAAAGATACGCGTGCGATTATAAAGATACGGGAGCGCTTCGAAAGATGCGGGTTCGCTTAAAAAGATACCGGTGAGCTTATAAAGATGCGGGTGCGCTTACGCTATGGGTTTTTTAAAGGTGCGGGTGCGCTTATAAAGATGCGGGGGCGCTTAAAAAGATACGGGTGCGTTTATAAGGGTGCTGGTGCGCTTACGCTATTGAGTTTATAAAGATGCGGGTGCGCTTATAAAGATGCGGGTGAGCTTTGCTAGTGAGTTTATAAAGATGCAGGTGCTCTTACGCTATTGAGTTTTCAAAGATGCGGGTGCGCTTATAAAGATGCGGGTGCGCTTATTAAGATGCGGGTGCGCTTATAAAAATGTGGGTGCGCTTATAAAGATGCGGGTACGCTTATAAAGATGCGGGTGCGCTTATAAAGATGCGGGGGCGCTTATAAAGATACGGGTGCGTTTTTATAGATACGCGTGCGCTTATAAAGATACTGGTTCGCTTAGAAAGATGCGCAAGCGCGTACGCTAGTGAGTTTATAAAGATACGGGTGCGCTTATGAAGCTGCGGATGCGCTTACGCTATTGAATTTTTGAAGATGCGGGTGGGCTTGCAAACATACGGGTGCGCTTATAAAGATACGTGTGCGCTTATAAAGATACGGGTGCGCTTAGAAAGATGCGGGTTCGCTTAAAAAGATACGGGTGCGTTTATAAAGGTGCGGGGGCGCATACGCTATTGAGTTTATAACGATGCGGGTGCGCTTATAAAGATGCAGGTGCGCGCATAAAGATGCGGGTGCGCATATAAAGATGCGGATGCGCTTTTAAAGATGCGGGTGCGCTTATAATAATGCGCGCGTGCCCTTATAAAGATGCGGGTGCGTTTATAAAGATGCGGGTGCGCTTATAATGATGTGGGTGCGCTTATAAAGATGCGGATTTGCTTATAAAGATGTGGGTTGCGTATAAAGATGCGATTGTGCTTATAAAGACGCGGGTGCGCTTATAAAATGCGGGTGCGCTTATAAAGATGCGGGTGCGCTTATAAAGATGCGGTTGCGTTTATAAAGGTGCGGGTGTGTATACGATAGTACGCTGATAAAGAAGCGGTTGTGCTTATAAAGATGCGGGTGCGCTTATAAAGATGCGACTGCGCTTATAAAGATGCGGGTGCATTTAGAAAAATGCGGATGCGCTTACGCTAGTGAGTTTATAAAGATGCGGTTTTGCTTATAATGATGCGGTTGTGCTTTCGCTAGTGCGCTTATAAAGATGCGGGTGCGCTTATAAATATACGCGTGCGTTTATAAAGATACGCGTGAGTTTAGAAAGATGCGGGTGCGCTTATAAAGATGCGGGTGAGCTTTGCTAGTGAGTTTATAAAGATTCAGGTGCTCTAACGCTATTGAGTTTTTAAAGATGCGGGTGCGCTTATAAAGATGCTGGTGCGCTTATAAAGATTCGGGTGCGTTTTTAAAGATACGCGTGCGCTTATAAATATACTGGTACGCTTATAAAGATGTGCGCTTTGCTAGTGAGTTTATAAAGATTCAGGTGCTCTAACGCTATTGAGTTTTTAAAGATGCGGATGCGCTTATAAAGATGCGGGTGCGCTTATAAAGATACGGGCGCGTTTTTAAAGATACGCGTGCGCTTATAAATATACTGGTACGCTTAGAAAGAAAGCTATAGGTGCGTTTATGAAGATATAGGTGATAGGTGAAGTTTGTGTGCGCTTATTTTGAGTGCGCTTATAAAGATGACACTAGTACACAGAAAACAATGGAGCCTTCCTTCCTTCCTTCCTGGGAAGATAAGCCAGGCTGAACGCTTCAAACTACGGCGCGAAAGCGTGTGCGAGACGTGTTTCAAGCGACTCGAGATTTTCGGTGATGATTGGAGTGAGTTTCTCGCTGTGAAGAAACGAATAAAAAGAACTTTTTGTTTTACTATCCAATCCACGTGAAGTACCACAACCCAAATCGGGATTGCGTAACACTTGGCAAGTAGCAAGAGTCGGATAATCAGAGAGCGTGTTTCCGGCTGTTTCCGGCAGAGACCCCATCTCTATGAAAAGCTGGTTGAACAAAAGGGAATTAATTATTTTAGGATAAAGTATATCTTTATAAACAGTCAGCGGGCAGCGGGTAGATTTCTTTGTTGAGATGTCGGTGTTTTTAATGTCTCCTTTCTGTTTTGCTAACGGCTCCCTAAATCATAGATTTCTCAAAACGTTTGCCACCTTTCCCCCCCCCCCCCCCCCCCCCCCCCCCCCCCGGGCCCCCCAAAGAAAAGCCGTCTGAATTCATAACAAAGGAAACACAAGGACTTGTCAAAAACAATCTAAACAAAAAAAAGGGACGATGCTTCCCCATAGGGAGAATTTGTTTGAATAACTTCTATGAAAACGAGATGTCTCTTTATATTAATATCATCTTGAGTTGGTCCTCCAAACACATAAACAATCTGAGATCACTACGCGTTTATAAAGATACGCGGAAACATTGAAGGTTTGGATTAGCCTTTTTTTATATTACAACAAAAGGAAAGGTAATTGTCTCACTGCATGTACTTTCCTATGGGTTTTATAACAGCGTAAGAAACGCTTTAGTTTTGTATGATTTTTACAACCCTTTCGTGCAAGAAATTGTAATTCGCGGAGTTTTTAATTAAAAACGTAATGATTAAATCTTAAGTTGGGCAAGAATGCATTCAATTTCAAAAAACTTGTTATGTTTTCGGTTAGACTTGGTTGATTGGCTAGCGAACATAGAGGAAATTAGACCCAACCATCTGTTGATCCGGGCCGCAATGTTCACAATTCATTTTCCAAACAAAGGATTTAAATAATATAGAGTACGGAATGAAAAAAAAAATGAGAGTCATAGTTTGTGAATCTGGTATAATAGACCGGTTATTTTCCTTTCATTTTCTTTTTTCTCTCTTTATTTTGTATGAGTATTTATTCAAAGTTTTTTTATGGCCTTGTTCGCCCTAAACTTTTACTTGTTTTCCACTCTTATGAGATTATACGCGCAGCAAGAGAACTATAGTTGTGTCAGTGTCGTTGGGATGGGGATAGGACGCACTTTGATATAATGGGGATAGGACGCACTTTGATATAATCCTGAACTGCCAGAAACAGGACCCTAAAAATCGCAAAAACTGAAGCCTCTGAAAAAATCGAGGATTCCATACGAGTACTTTGATCTTTTGGGGACATTTTTGGAAAATGCGACAAAACTCTAGATAGAAACAATCTCTTGTTGCCTATCTTTTGCCGTATTTCGCGTGAAGAATCATAAATTTTTCAAGTAGATGTGCGAAATAGTACCGACGCCTGCAAACTAGAAATGACACCTCGAAGCATTGTAGAGCCAGGTGTTTTCAGCTAAATTCAATTCAAGTGGAATTTCACAGCAATAAACGCCATATCAATTCACACACAGCGCCTCCACACTGGCTAGTCATATACGTGGGTTAACTTCCGGCGGAAGTGGAGTATGAGAGGCTCGAGTATTTTTACGCATTTTATAATCCCAATGAATATTCAATTCAAAACACTCGCCCATTTCCAAAAGACTTCAACGCTTGTTTTTAAAGCCAAAGCATTGATTACTACTTTGTCTTAAAATTTTCAGCGTTAAGATTTGGGCAAATATTCTATTGTTGTGTTGTGTGACTGGTCAGAAAGAAGCATTGTAGTGGCTTCCTCCTGATTGACATGCGTCAATCGACCTTCCAAAGTGAACTGCTTCATTGTAGCTGAAGCGTGATACCGAACGTCAAACTTTGCAGTATTTCCCGCTAAAAACGTGGATTTACTGCCTATATCACCAGAATTACTTGGAAAACCAAGGCTACCTTATCATTAAACTATCTAGTCGGAGGATAACGGACTTCGTTTGATCTAGGAATCGTATGTTTTAAGGTAAGTTAAATTTATCAGCCGAGTTTCCGTTCAAGTTGAGCCATGTTTACGCGAGTTCTAGATTTGAATGCTTTAAAAGCATGTCTCATTGGAAGAATGGATTTGCTAAACACAGTTGTAAAGATAGTGACCTAATGATAATCCCGTAGACCTACAGCAGTTTTTGTGCATCAATATGGACGAGTTCTTCGACTGTTGTATTTGCCTGACTGGAATGTTCTCAAAAGTTGTGAACCATTGTGTCTGATTTTGCGAACCACCTATTCCAATTCTTCTAAAAAACATACGTTTTAACACTTATTTTCACATTCTTTATTCAAAACAACACTCTAGCAAACCACATTAATACTGTTGAGCAATTCTACAACTGCAATATTACACGTTGAAATAAAACAAGCGCAATTATCCAGTTTATTTTCTACCGTTTAAAAAATGCAGAAAACCGACGATGAAGCAAAGTCAGTGCTTAACCAGAAAGTTCTTTTAATTATTCTACTACTGATATTTTTTCCCGATGGGTACAGCGTTTATCTTGTAACTTTAGTTGGACAGTTCGATTGAAGAACGTAAAACCGCACAGCACTGACACGAAAGAAGCCGAAAACCACAATACGAGAATTGTCTAAAATGCCATGAATTCACATGCAATTAAAGAGTTAATTCGACAAAATGTAGGTGAAACTCACATATTTATACCTTAGATATATTCTGTTCTTCTACTTTTGTAATCGGTTTCTTATCGTGTTTTTGTTCGGTGTCTTTGAGTATGGAAAAAAGCTATCATCAAAACTTTGTGTTCCACAGCAACCGGCCGACGCTATGCGTAAAATTTGTACAAAGGAAACGGGAATATTACTTGGATTTGTACCGAGATCTCTATTTCTACTTGCATTTTCAATCTCGAAGTAAACACATCCTTGCTGTCAAGTTGGCCGGCATTTGCGCGAAAACAATGTTCTGATACAAGGAGTTGGATTTGATTGTTTTTCTTGTGTAATGCGACCCTTCGTGAGTGAACGGTTAAAATCAAATGAATTTCCCGCTGCTGTAACTCGTTAAAAGCCCTTAACCCGTGCCGTGTAGGCTTTCGACCCTATTCCTATGTCTAGTATTTGTGGGGAGTCTATTCTTGTACTTTTAGCATTTTAATAATTCCGTGAGTTGCTCTAGCTGAAGGACTCATTAATTCTTCGCGGCGATGTATTCGTGACTCAACTTCCTCACCGAATTGTAAATTCCATGACTTTATAATTTCCCGGATTTCGGATTCATTAAATAAACCATTTCACTAACATTCTAGAAATTTAGATTTCGAAAATTAGAAATTATTTTCTGAGTATTCAGAAAATAATGTATTCGAAGCAGTTTAAATCCAGATTTGGTCATCACTTCTAAAATTAATTAAAAATTGTTGCCGCGTTATATAGATGCGTGCTTGAAGTTACAATGGCTTAAACAGCAATTGTTCCGCCAAATGTTTTCTACTCAATTCTAAAATACAACGGGTATTTATGGAGTCCATTGATTTAAACACTTATTATTCCGCGTTTTATCAATTGTATATTCCATTGTTTCTTTATGATAAAATTACTTAGAAAGTTACTTGACCATATAATAATTTACCACAAGTCTAAACCAGTGTTCCTGCTTTGTGTCAAGTAAAATAAATTCTACATATTTAATGGCTTTGAAATTTCATATTCATGAGAAGATATCCTTTAACCTTTTCGCAGACTGTTTGGATAAAAACATGCTATCAATATCAAAAACATCGGGTAATACATACAACAACTATACACATTTATCATTGATAGAAATTCATGGTCATTTTAGTCGGCCTTTGTAAAAAAAACGCAGTTTTCAAGATTTTGAGTAAGAAACCACCTTTGTTTGATGAGTCATTTCCTAACAATTCTCAATTATTCCCAACCCTAACTCATATGATATTGTAAGCCTCTCTGTTAGAATTTAACCATATCCCAGTTCCATGTTGCCTACTTTATATGTTAGTGACCTAACCCCAGCACGCTTTCACTAATAAATTATTATTTTTAAATCCAAGTTCTCTTGACGCATTTTAATGAGCTACTGTATTTTCCCCTGTTATATCTATGGAAATAGATAGTCAAATATGTTTGATTATAGGCTATTTTCGCTATATTCCCCTGCTCTTAATTAAATCTTGAGATCCCCTAATATCTTATGTAAACAGAAACTAATGCACTAAGTTTAACTAAGTATTATGTAGATTTTGATGGTAGAATACAGTATATCCAGTATAAAAAGCTTCTATAATATGTAGTTGATCTCTATAGAATTAGTCTGATTCAGTACTGTGGTACTTCTAAACTGCAACCCTTGAAGCTCTACCGACAGGTTGCTTAAAAGGTTGGTTGCTTTCAAGGAGGTTCACCAGCAAAGCAATGGAACCTTCAATAAAGTCACTACAACTTAAAGTTCTTGGTTACATGAACTGGTGGCTACGTGAACTAGTGCTTAGCCTGCTTAATGGAGGTGGCTTTTTAATAGATGTATAAAAACAATGTTTGATTGAACAATATTTGTGAACTTTTTGTGATTTGATTCCTCAGTTTTAGTAATTATAGCAATTTTAGTTGTGTCACCCACTGTGGTGTACCATTGAAATAATATAACTGTAATTGCTAAAGTGCTATTTTTTTATTTCAAATAAGATTGTACGAATATCTTCTAATTCATTTTTCTTAACCTATGTTGCCTCATGGATATGTAAAAGATCACTAAGTCACAGACCTTGATGTGGTTGTTTAGAGGCACAATTATGGACTCCTCATGGTGATCCAAATGTTGTTTTTTTTTCATATTGTTTCAAGATTTCTTGAACTTTTTATCAAAGGTCAAAGCAGACCTCCCAGTGTTGTGGTACTGTATCATGTGAGTGTTTATCAAAGATGTTGTAAAGTGTAATTGATATGCTAACATTATTTTACCCTACACCTGATTTGACAGTAATATCCTTTCGATTCTGAGGTGGGGGTAACATTACTGATATCTCTTGTTTGCATAGATTTATTGCCAATGCCTTGGGGTCATTCATTGTTTAATACAGAGGGGGGTATGTATCAACAGACATCTTGACTCTGATGGAAGTATAAGACTCAATCAACTGTTCATCCCTCAACACTGTGTTGCTAATTCTGTACCTCCCAGAAACTAACATCAGGCCCGTAGGGAGGGGACGGGGTGTTCAGGGGGCTCAGAAGATCCCTCCCAGTTGACTGAAAGGTCCACTCTAACGAGTGAACATTGAGAACCACTGCGAGCTAGGATAAGCTGCCTTTGAGAAGATGGTCTGCTAAATGCATAAACAACCCCCTCCCCACCTGCCCAAATTTCTGGATTAGGTGTGCTTTATTATCTCTATATAGAAAGAATCTTTCAACATTTGCTAATACTTCCTACATGGGGCTAATCTATTGTTGAGAGAGAGGCTATTACTATCCTTATGCTATACCTCCAGGTATAAGTGCATTAATTGACCTTGAGGGAAAAAAATATGTGGAACTATTTCTTTAAATACATACAGTACCGAGCATATTTTATGAACATACTGTATAACTATCAATTAACATTAGTCATTGATACTGTTTTTTTTTCTTTCTTTTCTATTTTTATCACATTTTTTGTCAACATAATTGCTGGCCAGAGATTTTTCTCCCATTTCAATTAAAAATATCTATAAATTTACAGTAGCTAGAGTTTGTAATACAATATGGCCAATTCCTGAAGTGCTAGCAGCAGCTAAAAGGTGTTTTCATAACAATTATCTCTACCACTTTTCGCCCACAAACAATAACAAATGATTTTGGCAATTAAAAGCTGCCATCCTTCCACCATTAGGGTTTGTACAGTAGATAGCCAGAATCAAGTTATTGTCTTCTTGTATTGGTCCCGAAGAAAGACTTATTTCCTATTGATATTGGTGTTTCTAGGGTATATGTTATATATGTTTCACAGTAAAAATAGAACATATTATAATCTTCAAATTATGTGGAAATTACCACATTTATGTTGGACATACAGCTATCAGCTTTTGAAAAAACGAAAAAACAAATTAACTGTGTTTGATCCTCTTTCTAATTTGGCCAAGGATGTAACTTGATAATTTGGGCTTTGTACCTATGTGTACAAAGTGTTAATAGTCAAGTCATTTTTAAGTTGAGTTTATACATATATTTGACATTTCCTCTGCCTGCAAATACTAGCCTGGCAGACAGGGAATTTAATGTGTTTGAAATACTTTAAAGTTTTATCTGTTTTATTTTAATACAGAAACAGAAACCTATGTTTACCAGCCTTAATGCCTGGAGGCCACTCTCAGACTCTAGGAGCTATTAGTCTGTGAATTGACACAAGATAAGGATTACCATCATTATGAGGGGGAAGTTTTATCTCAAAAGGTCACATTTGTTAATTCATTGCATTCATGAGTCATTGTGTTTTGACTGTTGTCTTCTCTGGCTAGGTTAACAATTTTTTTGACAGATTTATTAAGATCCTGTAATACCTAAACCTTACAGTGTTTTAAAAAGATGAAAAATGATGTACCTGAACCAAAAGCTGTTTTTTTTGGTGGTAGACTTTGTTCTCAAAATTGTTTTCTGACAACAATAAAACCACAAAATAACCTTGTCAGGAGCTATCTCATTGTGACGCCAAGCTGCCTTACTCTGTTACATTGGCTTCATGGTAACACAAAGCCAAACAGTAAATGAACAGCATTGTGTGTTATCACTCTTTAGAAAGTGTTGTTTGTCTCTTGGAAATACTGTACTATTTATAAAAAAAGAACTGCACACGCTTCATGTGGCCAATCTGGATACTTTGTAACAACGTACATAACTGGAAGAGAATGGAGTCATTTTGGATCCGTCATTTTTATGAAGTCATTCTTTTGTATGTATACTTTTATTGAATGTCTGTGCTCTAGATGTCACTGAAATAACTGTACAGTATATCATCAATGCCTATTCCTGAGTTAATAAGATATACTTTATGTTGAGATAACCTATTGGTAACTTAATTGGTAACTTACTGTATTGTAACTTATTGGTAACTTATGTGCTTCATTGTGCTCTATCTGATGCATCTCATGTTGGTTTCATTGAAATGGGTGTTACAGTAGCAATTGTATATTTAATAGCATTTCCAGCTGTAGTGTTATGCTTTGCTATCATGCAAGATACTATGGATAAGATAACTAGAGGTGTCATTAAAGTTCTTATCAGAGTCATTACCACTTTAATAATGAGATTCTGTGTCTTCTGTCTTCCTTTATAGAGTTCGTTTCCTGTCTTTCTTTTGACTGTAAGAGAAATTGGTACAGTAAATTAGGTCCTCTGTTCTGTAAGTTAGTGAATTCAAATGTTGCTTTCAATGTAAAACAAGGCATTAATTTAGATTTACCTTCTTATCTCCGAGGGCTATAGATGTTCCGATTTATATTTTAAATTGAAGGTTACAGTATTTGCATGTTTTTTTTGTATGTGTTTCTCTGGACATTTTTATACATTATACTGTACATCTACATATCTTTTTGTATGTATTTCCTGATAATAAGCAAGCTCCTTATTCTATTTGTGATAAATTTTATTTGTTCCCCAATCTGCTTGTTTTGATGATATTACACATTTCTACCTATTAAATGATAACTATATTCTTAATGAGTTTTGTTTAATATTATTTATTTTAACTCCAAGGATTGCAGTCATGATGTTATGACATATTGAGAGTCAACAAGCTACCCATGCCGCTGGCACCACGCCTCAAGGGCGGGGCACTCCTTGTGGCCCTAATCACCCTTACTGTCCATCTGTCAAGTGCACAAGGTACAGAAGTGCATTGTTTACAAACTCATTAAAGGATCATGTAAAGTTGAAAATATCCAAAAATTGGTATCAAGGGACAACTTGAAAAAAAAGGAAAGTGGGAAAAGAAATGATGATCGATGTATTGTTTTGGTACTGTGTTACAATATTATTGTGTTAAAATATTAATATAAAGGCTGGGAATAACATATTTATATGTTGTCGAGATCTGTCTATATACAGTACTGGATGGTCATTAAAAGAATGTGTGGGGGGTCATCTCTATCCAGTTTTTTTCTTGGATTTTGGGAATTTTTTTTCAACTTAAGATCGCTTAATAAACTTGCTTGTTTTGTTTTACATTACATACATTTATACAGTAACTGCATTTGGTCTTTTATCAAAAAACTTCAAGAAATTGCAACCCGTACTGTACATAGGTTGAGAATGACGGATATGAATCCAAAATGTAGTGATCAGGGGGAAAAAAAGACACCATGTCAAGCTTCATACTTTATGTCAATGTGTTGCCTGCTTTTTATGTAATGTCTTTTCTAAGAGGCCAGTGTGGCCATTTTTTCAGAGTGTCCGTACATCAAACATCCATGTGCACTCTGATTACACATTCTTATTCTCATACATACTGGGCCTTATTCTAGGCAGAAAAGTGTAAACCTTCGACAGCTATGTCTCTGGTTCAGATTGGATGCAATGTCTACAGAATATGCATAAAAGTATGGGGAAAACAGACAAAACAAAAGTTGAAACGTTCCAACATTTCGGACATTGCAGTCCTTTGTCAGGGTGGTTACTGAAATGTTACAAGGATAACACTTTGCGCTCACCACCAAGAACCACAGGCTTAAAATACAACATGGCGCCCAATCACGGAGAGGGTTTTCAGCAAAGATAACACCGAGTACCACCTGCAATCAGGCTACTTAGTAATTAATTAACATCTCTTTATAATTTCATATTTCAGATACCAAGCCAGTAATAACCTTAGACCCATCTGACATTGTTGCCTCAAGGAACCAACCTACAGACCTTCGGTGCCGAGCAACTGGCTCACCCAAGCCAAAAATCTACTGGCTAAAGGATGGTCGCATTGTGCCCACTGATGGGGAAGACTCAGAAAATCGCCGGTTTATTATGCCGAACGGCGACTTGACATTCCTCAGGGTAATCAATAAAAAGAGAAAATCCGACAGTGGGGTGTACCAGTGTGTTGCAGAGAACAGTGCTGGCAAGGCCTTTAGTAAAAATGCTACTCTGGAAGTTGGAGGTAAGCAACGTAATCATGCTATTTTTAATAGCAGCTGTTCTTGGTATACCCTGGTTTCAGAGCCTCTAACGTCTCTCTGTTTAGTGGCCAGCGAGGTTGAAATGAGGCTCTGGCCTCTCGAAGCGCTATTTCGGCTTCTGCCTCACTTCCATGTTAACGTTTTGTGATTAGCATGTGTCAGTTTGACGCAGTGCTTCCTTAGATGTAAACATCTCTTCGCTCGGGAAAACGAATTTACGAGTATGAAAAGCACATGAAAACCCGATTTAAAAACAACAACATTCAACTGTAAACCCATGGGATCATTACTGTAAAGTTAGTGACAAGAATCTGTGCATAGGAGGTCTGGAATAAAACATTTTCTCGGAATGAAAGCGCTTCAAGGAGGAAAAATCGCGGATAAGCTCGCAGTTATCCTCGAAATGAGTCTATCAAAAAACTCAAGGGGCAAATGACCAGTACAATTGCTTGCTTGGGATAGTTAAATCCACCATCGTTGAGGCAAGAGCAAACTTTGGGAATAAGCTGGAGGTTTCTCGTAGCCGGTCGGCAGCACAGAGAAGACATCTCACCGCTTGATGAATCATCAAGAGACTCCTTTTGAACATACTTTACATTTTTAATACTGGTAAATCCTGTAACTCATTTGGACTGCAAAGTACTATGAAAATTGTGATCAAAAAATATATTGCTTATCTACTTCATTCATTTAGATGTTTGTTATTGCGAACAACAAGAACTAAAAACCGGTTTTGACCTTTTGAACTTGAAGCGAAAATACAATAGAAAACTGTCAGAATTTCTTGGTTTCCATGACCACGTGTCAATTGGCCAATCGGCGACCAAGTTCAGATTCTGAACCTAGCTGAAGTCGAAATAGCGATTCGAGAGGCCAGAGCCTCATCTCAACCTCGCTGGCCACTAAACAGAGAGACATTCTAGGTTTTGGAACCTTTTTTTAAGGTTTTGTTTGTTTTTATAATGATATAGGTTCTCACCTATCCACTGTAAAAAAAAGCCAACATTACTTAGATGGATAAGTGAATTTTTCCATGTCAGGCATGCAGCCACCATATTCTTAGGGGAGATTTATAAATTCTTTTATAAGAAAAGACACTATTTCGGCACCTCATAATCTATTGCCCCCTACCCTCAAAGCTTTCCAGTTTTTACGAAAGCCTAAAATACAATCTTGTTAATCCCAAGACTACTTCTTTTAAAAAGCACACAAAATGATATATATTAAAGTGATATATATTATGTTCTTTACAATTTAAACTGTGTTTGTTTGTAGTGTAGTACATATGTAAAGCTAATAAAATAAAATAAAATAGAATAATTGTCCAATTATTTTGTGTGCATAGTTTTGAGATCAAAGTTCCGTGCTGAACCAAAAGACCTATCAATCACAATTGGTAACCGAGCAATCCTGAAGTGCAACCCACCCAAGGGCCGTCCAGCACCCACTGTGACCTGGCTCAAGAACACCAAGGCTTATGTCCCAGATGGTGTACGCATCCAGAAAGTATCGCCTGGCAACTTGGTCATCTCCATAGCACAGAAAGCGGACATGGGGACGTACCAGTGTGTGGCGGCCAATGCTGTGGGGCGAAGGAAGAGTCGTGTTGCTACAGTTACCATTAAAGGTGAAGAAATGTAATACTGCAAGCTATGGGGCTTGTGGTGGCATTAGGCTTTCTCCCCAGTGCATCTCAGCCTTCGTGCATGTCTCAGAATTCCCAATATTCAAAAACAAAACATTTCCGAATAACCCAGGCTAACAGGCTATCTTATCATTTGCTATCATTTTCTTATCTCCTGTTTTCATTGTTTTTTTTTTTTTTCTAATCTTCTGTTTTTATTCTATTTAAGAATCTCCCACTACAGCGCTATCTATAGATCCCAAGCAGATCACTGTCATCTCCGGCCAGTCCACCAGTTTTAGCTGCCAGTACCGAGATGGTCCCCAGGCGGCCGTGAGATGGCAGAAGAAAGGTGGAGACTTGCCGCTCAATCGTTATGTGACCACCCAGTCAGGTGAACTGCAGCTGTCTTCAATACAGCCAGGAGATGCTGGGGAGTACGTGTGCAGCGTGCCACTTGAGTCAGGGGTATTGAGTGTTTCAGCAAAGCTGGAAGTCCAAAGTAAGTACCATTTCACTGTTTTAACTAGTGAAATAAGAAAAGATAGAATAGGGAGCAGAAAAGGGAGCAGTAAGTCCCTTTACCATACATGTGGAAATCAGTGACTCAAAGAGCATAGAAGAAAGGGACAGAATAATTTCTTTTTTTCCCCTCTTTGTCTCCTTCACTTTGTTTGTGTAATTTCAACACACATGTCTGTGTCTAATGTCACTGCACTCTCTTTTTATAGTCAAAAGCAGGCTTTCCCAGCTTTCCCTTTTATCAGTATTATGTAGCAAGTATTTTTTAATACAGTACATGGCTGTAGTTCTGACACTTTTTATAGCAAGTCTTTCATGATTTTTGCGGATGATGCCTATATGTATAACCCTTCTTCACTAACCCCCTTTACCCCTTGTCAATGCATGGTGATGTCTGTTTTTATTAACCATTTGTCTTTAATGTTTCTTGTTGAAGGAGTTCTTCCCACTCAACCACAAGGTAACCCTCACTTCTTCCCATCTAATGCCTTATTTCACAAAGTATCATGGCATCATTATCCATTCATAACCCTGACGTCCCATCTAATGCCTTATTTCACAAAGTATCATGGCATCATTATCCATTCATAACCCTGACGTCCCATCTAATGCCTTATTTCACAAAGTATCATGGCATCATTATCCATTCATAACCCTGACGTCCCATCTAATGTCTTATTTCACAAAGTATCATGGCATCATTATTCATTCATAACCCTGACGTCCCATCTAATGCCTTATTTCACAAAGTATCATGGCATCATTATCCATTCATAACCCTGACATCCCATCTCATGCCTTATTTCACAAAGTATCATGGCATCATTATCCATTCATAACCCTGACGTCCCATCTAATGCCTTATTTCACAAAGTATCATGGCATCATTATTCATTCATAACCCTGACATCCCATCTAATGCCTTATTTCACAAAGTATCATGGCATCATTATCCATTCATAACCCTGACATCCCATCTAATGCCTTACTTCACAAAGTATCATGGCATCATTATCCATTCATAACCCTGACGTCCCATCTAATGCCTTATTTCACAAAGTATCATGGCATCATTATCCATTCATAACCCTGACGTCCCATCTAATGCCTTATTTCACAAAGTATCATGGCATCATTATTCATTCATAACCCTGACGTCCCATCTAATGCCTTATTTCACAAAGTATCATGGCATCATTATCCATTCATAACCCTGACATCCCATCTAATGCCTTATTTCACAAAGTATCATGGCATCATTATCCATTCATAACCCTGACGTCCCATCTAATGCCTTATTTCACAAAGTATCATGGCATCATTATCCATTCATAACCCTGACGTCCCATCTCATGCCTTATTTCACAAAGTATCATGGCATCATTATTCATTCATAACCCTGACGTCCCATCTAATGCCTTATTTCACAAAGTATCATGGCATCATTATCCATTCATAACCCTGACATCCCATCTAATGCCTTACTTCACAAAGTATCATGGCATCATTATCCATTCATAACCCTGACGTCCCATCTAATGCCTTATTTCACAAAGTATCATGGCATCATTATCCATTCATAACCCTGACGTCCTATCTAATGCCTTATTTCACAAAGTATCATGGCATCATTATCCATTCATAACCCTGACGTCCCATCTAATGCCTTATTTCACAAAGTATCATGGCATCATTATCCATTCATAACCCTGACATCCCATCTAATGCCTTATTTCACAAAGTATCATGGCATCATTATCCATTCATAACCCTGACGTCCCATCTAATGCCTTATTTCACAAAGTATCATGGCATCATTATCCATTCATAACCCTGACGTCCTATCTAATGCCTTATTTCACAAAGTATCATGGCATCATTATCCATTCATAACCCTGACGTACCATCTAATGCCTTACTTCACAAAGTATCATGGCATCATTATCCATTCATAACCCTGACGTCCCATCTAATGCCTTATTTCACAAAGTATCATGGCATCATTATTCATTCATAACCCTGACGTCCCATCTAATGCCTTATTTCACAAAGTATCATGGCATCATTATCCATTCATAACCCTGACGTCCCATCTCATGCCTTATTTCACAAAGTATCATGGCATCATTATCCATTCATAACCCTGACGTCCTATCTAATGCCTTATTTCACAAAGTATCATGGCATCATTATCCATTCATAACCCTGACATCCCATCTAATGCCTTACTTCACAAAGTATCATGGCATCATTATCCATTCATAACCCTGACGTCCCATCTAATGCCTTATTTCACAAAGTATCCTGGCATCATTATCCATTCATAACCCTGACGTCCTATCTAATGCCTTATTTCACAAAGTATCATGGCATCATTATCCATTCATAACCCTGACGTCCCATCTAATGCCTTATTTCACAAAGTATCATGGCATCATTATCCATTCATAACCCTGACATCCCATCTAATGCCTTATTTCACAAAGTATCATGGCATCATTATTCATTCATAACCCTGACGTCCCATCTAATGCCTTATTTCACAAAGTATCATGGCATCATTATCCATTCATAACCCTGACGTCCCATCTAATGCCTTATTTCACAAAGTATCATGGCATCATTATTCATTCATAACCCTGACATCCCATCTAATGCCTTATTTCACAAAGTATCATGGCATCATTATTCATTCATAACCCTGACGTCCCATCTAATGCCTTATTTCACAAAGTATCATGGCATCATTATCCATTCATAACCCTGACGTCCCATCTAATGCCTTATTTCACAAAGTATCATGGCATCATCCATTCATAACCCTGACGTCCCATCTAATGCCTTATTTCACAAAGTATCATGGCATCATTATTCATTCATAACCCTGACATCCCATCTAATGCCTTATTTCACAAAGTATCATGGCATCATTATTCATTCATAACCCTGACGTACCATCTAATGCCTTATTTCACAAAGTATCATGGCATCATTATTCATTCATAACCCTGACGTCCCATCTAATGCCTTATTTCACAAAGTATCATGGCATCGTTATTCATTCATAACCCTGACGTCCTATCTAATGCCTTATTTCACAAAGTATCATGGCATCATTATCCATTCATAACCCTGACGTCCCATCTAATGCCTTATTTCACAAAGTATCATGGCATCATTATTCATTCATAACCCTGACATCCCATCTAATGC
Organism: Nematostella vectensis; assembly: GCF_932526225.1. Taxonomy (NCBI): domain Eukaryota; kingdom Metazoa; phylum Cnidaria; class Anthozoa; order Actiniaria; family Edwardsiidae; genus Nematostella; species Nematostella vectensis. The sequence continues at coordinate 14,048,821 of NC_064042.1, read as the reverse complement.
CTTATTTCACAAAGTATCATGGCATCATTATTCATTCATAACCCTGACATCCCATCTAATGTCTTATTTCACAAAGTATCATGGCATCATTATTCATTCATAACCCTGACGTCCCATCTAATGCCTTATTTCACAAAGTATCATGGCATCATTATCCATTCATAACCCTGACGTACCATCTAATGCCTTATTTCACAAAGTATCATGGCATCATTATCCATTCATAACCCTGACGTACCATCTCATTTTTTTTAATTCACAAAGTATCATAGCATTATTAGACACATTCATATTCATTCATAACCCTAAATCCATCTAATTCTTTTTTTCATTGGTTATTATGATGCCAATCTAATGCCTTATTACACTGGTTATCATGGCATCCATATTCAACATACTCATATATTCTGTAAACCCCCCCCCCCCCCCCCCTATATGTGACACAAACATTACACTGACACATTCATTTGTTCATCTCTCCTACTTTGAAGTAGCCTGACACATTTACACATTCATGCTCTTACACTTCTTATTACATCTTTTATTACACAAGTTGATAAGTCTGGCACTCATGTATTTATGCCCATCCATAACCATAAGTCTGGCACTCACGTATTTATGCCCATCCATAACCTACCCCTCTTCCATACCTTTTATCACACAGATTAGCATGAAGCACTCACACATTCATTTGCAAGTACTGTACATGAATTGACATTACTTAATGATTTCCCTACTACACCACTCCCATTTCTTCTCTACCGTTAATCTGTTGTATCCATAACACCTACAGTATAATGTAATCATATTCAACAAGAGTAAACTATATTTAACAATTAGATTATGTGCGCAGATAAACCAAAATTAAAAAACTCTAGCTTCAAAACCTTGCAGTCTTTGTAACTGTTAGTGTCCTTTTGTAAGGATGGAAAATTCATTTACTAGAAAAGATTATGAACCAAATTTCTCGAATTTGAATCAACCTTTCTCGTCTCTTTCACCGGCTTTTTCACTACTCACTGTCTATGGCTCAATAGATAGTGAGTACGGGAGCTCATCAAATTGCGAGATTTGTGATAGTATGTGAGTTGATTTATACAAAATGACAATATAAACGGGATTAATCAAGGGATAAGTGATTAATTAGGGTTTAACAAGCTTTCCTGTAATCAAATTAGGTAAGAGTGATAATAATAATTACAGTCCAAAATATATAATTTTCTATTGGAAAAAACTTCCTTGACCAATTTTTTTGTATGTTTGTCAAGTGGTTTATATGGCAAATTAATAATTTAATAAGATAATTTAATTTTTTAATGTATTTTAATTTTTGTTTAATTTAAATAGCGATAAGTATTATGACTGCATGGTTGGAATCTTGTCAATAAGCAAAGCTTGATCCTTTAACCATTAATGATAAGCAAAAAACTTATATACCACTCCATGGTGCGTTAAACCCAAATCTGATGATACATTACTTTTTACCAGCCAAGCCAGAGATCATTCAGAGGCCTAAGGATGTGGTCATCGTGGAGGGTAACACCGCTCTGTTCACATGCAAGGCAACGGGCTCCCCTCTCCCCACCATATTCTGGGAGAAGAAGAGCAAAGGACAGCCCATGTTTCCCATGCAAGACTATGGAAGGTTTTTTGTCAGTAGCAACGGCGAGTTGAGGATATCTTCTGTAAAGAAAGAAGATGAGGGGGAGTATGTCTGCTCTGCTCTGAGCCCTGCTGGTCTTGGTGCAAGCTCCGCCCGTGCTATGCTCACTGTCTGGCGTAAGTATTGTTAGCATGCCACATTTCCTGCTTTTGAAAGAATAATGGGACTTGCTTTTAAACATTATCGATTGGGGGCTGTGTACTCCCAGTGGCTTAAATGCCTATGTTTAATGCTGGTACCATCTCACAAATCGTGCTAGCCAATCTGGAGCTTATTTTCAGTGTTTGTACTATACTTTGCCACATAACCAAAGTTGCATTAATATAGTAACACTTCTCCATTTTATGAAGACTGTGAGGCAGCACAGTGCAGATGTCTGCACAAGACCCCATTCAATTGGTAATCTAGAGCAATTAGGCAACGGCTACAGTTGTGGGTAAAGTTGTCCCTCATTACCTTCTGATAACTACTTTCAACAGGTGCAGCCGACACCCTTCCTAACATCCTGCGAAAGCCTCTGAATCAGACAGTTCAAGAGTCTGGTGATGCTGTGTTCACATGCCGTGTGGACGGTTCCCCTTCTCCCTCAGTACAATGGATTAAAAGGGATGATAGCATGAGAGTATTGAGAAACGGTTCCAGAGTCATTATCACCACTGGACCCTTGGCAAGACTCCGGATCAGTCAGCTCACCCTTGGAGATGCTGGAGAGTACCGATGCGTTGTATCCAATCAGCTTGGGTCGGTTTTTGCTGCTTCCTTTCTTACTGTCATTGGTATGTTTGCATTAATTTGCGCATGATTTATTTATAGTAGACTCAACCTTTGTTATGCTCGCTATATGGTGTAAATCCCGGGCATCTAAGTCTCTTTGCATCCTGTACCCTGATGCTTTGAATGTATGCTACTGTAGATACCACCAGAAGGATATGGTGCTTTCAAATGATACTGTTGCACTTTAGAAATGTTTTTTAGATGTGGTTTTGGTTTTACTGACTGTTCAATATCTCGATTAGACCTCTTTTGAAAAATCTTTAAATAGATAGGAATTCCTCTCTCCAAGGGAGGCTATAGTACTTTTGTTCTCATATCCCTAATTTAAGGAGATTCGATTACAGTTTCCCGAATTCCCAACCATCCTGTCAATCACAACTTGTATCTTCTGCTACAGGGATCCTTGTAGCTAGGGATGAACTTTATAGAAATGTAACGTGTTTACATTTTGCTGTTTCCATAGCAACGAAATGGTGAGCTCGTTAAATTCATTATTCGCGAAGAGCTGTTCGCTACAGGGAAATCTTTAACAAATAAGCTATAGTATATTGTACATCAGACCTTGTTCGACAATTAGAGGATGTTTTATTAAAATCTATAAGAGGAATTCCAAGATATTGGCGTATTTTTATTTCCAGTCACTCTGTTATTTACCTACTTTGAAATTCGCCCCGAAAAAAATCCATACACGGGCAAGGATTTTTTTTTTAACAATTTCTCTTTTTCCAATAACATACCAAAAATGAAAGAAATCGTTTTTGTTGATCGTAAGTTTTAGGGGCCATTCCGGGGTCTATTAGATACTTCCAAATTGAAGAAAATGAACTTTTTTGCTTTTTGGCCGCCAAATAAAGTTGCGCTGATTTATTTTCTTGTTGTTTTCTTAGAATAAAACTAATATATTGAGAAACATTCGAGTTAACTTTCAGCTCCATTGAAGGGTTGTAAGTAAGCGTTTAGACTTTGCGATGGCTCAATTGCTTCATTTCAGGTATTGTTGATTTTCAGGCTTTGAGAATAGCAAAAATCGTATCCCTAACTATTGATCTTCCTGTAGGCATTCCAACAACTGCTAGGGTGACTACAAGACGTTCAACCTCCACCAAACCCAAGACTTCCTCCATCTTCATCCCTGACCCGCCCTCTGACCTGATAGTGGACAAAAATATCACACAGAGTGCAGTACTCTTGCTGTGGACCTCAGTCAGTCACCCCCCTGAGTTTGCTGTAACCTACATTGTGGAGTATCAGAAAGCCAGCGATGCTGGGGGGTCATGGACGGTTGCTGCTGACTCTGTCACTGCCAACAGGTTAGAGAGTTAGTGAACTGTGTAATAATTGTCATTGTAATTGTTATTTTAAGTATTTTTTCTTTCCCATCCTTATGCACATGCTCTCAAAATTACTGTAGGTACTCAAAGTCACAAGTTTACAAGTAGTTTTTTTTACAAGTACAGTTTAGTTAAGGTAATTCTTTAGGTCTGAAAAAAAGGAAATCTGTCTGTTACAATCTTCATAGACATAATAACTTTCTTTAGGCGCATACTGATATTTTATATGTGTGGTTTTGAAAAGCAAGATGCTTACAAATTCAAATTTCAAGAAACAGTATGACGTAATGAAAGTAATGTTACCGAAATCTGATTAATTTTACCGAAAATCAACATATTTTTTTCGAGCTTGGTCAAAATCAAAGGATATTCATCTCTAAAATTTTGGCAAAGAAACGGGGGTTACTTTATTTCACCTGCACCTGAATATATAAAATCATTGGGTTTTGCAGTGATCTAAATCCTAGATCCTAGGATGATATAAATTGGAATAACATCAGCTTTGCTCTATGTTTACCCTCATAGTTGTGCTTATTACGCACATAGTGTCAGACCCTTTTTCTTTTGCCGTTTAAGTAGGTAAGATGGCTTGGTCTTCAGGCTGGACCAATGTGTGCGTTTGTCGTACTATTTATTAAGTCATCGTAACCATTTGTACTCATCTTGTTGATTTTTGACGGTTTTCTTGTATAGTTAGATTTAAATTTCATTTGTTAGAGTTTTTCCTTGAATTGTGTTCTTTGAGAGATGTCCCTTTGAACTGATTTAGTCAGTCCGCATTCCTTTCTTTTTATAGTGGTTATATTTGATACGGAGTGTTCCTTCAATAGTTGTACTCACTTTCTTGTCCATCTACAGGTACTGGGTGACAGGACTGCAGCCGGGTGTGCGCTACATGTTTGCAGTGCGTGCGAGATCACCAGAAGGCTCTAGCATCCAGACTACAACTATCAACCCTGTACAGACATTACGGGAAAACACAGTGCCAGTACCGCCCCCCACCAAGCACAGGAATGAAGGCAGGGATAACACTGTGGATAGAGGTGGAAAAGTTTATGTACGGTTACACCCCATGGCTCATGACAAGATCAACATAACTTGGAAGGTAAGAATGTTAGCAGTAAGGAGGGAGGGAAAATACTGTGGATAGAAGTGTTTTCAAATACCAGCAAGTACTCACAAGTTTGTCTTTTGTTTGATTTCAAGTTCCAGTTGATTCTCGCTGCAATGAGCATGGCATTTGTCTTTAGTCCGTCTGTATAGCGGGTATAGTGGAATTTGAAACTCGACCATACCCAAACCCAATGTCTTTACAAGAGCGCCATGCTCTTGTAACAGTAAAAAAAACATCCATTTTTTAAACATTGCTCCAAGCTCATTCTCTGTTTCCTCTTCCAGCAAATAATGGCCACACCTCAGACCCCTGCTGGCTTCTACGTTCACTATAAGCGCCACGGAGAGAATAGCGCATATCGCCAAATTGCTGTGTTTGGCGAGGGCGTGCGTGAATACGTCCTGGACGGGCTTCAGTCCAATACAAGCTACGTCATCCGTATACAGGTGTTCTTTAGCAAGCACAAGGGACCGAAGAGTGACCCAGTGAAGAGTACCACCTTGAGTGAGGATGAAGGTGGTAAGTACTGTAAGCTAAAACTCCCTGGATCCTCCGCTCCCTGGGGACCTCATCTCAGGGAAACACAATATGTTACTAAACAAATTCAGAAATACTGTTTGCATAGAATTTCTTACCTGTTATTTCAAGTTTTTTTTTTACCGCTACTCACTATGCTGGTTTTAACACATTTTTAAATGAGGCCCCCACCCACTGGCGGCTGCTGTGACAATAATGATAGCGACACAAAAATTGAATTGAAGATACAGTTTGATTTTACGATCGTTCGACAGAAACAGATCTTGTATTGTAATAAAGTTATTGCTGTTGTGTCACCCCCTCCCCCCACGGCGCTAAAACGAGCATTTATTGTAAATAAGAAACTAAATAACTCTCTAAACTCACTGATCTTTTTCTAATAGGTGCTGTTCTGGGCGCAAGCGGCCATAACCTGCCCCCAACCGGGAGTAATGCGGTGAAAGTGATCCCTGCCTCGGGTGGTGATACGTGGTCTAAGGTGAAGGCGTTTGTAAGGCAGCCCTGGTTCATAGCAGTGTTGGGCGGGGTTTTCTGGATCCTTCTCTTGGTCCTTGTGTTGCTGCTGTACAGGCGAAGGAAAAGACACAAGAGGGCCCACTCTGTACACAAAAGAGGTGAGCACCTGCCTAATGGTCCATCATCTTTAAGTCTAATTATGTTTGTGTGTGTTTTGTGGCGCAAAGATAAAGTTTTGAGATTTTTTTAAATGACACTAACTCCATATTTAGGAAACTATCTCGTGCTCTGAAGTACACTAAGCATTTTATTTATTATTATTGTTATTTTTTCCTCGCTGGTTTGCTAGTCAAGCTCAGCTCAATCAGATACTATACGTTTCTCACATCCTCATTGGTTTACTTCACATACATTTCTCGCGTCCTTGTTGATTTGAATTGGCTTTCTTTACAAAACTTTTAAGGTGGTCTCTCTAGGCACCTTGCACTGTCAAGGGGCAACAGGTTTTCTGCTTTTTGTGTTAAAGTAGGAACGACACTGATAGCAAGGAGAGCGTTACTAAATACTACTTTTTAAGCGTTAAATTCTTACCTAATTTCGATGAAATGTTCTGATAGTCTTGTTTTTATTCGAAAAGAAAAGATACCATAATTCAGCCGTTCATATGCTGCCTAGAACATATTGGTTTTCGAGTACAAGTTATGTAAAAGTGCATGTGTAAAGTAATAACACATAAACTCTCTGACCTTTCATATCTTCTCAGCACGCCCCTTAGATGACTCTAACCGCACGCCCACAAGCCCCGCAGCACCCATGACCCTGTGGATGGATCAAACCCAGCCGACAGATGTGTCCCACCTAGCCAATAACCGGACAAGCGCATCATCCCTGGAGTGTAGCCGGCAGATGACCAGTTGCTGTGCCCGTCGAGGCGGGTCCAGTGCAAGCATTGATTTTCCTAATAAGATTCCACTGAACTCCCTTGCAGGTAAATTGATCATGCTTTAGTCGAGCTCATTGTCACACGTCAAGGTCCACCCCTCTCATTACCTCAGGGACAATGAGAGAAAGACCCTGGCGATGGCTGGTCGATTGACCGCTTAAATAAGATATACTACCATGTCACCAGTTTACCTCCGGTCGATTAACAATCTCCGGTGATTTTTTTTATGAGAAACTTATTCAAAAATATTTCAAATTTGTAAAAGTAGGGGGTGTATTGGAGTATCCGTGGATACGCGGATTTTTATAGATTCTTTTGTATCTTGTCGGTTGAGGTTTCCATCGGCCCCCTGTAAGTAAACTAGTGTGATTGTCGCTTTAAAAGCTAACAGCATTGAAAGTCGCGATTTCCATGATCAAAATAACTACTGTCTGGTAGTGACGTGAACATGTTTTTTTTTTTTCTAGGAGCTCGTCTTGGAGACTTGAACCACCTGAGCGGATCAATGGACTCTAGAAAATCGGACAAGACCAACAACGTCCTTCAAGAGCAACAGCCCAATAACCAGTACAGAGAGATTGTCAACAAGAGTAGCAAGTTTGCCGACTTTGTAGAGGCCGGTAAGTATGTAAATGCTCAGTTGTCGAAATCAATAATTAAAGAAAATTGAACAGTCACTCCCTTTTTACTGTCTATATCTAAAAATATGACTGTCTATTTTTGCAAGGACATCTGTGGTTGAAGTGTGCAATACGCTGACCACACTGGGCCACCCACGATTTCACAATAACCTCGGGATCACAAGCATTTTTAGAGAGCGGGGCTAATGTCATTAAATAAAAAAGGTTTACATTATCGGAACTAGCAATTTTTCAACTTTTGAGACGCTTATTGATATTTTGCACTGACCTAACTGTATTCAACGGGTTCAAACACACAGTAACATCAAAGTAAAGTGTTTTAAACGTTCCCGCTGTGTCTGCTAGGCTCTACAAGCTCCAGATGCAGCAAGAGCGGCTCAGAGCACACCCTCCCCAGGGATCATGTTAGAGAGGAGGTAGACGTATCTCCCCTGGCCTCGACTCACCAATTCCTTAAACGAAAGAAAGATAATATTGGCAGAGACCCTAACAGGACGCCTAGCGAGTCAAGCGACACCAGTAAAACCAAGCCTAAACTTAAGGTAGGTCACACAACTATTATAAAAGCTATTGCAATACCAAGCCTATTCTTGAGGCAGTTTATACATAACCCATCCTGAATACCTAGTGACTGTCAGGAATACCAGTTAAACCAAGCCAAATAATATGGTAGGTAGTATGGTGGTATTTTAGGGAGCGTATGTGATCACCCTGTTGATGGTCTAGGATGAGCTGTTTTTTATTATTATTTTTTTTGGGGGTACACAAGAGCCCTTGATACCCACACTTCTGTTTTCGTTCAACATTGGAGACAAATTATTTGAAGAAAACAGAAGATAACTGTCAGATGTAAAGTTTTATACTCAATTCACCAAATTCTTTTTAAAACTTCCCCAAAACAGCCGATGGTATTTGATGTTTTCCACACTTGGTATTTTGCTAGGATGACATCATTGATGTTTACTTTGTTTGATCTTTGCAGATTCAGTCATTCGAGATGGCGGGTAACACCCCAAATCCGACCACCACTACCTTTCACACTGACCCGCCACCCACTTACGAGGCAGTGCTGAAGGAGACGGAACTGGAAAAACAGAACATCGATGAGGAAGGCAAAGAAACAGTGCAGGTAGGCACATTACATATGTACCCAGAACGTAAAAGATAAAGTCAGTCGAGTAGTTTTATAACTTAGCAGGTAATGGCACATCCCTTATGTACCTAGAACATCGATAAGAAAGTATGCTGGTAATGGCACATCCCATACGTACCTAAAACATCGTTAAGGAAGCTAAGGGAGTAGTGAAGATAATGGCACATCCCATATGTACCTAGAACATCGATAAGAAAGTTTGCAGGTAATGGCACATCCCATATGTACCCAGAACATCGATAAGGAAGCTAAGCGAGTAGTTAAGGTAATGGCACATCCCATATGTACCCAGAACATCGATAAGGAAGGCAAATGAGTAGTGAAGGTAAGGGTACGCCCCATATGTACCCAGAACATCGATAAGGAAGCTAAGCGAGTAGTTAAGGTAATGGCACATCCCATATGTATCGATAAGGAAGGCATAAGGAAGCTAAGGGAGTAGTGAAGATAATGGCACATCCCATATGTACCTAGAACATCGATAAGAAAGTTTGCAGGTAATGGCACATCCCATATGTACCCAGAACATCGATAAGGAAGCTAAGCGAGTAGTTAAGGTAATGGCACATCCCATATGTACCCAGAACATCGATAAGGAAGCTAAGCGAGTAGTTAAGGTAATGGCACATCCCATATGTACCCAGAACATCGATAAGGAAGGCAAATGAGTAGTGAAGGTAAGGGCACGTCCCATATGTACCCAGAACATCGATAAGGAAGCTAAGCGAGTAGTTAAGGTAATGGCACGTCCCATATGTACCCGATACTTCGATAAGGAAGCTGAGTGCAGATATTTTTTTCCAGAATAACATCCTCTTTAACCCCCCTCCCCTAATAAGATATGAAAATATTTTCTTTTCTTTTCCAAGGAAATGCCAAAAGCTATGACCCTTGCCGAGGCTCGCCGCTTACGCCCGCCCAGCCCCCCTCTCAGCGAGCGCAGCTGCAAGACCACCTCCAGCTGTGGCAGCCGACGGAAGAAAGTCCTGAAGCCACCACCTCGCCTCGCCATCTTGAACTGGGCAGACCTCCTGCCTCCTCCTCCCTCGCACCCTCCACCCAGCAGCCTGGGGTCACCGCCACCTTCCCCACCCTTCAGCATGAAGTCTGGTATGACTGGGATGAGCGGCATGACGGGAATGAGTGGTATGACCGGTTTGACTGGTTATACCGGCTACACAGGATATACCGGCATGACAGGAAAAACTGGTAAGTTTATTTCCCAGCCATGTATAGTGATATCAAACACTATGGACTGTTTTACTTTATTTGCCTGGGGTAAAAACTTCGCGTGTCCAGCACTAAGTCTGATGTAGAGTTCGACCCGATTCATACGTCGCGCTTATGTCGCTCCGAATCTCTGATTATTTGAATTGGGTGCATTACCATTTTGACTTCTAAACGAAATTCTGCATGGCGCCGAGGTACAAAAGCAACACCGATTCAAACGTCTATCCTTTTTTTGTGCCTAATCAAATGCTGTTATTTGATTCGCTGTTCACATCACGTCAACTCTAACTGCTCTCTTGATCACGACTTATTTAGTGCGACTTCTAAATCATTGTCGGGCCTAATGCACCATGCACCAAGTTCATCGCGACAGGAGCGCAACGTGACTCGTGCCTTGGCCAAGATTGTTTAATTTGCACCCGCGTGAATGCTGCATGCCACTCGCCCTGCCGATCATTGCGTTACCACTAATTGTCACTCTCTTTCACCAGGCATGAGCGGCAAGACTGGGATGAGTGGCGTGACGGGGGATTCTGGGATGTCGGGGATGGGTCGTCGCCATACGCCCAGGAGACCGACCTCGCCCTCGGCGCTATCAGAGTCGCACGCGTCTGCCGACCCCAGGGTAAGACATTGCAGTGATTTAGATCTTATGTTATCAAGGTTCTCACATCAGTGCTGAAAAACGCAAGACAAGTTCCAGTGCCGCGCGGTTAAACCAGCCTTTTTGTTTTGAAATGGCGGCTTTTTACCGGCAAACTGTCACATTTTGGCGAATGCTAAGAAAACTAGACCAAACATAAGGCTATAATTTTCTTTATGACTCCCTCATTATCACACAAATCTGTCATCTTTTGTACAGTATGGTTTTAATGCTGTAGTTAGTCAAATCAGCGACTGAAGTCAGCCTTTCGTACCTTTACTCGAACGATTCAACACTACGATTGTGCTTGTTTCCGCCAGAGCACGCGCATGCGCACACGTTATTCAGCACTGTCGGTTCTCACTTGGACGTTAGCGCGAGCGCAGCGCACGTATTTTTCCGATTCTCACTGGAACGCATGAACGAGCGCAAGAGAACGCAACTGCTTGATTTTCTTGCGCTTGTGTTTGACCGATGCTCACTTGTGTCGCGCTTCCGTTTTGCTTCCGTTTGCGCTTACGCTTGCGTCCTAGTGAGAACCAGCCGTTAGGAATCTTACGCAACGACGGCGGAGACGGCTAGGGGAACGTGACCATAGAAATGCTTACATTTTGCTTAATTCTCAATCCTGAACTAGTCCTGATAAAATTAACTTGATTGACGTAAAAGATATCACTTCGCCAGGCTGAAAAAAACTACATAATGATTAATGACAAGTTTCAGAGGTATAACCCAACAATTTATTCCTTATCATTCTAATCATTAAAAAATTATTACTTTTCCTATTTAATTAATGAAAATAGAAGCGAGCCGTTTTTGTTGTAGGCAATTGTAGTTCGTTAGTGATATCTCATTTGTCAAGAGTGTCATATCCTACGGAAACACAGGTAACGCAAGTCGGGTCAACGTGTGATCTTGCGCCCTGTTGTAACCCACTCTTTGTGTCACGCAGACTCCAAGCTCTGCCCGTGGCAAGAAATCAAGTGGCAAGCGGCCCGGCAAGGCCAAGCCCGTGCCTATCGACCTGGAGGGCATCACAAGCGACATCATCATGCAATGGGCGGAGAGCGTGACCAACACAAGCGGTTCCGACGAGGACAGCCCGTGCTCAAGCCCGTCACGCAACTCAGGGCTCAGCGAAGGGTCTTTCTTTACCGACGCAGACTTCGCGAACGCCGTGCGGGTGGCGGCCGAGTGTGGCGGCTTTAACATGGAGACGTACGGTCTAATGGACTCGCTGGGTTACCCTCCGCCCTATTCAGGCAGCTGGAAGCGAGGCAACGCCTCTAACGCGAGCGACGCAAGCGGGCCTATCCTCAATCCCGCGCCGCCGAGGAAAGCTGCGCGCAATCGTTGGGAGACTGGAAGCGAAGGGGATGTCGAGAACCTCCCCCCTGTTCGTGTCAGGCCGAGGTTTACACGTCGAGGACCTGGATCCGAGGGCGGTGGTAGCACAGGGACCCCGTCGGTAGGATCAAGTCGCATGGCTAGCGATATGGGACTTCCCAATATCTCCCGCAGCCCTGTCCCCATAGTACCCTCACAACCGCGTAGACCTGTTCCCAGAAACGCGCGGAACGCCAACTCCCCCATCACGACCACGCCCAGTGTAGTGGTGCAACCGCTGAAAAAGACGTCAGCGATCGGGGGCGTGGACCCGGTGCAAAGACTTGTACCTAAGAAGAAGTACGCGATCGTCAAGCGGATTCCGCAAAGCACGGACTCGGCTCAAGGCAGCGACTATAACAGCTGTAGCATGAGCAGTAGCAAGTCAAGCACGAGTACCGCTAGTACGGTCAAGACCAGTACAGTCGCCGACTCTGACGGGGGGGTAAGCTAGAAAAAAACTCCTTAAAGCGGACACCAGTGGGTAGAACACTAGCTATTTTATTTCATCGTGCCATTCTTCCCCCGACAATACTTAACGGCCCAAGTGTTTGCTTTGACAAGCCGCCCTCTATAACGGACATCTCTGGATCTTATTTTGTTTATATTGTTGCATTAATTTATAGAAATACTGCTAATAAGTTATGTACATAACAGAATTTTAGTACAAAGGCTCCTCAATATGGGGACGGAAAGGGATTTTAGTGCGTTCAATCATTTCGGCATGGTGACATTATTACCTTCCTTCCCTCCCATACAAACACACTTTCACTCTCTCAAATCAAATACCGCGTGTTGAGTGTTTCTTCATTGTTTTTGCAGTCCGTGGCGTGAGCTGAAAAAAAACACAGGATGACCAAGTAAGACCTCGAAGCCGCGCGTCACATGCTTGCCGTGGTCTAGCGGTCATTCGCTTGTGTATTCCTGCTTAATTCGCGGGAATGGGTTGCCTGGTGATGATCCACCGTTCAAGAAGCCTTGGTTAGAACAAGCCTGAGCTGTTCCCCGGGCATTCTTTCTGGCCTCTCGGAGAGGTTCGTGTTCTTTCGGCCTTGACTCGGAAGGCCCGACATATATTCGTTGTGTTGTTGGAAAGACATCGTTACCTAAAGAAACTCCAAATAACGGAAGGTGTCACAGACTACTCGACCTGCGTATTTTAATGCTTTCGCTAATGGTTGTTTTTAACGCCGAGGATTTATTCGTATACATAATATGAGAATTGTGTTCTCTGACCTCGCACGGACAGTGAAATCAGTGAGGCTTAGATAGCCATGGTTACCACTTTGGTTGCGATGGAGCTAATGACGTCAGAAAACTCCTCGTTCCTTCGCAAAAACTCTGAAGTCGTTGTTTGAGACATTTTTTTTAAAGCGTGGACACCATTTATTAGCAGGGTTTGCAGGGAATGATGGGAACTACGCCCCTCCCCTCAATCTATGATTGACGCCTGCTTTCGAGAAAGGAATCGAATTAGAAGAACATTGTGTAAACACTTCATATATTTTTTTGCCGATAAAAATAGGATATATTAGCTAATTAATAAAATAATAATGAACAAATGTTATAAAGAAAGCCAGGTTATTTGAGCAGAGAGCACAGCTATTTAACAGTAGAGTGTAATTTTCAGCGTTGGGTTGATTGTACAGAATACTTATATTGATATAACAAATATAATAAATATTCTAGAAATTATGTTTGCTTCGTGGCTGGATTGCACATCTGATACATTTTAGATGTCGTAAACAACTTTGTTTTGGTTGAAGCCCTCCTAAGGCTAAAACTACAGAAAAGCTTTCTTAGCCCTAGGCTCTATTCCCTAGCCGACGTCGGGCGTTGCTCCATTTAGTCGTAACTGTCGTCTGCAAAAATAAACGACTATATGGAAACACTCGATGGGACTACCCTTAGGCCGATACGACGGAAGCCTGCAGTTCTGTGGGAACCAAGGCACCGGGGGCGTTATCGGGGGGAATTACGCGGACTATCTGGCCGGCGTGCCGCACGCGGGAGATGCCGGTGTATACAGTCTTGCCGTGCACCCAAAATACAGCACAAGGGTATCAGTCTCTAACAGGAGGTTGCTGTCTGCTCGGGTAGTGCCGAGGCGGTCTTTCTGAGGTTGGTAGGCCCTCGGAGAACGACATTGGCGAATCTCTTAACGCACTCACTGTCTGCGCGCCACAACTCGAGGCTTCGGTTAGCAACGCCACCAAAGCTTCATAATTCACCCATCGGCATCGCAGTTGACTTGTCTCGCTTAGCAGCGGCTGCTACCTCGTGCATAGCACTCCACAACCGGTCTGCAATCATCTTTGTGCATACGCGCAGTGTGGAAAAAGGCCGCCTAGATCTAGATCACAGCAAGCCGCTAGCTGTGTAGCCAATGGCGAGAGAGCCGGCGCAAATGTACGCCAACTCGGCGTTCTTCTGCGTTTTGCTGGGGATGTAGTAGTCGGACAGCTCAGGAGCCCGCATCGACTACAGGGATTGTTTTGGTCGGGTCTGGTTGTAGAGTTTGATCACGTAGTCAGTGTCGGTGAAGTTTTGCTTCGCAAGGGCCCCTCTCGCGACTTTGCGCTTGCCAATCGAGGACTTTTTGTCGCCGCTGTTGGTAGCGTCCATAGTCTCGTTGGTATTTCTCGAGGGCCTTGTCGTGCCTCCCCTTCTCAGCTAAGGCAGGGCTCTCATCGTACGACAGGAACTTTGCGAGGTAGTTGCCACCAACGAATGCAGTCGCGTTTAGGACGGCGCCACCAACCAAAATTGCGATGGAGGCCATCGAGTAGTGTGTGATGCTGTGTACGTGAACACGAGTCTAATACAGGGCCTACACAAGACTACATGGGCAGGACCTTCTGGTCCTCAAGGTAACCCTTCAAAGCGGCAGCACCCGCAACGGCGGCAGTCATTTTTGCGTAGTTCATGGCGTTCGCGGAGGGGTCTTTGAAGTCTTCGCGCAAGACCTTGCGCCCAACCCAGCCGATATGACTGCGGCGTCGGTGATGGTCTTTGTAATCTTGCTTTGCTGCGTCGTCGACATTGCGATATACGGATATGGGTGGGGCTCTCGTGTTTAAATGTCTGCTTACTCCATGGCTAACAGTCGAGATTTGCATTGTCCGGGTCGGCTCGCCGGAACGGCAAGCGGTGGTTGCTGTGCATTTGCGGGCGGAGTCACGTCGTCGCTTTTTGCTGTGGGTGTACGAGTGAACGCGGCAGCTAGCTCCCGCCTACATGTGTAGAGGCCGATCAATGACACTAGAAGACCAGCGACCCCGATAACCGAGCTAGCCGACCAAGCAGAGTTGCTTTCCGGGACTGGTGTGTTTGTCATAGCCCTCGCGTCCCTGCGACTCGCTAGCGACCGGCGACCCAAAGTTTCGCACAGCTTTTTTCTTCGCTCTGTTAAGTCGGTTCCACTTTGCCAAGCGCCTCCCAGCTTCGACTCGTCCAGGGTGTTTAGGTCAGGTCGCGGGTGGTTCGGGGCTCGTGATTCTCTCCACTTTCTCACGTGCAGGTTCATGAGCAGTTTGTTCCGCAGCTTGTTCGTCAGATTCCGCGAGCTGAGCACTAATACTTCCTTGAGGTGTTGAAAAAGTGGCAAGCTTTCAAGTGAGCGTCTACTCTGGGATGGCAGACTCGCCATCTGGTGAGTCCGCGACTGCTACCTCGTGCATACTAACGCCGTTTGTGTTCACATGACGTGCTACGTGTAACGCCCCGACGGCTAAAGCCATCAAACGACCGCAGCGTAGAGACAGGCTTCCGCACAATGTGTGGAGCTCGTTGTTGATGATGTAGTCGGACACGAGGTCATTGTGAAGATCGATCACACTGTCTATCGGCAGCGTCATGCCTACTAGCTTGGTCGTAAGCTTCAGGAAGCTGTCTGCCAGGGCGTCTGTAGTCCGGCTGGCTAGAGCGGTCTCGTATCGCTTCTCGTACTTTCTCACCTCCTCGGCGCTCATGCGTTTGACTTCGTCGTGAGTCAGGGCCTTGCCTACCATCTCTCTCGACTTCCCCGAGGCTACGAGAATCGCGAGTTTGCTCTTGCTGGCTGCGTCGAGCAGTCCAACGACTCGATGTCTGCGGCGCCCCCCTCAAGAAGACTCTCAAAGTATTCGTCGCTCATCATGGTACACGTGTGTTGTCAAGTGTGATCAATGCGTTTTCGTGGGCGGTGATTTACTGCGCTTAGCGTTCAACTAGGGCGATGGTATAAGGGTGACGCAAGCAAAACTCTAACTTCGAGAACTTTTTCGTCTTGAGGGCCTTCATGTACTCTTTCATCTTCTCTTCTGAGAGCTCCGCGCCGTAGTCATGCAGGATAACTTTCATGTCCGCCTTGCTCGGGGTATAGAAGACCACCAAGGCTGCGATGTTCTCACGGAGCGGCTTCGTGATGCTGGTGAGCTGCTGCGTGATCACCCACACGCTAATACCCACGTGGCGCGCGCTGAACGCCAAGTTGACGAGCTGGTCAGAGCGCCTCTTTACGTCTTTTGAGGCCACACAGTCGTCGAGTATGATAAGCGTATTAGTGCCTCCGAAGACAGCGGAGACAAACCTCAGCAGTATGTCGATCTGACCCGCCTCGTGACGACAAACAGACGATCGTCTCCCTCGCCGAAGCCTTCGTATGTTTTGTTGTAGACAAAGGTAGGGCACACGAGTACGATGTAGTCAAACTTGCCCCGGAAAGGGCCGCGCAGCCGGTCCACTATGAATCGGGGCTTCCCGCATGACGTCGGGCCCACAATGAGAGCGTTAAATAGGACGTTTTTCGGATCCATACCGTACTACTGTGCTCATTATTGTACGGACTCTAGCTGTCCGTTCATAAGGTTCATTTGGGCGTCGGTCACCACAAACACGTGACAGTTTACGGTAACTGTGCCGCTTGCCGTGCGTTTTATCTCGAGATGCCACCGTCGCGGGTGTTGACCAATCGGAGACCGCCCCCATGGATAGCATTGTCGTCCGTCTTTCGAAGGTCGATCCACAGAGCAAACTTGCTATCGCCATAGAACGACTCGGGGCTGACACTAGGCGCTCCGCTGCCGCTGACGAACCGCCTTTTCGCCTCCCTCCAGAAATCCGTGGGGCGTAGTCCCTGGCTGAAGACCTTGTTTGGCATGCCGTCGATTGTAACGCGAACGCTCTTGATGTCGGGGCACACGAACTTCTCAGAGTCGCGAGCCCCTGCCGTGTACGGCTCCACTAAGAGGAGCAACAGACCACTCATAGACATTCGCGGCAGGTTGACACTCTCGTTGATTATGCTGTCCGTCCCGTTGCTAATCACGAAGGTCTTGTGGAGGTTTACTTGCTCGTAGAAGAACGTTGTGCCGTTTTGGTAGGCGGCGGCTGCAGACCGGGCGAGGTTGTCGTCCCTCAGGCTTTCGTATTCAAGCTCTAGATTTTTGATGCCGTAGGATAATTTGGTAGCATCGCTTCCGACAACTACCTGATCAACCGTTGCGAGCGTGATCTCGAAGAGCAGCGCCTCGGAGAGCGCCCTTGGGTACAGTACACCGTGGTCCGTCAGCAGAGAATGGTCTAGCGGGATGGTGTACTTCGCCCCGTGGGCGGCGTTTAAAGCGTTCTCCTTGGCGTTACTAGCCGCTTTATCGCCAGCCTTGGAGCGAAGCTTGACCATGTTTTCTGACTGTATGCCCTGCTCCAGGCGGTCCTCTCTCTCGACCTTGGACAGGTGAAGTTCCTCATACGTCTTGAAGACATCGTAGCGGTTGGTGTCCTGGAGCGTTTCTCCTGCAAACGTGATTTTCAGGCGGCTCACGAGATTTCGGCCGACGTTGTTCACGACGGTATTATTTGCTTGGTCTGAGATGGAGAGATCGAAACCGACCCTCAAGGAGCCAGGCAAAAGCGTGACGCCTTCCGATTAGCATTGGACATATAGCGTCTCGCCGGGGGAAGCCGTCGACGGGTTAAGAGTGACCCGGTGAACAGTTCTCTCGGCTTTCAACCCCAGAGGAGTTCTGGGTGTTCTTTCTGGGTGTTCGTAATACAGCTTCGCAACCTCGGCAAAGGAGGTTGGACTAAACCAAGACAGCTGTTCAATGAGAACGGGGGCGTTCGACAGGACGTTGCGAAGCTGAAAGGCTTCAAGCTGGCAATGGGATATATGGCAGTGATAGACGCGGTCATCCAGGAGAAAACAGAACGAGTCCAAGAGCTGCAAGGGGTGGTAACCACAGACAGGGAGACCATCGACGACCGTAACACGTTAGAAAGTCGCCGCCAAGAGGCCCGTGAGCGCAACGAGGAAAGGCTATCCGAGATTGACGAACTAGAACGCGAAAACCGAGAGCTCGAGAACCAAAAGCCGCTCAGAGAGCGTATCAAAGCCATCTTCAAAAAGTACGGCTTTACCGTCACCGCTATCGGGTGGCCGTAGCGACGACGATCGCGGCCATTGTGACGTCGCTCGGCAAGTTGCTCTCCTCCGTGGCCAGAGGGGTCGGTAACGGGCTTAAGGCTATCGGGAAAAAGCAAGGCGAGCTTTTCCCTGGGCTAGTAGGCAGCATCGCGAACTTCGTGTTTAAGGCTGCAGGAGAAGCGGTGAAATTCCTTGGCGAAAATGCGTGGCTGCTCATTCTAGCCGTAGCCGCGTTCTTGGTTCGTCGAATGCAAAGCAATCATCGGAACAAGTAATACGCCGCTGCCACCGTGAGTGCCGGCAACCCCGCCTTAAAGGCGGTGTGGTCACTTTTTTCGCCCGGTCCGGGCGATGTCATGCTGCGCATACGCGAAGAGGGGGCAGGCGCCGCGCCCTCTGCGTGCACTACGGCCTTGCTTCGCACACCGCGGTCGTTGGTCACTTGTTGCACCCTAGGATGCCCACCAGCCATGTTATGAGCACCGACTGGCTTTGTCTCGGTGTTGATAGCGTTTGCGCTGAGCGTCATGAAGTCTGTGGCTTTCTGCAGTTTATTGTTGCAGCCCACGACGCTTTGCGTGTTTATCACCAGATCGCTCGGCATCAGCCACACTCCTGGTGCGACCGCAAGACTCAGTCTCACCTTGGCCTCCTGCACTGCTAACTGGTACCTTTGCACGCTTTTAGCGATGTCGTTTTCTATGATCGCGTCTTCAAGCAGCTTCGTGAACTCCGCCTGCTCCTCCATGGCCGGCCCACCGGCCCCGGCGATAAAGGAACGAACGTTCACCTGCGCGCCAAGCACTTTGAAGACGAACGCCCCGACCGAGCGATCGAGTCTTCCTAGCCCTGCTTTTGTCAGCCCCTCAACTTTGGGAGGCGCAAACCAGCTATATTGCACGCCCCCGTGGTCGTCGTTGCGTATAAAACCCACCTGCTTCCCACTATTGTACGTCCCACCTTCGTCGCTAAACAGATTGAGGTGGCTCGGGTACTCGTCCGCCGCCGTGTCGTAGCCACGGATCACGTGCACGTTGCGATACCCCTCCCCCGGGTAGAACACAAACACATCGCCTATCCCGTGGTTCCGCCCGCCTTCCCATCGGAAGCCCGGCTTACGCGGCAAACCGAACTCTATACATAGACGCTCGAAAGTGGCTTTCTTGTAGGGGTTATCTTTTTGCGTGAACGGGCTGTCGCCAGGCAAGGGGGAGCCGAGCTCGTGGAGTATCCTCCGCGTGGTAAAGTAGACGTGAAACCTTAGAAATCCCCTGATGACAGAGGGGAGCGTGGCGAAAGCGGGTTCGGTTAGGGACACCCCGCATCCGGCGGTTGCGCACCAGACCGCAAAGTTGAGTTGCTGTGGCCAGTACCCATAGGTAGCCTCCGATAGCCACCGGCGAGACTCCTTGGCGGACTAGTGCGTGATCTCTTTGAATATGTCTCGGACCCTAGTCGTGAATGATTTGTCCTCAGCCACGTGTATCTCTAGCTGCGTGAGCAGTGGGGTGATGTCTGAGGCCGTGAAATCCACGGGGGTCGCGGGCACGGCGTAGAGTAGCTTTTGCCCGAGGGTCAGAGACCTAGGGAAACCGGATTTTGCGTGTTTGATTTGTTCGGCTATAGCGTGTTTGATATGTTCGGCTATAGAGGCTCCCGCCGCAGTTGCCGCCTTTTTCGTCTCTTCCGCCTCTTTCGCCTCCTTGTTCAGCATCCGCCAGCCTTCCCAATCCATGCTCAGTCCTATTAAACACGAAGGCGGACTGTGTTCAATACAATGGTGGTCCTACATACTGTGCTCACCAAAGGCGAACAGACGCTCTACTTCAAGCGGCCGATAAGGCGCCCACGCTTCGTGGCGCTCCGGCAGTGCTCGCTGTTTAACAGCTGGTATAATCTCGAGCGGGAGCATCAGATAACGACCATAGCCTCCCTCCCGATCATCGCTACTCTGCCAGCCGGGCACCACACGGCCGAGTCCATCGTGGAAACGATCAACCGCGCTGAAAGCAAGATTCTGACCGCGAAGCTGGATCCCCTCACCGGGAAAATCGCGTTTATGTCCAATGGCGTTGCGTTCCTGAATGCCGAGCTTTGCGCACTATTTGGCCTAGAGGCTAAAGACAATCAGTTGGGGGAGCGGGGCCTCGCACTGCCCTTGAGGGGACCCCCACTTAAGGTGGCTTTGCCGAAAATAGAGGCCCTCTACATCTGCTGCGATATCGTAGATCGCACGCAATGCCTCTCCTTAGGCGAGCCTTCAGACGTTCTCGCTTGCCTAGAAACCCGCGGGAGACCGCACGAGAAAGTCGTCTATGGACCCGACATCCCCTTTTGTGTCGCAGCAACTTCCTCTGAGTTTCTCTCGAGTATCCAAATATGTATAAGGGATAACTACGGTAGACGGGTGGACTTTAAGGGCAAGCCTGTTCGCCTTGTATTAGAGCTATCCTAGCTCCGACGTAACAAACATGGCAATAAGCGACGTTAGCGGTGGTGCCATATACCCCTCGCTTCCCTGTATGGACAGCGGCGGCGACGTGCAAAGCTTCCGACTCAAGAAAATATGTGACACTCAGGCGGTTCTAGACAACGAGATAACGCATCATCGACAGGTGCGGAAAAAGTATAAGCGCGCCTTTGCCGTTACCCATGCTGTATCTGTGGTATCCGGCATCGCGGCAGGGGCGCTTTCCAGCGCCGGGGTAGGAGTCTCTTTGAGTGGGATAGGGGTTCTGATCGGCGGTCCGCTGGCAGGGATCGCTGGGCTGATCGGTGTCGTGGGCGTAGGCGCAGGGATAGTCTCTAGAGATCTTACGATCAAGGTGACTAAACACGAAGACACGATGGTTTTAGCGGAGAGTAAGAAAAACTCGATCAGCGAGCTGGTCTCTAAGGCTCTGCAAAATGGGCATATCTCAGACGAAGAGTTTCAGCTAATACTTCGGAAACAAGAGAGATACTACGCGCTCAAGGCCACTATCAGAGCTCGACACGTCCTCGCATCGCGTGAGAAAAAAAGCAAGAAAGGGCCACCGAGAATGTCCCTGGAGACACGCGAAAAGATGAAAAAGAGATTGCGAGAAATTCGCGAAGAGTTCGGGAGCGAGGTGTTCGAGTAAAACTCAGGTTTAAACGCCACGCTAGCGGCTTTGAATTTACGGCCGAAAAACGGTTATTCCGCGCTCCGTAGGGTGGCGGTCCAATCTACGTTCCTCGTTCTCACGGCCCTCGGGTCCTAGCACAAGGTGATTAGATTACCGGCTTGTTTACGTTTGATTGAGCACGCTGTTTTCGCTCTCTCACAACCTCCCGAAGAATATCGCGAAGCTCTTTCACCCAAGAGGGGGTTAGGAGGTCGTATATAGCGTATGCTACGAAATGCGACAACACCAACAACTCAACAACATGTTTGAGGGGTTTTATTCTACGACTCTACATACAGAACGTTCTCGAAACGTTTAGATTGCGCACATCGTCACGAGACGACTTCAGCGCCGGATTGTCTACGGAATGTTTGCACAAAACACGTGATTGACAGACCGGGGTTTTTCTACCTAAAACGGGCCATTACATCAGCGAATTCACCGCTGCGGCAAGTGGTTTCGCCGTTCAAAGTACGAACAGTGCCTATCATTTCACCACAAAATGGAGTCCGATCAAGACCTCTCTTGGGATTCTTCAGCAGATATGGTGCTTTCCATCCAAGTCCAGGACCAGTGCACCCAAACCTCCATCTCGGAAGAGAGCAAAAAGATCCTCGAAGGTCACATCGCTTTTCACAGGGGGACGAAGGCTCACGTAGAAGAGATTCTACGCTTGGGAACGGAACGGGGCGAACTCGGCCTCAAAGAAGCTCTTCGTGTAAAACGACCAAAGCGGCCTCAAAGCAGCCTCGACTCGATTTTGAAGCCCTGTAGAACTGGGGATACTACCCAAGAGACGCAGGAATTTCTGCTAAGCAAACGCATCGTCTCTACGGCCGACTTCGTGTTATTAGGGCTTGCCATAGATGAGCGCGCCGAGAGAACGTGGGCCAACATAGCCTCGAGAATCAAGGGTACCAACGAACACCTAAAGAAAACAAGAAGCACGGCATTACAGGCACAAGCGAAACTCGGGGTACTCCTTGATCACGGCGCTTGCCTGTATGAAGACGAGCACGAAACCGATCTCAACGCCGGCTCCTACGACGAGCGAGTGGCTGAGGAGGGAGATGGGGATGCCTCCGAGGCACGCGCGGAGGCTTCACGCTATTGGGCGAGTCCTGTATCCTTACCCTGGACTCTGCAAGCTCGATCTTTCTCTCGCTGAAGTGACGCGACGTCTTCCCAGCATCAAAGCCGTCCCAGAGTACTCTGAATATTGGAGAACTGCGGGTTAAGCTATTTGGGACACTATTTTTGAGGCAATTGTTGGAATGCACATTTTGCCTATATGGTCGACTGAGTAGCGGGTTCAAACCCCGTAAGCCTCGGTGTCCTGAAGATGCTTATCTCGTGGTTTTCTAGTTTTTCTCTTTTGCAGGACACCGGGGAGTCGCTAGGAGATTTCGCGACGAGTCGCGCACACGCATGGCCGTGCGGAGTTACGAAGGCTTGGAGATTTCGTGACGAGCAGCAGACATGCATGTCCGTGGAGGAGTTATGCGAGCTTGGAGACTTCGTGACGAGCCGCGGACATGCATGTCCGTGGAGGAGTTATGTGAGCTTGGAGATTTCGTGACGAGCAGCAGACATGCATGTCCGTGGAGGAGTTATGCGAGCTTGGAGATTTCGTGACGAGCAGCAGACATGCATGTCCGTGGAGGAGTTATGCGAGCTTGGAGATTTCGTGACGAGCAGCAGACATGCATGTCCGTGGAGGAGTTATGCGAGCTTGGAGATTTCGTGACGAGCAGCGGATATGCATGTCCGTGGAGTAATGTGGAATTAGAGGTTTCGTGACGAGCAGCAGACATGCATGTCCGTGGAGGAGTTATGTGAGCCTGGAGATTTCGTGACGAGCAGCGGACACGCATGTCCGTGGAGGAGTTATGCGAGCGTGGAGATTTCGTGACGAGCAGCGGACATGCATGTCCGTGGAGGAGTTATGTGAGCTTGGAGATTTCGTGACGAACCGCGGGCATGCATGTCCGTGGAGGAGTTATGTGAGCTTGGAGATTTCGTGACGAGCCGCGGACATGCATGTCCGTGGAGGAGTTATGCGAGCTTGGAGACTTCGTGACGAGCCGCGGACATGCATGTCCGTGGAGGAGTTATGTGAGCTTGGAGATTTCGTGACGAGCCGCGGACATGCATGTCCGTGGAGGAGTTATGTGAGCTTGGAGACTTCGTGACGAACCGCGGGCATGCATGTCCGTGGAGGAGTTATGTGAGCTTGGAGATTTCGTGACGAGCCGCGGACATGCATGTCCGTGGAGGAGTTATGTGAGCTTGGAGACTTCGTGACGAGCCATTTAGGCTTGAAGATCTTATGAGAGTCGCTTGAAGATCTTATGAGAGTCGCGGCGCCGCCATCCCCTTAAAGCAAACGCTTTAAGCGACCCCTATAACACACCCCTCTCCCACGAGGCCCCCAGACGACCTTGGGGGCCTACGGAAAACGGGCTGGGGGGCGCGGCGGGGCGCGGCGTGAGTTATTCTCGTTTGTATGAAACCCCCCAGTCCCCCCCAAGGGCAACTCAAGCAAAGGCGTTTGAAGCGGAGATGACAACAGAAGAGATCGCCAAGACTCTGCACCAGAATGACCACTCATCGACAGCGCGCGAGTGTAGCGTCCAGAAGAAGAAAAGGCTCAAGGGGACACATTTCTACAACCTGGACCCGTTTGTCGACGCCGACGGTCTGCTTCGCGTTGGTGGGCCGTTGCGACGATCAGAATTTTCATATGGAGAGAAGCACCTCGTGCTACTGCCCAACAACGATCACGTGTCACGGCTAGTCGTGCGTAATTACCACGAGGCCGTCAGCTGACGCATGGCGCGATCTCGAATGGCCGGGCATTGGATACTGGGAGGCCATCGTCTCGTGGTAAGAACTCAGTGAATGCGTCGCGTGTAAAAAGCTCAGGGGAAAACCAGAGAGAATAAACATGGCAGATCTTCCAGCAGATCAAAATTTCTCCACCATTTTCGAACGTGGGTTTCGACGTGTTTGGTCCATGGTCAGTCGTCACACGCAAAGCGAGAGGAGGCGCTGCGAATTCGGAGCGATTGGCCTTGATCCTAACCTGCTTAAGAATCCGCGCAATTCACATCGAGGTATTGGAGACCATGAATACCGACAGTTTTATCTGCGCGCTGAGGCGCTTCCTAGCCATACGCGGACCAGTATCGTTGCTGCGATGCGACATTGGAACGAATTTTGTTGGAGGTAATTCAGAGCTGAAGAACGCAGCAAGCGAGATTAGTCACGATAAAATCAAAGAGTTGCTCAAGGGCTGCGAATGGAAATTAAACCCCCCCTCATTACCTTACACTTCGGAGAAGCCTGGGAGCGGCAGAAAGGAACCGTGCGTCCGGTTCTAGACGCGATGCTAGCAGAACTTGGCGTAGCACAGCTTACGCACACGCTCTTGACGACACTGATGGCAGAAGTGACGGCAATAGTGAACTCCCGGCCTATAGCTGCTATTCCTTCAGATATGGATGATCCAATGCCCTTATCCCCTTCCACGCTTCTCACAATGAAGACACGCCCTTTAGCCCCTCCACCCGGACAGTTCCTACCAGCGGATCTGTACGCTCGTCGCTGGTGGAAAAGAGCGCAGTTTCTCGCCGACCAGTTTTGGCTCAGATGGAGGCAAGAGTACCTGCAAAACCTGCAAGTAAGAAAGTAATGGAACGAACCTAGAAGGAACTTGCGAAGGAGGGAGACATCGTGCTGGTAAAAGAAGGAGAGCATCGCAATAATTGGATGATGGGGGGAGTCGCAACGGCATTTCCTAGTGGAGATGGTGTAGTGAGGAAAGCCGCAATCAGCGTACTGAGGGGCGGCAGGAAGAAGACTCAACAATAAAGTTAAATATCATTTTCCACTGGTTAAACTGCCTGGATTTTGGAGACTCCACATTCCCGATTTCGGCAACCCCTCCCAGCCCGGTACAGATGCTCATTTGCATAAGCCACTGTCCGGCGTCCTCGATTCCATGCGACGCCATTTTAAGTCATCGTTTAACACGGATGAGATAACTTATCAAGCTTTCTACCTAGCTCAATGATAATAAACCCAAGCCTGTACTTGAGCACAAACTTTGAAACATTTCAAAATTTAACGTGAGCAACTTTTCTAGCCGAATTCTTTTAAAAAATTTCATGAAAAGCACTAAAAATATTGATATGGTGGAAGAGAGCTTCTGAGGAGAAATTCGACCGAACAGTGCATTTGGGGGTTTGAGTTAGAAGGCTGTTTTACTCAAAGTTTCTATAAGCTTATCGCCAAACTTCGTAAATCATTCACATTAACATGATCATTTCTTAGAAATCTTGAAGATCGGACGTATTTGGTTCTTTCCTTCACTAAAATTTATCGTATTATTGTTCACCTTTCTGGTCGTTTAAAGCTTCTATTTTAAATTATAAAATTAATTGTCATTGATGACCTCTTAGTTGGCTTACAGGGGTTTACCTTTGATCTAGCATACGGTTGATGTAACAAAGGCCGTCTGATTTGCAACCATAGCTAAAAATGGGTCTTCTAACATTTTTTTTTTCACTTACCTTTTTGGAGCACTGCAACATGCACTGCGTGATTTAAGTTAGTTTTTAGACAAGAGGACTCTCTCGACTTTAACCGCTTTAACCTGACAAATTAGGGACTATGGGTCACATGACAGTTTGATGACTCTTGTCATAGAGAACCTATTTTGCAAGTATTTTTTTTTTTTTTGGTTAATAACAATCATTGGTCATATGTTTACATTTTGATTCGATTGAATCGCTTTGCTTAAAAGCTGGTAAAACAACTTTCATAAATGTAACAGCCTACACCATGATCTGGAAATCGACTCTGCCAAATTTTCGTCTTTAATAAGACTTCTTTAGGGCAGACTGAAGAAGGTGAATCGTTACAAGCTTATTTACATCAGAATAGTGGCGCGAGACGCAAAAACATTACAACTGACAAAAACGCGCTATGGATAAAAAGAATTTACACATCTCTACGTGGGTTCCTACTACAAAAAAAGTCATCACTATTAAGACCCCGCGGGTAGATAGACTTAAGCCGATAAGCCCACTGGCCTTCCCTTTCCCTAAGCTGAGCCTCAGAGTTAATTTGGCAGAGTCGATTTCCAGATTTTGGTGTATTTTATTCATTGTTCTGGTACGAGATCGCGACAGTTTGGGCTTTTTGATTATAAGCCTACACCATGAGGTATCTTTCGCTGATTTTCCACCCTCTCTCTCAGTGTCTTACCCCCATGATAATGCGTAGAGGAAATTTACAATAAAAAGCATTATCGACTCATTAGCATAAAATCTCTAGGACGTGAATAAACTTGAGCGTTTTATTCGTTTTCATTTTCTAAATTGCACCTCATCCCAAAGAGTAATGTTCACGCATAATAACAAAATTTTATTTAGTCCAAATAAACTAAATTTGGGGAAAAAAGACAAGTTTATTTTTGACGCAGTTGCCATGCTGGAATGCACGGTCACTTGTTCATTTCATTCTTTTGCTATTTACGCACGCTTCTACGGCTAGAACAAAGATTTAGTCGAGACTGAGTGAATGACACACTTTTGAATTTATCCTCCTATTTTTTAACGCGTTAGGATCTGGACCATCTTTCACACACCGAAAGTTTCAGTTGGAGATTCATATATTGTACATGATTTTCATAAAACGAGTCTATGACAAGGTGTACCAAAAATGATTTTAGAAGCAAACATAATTATTGGCTGTTGTTGCATGCCTGTGCTATTAAAGGACTTATTGCTCTTAATAAAGGGTGCTACGGAAATCAGACCTCCTAGACAAATTCCTGAAGGAATTCTTATCAAACCTCCAATACAAACTTTCCAGCAATTTCCACGCCTTTTTGGGATATTTAGAATATAATTACATGCGTGCTTTGCGGTTTGGAGACGGTAGAACCATGCAAGCTCGTAATCGCTTAATTAATTTTAATACCAGGTGGAAATATGTGCTCAGGGTTCACTCAGATTAAGTAAAATAACAGTTTTAGCTATGTTGACAGTCTCGGCTTTTAACTTTGCTTTTAACCTTGTAACTTTTGCTTTTAGTGGCTATAGAATTAAATGATAATCTTAAAATAAGTCTATGATAGATGTTAAAGGGGACAATAACAAGTCTATAGTACTTTCATTGCTTTTCTTGTGAACCACAATAAAGTGGCCAACCCCTATCAAAAAGCTACTTGGCACAGTCCAAGAGGTGATTTCAGAGGCGTCACTATACTTCCCTTGTATCTGAACTGTATTATCCCAGTTATTGTTCCTCGCCATTGAATTAGATTAGTCCTGACACCATTGTGTGAAGGCTATACATTATATTATTATTATTATTGTAAAAACTTTGAAAAATATTTGGAATATGCTGGCTCCGCCTTTAGGCAATGCCTAAATCTATATTAAGTATAATTCAGATGATTGTCTATTCTTATGAGCCCGTGGACATGCCCATAAAGGGGCGGCTGAGCTGGCCTTGAACAACACCCAGGAGAAAAGTTGATTTTGAGCCCATTTTTCACGGGTGTCTGGGGGCAAGCTCCCCCGTGAAATTTTGCCATTTTCAAATTTATGAAATGCTAATTATTGTTAAAGCATAAATAGAAAACAGCATCATTAGATCCTTCACAACTGTAGTCTTATTTAAAATTGTACCTGTTACGCCGCAAAATGTAATAATCAACGCAAAATTTAATCTTAACGCGAAATGTAATAACTTTTAACGCAAAATGTACTAAATGTTTAACGCGAAATGTAATAACATCAAATAATGACTATAAACCTATAAACTATAACTAAAAGCCATAACTAAGAAAATAGATGTCAGCATGTAGTGAACAACAGTTGTAGAAGTCCATCTCGAGCGACAGTTGGTCTAGGTCTCTCCTAACACTTGGCAAATTTGGAAACTGGAAAGTTTGAAGAATCAAAATTCGTAAATTTATTGATGAAAGTTAATAAAACCAAAACTGCAAATAATGGAAATAGTAGAGGCCACACTTTAGGGGATAATGATTTTGAACGCCAGCCAAACGAAATCGTGAAAGTGGAAGGAGAAGGCGCATCAAATTTATTTATCTATTTTTTAAGGGGTCTGGGGTTCTCCCCAGAAAAATTTTGAAATTCCAGACTTTTAGGAGGCTCGAAAATTGATCAGAATATCTGATAAATAAAAGATGCCCTACCCCAAATCGATGCTTAAAAAATTAGCAACCCTTCCTCCCAAAATAGCAGCCGTCCACCCCGTTAAATAATGACCCTTCCATTAACTCACTAAAGTGCTATGGATATACAATAAATTCCAATTTACAGGAAGTTTTTTTTCAAAATTCTAACAAGACTTACCCCAATAAAGTGCTATGGATATACAATAGATTCCAATTTACAGGAAGTTTTTTTATTCTTATCGACAAATTACGAAATCTCAAAAGCAATAATCTGCAACCAAGTTCTATACTACATTTCTAATTGAACCGAAAATAAAGCTACCAAAAATAAAGCCGATGGAAAGAATGCTTTCTCCCACTTGGTATTACCGGTAACTTACAGAAATTCTTTAACTCGAAGCCGACGTCTAATGTTACTGGCCTTATGGTCTACCCGCAGTTGGACTAAAGGCTCCGTTTTGTGTCCCTTCAGGCCCATCAAGCTTTCTATCGATGGTCTTTAGCGGAAGGGATGATGTATCACGACCCCCGCTCCCGCTTGCTTTAGATATCTGCGAAGGGACAAGCCTGTTCCCGCCAAATTTACTCCTTATCGCTGCCAACATACGCTTGTCCATTCTTATGTATATAATCGGTACAAGTAACGCGCTGCTAAAAGACAAAGAAATCATCCAGTAATCCAAACAGTAGGCAGCCAAACTTCGGTACTTGAGGGTTTGGGTAACACCGGAAGGTGCCCAAGCGAGAATGTAGGTCAGAGAAATTGAAATTATCACTTTGGTAAAGTCGATCTCCTTTTGAGCGCGCGCCACTCCATACGTGCCTTCTATCTGTTGTCGGTGCTTGCGTATCGCCCAAGTTACAAATAGAAGGCTAAATCCCGTTACACAACAGCACGAAGTTATGTAGCCTGTTATTATGACGAGTCTTGTGACGAGAAATGGTATTCTTGACGAGCTTTCGGATTCATTTTCGAGTGAAAAGTCTGGCATGACACATTTTCGTTCGCACACAGTTGGCACGAGAGCGAAAAAAACAAAAAAGGCCAATACAATAGACAAGCCCCAAGAGGAAACAACGAAGAAACACGATCGTCTTATCGTCAGCTTTCTTTGGCCAGGGAACTTGGTCAACGTCTCAAACCTATCATAACCTATGGCTGCAAGCGTAGCCAGGGTTGAAAAGTTTGCAGTAAAGTGAACCCAGCTTTTAACGCGATAGAGTATGATTATTCCATTATCACAAGCCAAGAAGAGACCCGATTTGGTGACGAAAACAGCATACAAAGGCAGTGCCGCTAACATAGCCAGGCTGGAGACCACCAGGTTGAAGATCAAGATCTTTTCCGGTGATCTGTCTTGAGTCCACAATAAGTAAGCGGCGAAACCTAGAAGAATGTTGGCGACCAGGGCGCACGGGCCACAGTAATCAGAATTCCAACGTGCACTTTAATGGCGCAGAAGTTCAGGTCGGCGATGGCACAATTTTCGACGAGGCTAGAGTTGTTTAGTGACATTTCAAAGCTTGTCTGTGAATAATTTTGTACAAGTGTGACTTGATTAAGTCTATAGAATACGGTGTTGTGCAAAAAATTACCAAGGCTTAAGGGATGTGAAAACAGTGAACTGTGAAATAGTAAGTTCGGCAGTTTCTCAGCCTCTTTACTAGTACTTAAATGTACTGCTGTACTGCTAGTATGTGTACAGCTTGGTGAAAAATACCTCTGGATTATCGGGGACTGAATACAAAATTACTTGCCAATTGTTAGAAACCAGATATAAAAGAAAACTAATTTCAATTCAAAGTAATGTCGTCGGCATTTTTAGGACGTCCGAATGCATCCTGTACTGCTTCTATTATGTTGTATTATATCTACATTTCACATTAATCAAAAAACATGAGCACCTAGCCCTAACAGAGAAAAACCAAACTGGGCATTCAAACTTTTATCCCCCCCCCCTTTTTTTGAAAAATACACTAAATTGTATTAGTAATGAATTCGACATGAGTTTAGTATTCCTCCTAAACTTTAAATTAGAAAGACAAAGGCAAATACCACCTATTTTGTAGAGGCAACGCATTTCCCCGTCGCCATGAGACATCTGTAAATACAATTCCCATCTTGAAAACAGTTCCAATATTTAGGCAAACTTGGAGAGTTTGAGAAGGAATATCCCTTCCCTACAACAAGAAAATAAAATAAAACGAAAAACTGTCCCGAATCTAATGTCTCAATAAATAATTTGAATCTGTAGCCATGTTCCAATCAGAGTACTCTAGAAGCCTGGTCTAGTCAATCGTTAAAAATCGATACCGATTTTGCAACGATAAATCAGAAAGAATCGATATCGATTAAATTTAAAAATCGTAAAAAATCGCTCGCACTTTGAGAAAGTTAACGATTTTTAACAATTGATACGTATTGATCGATTTTCATCGATTTATTACGATTATTTTACACAATAGAAACCAGGCACGTCGGCACAGATCTTTCCACTCGGGCACACGTAATTTTCTTTGTGTAAAAACAAATAACGGAAATGAATACGCCATTTGTACCCGAGACTCTACGAATATTCAAAAGGAAATGCAAAGAAGTGCTGATGGTAATACCATGGATTTTCATAGGAATATTTTAGAGAAAAAACTTCGTCTTTGATGGTGCAACAAAATGCAAGCATGGAAGGAATTCTTCTCGAGTGCTTGCGGAAACCAGTGCCTTTTTCCCCATGCAATCTTGTGTCTAAGGATCAACACTACTAAACAGAGTTCTACTAATATTCATTCACGCCAAGATTCATGTTCCAAAAAAGAGAGGACTTTGGATTGGTGTCTCTTTTCAGCTGGAAAATATTCACTCGTGTCGACGAGATGACAAAGCGAACAAAACCACAAGCGACAAACAGAAAGCGACCAAAAAACACTGCCAATGTGAGTCGGAAGACGATTTGTATGGAGAATAATGTATTTATTGGCCTTTTGTTGTTGTCCTTTCTTTAATGCTAAAACCAATAGCTCAAACTAAAACACTGTTACGTCAAGGTCCCATCAAACGGATCCATTTTTCCCTAAAATACTATCTACTTAAATGCCAATTGGCCATTAATTTTGGCCCCTGTGAAATGGTATTTATTTTGCTGACAATCGTCAAGCACATTTAAAAAATATTATGATAATTGTTTTAAAACTACTTCCACTGCGCAGAGCACATTTAAAAACTACTCCCATTTTTTAAACTACTTCATGTGTTCAGAGCACATTTAATAACTTCTCAAAGTAAACATATACATATTTTCTAGATCAACAACACATACAAAGTTCAAGCAATTCCTTAGATTTTATTGAAAAAAAATTAAATGAAATTTAGAGGGATAAAGGTATTTTAGGGAAATAATAAAAACTTATCTAAAGGAAGCACCAAAATACCAAAAAGATAAGCACCTAAGTACCAAAATAATTTTCATAGCGGAGCTTCCACGCGGCGTAAGTGGAGCCCTATACCTAAAAAGATGTTATACAAAAGAAATATGGCAACAAATCATTGGTAACCCATCGGCTCGGGTTTTCGTGACGCGATGTCCGTCCGTCCCTTCGAAGCATCGTATGACAACTAAACCTGGCAGCTGTCATGTATGTGTCAAGGGAAGTGCAAAACTGTGGTCATGTGATCTGTGACGTCATCGACGGCGTCACTAGAAACAAAAATATGCTGACGTCATCAAAATACAAAATATTTATATTTCACGAGGGAAAAATTATATGGCAACCAAACTCGGTAGGTGTCATGTAGGTGTCAAGGGGGGTACAAAAAGTCGCATCAATTAAAAAAAATTCGAACTTGATATTTTGTTTGCTATAAGTTACTAAGTACTCAGAGAAATTCTCCGCCTTATTCGGTGTGAAATTGGCTTATTTGAAGCGTCACGTCATGTTTTTCCGTCATGTTCCAAAATGGACGATTTCACGTTTCTCGTAGGGTGAAAAAATTAGCCAAATCTTGTTTCACGAAAAAAGCCATTAACACCCTGCACTATCTATGGCTCAATAGATAGTAAGTACGGCAACCAATGAAATTGCGAGATTCGTGATAGTATATACTGGATTTATACTGAAGGTCAATAGATAAAGTTATTACATTTTTCGTTATTATATTTCGCGTTAGTTTTTACATTTTGCGGCGTAACAGCCTCTGTGTCGTTGTCTACCACCAATAAAGTCAATTTACAACGACCTTACCTTTATAATTTTAGCAAACAATCTTAATGCTTAGTCGCCTGGCATATTAAATTAATTATTCAAACTCAATTTTATATTGGTTATGAGTTTTTCTAGTGCAATCAATTTAAAAATCTTTCTCAAAACATCCCGTTATCGTGTCTGTCGCAAACACTACAATACCATGGCAATGAAAAGACTATGGAAAACCTGGTTTATTAGGATGGGTTTGTTCTATTCGTACGGGTTTCTTGGAGGTTTAATGTTCAAGCTGGTGGAAGAAAAAGAAGAAACAAACGCTACCATCTCAGAAAGGCAAGTTCAAACTTTAACAGCGCAGATAAACAAACAAACAATTCTAGATTCAAATAGCGAACAGTGCTGTCTTGTACGTTTCCGTGTATTTTTAAAACACTTTAGGTTCGGTATTTAAGTGATATTATCTTATTTTACAGCTACAAATTCTTATCGTAACAAATATGGTTTTCCACTAGCCCACAAATACATTAGCCCCCCTCCGCTTATTTAAGCTATCAACCTGCGGGTTATTTTTTTCTTTTTACGGCATCTGGCCTAACTTTGAATTTGTGAGGCTCTATATTTATTCCAGCTGATTTTGGCTGCTCTGATACCCCTTGCTCTTATTTTAAATCTTCTAGTGGCTCGTAGTTATGCAATCTTATTTTGGCATCATTTTTAAAAATGAGCATTAAAGGTCTTCGTTCGCACATAATAATCAGATAAAAGACTCCGATTTCGAAAAAAAATTGAAAAAAATTAGGTAACATGGCTGGGGCCGGTTGCACAAAGCTTGGATAAGTCTTATCTACCGGTTATAAATCTTTATCCAGCGGATAAAACTTATCCGAGTGGCGTGATTTGGTTGCACAGAGCCCGAATAAAAGTTATCCAGCGTTTAAAGTTATCCGCATGATAGAGGTCAGGTAAAATCTTAGTAAAAATCCACCTGAAAAAATGTAAAGAAAAAACAAAATGACGTCTTTTTTTTAATTTATTGTCAGAATTTAGATCAATTTCAGACACAATGCAAGTTAAAACACATGCAAACGACGGATGAACTACCACAGTTAGCCCAAGCTCTTTTTTTGTCCCTATTGATATTTACGGTAAACAAAAATAGTTAAAAAACAAAAAAACAACTTGTTGAAAAGACGTGTGTAGTGTAGTGTTGTGTTTATATTTTCTTTTTGCGTGTTCTCTTGCCGTATTAAAGCGCCTTTTTAAGAATCAAGATTCATGATTTGAACTCTTACAAGAACGTTCTGGTAAAAAGGATAACCTATCCGGGCTGTGGTGCAACCGGCCCCTGATTTATTGAAAATACCTTGACCCAAGCATGGCTGTCGGAAAAATTGAAACTCCATGCAATGTAAATACATCTTGTCCTCTTTTTAGATTGTTAGCTGATTTGAATTTCACGCTGTTAAATGAAACGAACATCACGCTTAACGCTTCGCAGTTTGAGCATTTCGTGAGAGAAGCTGGGCGGGCTGTGGATATCAAAAGGAGAAGATACTGGGACTACCGCACGGCGTGCGAATTCACCTTTGCAGCCATTCTTACCGTCGGTATGTTGCCATTTGCCAAATGAAGGACCTAACACTTCATCTAAAAATTGATATGCCATAATTTTTTTTTAATTCAATACATGCTACGGCAACGTCATCCCCCTGACACTAGCGGGACGTAGTCGTACCCTAGTCGCAATCCTCCCAACTCCGTCACCTCACACAATAGGGGCGTGGTCATACCCTACTCGTACCCCCCGTCCCCGCACACTAGAGAGGCGTGGTCATACCCTAGTCGCATCCATCCCCCCCGTCCCCGCTCACAATAGCGGGTGGGGATGAGTCGATTGTGCTAGTAAAACTGGCATATTTTGCTAGTAGCATTGCTCGCTTTCAATCAAAATTATGCTAAATTGTGCTCATTTTCAACAAATTGGCAAAAAATGAGCAAAAACAATAAAAAAGGTGATATGACTGGGGAGGAAATTACTATTACTTCTGAACCATAGCAGCTACGAGGCCAAAACTTGGTGACTTTTCCTAAAATCTATCTGCGGACGTTTTGATGCCATTGACATGTCGAGGATACGCTCCATGTTACCACGGCAACCGTTATTTCACACATAAGTTCCCCAAAAACTAAAAAATAGAGAGTTTTTCATATTTTGGTCCTGTTTCTCAGATTTAATAGCCTGTTTTTACCTAATAGGTTTGTTAAGGTGACAAGTTTCACAACAGCGCTAGAACTTTTTTACCTCGGATATTGGGGGGGGGGGGGGGGGGGAATTTTGCTCTCTCACAGCTGTTGTTAAAATGACACTAGATTTACTAGAGACACTTTAAAATCTAATATTAAGCATTTATCATTACTATGAGCAGTAATACATGCATGCATATACTTTTTTCTGTAATAATTCAAGTTTTTTTTTTTGCAAAAAATTATAAAATCCAAGATATGGCGGATCCAAGATTGATTATAAACATTTTTATGGCCTTTTTGCATTGTGTAACCGTAAAAAGGCGGATTCTGACACATCTGAATGATGGAAGATTATTTCAACCTGATATCTGATAATATGCAATATTTGAAAGAATTGCTAAAAATCGTATTTTTGACGTCATTGTGACGTCATAATTGATTCGACCACACCCAAAATAGAGCGTGTGACGATTCTTTGCATGTTGGTGATCATTGCCTGTAAGTGTGATGGTCATAGCCTAAGTAGTTCATGAAATACGGAGGGAGGGGGGGGCTTTAGCCTCCTCCCCCGTCACAGACAGCTAAAAAAGCCCAGTCTGAAAGGGTTAATGTGGCCGTATTTCAGCAACCCAGTAATACAGAGCTTTACTGTAAGGCATAAAAAGAGTTTAAATGTTATACTGAAGCATTACACATGCTTGTAATTAATCATAGTGCAGCCGAGCACCAATGAGGTTGACGGATTGGAATTCTCCACAGCACGTTTCAACTTTCCTTTCCTCGCGATCAGCAGCAACACATTGCACAGTTCCACTAGAGCAAGAGTAGGACTGGGAACAATATTTGTTAGACTTCCTGTTTTTGCTATTTTTCATCCCTTCCCTCATCCTCACCTCCCCCCCCCCCCCCCCCCCCCCCCCCACACACCCCTAAAAAAACAATAACATTGATAAAATAGAAAAGAGATCACGAGCTCACTTTTACATCTGAATAATAAACTATGAGGGATATATGAGGCTGGTTATAATATTTTCGGTCGACAAAATGCAAATTATTCTGAGCATTGCTTTTTGCAAAAAGTGTGAAAATCATGCTTTTCGTTGCAATTATGCCAGAAACTATGCCAGCACAATCAACTCGTCTGTACAAGCGGGGTGTGTTTGTATCCTACCCGGATCATCCCTCGAAAGCGCGGGCCCAACATATGAAAACCCTATATACTAAGAGGCGGTCCAGTAGAAAAATCGACTTTTTTTCTCTTGCTTCACAAAGCTTTGTGGGGGTAAGATCGGCCTGCAGAAATGATTGTTCTTTGAGCGATTGCTTTCTGCTTTTCGCCAACCCCTTAACCAGCCCACCCCCCTGGTCCGTCCCACACACAGGATACGGTGACTTGACCCCTCGGGCCTCAACAGGGCGTGGTCTTACCATCCCATACTGTCTCATCGGACTCGCTCTTACCGCCATGTCACTCAAGACAAGCGGGGATTTGGGACTGCACCTCATCAGCACCGCCACGGCCTTTATCCACCGCAAAGTGTATGGGGCACCAACCCCGCCTTGTCCATTGCGGCGCCTCCTTTTCGTCAGCATAATGCTGATGACGGGATTCCTGTGTCTTATGTCAGTGGTTGGTGTGTACCTGGACAAATGGTCATTCCTGGACAGTCTCTATTGCTGGTTCATCACCTTCACGACTATCGGCTTTGGAGATTTTGTCCCTTTTGATAATTACAGACAACAGACAGGATCCACGAGGCAGTCTTTGTTTTTTTGGAACACTCTTCTAGCAATTCCATACATTTTTGGGTTTTGCCTTGTGTCGTTGCTTATCAACGTGCTTGTCGAGTGCTCGGAGAAAGGCTTCGTGGATGTTATTTGCAGCGCGCGAACTTCTGGTATGAGTACCGAGAGACAATTGGGGTTGTCAAGAGAAGGTGACACGGGCGATTGGATGAGGTGCCGGCGATATAGTGTCTGATAAAAACGTATAGAAATAGAGCATTCTCGTTCCCAGAGCTCCTCCGCTGTTGTGTGTCGGAGGCTTTGGTAGCAGACGGTTATTGGCGAATTTGATTGGTTGTGAAAAATGCCTGCGTAATGGGTTAAATTGTACACACTCCTGCGCAACGCGTTTATTTCCGGTAGATAGCATTCACTTTCGATATAAACAAGAAGCTACGCTTGTACCGAAACCTGGGAATTATACTAAGAAAATCAACTTTCAAATAAAGCGGGGTATAGATGATAGCTAGCGTGAAACTAAGCGAGGAATCAATGAAAGATCAACGGAACGCAATTCGCGCAAGTAAAAATGGAAAATACTAACATGTTTCATCGTAAATTCCGTAGACGTAAATATATATCAAAGTCGAGACGTATATCAAAGTCGAGACGTATTGTCTTGTTGGTCTATTCGTTATGGCGGGATTATGGCGACGGCTACTACGCAAAGAAACTAGAGAGCAAAGTTTTTGACTCGAATACTCGCATCGTTTGTCCTAGATTCTAGGACAATCCGGGACTTTCGGTTTTCGTCTGCTACCAGAATCTCCGGCGGCAAGCATGACCGAGAAGCTCTGGGAACGAGAATGAGAAATAGAGTAGATAGGAACGTCTGATTTCCAGTTGAGGCTGGGCCGTTCTTATTTTTGGAGCATTTTAAGGCTGAATGTTCTGAAATAAGGGATGTTCTATAATTTAAGTGTATATAAAAATATTATGACGAAATGAATTATCTGTAAGATAATAAACTAAATGAACTTCATAATAATATCTGAGCCTCGGCAATTTCTTAAAAAATTAGTGACATCTCAGGACGTTCTTAAAGACCTTATAGAAAGATTCTTATAAAGAGTGTATAGCGAGTGTATAGAGTATAGAGTGTATAGCTTGGTTTGTGAAGAGAAGTCAACGGCGAGAGCAGGAACAAGGATCACATAGAATGGGCAGTCTGGCACACCGAGCAGTATAGGGTGGTAAAGCAAAAACAAGGTTTGTGTATTAAAGATGGGTCTCAACGATTTAAATCTTTAATATTGGATGACTTTTTATGACCTTCAAGAGGAGTTCTTAAAAAATTGGCCCGATACGTACATGTAGCTACTGCAGCAAGACAATTGAAATGTTAACATATATTTCTAGGTTAATTTTTGGTATCATCATACTATAAAATGTGTTGATAAACGACTGATAAGAGTAAATCAAAGCAAATGAATAAACATTTTTGGGGGTTATAGGGATTCGAATCTATGACTTTTCTTAACCTACGGACGGGGTGGTAGGGCTAGGGTATTGTGCTAGGGGTGGTAGGGCGAGGGTATTGTGCTAGGGGTGGTAGGGCCAGGGTATTGTGCTAGGGGCGGTAGGGCGAGGGTAATGTGCTAGGGGTGGTAGGGCCAGGGTATTGTGCTAGGGGTGGTAGGGCCAGGGTATTGTGCTAGGGGTGGTAGGGCGAGGGTATTGTGCTAGGGGTGGTAGGGCCAGGGTATTGTGCTAGGGGTGGTAGGGCCAGGGTATTGTGCTAGGGGTGGTAGGGCGAGGGTATTGTGCTAGGGGTGGTAGGGCCAGGGTATTGTGCTAAGGGTGGTAGGACCAGGGTATTGTGCTAGGGGCGGTAGGGCGAGGGTATTGTGCTAGGGGTTGTAGGGCCAGGGTATTGTGCTAGGGGTGGTAGGGCGAGGGTATTGTGCTAGGAGCGGTAGGGCCAGGGTATAGTGCTAGGGGTGGTAGGGCCAGGGTATTGTACTAGAGGTGGTAGGGCCAGGGTATTGTGCTAGAGGTGGTAGGGCCAGGGTATTGTTCTAGGGGTGGTACGGCGAGGGTATTGTGCTAGAGGTGGTAGGGCCAGGGTATTGTTCTAGTGGTGGTAGGGCCAGGGTATTGTACTAGGGGTGGTACGGCGAGGGTATTGTGCTAGAGGTGGTAGGGCCAGGGTATTATTCTAGTGGTGGTAGGGCCAGGGTATTGTACTAGGGGTGGTACGGCGAGGGTATTGTGCTAGGGGTGGTAGGGCCAGGGGTGGTAGGGCGAGGGTATTGCACTAGGAGTGGTAAGGCAAGGGTATTGTTCTAGGGGTGGTAGGGCCAGGGTATTGTTCTAGGGGTGGTAGGGCGAGGGTATTGTGCTAGGGGCGGTAGGGCCAGAGTATTGTGCTAGGGGCGGTAGGGCCAGGGTATTGTGCTAGGGGTGGTAGGGCCAGGATATTGTGCTAGGGGTGGTAGGGCCAGGGTATTGTTCTACGGGTGGTAGGGCCAGGGTATTGTGCTAGGGGTGGTAGGGCCAGGGTATTGTTCTAGTGGTGGTAGGGCCAGGGTATTGTGCTAGGGGTGGTAGGGCCAGGGTATTGTGCTAGGGGTGGTAGGGCCAGGGTATTGTGCTAGGGGTGGTAGGGCCAGGGTATTGTGCTAGGGGTGGTAGGGCCAGGGTATTGTGCTAGGGGTGGTAGGGCGAGGGTATTGTGCTAGGGATGGTAGGGCCAGGGTATTATGCTTGAGGTGCTAGGGCGAGGGAATGGATGGTAGGGCTAGGTTATTGTGTTAGGCGTGGGGGGTATAGTGTTGGAATGGTAGTACCAGGGATTGGTGCTTGGATTGGATTTACCACTCCGGGTGGTAAAAGAGGTGATTTCTTCACAAATAAATTATGGAAAAGGTAATTTGTGAAAATCTTTCCAATTTTTTGTACCCTGCTAACAGAGGCTTTTCCCTCGTGTTTTTCTTTTTCTCGTTGTACTTTAGTCCCGGTCGCAATTTAAATAATGGTGTTAGGTGTCATTATTGATAGGGCAAGAGCATGTGCTAGGGTTGTAGGACCAGGTTGTTTCAGTTGAGGGTATGGCGCAAGAGGTTGTAAAATGTTCGGTTGGGGGGGGGGGGGGGGTAGGTAAGGATAGTTGTAGGGGATGGTGTTGGGGGGAGGGGGTGGGTAAGGTATAGTGTTCGGGAGGTGCGGCCCGGGTATAGTGTTAGGGTGGTAGCCCCAGGGTTTGGTGCTCGGGTTAGGAGGGTGTGTTGTTACGGGGGGAGAGCCAGGTAATACTATGTTGCTCCATCGTCAAGCATCTTCTATGTGGCGAGGTGAGGGTATAGCGAGTAGGGGGGGGGGGGGGGGGAAGGAGAAAGATTGTGGTTCGAGGGAGATGAAAATAACTGATTTGACGCTAAAAAATGAATACAAACAATTTCAAAAAAATATAATAAAGTCTTTTTTCAAGCAATAGGCAAGCAATACATGTAACGTTGGATACATATTAAGGTACATTAAGGGGGGGGGTTAGGATATTTTCCTATCACCCTAACGACTTCCCGTCAACGAAAGCTCCATTGATGGCGGTATTTCATTTCATTGATCAGAATCATGCGGGGCTTTTGAATGCGATTCATGTGAGGCAAGTTTAAAAAAATATGTATATCGCTATATCTATTCTCCGTAGTTCCAAACCTGCGGTAAATGTAAGTTGTCAAGTGTAAGTTGTAAGGCGGTGAAAACCACGCAGAGGTTGGTGAATTTGCCTAAATGCTCACAAAGTTAACGTGCATTTGCCATGGTGTTATGTCGGTTAACAATTCCTGGATGCTGTTGATTATCCCAAGGAGTTCGGTTGCACTAGCAACATCAGCAGCAAGTATGATGTTTTCCTTCTCTTCGTAGAAAGTATTAGCTGCTTCAGATAGTGTCCAACCCGGCGCATTTCTTTACTTCAAAAGGAAACCACATCAGGACACCTTGTCACACACATCACATGAATTGTAATTGTGGAGTCTAAAAGGTGTCACGTACACGGTGGCAGAACTTCCTCAGTTATAGACGGCTTGCTCGAAAAGCTGAGGAGCTTTATATTCATTTTGATAAAATATGATACCCAGACACATCCTTCCAATGTAAGCTATAGGACGAAAAGTGGCGTTCGTTTGAACTTCTACATTTATAAACTTTTTTCCATCGCCAACATCTTTCAGTAAGGCAGATGAATTTATTATTGATACTCCATGTTTATCTCTCAATCGTTTTGTCATATAGTTTTGATTGTTACTTTGTTCAGGCGTAATACAGAAGCAGACCAGAAACAGACGAGACAAATAATTTTAATGGTCTACCCATTCACTGTCTCTTAAGCGATCACCACGACACGATATCACATGTGCTGTTGTCTGAAGAAAAGGATTTTTATCAATGCTTAATTATTATTATTACGATTCTCATTATCATTTTTTCTCTCTTCTAAATGCTGTAAAGGTATATATTACAAGTTTGAAAATCTCATTTCCACTGTCGAAAGCAGTATCTGACTGGATTGACATTGCATTAAGAAGAAATGAAAGATCGGCGTTAGACGGGTTTTCAAACTCACAATCGCCTTTTCATGGTGCGTGCTACATTCAGGGCAAACAGAGAAGTCCAAGTACCAAGCGTGCTATACCAGCCGTTTGTGGTCGGGACGGAATACTCCCCCGAGTATTGGTCAATTCGTTTGTAACGTGAAAATTTATTCACCCGAGGGAAATCCTGCCCTATCTTCCCCATAACCCAGTCAATCAAGACAATGAAACAAAATATGGCATTTTGTTCTTTTTTTCACATGGTTGTTGTCACTCACTACTACCAAAGCCATGGGATGATCTACACCAGTATTTCCATACCATCATTTGCACGTATCGTCAGTTTGCTGGGAGAGCGTGACAATTGAACTCCCTTGTTCACCTTTGCACTCCCTGTTTTACCCTTGCTCTACCCTTGCGCACCTTTGTTTGACCTTTTTCTACCTTTGCCCTCCCTTGATCACCCTTGTTCGCCCTTGCGCAACCTTTTTCACCCTTGCGCTCCCTTCTTTACCCTTGCGCTATCCTTGCTCACCCTTGTTTACCCTTACGCTACCTTTATGTATTTATTCATCTTTTTTTCTAATTATTTGATTTTAGTATTTTATTTTAATAAGTAATTTATACTAATCACTTATTATATTTTTTCTTTCTTTATTTATTTACTTGTCCACTTATTTTTCTGATCTGTTGAATTATCATTTCATATCTGTTTCTATTTACTTTATAATTTAATTAATTTATCTTTTCATGTATATATTTATTAACTTATCATTTATGTATATATTCATTTTTAAATTATTCATTCATATTATATATTAATATATTTATTTACATATTCATCTAATTTATTTATTTAATTCATTCGTATATTCATTTATTATTACTTATTCATTTATGTATTTATGTAATTATTCATTCATTGTCTTTATTATTCATTTATATTATTTATTTATTTACGTATTCCCCTATTTTTATTTTTTGATTTATCTATTCATTTATCGTATTAATTTTACATTTATGTTTTCTATTTATTCATTCATTCATTCATTTATTAATTTATTTTATTTATTAAATTACTAATTATTCATTTATTTTCTATTTTCTTATTTATTTATTTATCATTTTATTTAATATTCTTTATCTATTTATTTATTCATTTACGTATTCATTTATCTTATTTATTTAATTAATAATTCATTTATTTTTATTTATTTATTTATTCGTATTTTTAATTGAATTTTTTCATTTAACTGTTTTTTATTTTTTATTTCTTATTTATTCATTTATTTAATTACTCATATAGCTTTTTATCTATTTACGTATTCTTTTAATCTTTTTTCATTTTTTATTTACTTATTTATTTTTCTTTTTTTACATTTTTTTCACCTATTTATGTATTTATTTAATTTTTATTTACTTATTTATTCGTTTATTTTTTATTTATTTAATTAATTTTACTATTTATTAATTAATTTTTCATTTATTTATTTAGTTATCCAGTTTTTTGTCTATTTACTAATTCAATAATCTTTATTTTATCTATTTATGTATTTACCAGTTTTTTTGTCTATTTACTAATTCAATAATTTTTATTTTATCTATTTATGTATTTACTTATTCATTTATTTTTTATTTACCTATTTATTTATTTAGTATCATTTTATTTTACATTTATTTTATCTATTTATTTTTTTACTTATTCACTTATTCACTTATCTTATTTCTATATTATTTTATTTTTAAATTTATTTTATCTATTTATTTATTCATTTATATTATTTATTTATAGATTTATTTATTTATTATATTATATTAATTAATTTATTTATTGATTTATTTATTTTATTGAATTCTTTTATTTTATAATTGTTTAATTACTCAATTCATTCATTCATTTTTTTTACCTATGTATACATATATACATACATTTTTACCTATGTATAAATAAATAAAATGAGTAGGTTAAATAAATGAGTAAGTAAATAACATTAATAAAATATATAAATTAAACGAATAATATAAATAAAATAAATAAATAAATAAATAAATGAATAAACAAATAATGTATTCATTTTGTATAGGCAATCATAGAGTCTTGAGTTAAATTTGGGTCTTATGATCTTTTCACAAAGTATCATATGCAATTTGAGCTTTTTGAAAAACATATGAGTTAAAATAAATGCAGAATTGAACGAGAAAACTGTATAATTAACTATATTAACTATATACATGTACTTATTAACTATATGTACTTATTACTTATTAACTATATACATGTACTTATTAACTATATGTACTTATTACTTATTAACTATATGTACTTATTACTTATTAACTATATGTACTTATGAACTATATACATGTACTTATTAACTATATGTACTTATTACTTATTAACTATATGTACTTATTACTTATTAACTATATGTACTTATTACTTATTAACTATATGTACTTATTAACTATTTGTACTTATTACTTATTAACTATATGTACTTATTACTTATTAACTATATGTACTTATGAACTATATACATGTACTTATTAACTATATGTACTTATTACTTATTAACTATATGTACTTATTACTTATTAACTATATGTACTTATGGTCTATATACATGTACTTATTAACTATATGTACTTATTACTTATTAACTATATACATGTACAAATTTGTGTTTGAAAGAAACACCAGGCGCAAGAGTTGTGAAAATTTAAATTACAGCTTTACAACTTGCACTGGTGTTACATGAAAATTGCACTGCTCTCAGCCAATTGGAATCGATAAATTTGTATGTATATTATTATTATAATATTAATTTATAAATTAATATCAAATTATTTATTTATTCCATTCACTTTTATTTATTTATTCATTAACTGATTTGATTTAATTCAATTTGATTTATTCATTAAATTTATTTCTTGTTTGTTCTTGTTTATTTACATATTTAATTTTAGTTCTATTTTTTTATTCATTTGTTACTTAGTTATTTTATTTATTTATTTATTTTCATAAATGAATAAATTAATTTTTGA
This sequence comes from Nematostella vectensis, assembly GCF_932526225.1. Classification (NCBI taxonomy): domain Eukaryota; kingdom Metazoa; phylum Cnidaria; class Anthozoa; order Actiniaria; family Edwardsiidae; genus Nematostella; species Nematostella vectensis. The sequence goes on along the minus strand of NC_064042.1, from coordinate 14,004,376 downwards.
TTTGCTTTTATTCTCCTTTAGCTGTTCCTCCAGTGACACATTCTAGATATTTGACCAAGGCACATTTGACCAAGGCACATTTGACCAAGGCACATTTGACCAAGGCACATTTGATCAAGGCACATTTGACCAAGGCAGATTTGACCAAGGCACATTTGACCAAGGCACATTTGACCAAGGCACATTTGACCAAGGCACATTTGACCAAGGCACATTTGATCAAGGCACATTTGACCAAGGCACATTTGACCAAGGCACATTTGACCAAGGCAGATTTGACCAAGGCACATTTGACCAAGGCACATTTGACCAAGGCACATTTGACCAAGGCACATTTGACCAAGGCACATTTGGCCAAGGCACATTTGACCAAAGCACATTTGACCAAGGCACATTTGACCAAGGCACATTTGACCAAAGCACATTTGACCAAGGCACATTTGACCAAGGCACATTTGACCAAGGCACATTTGACCAAGGCACATTTGACCAAGGCACATTTGACCAAGGAACATTTGACCAAGGCACATTTGACCAAGGCACATTTGACCAAGGCACATTTGACCAAGGCACATTTGACCAAGGAACATTTGACCAAGGCACATTTGACCAAGGCACATTTGATCAAGGCACGTTTGACCAAGGCACGTTTGACCAAGGCACGTTTGACCAAGGCACGTTTGACCAAGGCACATTTGACCAAGGCACATTTGACCAAGGCACATTTGACCAAGGCACATTTGACCAAGGCACATTTGACCAAGGAACATTTGACCAAGGCACATTTGACCAAGGCACATTTGACCAAGGCACATTTGACCAAGGCACATTTGACCAAGGAACATTTGACCAAGGCACATTTGACCAAAGCACATTTGACCAAGGCACATTTGACCAAAGCACATTTGACCAAGGCACATTTGACCAAGGCACATTTGAACAAGGCACATTTGACCAAGGCACATTTGACCAAGGCACATTTGACCCAGGCACATTTGACCAAGGCCAGTAGTCATCTTTGACATACTAGCTTATATATATATTTCTGGTTGGGTCAACATTCTTTTTAACGACTGTATATTATAGATAAATGTATATATATATAAACGAGTTTATATATATATTATTACTGAAGAATTTTTTAGACTAGGAGATACTTGGGATAGTTATAAATATGTATATTTGTATTTATTCCAGATAAAGTCTTTCACCGGGAGCCAAAATGGTGCTCAACTTGGCAGGAGCTGTTATACAATACTTGGACACTCAGTGCATTTGATGCAGTTTAATACAAATCTGTTTCGTAGACCAACGTTGCCGCTAGTCCACTCCTCAGTTAAACTAACATTCAATGACATCAACATTGATGACAAATGGGTCTTAAGCTTTTTTAAACCGCCAACATATATTTTTGGATTTACTATGGAAAGGGCTTTTACACTCCCAAGTCGCCTAGTGGGTCACTTTCTGGCCCACAGACTACTTTCTTAATTCATAGAGTCAGTAAGGGAGCGGTCATTACACTATGCACATAACGAAACCCACGCACTGTGTACATAACGACACCCACACACTGTGTGCATAACGACACGCACACATTATTTACAGAGCGACAAGCACACACACTGTGTACATAATGACACGCACACACTTTGCACATAACGACACCCACGCACTTCGTTCAAAACGACAAGCACACACTTTGCACATAACGACAGCAACGCACACTGCACATAACGTCACGCACACACTTTGCACATAACGAAACCCACGCACTTCGAACATAACGACACGAAGACACTTTGCACATAACGACACAACGCACACTGCACATAACGTTACGCACACACTTTGCACATAACGAAACCCACGCACTTCGAACATAACGACACGAAGACACTTTGCACATAACGACACAACGCACACTGCACATAACGTTACGCACACACTGTATATATAAGGACACCCACGCACTATGCAAAAAAAACACCCACGCACTGTGCACATAGCGACACGCACACACTACGTTCATATGACCCGCACACACTAAGTTTATAACGACACGCCTACACTCTGTACATAACCCTATGCATATAACGGCATGCACACAATGTACACATAACGACACCACACATACTGCACAAATGATACGCACACATTGTGCACATAACGACACGTAATTCACACATGATTGTGAACTTTACGACACGCACACACTGTGCACACAATGACACCCTCGCACTGTGAACACAACGACACGCGCGCACAGACTATTCACATAACGGCACGTACACACTGTGTTTATAGCGACACGCACACACTGTGAATATAACGACAACCTCGCACTCTGCACATAACGACACGCACACACTTTGCACATAACGACACCTACACATTGTGCACTAAACGACACGCACACACAACGAAACTCACACTGTGTATATAACGACACACACACACTTTGCACATAACGACACGCACACACTGTGCATATAAGGACACCCACGCACTTTGCACATGACGACATGCGCACACTGTGTACACTCTTACCTTGGAATTAATGTGCGGCGCACTGATGTAAACACGCAACCGAACAAAAAAAACGACTCAACTAAAACTCTTTGTAAACTTCGAATAGTCTATAAGAGTATGATGTGGAATTTTTTTTCCTACCGATGATGAAAAATATCGGCATTTCAAGTTAAATTAGGTTATATTATTCACTTTTTTTAAACGGGCTGTGTCGAAAACATTCTGCAAATGGCGGCGGGTGCGACATCTACCAAGGTCACTTGGCCACCAAGATATCTTTAAAAACCTGAATAAACAAGCTTTTAATTGAGCCTAAGCCCGCTCGTTCTCGTAAAATGAGTACTCGGGCCGTTATTTGTATGCATATTTATAATAGGGATGTGCCGTTATTTGTATGCATATTTATAATAGGGATGTGCCGTTATTTAATCATAATCATCCCTGTAGAGTGTAAATATGAGAGAGTAAAGGCAAGTAGCGCACAAATGAACTAATAAAAAGAGAATTTCAAATAATCATTTTTTTTTTAAATTAACGCAAACCCATTGACTCGAATTCGGAAGAGGAACACAGTTATAGTTATAGAGTTATAAAAGGGAACTCAGGGAGTTCGAGCTATCCGAGATCGAGTTATTGCAGTTCCGCTGTACTTTTACTTGTTTCTTATCCCACTCACTAGTCACACTGCGATAGTCAAGAACACAATATCGTGTGTTATCATATCCTATGTTATCAGTCCTCATTTTCCTGTAGTTTGTTTATGCCGTGAGATACTGTTTCTATAGCGAGAAGTTGTTTTCCAAGAGCAAAATTGACTGCGGTACAGATTTAAGTCAGCTACGCCTTTTTTTTTTTACAACCCAAAGCAAACATCTTAAAACAATCCATATTTTAAAAAAATATTGCAATGGTTCCCCACATTAAGCCGATGAAAACAAAAGCTCACCGTTTGTGGTTTGGTTGATTTGTAAGAATTCATAAGAACAATAAGAACACAGAGCTGCTAACTGTTAGAAGTAATCATTTTAATTACCTCTGGGAAGTATTTTAAAAACCGGTTACCTCTGCCTCACTCTACATAGTAAATAATAATCTTGGGCTTCCTGTGATGGAACCGGATGCTTTCCAACACTTATTAGTGATAAGTTGTGATACATCGTGACGTCAACCGTGTCTCTTAATCCCCCAAAAATGGTGGCTGAAAGTGTCTCTGATCCGGGACAACTAAAGTTTAATCTTTGTCCTTCTCCACAGGAAAGCAATGTTTCACCTTGCGCTATGCAGCCTAGCTATCAGGTGATCACAACTGAATCAACCATTTCAACCGAGTTTGATTTTCTTGGTTTTGTCCACATTCTCTCCGCTATGGCCCTGTGGAACATTGTACATACTGAGTGTTAAAGACATAACATAGCTTTTTCTTCAGATGTTTGTGCCTGTTGGGATGGGGGTGGGGGGTGGGGGGGGGGACTCACCAGAAAAGAAGACAGGGGTGTTCGTAACATCTTTAGGGGTATAAGATTTCGCCATCCCTTAGGGGGTGTTGAAGGATTTTTCCGATTTTGCTATTTCTTGGGTATAAAATTCGACTAACTGCTATTCCTAAGGGGATATTTACCTTTTTTCTCTGATTCTGTTATCTCTTAAATTCAACCAAGGGGGTGGGTTTAAAATTCCTTTGACCGCACACGATTTGCTATCTCGTAGGGGTAAGAATTTCTGTTGAACACACCCAAAGTGCCATCCCCTAAGGTTAAGGTGTTTTTATCCAAGCCCCCGCCGCCCCCCCCCCCCCCCCTGGGTGTTTGCGAAGATAGAGTTACCTGGCATGTTGCTAGGACTGGATGCAGGGAACAAACAAATCTACTTGATTGCCAAAAATTGCTTTCCTTTGTAAGTTTTTTGAAAAAAAAAAAAAAAAAAAAAAACCTTATGCCTGTCCGTCCCCCCCCTACCCACCACCATTCTCCACACATTGCCTTTCCCCCTGTTTTTTTTTTTTAAAAAAACATCCTTACCTGGATGGGCAAGACTTTCGTGTCCAGGGCAGCTTTGATTTGGTCATAAAGATCGTTTGCCTGATCACAGGTAAAGGGCAAAACATCAGCTAGACCTGATAATAAAGTAAAAATAATGTATAAGCAAAAACTTGTGGTGCCACACACAGCAACTAGACTACAATAACCACCCTCTTTGCAGCTTGAATACTGGATACTGAGGGCACAAATGAATTTGAAGGCAGTCACCATATGAATCATGTCTGATCTCAGAACAGGAAATAAATCAAAATTAATGCTGTTGTTTTGGCGAGGAAAAAACCCAGAGAACCTGGAGAAAAACCCTCAAGGCAATGGCAAGAACCAACGATTTCAACAAGCACCATTGTGCAAATGAGATTTTAATTATTTTATATCGAAACCATTGTTCCATTGTTTTCATACCCAGGTCTATGTTACAGGCTTGTTCCAAGGCTTCAGGTTGCTTCTCACATTCTGACATCTGGGTAAAGAAAAAAAAAAATTCAACAGTAACAAGCCCATGACTTAAACATCATTGATGTTGATAATTATCAATTAAGTGTGGGATACGATAATTAGGATTTGTGTTTATAATTACATAGACATCCATAGCTTCCAATTCACTTGCTTCCTGCTTCAAAGCTGTGTTGACGTACTTCGCCTATACACAAAAATAAGTGTTTTTTTTGTCATTATCATTGTCATCATTATCCTCATTTTGATTATCAATATCACCAGCTTCAAATGCTTCTGACAATATTATAATTACAATACTTACAGCTTTGATTTTCAGCAGTAATTGTTGGATTTCTTCATCTAATAGCTTTCCGTCCTCTCTGCTATAATTAATCCCTGCATGCACCTTAAAAAACAATAAATTTTATTAGTTCCTTTAATGCCAATAGTTCACACCCTATCATCAATTGCAGCCATCACCTTATCCTCTGGTAGTAAAACATTCTTTGGTATTGCGAAGATATTGCTTCTCATATAAACCTGGAGAGAATATGATCCATCAAGATGTGATAAATTTTGCACAAGTTCTTTGATCCTGCCTTGAAAATTAAAATTTGCTTTGAAACATGCAAGTCTCTTACCTCAAATCGATCAAACTGTGTGTCAAGATTTGTGTAGAAGAGTGACAACATTTCATCTGTGCTCTAAAAGTAATCAGCAATTAAATAAGGTCAATAATCTAGCCTTTCCTGTTCTTAGTGAACTTTAATTCTGTTTTACTGGCCTGGAAATAAGGCAAATTCTGGGATTGTTTGTCCTGCCCATTACCTTACACAAACACGCTCGTGCACAGGGGTGCGCACCCCCCCACCCCCCCTAGGTGGTTAAAAGTTGGTCATTTCTTATTATTATTATGCTTTCCCATGATACCTATGACTGCGCAGCCCCTGTTGGCCAATCCTGGAAAAGTGCCTGCCAAAGGCCCTTATAGAAGCGAGGTTACCCAGGTAAATCCTCACAAGAAAAAAGGTATCCCCTATGTATGGGTTGTATTATACAATTTAGAAAATATCTGTCGATTAACAAAGGCACATCGCTAAGGTTGGAGCAAAGGTCATGCTCTTTCCCTCCTCTTGGCAGAGCCTTGGCTCATTTCAGATGGCTTGTTGTCTAAAATGCCATGTTGTTTTACCCATTGGGTAGGGGCATTTTACTGCAGCTTTGTCCCAAGGGGGCGGGGCCTTTTTCGGTTTTGTATACAGTGTTAAAATCAATCCCCCCACCTACTGTTTCCCCTAGAACATGAGGTGGGGATTTTCATGTCTAGTGAACAACAAGATATTTTTGTACTGTCTCATAAAACTTTTTGTGGAAACCAACACTGTAATTCATATGGTTCCAAGCAAAAAAAAAAAAAAAAACAAACAAACAAAAACAACTGTCTGTCTGCAATCAATGTCAATAATTCAGATTATATACAGTTTCAGATAAAAATATGCACTTGAATTTTATGTGATTTCAAATACCTTTGAAATTTTTTCTTCAGAATTTTGTTGACAAAGTAAAGGCTGCAACAAACAGAGCAAGGGTGTAAAAATAATCATTTCAAAACATTTAAATAAATAAATAAATAGAGTAAATAAATAAATCAAAATAGTGTACAAAAAAGCCAGTTAAGAATTGTTTTCACAAGAACTTGGTTACTTGGATTGTAAACATGATCCAACCTCATTTTTCAGTTCATTTTCCAGCTCCATAAAGCAATCCTTGATGTAGTCACTAACTGCATTATACACTGAGAAGACAATAAATCAAGTTAGTATGTGGGGACTCGCAATTAGTTTTATGGTTCCCTCGATCAGTCTTTCTCTGGCTTAGACCTCTTGTGTATAGCTGTACAAAATGTTTATTGTCTGAATACATGTTGCATTGCATTGTGTCCTTACATTTGTACAAGGCATACAGTCGGTTGACAAAAGGTTGTTGTCAACCGGCTTCGCGACTATGCGACAAGCCCACATTTAAACATGGGTAAAAACCACTGAAGCCCCTAACTGCATATACTGTATAAGCCAATGCATTAGTTCAGGCTTAGACCCGATGCAAAAAAATGAAATGCAGCTCGACTATCACTATCGAATGCAATGGGGTAGCGCTCAACACCTGTTCAGCGCAAAAGAGCATCCACATGTGATTTAGGTGATACCAAAGGGTTTGCTCATGCTCTCAGGGGTAGCTCAAGCTAAATACAGCAGAGACCCATGTAACATGGCAACGTGTCTTCGCATGTTAAACAGGCATGTACCAAGGGTTGGCTAAGGGGGGAGTAGGGTGCAGTCATGATATATGGAAAAAGCATAGTACAGTATTTTAGGATTTCTGTGTATGCGCCTGCTAAATAAAGCAAAACATGTTCCTTCTGCTATTGGAAGCCCTTACATAACTTAAATCACCCTGATCCTGGGGTAATTAATCGATGAAACCGATAATCGATGAAAATCGATATCAATCGAAATCAATCGATGCTAATCAATCGATTAATATTGGCAATCGATGGTTAATCGATGATCTGCAAATTTGTGACCTTTCATCGATTAGTAATCGATGATGGTACCATGATCGATTAATATCGATTTGCATTAAATATGATCTGAATGATTGCAGAGAACATAAAAGAGTACAAATGTATCATTTCTTTAGTATACGTTCATTGTTAAAGGCCCTTAATGATACCTTTTTGAAACGGGCAGCAACAGAGCTATAAGCCTCTCTGATTATACAGATTGTAATAGCAGAGATTAGCTGTAATGAAACATGTCGCTGGTCCTTTTCCAGGCTTCGTTGGCCCACCCCCTTTCCCTCTGACTGACCCTTGTGGATCCTTGAATAAAAGAACGAATGCCATTAATATTGTGTCTCCCTGCACACAAGCGTCGGAGTAAACGCGTAATTCGAGCCGAGCTTGCGTGGCAAGATGAGTGAAGCAAGCGGCCTGCTGTGATCGACAAAACGAGCAAAACATTAAAGAGCATTTCAACAAATCATAGCTCCACTAATGGCTATCAACAATCGCAACAACAGTCATTCAGTAAACGTTTTTTCGATACACGAACTCACATTATTAACATTTGTTGGCCCCAGAGAATGTTATGAAATAATATCGAAGCCAGTCAGTCGATAACAGCCGATGATAATCGATGAAATTGATGAAATTAAGGAATATCTTCGTGTGACTATCGATTAATCATCGATTACCAATATCAATCGATATTAATCGGCTGATGTCATCGATTAATTTCGATTTATCGATTGGCAAACCGATGATCGATTTTTATCGATTAATTACGCCGGGCCCTGATAAACAGATTAAAGAGAGGGTGGGAGCATAAAACAGGAGAATCCTTTTCAGCAGAGGCGAGGAGTCCTAATTTTGTTGACCTATAGGAATAAAGACGCTAAGCTAATAAATATAAAGGGGTTCGATATAAATGAATTGAATATAAACATTTAACATTGCCGCAAAGGACGGCTCTATCCATCTTCTTGATATCGAGACTGAACCCAACACAACACAAGTTTCAACTTACCTCCGTCTACAAACGATTTGGGAGTAAACCCGAAAAACTGAGTTTCGTACTCAGCGCCAGTCTTGTTTGAACCGCTGTACTCCATGATATTACATAGAAGTTGGATAATTCAGCGGAAAAACAAGAAATCTGTGTATAATATATTGTCAGTCAGTCTTTTCCCGCCACAAATGAAATCAAAACAGTGTTCTTAGTGTAAGTTGTCATTTCACTTGGGTGGACTGGGGGCTTCCTTTGTCATCCTAAACACCGACACCGTGAGACTAAAACATTCCTTAATTATCAATACAAATATCTTAGGGTGACAGTTCAATATCGTCTTAGCTAATATTTTATGTGTCTAAGATTTAACTTTGTCCTTTACTCGTAGTTTGATTTTCTAGCTAACTACCCTCCCCCCGTTGAGTACTATCGCTTTGATTGAGACTACGCGCGGTCAGCGGTATCTCTCATCACAACACTTTACCAACGGTCACTTATTAGACTACACACTGTGTAAATAACCAGTATTTTCTGCGCGATCCTCAAAGAAAGGTTTTGTTTTAACATTATATTAGGTAAGATCACGTCCTTTGTGTGTAATATCAGCATTGATATTTTGCTTAAATCTCGATCAGATACTTTGATCTCTAAGATCTTACTCGCGTGTGTGAACGTGGAGTTTTGGAAGGTGTTTAATTTTTTTTAATGAAGACGGTCGTTATTTATAAATCAAGTTAAGATGCGATCAGATTCTTCATGAACTCTGTTTTATTAATTTAACTGTAAGTACAATAATTGGCAAAACATATAGAGTATATAGCCTTGTACTGTGATGTTATCTATAGCAACATGATTGATTGAGAATTAGATTTAAGCTTTTCAGTCGAACACTATTTCCTGAATGAAGATTGTTAATAGGCTTACTTAAGTAAGTACTTTTATTAGGTTGAAGATTACTTGGTACAGACTACTAACTGCACTTACTTATTTAGAGGCAAGTTTCAATATTTTATTGATTAAAGTATTTTATTTTGCTGATGATTATAACTTTAACCCCTTAAAGAGATATAAAAAGTTATGATACTAGTAAATTAAGTGACCTGCGGCGAACAGGAAAGCAGTGTTCTCTGAAAAAAGTAGGTCAAATACATTATTTGTTACTGTTTGATGTTGGAATGAGTTTATTGCCAGAGCATTCTAAATGATGACTTTTGTTTTTTAAAGGTGATGTCTGCTTCAGACAGTCATCAACCTACACCGGTAAAACATGTCATGTTCAACCCAGTAACTCCTGACGTCTCACCACCCACGACCAACAACAGCCTGTCACAGCATATAACACCCAACACCCATCAGGTATAATACAGTATGATCATCGACAACAGCCTAGTACAGCACATAACACCCAACACCCATCAGGTACAAAGTAGTACTTGATGGTTGTTGGATATCTTATTTTATACTACATACTACCCAGATCCAGGGAAAAATTCACGAGGGGAGGGCCAGTCAACACTCCTCTCCCCAAAGTCAGATGGTTTTTTTATAAGCACAGCGACAAGGGGTTAAAAATGGGACTGCAAAGCACTGTTGTAAAGCTAGAACACTGCTGACCAGGTGCAGCAGTGTTTCACTCTTACAGGCAGCTGAATAAAACTCAAAATCGGGGGGGGGGGGTACCTTTTTCCAATCTGTTTTTTTTTGTAAATATAGCTAAAAATAGCCAGCTGTCAATGGGTTAAAGTAAACTTGAGACCCCTTGCTCAAGAAAAGGCTTATACTTACAGTAGAACATGCCTTTTTTACTTTTTATTCATTTATATACATTTTTTCCACCAGTACTCTCGTAATACAGCAGCTGATACAAGCAACATCACAAGTGTGGATATACAAGAAATGGAGCAAGTCCGACAACATCTGCAACACATGATGAAATCAATGCAAGGATTTAACCTTGACTCAGACGATGAACAGAGGCAGTCAGGTTAGTATGTCACAATACTGGCGCTCATCACATACAAACTTTTTTTCTGGCAATTACTCAATATAATACATGACATGTGAAGTCACTCCTTCAGAATCCTCTTTCAATCAATCAATGTCCTTTTGTAATAGAGGGTAGAGCATTATAACCGCAGCCTTCTTAAAAACATTTTAAGGAGCAGGTTATTGTGAGTTTTTAGTTGGTTTGGTTGACGAATACGCCCACTAACAAAAGAAAAATACTATTAATATTTTCTGTCTGGATAGGGGAGGTTGAATGTCCAGAGGAGGCTGATCATTGAACCAGCAGCCAGCTGGTTTGAAAAGGCTGAACCGAATAATTATTGGTATCTGGAACGATTTTAGTACTCAGAGAACGATCGGCCTTCTCAGGAAACAATGTGCTAGTTTATGGGTTACTGGTTGTTATAAAAAGTTTTTTGAAGGGTACCTTCTCAAACAAAGAAAAAAAAACTGTATGCATGTTTTCTCAGGTCACGCATATTTGGTGATGTTTTCTTAGGTTGGGGAGTTATTTTTAGATGAAATCGGTTTAAAAAAGATAAAATATCACTCAGCGCTTATTTGATATGAGCAGTATTTTCACTTATATTCTATTCTATTTGCTTCTGTGAGACTTTCTTGCTTCAAAAGACGAAAATACAACTTACTGTTATTGAAAAGTAAACATTGAAATACACCTGTTGCTTGATCAAAATAACTACCATGTCGACATTATTCGCTTCTGCATGACTTTATTACTTCAAAAGAGGAACATCACTACTTAGCAGGAGTAATTTTGTTCATTATAGTCTCCTAATAAGCAAAAACCTTCCTCTGAAATTGGTAACAAGGTTGTGGAATCTCCACTAAGAATAAATTATACAAAAGGAAACAATAGAAAAATGAGGGTTTTAGGAAATAAGTACTATATACTTATATGATACTATATGTTACCTTATGTAATGCATCTATTATTCAGATACCCATGATGGAGATGGTTTTGACAATTCTATGTCAAGTGTTGATACTGCTGCATTTTTACAAAAACTGCTCCCAAATTCGTCCCCATTAGAAGAGTTGAAGGTAAAGAATATCTGACTTATTAAATCAATTACATCAGAATTTTAATTAACAGTATTACATCAGAATTCACAAAATCTAGAGGTTTTTCTCAAATTTTATGTAAAGAAATATAAAATGCAATTATCTTGCAAAGCATTTGTTTTATTATAATTCCTAACAAACATATTTTGACTATGGAAGCAAAAAAGGGAGGGTGGGGCAACTTTGTCTCGCCAAAATATAGCCAAAATGTCATGTGAATTTCTGCTGCTTAAACACATTGACCCCTCAACTGGCCTGTACCGGCTTTGGGAAGTACCCACAAACCAAAAAATTCATAAATGCAAAATAAACACAACAAGATGAAGATACTCAGGCATCAGTCTAAGGGATATATGGTCTTGCAGATATGCATCCAACCAAGGTGTTGGCAACTACTCTTAAGCCAAATAATAGCACAGATTCTTTGACAAATTTCAAATCGAACAAGGAAAGAAAAGCAGAATCACCCCTCTCAATAAAACGCTCAAAATACCACACAAGGGAGAGAGATCAGCAAACACAGCTCTAGACACAAATAGATACCTTTATTCTGATCCTCCAGGTACATTTCCATGGCCTCAAAACACAATGTTCATTCCTTGAAGGCTTGTAAAACCACGAAGATGCCTTTACGGATTGCAAAGCATTCTGGGAGAGTCAGGGAAAAATTCACTTGGGGAGGCCCAGTCAACACTCCTCTCCCCAAAGTCAGATGGTTTTTTATAAGTCTTTTCACCCCAAAGCCAAACAAATCAATTCCAGGTCATACAGACCCAGAATAGCAGTGTAAACAATTTTGGAATCAATTTGGTTTCAGAAAAGACAGCATTTAGGAGAGCTGTGGTGATTCATTAGAAAATTATTTTCTCATCCAGGCAAAGCCAAACAAGAAAAAATCATCATGAAGCCACCTTTGCTTGCAAATATCCATAAGCAAAGCACTCAATTATGCCCCAATAGACTTCATGATGTCCTGAGACACTCTCCTAATATGCTCATAGCTGTATTTTTGATGAAAAATACAAGCAACCATCAACTTGTACTGGCTTCAGCACAACGACGAGGGATTAAAAGTGGGGACCGCAAAGCACTGTTGGAAAGCTTGGATACCGCTGACTAGGTGCAGCTGTGTTTGACTTTGACGGGCTGTATAAAACTCAGAATAGGGGGGGGGTATCTGTTTTCAGTCTGTTTTTTGTAAATTCAGCTTTTTCAAACTTTTTCAAACTTATCAAGATTCGCTTGATGTCTTTATCAGGTCCATTTTAGCAACAAGTCTCAGGTCCCAGAGGGTTGGCCTTCTACCTCTCATCCTACCAATGGTGAGACTAGAGGTTACCCTCAACTTTCTGGGAAAGTTGATCGAGGTGTGGCAGCGGAAAACTCCCTGCTGAAAGAGCATCTTGAGAGGGAGAGATTCAGGAGAAAGGTGAGGAGTTATGAATCATCTTGAGAGGGAGAGATTCAGGAGAAAGGTGAGGAGTTATTGATCATCTTGAGAGGGAGAGATTCAGGAGAAAGCCCAGGAGTTATTGATCATCTTGAGAGAGAAAGATTCAGGAAAAAGTTGAAGAATTATAGATCATCTTGAGAGGGAGAGATTCAGGAGAAAGGTAAGGAGTTATGGATCATCTTTAGAGGGAGAGATTCAGGAGAAAGGTGAGGAGTTATGGATCATCTTTAGAGGGAGAGATTCAGGAGAAAGGTAAGGAGTTATGGATCATCTTTAGAGGGAGAGATTCAGGAGAAAGGTAAGGAGTTATGGATCATCTTTAGAGGGAGAGATTCAGAAGAAAGGTGAGGAGTTATGGATCATCTTTAGAGGGAGAGATTCAGGAGAAAGGTGAGGAGTTATGGATCATCTTTAGAGGGAGAGATTCAGGGGAAAGGTGAGGAGTTATGGATCATCTTTAGAGGGAGAGATTCAGGAGAAAGGTGAGGAGTTATGGATCATCTTTAGAGGGAGAGATTCAGAAGTAAGGTAAGGAGTTATGGATCATCTTTAGAGGGAGAGATTCAGAAGAAAGGTAAGGAGTTATGGATCATCTTTAGAGGGAGAGATTCAGAAGAAAGGTGAGGAGTTATGGATCATCTTCAGAGGTGGAAGATTCATGAGAAAGGTAAGGAATTATGGATTATGTTTACAGGGAGAGATTCAGGAGAAAGAGGAGAATTGAAATTTGGCGTAAAGTACATAGGTAAAACAATGATTAAAAGGTTTACATTTAGACCATGTGTTTGAAACTGCAGTTAGATTGGTTAAAAAAAAACCCTGTGTTTATTTATTTATTAGTTTTTATTGTATAGAGTTGCAAATATTCACGAAGTTACGCAACCTAACATTCTTCAAGTTGGTGTAGATACCGTGTCATCAGGCGGTGTGTATTGTTAAAAATACTGAGTCTGTATTGTTCTTCTTTTCTGTCCCAAGCATTGTGAGCAGCAAATACAGGAGCTTCATGGCAAGGTGAGAAACATTGGTTATTTTGACGTTATGTAGCTAACGCCATGCCATTTTCTGTATATTTCGTGCAATGTATCATGTACAAAATTGCCTTTCTCGTGGTAATACGTGCAACAAAATCATCCAGCTTGTTCCACTTTTAGCTAATCACAAGCGTCAGAGATACGCTTTTAACCCATCACAAGGGTCAGAGATGTGGCTTGGGATGTGTTGACGTCATTGTGCTGCGAGACAAGATAGTTCATTTAGTAATTCGCACAACATTTAAAGGCTTTCTTGCAAAAAAGTACATAGAACTACCTCCTACTTTTTAAGACAATTTTTTCTACTGCAACATTTTTTGTTGTTGCGATACAAGTTGTATGATTTTGTTGCATGCGGCCCAAAGCTTGTGTGAAATAAATAGGGAAAAATAAACAATGGATATGGAGCTAGTTGCTCAGCAATACGTTTTTTCCTTTGCAAATTAGTGGAATATAAGTTATTGCTCTAAAAAAAATCTCGTTTGCTTTGGATTTGAAATGTTTTGCGTAAATTATTTTTTGGCAATTTTTGAATATTTATCTTTAAGTCTTTACTGTTTGTAAAATGCATTTATGAGCTCCGCCTTTTGGCTATGACTGACTCTATATATTAAAAACAAAGAAAAAAATCATCAGCGTATCACTTATGTTTAATAAAATGCGAAAAGTCCCGCGTAAAACTAATGGCGTCATGCTGTAATTCTGCTTTATGTTCTGCTCCTTTGCAGCTTTTGGAAACCCAGCAAGAGTTGGCTGTCGCTGTGTCATCGGAGAGAAAGAAAGACGTCATGATCGAGCAACTGGACAAGGTCAGTGAACAAATGGAATTTTTTGTTTTTCACACCCACGCTGATAATGCCTTACAGATTCTTACAGATGTTTGCTGTATGGCCAGGTGTTTCATTACATTTCAGAGCAGGCAGTTGAGATTGATAAGTAGGGGGGGGGGGCGGAAGTTATTTTATTTGATAAGTTCAAATAAAACGTACAAAATAGTTGGTTCCGTTCTGTGCAAAATAGTTGGTTCCGCCGGCCGCCGGGGCCTAATGGAACCCCTGGTGGCAATTGCAAGATCAGTACCGATCCAGAATTTTGTAAAGGCCGGTTCAATCTATGTCCATACCAAAGTCATCCAAGCAACCAACTCTTTTGGTTCTTTCAGGCCTTCTGATAATTTGCGGAAAAATACAATCCTGCTGTTGATCACATACACCACGTTTTTACGGACACCACGCTGTTCACATACACCTCACAATTGGTCATATTTTAGTGTTGAAGTAAATATAGAAATATAAATTTTAAATATTATTTTCAGTTAAAGAAGAAAACTAGAATATTGTACTAAGAAGTATATAAAAGTTACAAACCATTATTACGGACTATAACGGACACGAAATTACAGTCCCGAGGTATATCCAAGGGTTCTGTAGAATATTAACAATTGACAACTCATTTGTAGACGTTGGCCAAGGTTGTTGATGGCTGGAAGAAACACGAAAACGAGAAAGTAAATGTTATCAACACCTTGAAGCAAGAACGAGAAATGCAGGAAAAATCACATAAACAACAACAAGAGGTACATAAGTGGCTAGTGCGTGTGTCGCATTGTAAAACGTTGACTTGTTGGCCACGGTAGCGCGTGTCGCAATGTAAAACTTTGACTTGTTGGCCACGGTAGCGCACGTCGAATTGTGAAACTTTGACTTGGTGGCCACGGTAGCGTGCGTCGCATTGTAAACCTTTGACTTGGTGGCCACGGTAGCGCGCGTCGCAATGTGAAATTTCGACTTGCGGCCACAGTAGCGTGCGTCGCATGGAAAAAAATGGACTTGGTGGCCATGGTCGCGCGCGTCGCATAGTAAAACTTTGACTTGGCGGCCATGGTAGCGCATGTCGCATGGTTAGCTTTGTATTGGTGGCCACGGTAGCGCGCATCGCATTGTGAAACTTTGACTTGGTGGCCACGGTAGCGTGCGTCGCATTGTAAACCTTTGACTTGGTGTCCACGGAACCGCGTCGCATTGTGAAACTTTGACTTGACGGCCACGGTACAATGTGATACAAGTGTACTATCTTTGATTGGGAGTATACAAAAAGCAGATCATGCAAAAGTGCGAAGTTGTTTTGTATTTTGTTGTGAAACCCTAACAGCGCCAGCATGTATGAAGTATACAAATGTGTATGTAGTATTGTTAACTCCAGTAATGCTTTTCTTTTTACACATAAAAACGCTACTTCAGGCTGCTACGTCAGAATTTCCTCTGACTGAGCGAGGATGCGATAGCAAATCTTACAGAAGTACCACTGTCTTGATCATGACTTTAAAGTCATAACTTAGATGAAATATTTACTTGTGAATAGGAATTTTATGCTTTTACTTCAGTGATTTATCAATATACAGACACAAAGTAGTATTAGTGGTATCCCTGTGTAACGGCGGGGTTCAGGATGGCGTGACTATTGGACAATGCGCACGTGGCATTGCTATTTTTACCCCTCCCCCCTCTTGGGTGTATGTGCATTTGAGCACAATTCGGCTGCTGGACTTCTTACCAGCAGCATTGTGACAGATTTTACCCGCCCGTTTTGGTTGCCCTCAACCTTTACTGGGCTTTTTTTTGTAAAATGATTTTAACATAATTGATTTCAGATTTTATGAATAAAACGGCTTGTGGCTAAACTAGCCCATAGCCAATATCAACCAATCTGAGTTTTGATGTATGTTACTATCCCAGTAATCCTAGCGCAGGCCAATGCAGCACTTAATTAATTGACAGTTGGTTCATACAGAAGAGGGAAAGTATAAAAACACTTTTGTGTAGCGCGGGTGATTTAGATATAGAGCCGGGCTTTCAGCATCTCTACTTGTTTTTGTACTACACTGTTCCAAAACAATTAATCACCTTTTTATTTTCTCCAGATGTTGCTCCAGTTCGAGAAAGAGCTGTCGCAGGCCGTGGAGGCTTTAACCAAAGAGCAAGAAAGGGCTTCACAGGCTGAAAAAGAGAAAGAATCTTTTGTGAGTTCACATTTCTGAGCAACTGGCGACTGATCAACATTTCAAACGTAACATCATTTTGGGATATTGTATATTTAGAATTGTTATGGTTGTTTCCTTCCATTGACATGACGGAAAATGTCCAAATAAGCTCATTCCATATCAAATAAGACGAAAAAAATCTTCAAAGGGCATAGTAAGAAGAAAACAACAACATATTTTATGTATTCAACTTTGTCACAGATCGCAAAGCAAAAGTCCGAGCGGGAAGAGATATTACAGATGTTGTCAAAAGAGAGAGAAAAGGTCAAAAAAGCAGAGGAAGAGAAAATGGAGATCATCCGAGAAAAGGAACAAGCACAACAGAGATACCTGGAGGCCCAGGACACCATAGAACAGGTACTGCAGTGTACCTAGCTCCAGCACATGCGTAATATGGGGCCTTCTCATAACACATAGATTAAGGCTTAGGACACTCGTACATGTATACGAAATTGGCCTTTTCCAAACATAGGGTTCTCGTAATTTGCACTTTGCACCGTCTTCTGTTTGCTCGCACAACTGTGTGACTCTGAGCAAGTGTCAAAGTATTGTGAATTTTAATGGGAGTTCACCATTTCCAATTTCCATTTGCTTAAATTTTTTATCTTTAAGGTTATTTTATAATCCTGAATGGGTAAATATTCTTTTTCCACACAATTTTGATGGCTTCATAAAAAAAAAAAAACTTTTCTTCCAGCTATCAGCCAAAAACAAAGATTTGCAGCGTCAGTTTGCAGACCTAGAGGAGGAATTTTCAGAAACGCTCAGGGAAGAAAAGGTAGACAACACGAGGCTAACAACACTCTACACACACTTTCAACATTGCTTTTAACGGAGCCTCTTGCTCAGAAATCTCTCCAAAATAATAAAGAAGTGGAAGTGCTTGACTGCTTAATTTATTCTGGAACGGCTAGAACTGAACTCTCAACTCGTTTAACAAACCGGAACCGACAACGGAACCATTTTCCTAATTCATATCTGTTTTTTTTTAACCTTGACAGAAAAATTTAGATCAAGAGAGAAAGATTAGCAAGGTAATGTATGTTACTTTTTCATTGGTCGATAATTTCAGCTGCAATTGAAAAAAGCTCTATCAAACAATAAGAATACAACATGGGGCTCATTTGGGGCGTTTGTGTTTATTTGGGCGCCATGGGTGCTCATTTGGGGATTGATGCATTTACCTCTGTGTTTACCTCCTGACATTACCCCTTTAGGATTCGCACGCGCTGATCTCCTCCCTTCAAAAGGAAGTTCAACGTTTGGAGATGGATCTAGACACGACAACACGCGAAAAGGTACAGAAATACTATCCAGGGGCTGTTGTTATTGTGGCAGGTGTTGTTGTTGTTGCTGCTGTTAACTATGATAGTAATAGTGTAGATGATGTTGCTGCTGTTAACTATGATAGTAATAGTGTAGATGATGTTGCTGCTGTTAACTATGATAGTAATAGTGTAGGTGATATCGTTATCAATAATGTTGTTGTTGTTGCTGCTGTTAACTAAGATAGTAATAGTGTAGATGATGTCGTTATCAATAATGTTGCTTTTGCTGCTGCTGTTGTGCCAGTGATGTTGATGGTAGTGTTGTTAGTGTAAGCGACGATTACTAAGACAACTATGATGCTGCCATTTACTGGTTTAAATTGTAATGATGATGGGGATAATGGTTTTGATAATTATAACTGTAATTTTGTTTCTGTCGTTGGCAAATGGTGATGATGATATTGTTATTGATGATGATAAATTTAACAATGCTATGGATGATGATACTGCTGCTGACTTAGATGATGATAGTGATGTTATTATTTATGATGATTAATGAGTTATTATCGTGATACTATGAGGGCCTTTGTATGGATATGAGTCTAATGTAGGCGCATTAAGAAGCGGAGATGATGACGACGATGATCATGATCATGATAATCAGTTGTGATGATATCAGGAAAGCATCTGTATGGAGATGAATCTAATGGAGGCGCAGCCGTTATGATGATCATGATGTTGATGTTGTCGAAGATGATGTTATTATTGATGATGTTCTTTAATTATGATGATACTATAAGAGCCTCCGTTTGGAGATAATGACTGTGATGACCATACGTTGATGATGATAAGAATGATGATGGTGATGGTGTCGATGATAATGACGATGATCATGATTAATGATTATGATACCAGGAGAACATACGTTTGAAGATGAGTTTAATGTAGGCGATTTAGAAGCGGTGATGATAATGTTAATGATGATGTTGTTGATGATGAAGATGATGATGATGATGCCCATGATGATGATGATAATGATGCCCATGATGATGATGATGATGATGATGTTAATGATGATGTTGATGATGATCACGATGACGATGACCTAATCATGATTATTAATGATTATGATATCAGGAAAGCATCCGTATGGAGATGAGTCTAATGGAGGCGCGTCACGAGGCCGCTCGCGCTAAGGAGGAGACAGAGAGACAGGCAGAACTTGAGCGACAGATGAACGAACGCCTTCAGGAGCTCCATGCACACATGGAAAAGTCGGACAAGAACATGAGAGAGGCTCACAGGAAACAGGTCAGTTCCAGCTAACTCTGAAATGGTTCAACTCGCCCCATGCCCCGTATGTCACATATCAGTGAGGTTCGTCTTCTTGTCCTTGTCATTTGGTATGCCAATTTGATGTCTCTCGAATAGCACGGATCTCTTGAACTGGTACAATGGTTGGCTTTGTACGCCTTCACTCTATAATCCTCAAGCTTTTCTTTTTTTATCTACCTCATTCTTCGCATTCAAAGGGTTTAGGGAAAAATTATTCATCGCTTTATAGGTTTATTCTAACAGAGTCTCTCTTAATTGGCGTTGGGGATATAGGGAGCGTGGCTGACTCTCTCGCAAACATCTCAAGATCAGGCTTTAGGTTTTGTGGCATATGAATGATTTCGAGAAAAAAAAATAAGTAGAGGAAAATCCGAGAAAAATTTCACAGAGGTAGCCGGAAATGTCGTGTGTGTGTGTGTGTGTGGGGGGGGGGGGGGATAAATGCTGTTACCATGGGCTGAACTGCTATGTTAAAAGAAGGCATTCGTCTGTCCTTCGTTTGTTTAGTTTTCATCTTGAAAATTGCATAACGACAGAGGTTTCTTTATTTATGGCTGCCAGCGTAAGAGCTTTTTCAGAGATGGTCGTAATTGTTATCTTTTTGCAGATTCAAGAAATCAGTAGCAAACATAAGGAGGAGTTACAGCAACAGCTTGAGAGATTCCACCAGGATTTGAAGAAGAAGGATGCGAAGCTGAAGACCACGAGCCAGGAGTACGAGGATAGGTTGTACAAGACACAGGAAAAACTCGCTGAACTGTCAAACGTACGGCAGCTGCTGGAAAACGAGAGGTGAGTCATGGTTTCATGCTTTTCAGTTGAATTGCAGCAACTAATGGGGAATTTAGCCGTAGCATTATACGCAGCAATGTGAGTAGGTAATTGAAAGGGGTGGGTTGTACCCTTATACTGGCTCTTTTAGCCGCCATTTTGGCATCCTAGTAAAATACCGAGTGTAATAAAGCATCCATTTCCATCGCCCGATTTAAAGAGGCTGTCGCGATATTTGTTTTTATTGAATCTGGTAAATGTAGTATAAAGCTTTGGTCATTTCATTACATGGTTGTTATTTTATCGCATTATTTGTCTTCCAATATTAATAGAAAATGATAACAAAGTTGTTTGCTGACAAGGTCTTCTTAATCACAGGGAGAATCTCACGATTCGAATGCAGAACATGATGCAGACACATTGCGAGGAGGCTCTTCGTGTTTTAGGGCTCACCAACAAGTCACCGGCATCTTCAAACATGCAGGTAAACATTGTCATAAATCCACCATTTACGCTCCGGAGCAATGTGTTTTTTTTTAGATTGTAGGGTTTCTGTGGTTTATGAATGCGTAAGCGAGGCTGTGGTTGGTCAGAGCCGGTGTACAACCGTCTTTCTCAATTTTTTTTATAGTTTTTCAATAAAACACGATGCCAACAAACGCCAAGGTGCCAAAAGTAGTTCTGTCGCCAAAGTGCACCACGCTTAATATACTTTAAATGGCTACGGGCGGCTGCCTTATGCGAATACGCCATTGTGTACCTTAATTGCCTCTGTACATACAATGCTAGGATCCAGTTCCTTTCATTTCAAATTACAGTATTCTTGTATAACAAAATTCGCAATTAGATAAGAAATGGGATACTTCTATACTAAGATATGATTTTTATTTCGTTTAATGTTTCTTTTTCAGCTATCCGAGCTAAAGTCGAGTGTTGTGTCGAGTTTTGCTGGTGGTAAGCACCCGTCCCCATGTGTCCACCAGCAAACATCTGCACCGGACACAACCACCAACAGCTACGCGTCTGTGCAGAAACCTGTCTCGTTATCGACCAATCATGTGCAAGGATATACGACGTCAATTCCACAAACCAATCAGATACGCGGATATGATGCCACGCCATCAATCTCAACCAATCATAAGCAAGGATACGATATTGCACCGTCTTCAGTCACCAATCAGATGCGAGGACACGAGCCACGATCAATCACTTATAACCACACCAGCATTACAGCTCCGCTCACCACAGGGTACCCAGATCATCAAGAGTCTTACATGGGACGTTACGCAGGTAAATGCGAGGGTTTTTTTCATTTTTTTTCTTCTGTGCCCAAGCGATCCAACAGCACATGCGTGCTACCTGGCTTTTATACTAACCTCAAGAGTTTAACTTAGCGGGGCGTTTGTTTAGTCTTTTGGTTTTGCGAGAGTTGGCGCCAGTGTTTAAGCCAAGAGCTTTATTTCCCAACGCAGACTTCATAATATATAGATTTAGGCATTGCCTAAAAGCGGAGCTCCAAACGACCAAATCTTTTCTTATTTCTGCTTAATAATTAAAAAAATATTAAATATTATTATTATTTCTATTTTTGACGACGTCAACGATTTCACAGATCACGCGGCCAACTTGTTATACCCCCTTCCCCCACATCTACATGACACATAACAAGTTTAGTTGTCATACGACGTGAGTAACGTCACGTGACCATCTCACTGCACCCCACTTGAAACATACGTCACACATCCCGATTTTTGTTGTCACACGATGTTTCTTTAATGAAAAGTAAATATTTTTTATTTGATGACGTCAGCATATTTCTGCTTCTAGTGATTTCATCGATGATGTCACAATCACGTGACTATATTGGTGCACCCCCCTCGACACATACCAAGTTTGGTTGTCATATGATGTTTCGTCGATGACGATAACATCGATGACGTCACATGTCACGTGACCGTATTGTTGCATCCTCCTTGGCACCTACATGACACCTACCGAGTTTGGTTGCCATGTTTTCTTCGTTGAATATAAATATTTTTTTGTTTTAATGATGTCAGCATATTTTTGCTTCTAGTGACGTCATCGGTGACGTCACCAATCATGAAACCACAGATTTGCATTTCCCTTGACACTTATATATTACCTGCGAAGTTTGGTTGTCATACTATGCTTTTAAGGGACGGAAGGACGGACGGACGAACATCGCGTCACGAAAACACGAGTCGATGGGTTACCAATATTTGTTACCATATTTGTTTTATATACCACTTTTTCTTAGGTATGGGGCTCCGCTCACGCGGCGCTTCGTGGGAGCTCCGCTATAAGAAATAGATCATGTTTACAAAATGGCTAAAGCTAATTTCTTCGAAATTGGTAACTACATTCATTTAGCATGTTAGAAACCGTCTTTGCTTTGCAGAAAGCAAAACAAACAAAATGCTCCATTTCAACGATATCGTTCTTTCCTTTGTAAAAATAGAGTAACAATAAAAGTGTGCTTCATGCCATGTTTCCTTGGTTTTACAGGCAGCGTTGCAGACAGCAATGTCTCGAGAGGAGAGTTTGCAATGTCAGACAGATCCAGCATGGACTTTGTGCCTCTT
The DNA here is from genome assembly GCF_932526225.1 of Nematostella vectensis. NCBI lineage: Eukaryota > Metazoa > Cnidaria > Anthozoa > Actiniaria > Edwardsiidae > Nematostella > Nematostella vectensis. Next base: position 13,981,207 of record NC_064042.1, on the reverse strand, counting down.
AAGATAGTACGGGACGACCATGATGATAGCAGCGTGATCAGCGGTCTTCATCAGTCGCCCATGCCTGCGAGCATGGCCGGTGACACCTTACAGCATACATTACTGGAACAAGATTTAGAAGAAACTAGGATGACGGCAACCACACCCGACCATGGGCATCTTGGGTCAGTCTCTATGATCATGGGAAAGATGAATAATGATTATGGTGTTGGTGATGGTGGTAGTGATGATGGTGAAGATAATGTGGTGATGATGATAATTGCGATGGTGTTGGTGGCTATGGTGGAGGTGGTGACGATGGTGGTGATGATTGTGGTAGTGCTGGTGGTCGTGATGGTGGTGGTGGTGGTGATGGTGGTGGTGATGGTGATGATGGTGGTGGTGGTGATGGTGGTGGTGGTGGTGGTGGTTGTGGTGATGGTGGTGGTAATGATGGTGGTGGTGGTGGTGATGATGGTGGTGGTGATGGTGGTGGTGGTGGTGGTGGTGGTTGTGGTGGTGGTGGTGATGGTGATGGTGATGGTGATGGTGGTGGTGATGGTGGTGGTGGTGGTGGTGGTGGTGGTGATGGTGGTGGTGGTGGTGATGGTGGTGGTGGTGGTGGTGGTGGTTGTAGTGATGATGATGGTGATGATAGTGATTGTGATGATAGTGATTGTGGTGGTAGTGTTGGTGGTAGTAGTAATAGTTGCTACGATGGTGGTGGTGTTGACGGTGATGATGGTGGTAGTGATAGATTGCCCTTCCATCACATACACCATCACACTCACCATGACAGGTTTTGTGTTATCACGACTTCTATAACCTTCACCAACATAACAAACAGCCGGACACACGTCTTAAATGACGTTACCATTGTTCCAATCACACACCATTTCCATCATTATTATCACCACCGCCACCATTATTTTTATCATCAACCATCATCATTATCATTACGATAATCGTTATTATGTCATGATGCTACCAATTACAGCATAATTTCGATGCTTTAATATAAATTTTCTCTATTACTTAGCGTTTATATCTGGACATTATTCTTAAAAATGCTTTTCTATCATCTTTTCTTCCTAGCTTCCAAGATAATAGTCTGTCGGGAAAGTTACAAGAACAAGAACATCGTCAAGCGGAACTCAACCACTATGTTAGCATGGTAAGCAATCACTGAGCCAACGGCTCTGTTGAGGGGAACGAACACAACCTTTATACGGAGGAACCAACACCTTCTTAAAATTTATGTTTTGTTGTTCTTGTTGTTGTTCATTTGTTTCTGTTTGTATCTGCAGCTTTTGAAGAAATCGCCTGGACAACCGATAGATGAGGTTAGTCATCAGTTATCATCATAATCACCACAAACCGACCAATCATCATCATCGCCATCATTGCAACCACAGCCACCACCATTATCACTACCATTATCACCACCACTTTTAGTCATCATTATCACAACCACCATCATACTGCCATCATCACTACCAGTACCACTACCATAACGCCCTTATAACCACCACACCATTATCATCAACACCCCTACCATCAAAACTACCACCATCTCTACTATCACCATCTTCACAGCCACCACTGTCACACCATCACTACCACCACCATCACTACCACCACCATCTTTACTATCACCATTACTACTACCACCATCACTACCACCACCATCTTTACTACCATCATTACTACTACCACCATCACTACCACCACCATCTTTACTACCATCATTACTACTACCACCACCACTACCACCACTATCTTTACTACCATCATTACTACTACCACCACCACTACCACCACCATCATTACTACTACCACCATCACTACCACCACCATCTTTACTACCATCAATACTACTATCACCATCACTACCACCACTATCTTTACTACCATCATTACTACCACCACCATCTTTACTATCACCATTACTACTACCACCATCACTACCACCACCATCTTTACTATCACCATTACTACTGCCACCATCACTACTACCACCATCACTACTACCACCATCTTTACTATCACCATTACTACTACCACCATCACTACCACCACCATCTTTACTATCACCATTACTACTACCACCATCACTACTACCACCATCACTACTACCACCATCTTTACTATCACCATTACTACTACCACCATCACTACCACCACCATCTTTACTATCACCATTACTACTACCACCATCACTACCATCATCTTCACTTTCATCATCACCACCCCTATCACAACCATCATCATAGTTCACCACAATGCACTTCAGTACTCGGCGTTTTGTTCTGGCTTTTTTCCTGGCCTAGTCTTTGTATCCTCTAAATCCTTTTTCTTGCTTTCCTTGCAGACGAGTGAGGACGTGCCCACAGGACTTCACTCTATTCCAAGATCCGACGTACAAGGTGATGTAATGGTCACATTTGTCGAGTCTGTGACGGCACTGTTTTTTACCTTCTATTGAACTCTAACTTATTCCAAATTTTACCAGATTCATGCATACTCGTGAACGCGCCGAAAAAGTTTAAATGGTCGAGAATTAGCTTATTTGAAAAACCCTTTAAGGACCTATGGTACTATCTTTTGAGTCCGTCGCTAGGGAAATGTGTTTGTTTTATAAAAGCTTCTGTTTTTTGTCAAATCTCTTGGAACTTTCAACATAAGTGTTTTAGACCTAAATGACACAAGTGATGAGGTCATCTGACCCCTCCCATGGTCACGTGACCTAGAGCAGAAAAACGTGTCGAAGAAGCTACTTTGAAATCTAACATAATTTTTGATGCAGAAATATTTTCTCAAACTTCACACATTGGATTTGCGAAATTTTGATACCGCGAGAAACGGCGAAATTTTATGTTCTTCAAAAACCACATATTTGGTAATAACTTTTAATTTCTTCAAAAATAAAAAAATCTAATGCGCTAAGACGTTAGGAATGGTAATATCAATGGTTTGAATGAAAAAAAATCACAACTGTTGCAAAATGTTCAGAATTAACGTGTTTTTTCTCGCGCGGAAATGTCCGCCATCTTGTTTTTTCGCCATCTGTTTTTATTCTCGAAAAACATATATTATTGCATTTTCTTCTACAACATGTCGAAAGTTTATTTTAATCTCTTGGGGAAAAAAAGAAAAAAGAAAATTAGAACTGGAGTTTCGAAGAAAATTAAAATAAAAAACAACCCGACTGGGGATTGAACCCGGATAGCTTGCTAACGAGTCAAAGGCGCTAACCACTGGGCCACAGAATCAAGTTGGAAAAGCCCGCGGCGAGTTTAGCTCTTTTCCCTTTCCTAGCAACGAGATAGTACCATAGGCCTTTAAGTTCAGCCGTTGATGTTTTTTTTGTTATAATATACTATTCTGTTGTCAAATATCAACAGCAAAAAATAAGTAGCTGATCGAGTTTTAACGTGTATCTCGCTATGTTCAGGCCCACAGCACGGCGTTATCTCTCCCATCAAACCTGCCACCACAGGCTACCCACCACAGTGGCACAGCACCGCAGGGTACCCAACACGGTCGTACAACACATCGTTTGACTCGAATGTTTCCAGTAGAGACCAATCACAGCGTTCTGGTGCCCAGTCCTCTGCAATACCAGCGTTCACCAAATCTTCAGTACCTACTGCATTCAGCACCGCCAGGGATACGTCAATGACACAAGTACCGGTAAGATGTTGACCCTGTAGTAGAACATTACCCAGAAGGGAGGGTGGGGGCTGGCGGGGGAAGGGGGAATTATATGTAAGCTATGAGGAGATAAACGATGATAAAATTATTTCTAAAAAGATGTTGTATAATTTATTTATTTTTTTATCATGTTGGTTTATTTTTTAATTATTGTTGATTTTTTTTTCGCCTTTACCTATGGTGGTCTTTTTTAGTCCGAAAGTCACAATCCTAATATTTGATATCAACTGCGACAGGGTCGCTACACTCATCACCAGACCCATCCTCACACTCCGCCAAGACGCGACAGGGATCCCAGTAATATGGGAACGGATAAGCTTCCTTCATTGACTCCTCGCCAGATGACACAGCTGTCCCAGCTCATGGGTCTAATGGGCGAAGGAACTGGGCCGGGTCTTCCATCCGCTGAACAGCTGTATGGCATGCTCAGGTCCATGCAACAAAGGTAAGCTAGCAGAAACAATCAGCCGCCATTGCCCTGTTTGCATTGAATTTAGTGAGGCAAACACCTAGCTTTAATTGTGGATAGAAACATTGTAGTTTTGTCCGCAAATAATGCAAGGGAAAGCATAATGAAAAAGCTAGCTGCGTCACCTTAAGGTCGATCAATCACGTGATAACTTCCGCTGAACAGCATTATAGCCTGGCCTTGGCTAGTCAATATGTGAATGTCACGCAGTGACGTTTGGGGCCTCCAAACATTTCCAAGCCTGGATAATATCTTTCTATCGGCCCTGAATTTTGAATTTCTAAACTTATGTGGGCTTTTTTTTTTTCATTTACTTATTCGGGATTTTGCTTGTTCAATACCTAGGCAATTTCTCTCTTAAAGTACTCGTACTTTCAAATAAACTACCTAAGCCTTTGAATATTGTAGAACTTTTTGCCGAGCTTCTTATCCTAATCCAATAATCACGTTATAGTCCTCCGTCATTATTCCTCGGGGTATTTCGTTTCTTTTCTTTTGATTTACGTGTTTTGTGGGTCAGGCCTACCGATGACATCTCACCTTCTCAAGGCACCAGAGATAGTGGCGCTAGCAAAGCCAAACGAAGTCTGGACAGCAGTTTCCCATCAAAGCCGCCAAAACAGGTGAGTACAAATCCCCTTAGCTTCTTAAAAGTATTAGCGGCATCTTTTCTTTTCATTTCGTGTTTTGCTTGTCTTTTATTACTGTTTTTTGTACCTGTGCCTCGTCTGACGACAAAATCTCGTAAGTTGTTTAATTTTGGCTGTCTAGCTAGATTAGCTCTTTAGTTATTTCTAGACAGCCGGTACCCGATTAGTATCAAAGTATTTAGTATTGTATTGTAATTTCATCTTGTGATACAAATAAAATATATTGTATTGTATTGTATTGTATTGTATCTGGTGCCCACCAAATCCGTCAAGGTGACCATGATATTGTGTGTCGCACAAAAAATGATAATTTTCCTGGGGCTGCAGAACCTGCTCTTGCCCTTCAGTGGCGAGATTCCCAACTTACCCATCCAGCTCAGCCCTTGTAAGGTCGAGCCATGCTTTTAAGCTTTTTCATAGTTGTCAGTGGACTTTTTGAGTGGCAAACAAACGGAAAACAAACGGAAAACAAACACATGGTTGCTGCCTTTACGCCAGAGAGCGATGAAAAAATATCCCTTTTCTGACAGAATTTCTAGCTGATTTAGTTGCTTTTTGTGTTGTTATTTTGCCGCCAAAAGCCGAAGCGTGCCAGAGTTTGCCCACCCACAAAGTCACGCAAGTCGCCAATAGTTCTGCTTGTCAGATATCGCAAAATATCGATTCTCACAAAACATCAATTCCCATCGGTTAATTCAAGCAAGAGAAAGAGATATTTTCAATTGAGTATCGTTGATTAAATATCGAGCATTTATCATGGGTAGTTATTTCGCAATAGATCATTTCTCTTATTTCTTTATGTTAAAAACATGCAAGGTGTTGCTGATCGACAATATTTGGTTTTCTTGCTATTTCTCAGAATTCTCAGGCGCCCTCTACCAATGCACATCCGGGACATGTAAGCAGTACGCTGACTAAACCTACAGAGGCATCGCGGGCGCGACAGTCCGTGGGCAGCACTGGGTCTCAGAAGTCTGGGCCATCAGCACAGGAAGCCCGACAGTCTGCAAAGCCTCCAGCCGCCAGACCTTGTCCTAGTGGAAAGACCGAAAAAAGTCGCAACCCCAAACATAGTAAACTCTCCAATGCATGGAGATGATAAACGTAACGAATTAACCAGCAAAGGCGCTGAGGACGTGACAGAACGTTTTTCATTTAGTTGTCATGCAATTTTGAACGACAATATATATGATACACGTGCGCTGATTGCGTGACAGGCCCGGGGGGGGGGGGGGGGGGGGGGGTTCTTCAGGGTAAAAGTGATAAGGATGCTCATCGGAAAAAAAAATTGCTACCCTAGAAAAGTCCCTCAGACGCAAAATCTACCCCTAAAATGCCAAAACGCAGATTCAGTATCCCATAAGTGTCGAATGACAAACTGTTGAAGTGTTGTGCGAGGCTCGATTTCGACCCCAAATAAATACGACGTGCATCCCTATTACGTCCACATGGGATAAACCTCCCCCCCTTGCTCACCTGGACTTTAGAATACGCCCTGTAACATAAAATACATGGAGCCAAGAGAGAGAAAGAGGATATTTTATTTTATCGTACATGTAATATATTTAACTTTATAATCCATATATTAAAGACTATTTTACAAGAAGCGAATGTAATGCTGTCGTATAGTCGTTGCTGCTGTTTAGAGAAAATAGAATTGTTCTTAAAGTGCCATTCGCACTTAGACTGTAATGTAACCTGCCATCCGGCAGTAGTATGCTGGGGATGACTGGGGCGATATATGCAAGGTCTATTGTTTGCTCTGATAGGTATAGGATGTATATATTTTTCACTTTTTTATTTTTCATTTTTTTATATTTTTTTTCATTTAGTCAAGATACTTTAATATGTTCCAAAAGTTAGGGAGGGGTGTGTACTGTGGGTGTTACTAATCCAACCGAACCGTCCGGGTGGTAGCACAAATATAAAGGCATCGAGAACAACGGCGACCAATCAGAGCTAAATTGAGACTAGTAAAACCGGTTTATACAATAGGGCATATGGCGACCAATCAGAGCGAGGATGAGACTAGTAAGGGTAGGGTAGGGATTGTTTCAGAGTGGATACCAGTGACTTCATTCGAAATATATTTAATTTTCTTTTATTGTTTGTTTTAATTGATTAACTTCCCATTCTACTCTGTTTAAGTCCCTACTTAATTGAAGCTGATCAGGGGGCACATCCTCGTAGTCTCAATGGTTTTCCTGTCCCAAGTTTCTTTGACCATTCTTGTTTCTGTCCCCCTATGGAAAGACATAGATATATAATATAGTTACTACACCGAAAGTTGTTTCGGTAATGTTGATTAATCAAAGATGACTAAGTTTTTATAAGAACGAGGATGGGGTTAGTAAAACCTGAAAATATTCTGTAAACTCTTTAACTTAATAAGACCAAAATCTCAGAATCGTTAAAATCATTTCTATAATCCTTTAGTTAAAGAACTCTCCCTCTTATAGAAAAAAACTTTCAAACGTTACTTTTACCACGCTAACATAAACGTTTTAAAAACATCCTTCCTACATTTTATTTATGGAGTCATAACACACACACAGACGCACGCTAAACACACACACAAACAACCCTGAAGCATTATTTTAGCGAGCTCTACATACCCATTTCTCCTTGATTAAGGCTTGTAGCCTTATTCAGCTCTCCTCTCTGAGTCTCTTTCCCACCTCCTCCATCAGTCTCCCTTTTTTGGCTTCCCCGTCCTATGTAGTGGGATAAATACAGAATATGAATCATTAAAGTGCGGATAAATACAGAACAGAAACCATAAACCCGTGAACGAAAAAGTTATGATAAACATAGAGAATAGTTTCTACTAAATCCTAATCCTATAATCTGCATAATGTAATCGTTATGACTGGTGCGACCTTGGAGCACCGTTTAAAATTTCGTGCGCAATAAACGGTGTGCTAACGTCGCATTATCTGTCGAACTTTTCTAGAGCGGCTCGATAATGCGACCATGGCACGCCGTTTAATCTAGGCCTTAGTCTCCTTGGATGTAAACATACTCTACCGCTTCTTTTTTTTTTTTTTACCACTCCATGTAAAACACCTCTTTTCGTTCGAATCTCCCGCGTTATGTCGGTCAAACCGAAGTAACTTATACCGACATTTCTTTTGTTACCTGGAAAACACCGCTTTTTTCGTTAGTTTACCTCTTTCAAAAGACTCTTTCCATTTTCCCGAGTTTCTGGTCAAGATTTTGTTCACTTAAATGAGTGTTAGAGACATCACTTATTCCGTTAGTTTACCTAATTATAATTCCCAGCGTCCCGCGTTAAATAGGTCGAACCTTTGTCCGTTTAATGATTGAAACTTATACCGCCATTTCTTTTGTTAAGTTGATATCTCTCTCTCTCTCTCTCTAAAACAACGCTTTTTTCGTTAGTTTAACCTCTTTCAAAAGGCTCATTCCAATTTCCCAAGTTTGTGGTTAGGATTTTGTTCGCGTAAAGAAATGTTAGATACATCGCTTATTTCACTATTATTTCACACATTGACGAGAACACCCACGCATTCAAGAATCATTGCGAGGGGTGTGATGACCACATAGAAACGGATTTGGTCAATGGGCTCATACCACAGTGTTTCGTGTTTGGCATGGTAAGGAACGATGCATTCAACGAAAACTTTGCTAGAAACCCCTTCAATTTCCAGCTACATGATCTAGAAGCATTCAGAGTAACTGTGAATGGGGAAGAAGCACCACACTCACTCATTGATTTGAGTGGTGGAAAGAAGATTGATGGTTACAATACACTGTAACCATCTGCTAGCAGGGTAGAAGTGTGTGGCTCATTGGCAAAAAAAAGTACATGGTCTTGGCTGTACCTAGCCTCCCTCGCAGGCGTAGCCATAAAAACGCCTGCGAGGGAGACTAGGCTGTACCAAAGGTAGCCCGCGCAGGTAGTCCGTGAACCGGATGTGATTGGCCGCCGACAAAAATGTTTGGTTTTCAAATGAGCATCGAATCACCCACTCGCGGCAGCCTGGGCTTTACTAATATGTGATTATGTGCTCTCGAATTCTCCCGCTTTAAAGCTTGGAAATGCATTTATTAATCCTATGCCTAAAGAAACCGCCCCTGGAACACCCAAAGAACCTATTGGTCAAGTCTTCACTGCTCTAAATACAAAGATATTCGCTTTCAATGTAAACCTCGCAGGATTGGATCCTCGACAGAATGTGAATCGACTTGTAGTTTGATCAAGAATCAACAGGAAATGGAGTCCGGGCAGGAAGGTGAGATTACTAAACGTTCTTTTTATAACGCTGATAGATAACTAACCCCAAACTATCATTTGATTCTTTGATCTGGGAGTGTTATACACGAAGTGATGAATGCTTCGAAAACTTATGCAAATCCTACATAATACAAAGACATACAAGATATGTACACGTTCGTGCAACCATGACAATCTAAGAATATTGTATCTATTGCACACATCTGTGTCTCTAGTTATAGAACCCAACCTGAGTGCTTTAAATCCATGTCAGCCTTTAGACGTTGTATATTTTTTGCTTTTCAAGCAAATAATATTGGAGTCCTTTGAATATAGAATGTACTTGACACACTTTTAAATGATAAACGATTCTTAACCCACGCATAAGATAAAAATATTTTCCCGAAAAAGTATGCTCTTATTTTGGGGTTTAGTCACAGATACCTAATTTTTGAATGGCTTATTTAGAGTAAAATATACGCAAAATATAACATGAGTATGGGTGATGTTATTTTTATTTATGTAATTAGAATAAATACAAATATAATCTCTCTCTATTCAAAATAGATGTATGAGAAACAATTAATTAGCTTTTAGACACTAAGTGCTTCATATGGTTAATTCTTATAATATGTGGTATGAATTCCTAGCTGAAGCTTTTTTCAAAAAGCTAATGTCGGAAGGAGATTAAAAAGAATATATATCCTTTAAAAGTTATCTTTAATAAACACAATGATTTCTCTAGAAAAAACACTCACACTGCAACTGATACAAAAAGCTGTTTACTTCAATTTTAAATATTCAGAGAACTCTTTTCAACCATTTCTAACTTCTAAACCACTCTCTGGCTTACATCATTCAAACTAACAAGAGTTACATTTGGCGCTGTTTGATTAGTCAGCACCTTGCGGAAAAGTGGGATGATTGGAAGCCATTTCAGTGCTGGCCAATGAAAACACTTCAAATGTTTTAAATGACTGAAGTCAGAAACCATTTAGGTGTTTGAATCTTCCACATTTCGTAGGATGTTTAAAAGCACATTTATAGAGTTTTGCGAGAAAATCATCAAATTTATTTGCATTTATTTTATCAGGAAACGCAGCAAGAAGGATTAATGCATTTGACATTGCAGCACTGCTGCAGATGAAATCAGTTTTCCTGTCAGGTGAATATTCTTCTTGCTATTTGTTTTTCTCGTATTCTTTATAAACTCTTTTTGCTGCATAGGCCGACGTAGCAAATGTTTCTAGGCTAAGAAATTGAACATTTATTTAATGGTCCAGGATTATTCGGTGGTGTGGGGAGAAACTTTCACTACCCTTTCCCCCTTCCACCCTCCTCTTTCACCACCGATCCCCCTTCTAACCCTGTTTCACCCTCCATCCTTCCAATCTGCCCTCTGCCATCACCCTCCCCCCCTTTCCAATCTGTTCTCCCCTCCTGTCTGTCACCACATTAACCCCCTTCCAACCTGCCCTCTGCGACCACCCTTCACCCCTTCCAACTCTTACCCCTCCTCTGCCATCACCCTCCCCCCCTTCCAATCTGTCCCCCCCTCCTGTCTGTCACCACCTTAACCCCCTTCCAACCTGCCCTCTGCCACCACTCTTCACCCCTTCTAGCCTGTCTCCTTGGACAGTGTGTGTGCGTACTCAAAGTTGCCCTTTTTTCCAGGAGGAAAAGACAAAAGCGGATGTCTTATTCTAACCATTCCGCCAGGACCAGCCAGTCTGACCCAGCTATCTGATCAGGATACAGAAGACCTCTTCAGATATTTGATTAGCTTGCCAAGGTGAGAAAACAGAGGGAAAATATATGGACAATGGTCTATACAGAACAATATTTTAGCCCCATATATGTAATTCTTTGCTAGCTCATAGCAAAACAGGTGGTGAACATTGATCACTGATAATTCCTCAGATCTGAAGAGAAGACAGATGGATTTACCTTTATAATTGACAAGCGCAAGAGTAAATGGTCATCTCTCAACAACACACTCTCCAAGCTACAGGTTTGCACTTGTTCAGTAATAATGCTCAGGGCCGTAGCAGGGGATGGGGCATATGCCCCCAAATGTTTTTGGAAATTATAAGGAAAATGACCAGAAGGGGCGCGTCATTGCCCCTAAATATTTTCTTATCGTTTCAGTATTGTGCCCCCCCCCCCCAATATTTTGAGGCCTGCTACGGCACTGATGCCTGTAGTGACATGACAGGAGAGTTATAGCAAAACTCACTAAAACGAGGAGGGGCTTTCTGGCTTAGTATTTTATGCTCTAGGCTTGCTACAGTATTTATAACAATTTTTTCCATACAGGTTTTTGCTTGTGCATTCACAATAAGGACATCAAATGCACCCTCCAAATATTATATGGAGGACGATGCAAATGCAAACGCAAATAAAAAGAAAATGCCACAGTGATTTTTTTCTCACACATTATTATTCTCACAATCACATGATTTATCACACCTATCTGTGCGGTTTTTGCTAGAAAACCTTTCCAGATCGGGTAAACTGTGTCTATGTGCTGAAGCCACAAGGTTTCATGCAGAGGTTTATTGGTGGAAGTCTGTCAAGTGAAGATGCTCAGGCTGCATTTAGAGTGAGTAGCTGATTCATTTTTGTTTGTCATGTGGGGTATGCTACCCCCCTGACCACTTTTTCCCTCCCCTCTGGCCAGCAGCGGGTTTTTGTCTTAGGTGAGGGGGTAAAATTCCCCAATTCATTCCTGAGATTAGTTACTGATATTCTTGTGACTGCTTACAGATAGTGGTACTTGGCACTGTATCAGATCTCTTAAAGTATGTTACAAGGGACCAGCTCACCACAGATCTTGATGGAGAGTTTGATTACAAACATGATGAATGGGTGCAACATCGCACGGTAGGTACTTTGTTTCCAGAGCCTGTTTCTGTAACTTTCCAAGACTCTCAATTTCCTGGTTACTAACAAGCCAAATTGTTTTCCTTTGTTAGTATATTTATATGTGACAACTACCCTACCCTACCCTACCCTACCCTACCCTACCCTTCCCTACCCCACCCTACCCCACCCTTAGTAATGTTTTTACTTTTGAAGACAATACCATAATTGCTTGAAGAAATGCCTCACCCAAATAAGCGTCTCGCCTAAGAGAAAAAAATATAATAAGTGCCTTATGTGAACATGCTGCACTTAACACATTACAATGACAAGGTGGACTTTATGTGTTCAGAAGGGACATAACGATAACTGGCCATACTACCTGCACAGATCATTGAAAGCTTGTTTTGCTATGTTTGGCAGTTATGGGGATTGGCCCATCCCCCCCCCCCCCCCCCTTTACACCACCTTTACCCCCATACCACCCCTGACAGTTTGCTTGCTCTTGCAGGCAATAGAGAGGCTGGAAAAGACAATCTACCAGCTTCAGTGCCGTATGGATAGCCATCGCCAGCAGCTATCAAAGACTGAAATACTATCAAGTATTCAGGACATGGAACACACTCTGGATACACAGCAGGAGATCTGGAAAGACATCAAAGAGGACATCGCAAGTGCACATCTTACGGGTAAGAAAGTAGCAGTATCATCAAACTCATCATCATATTATCACCATTTTCAGTATCACCTGGATAGTTCTGCAGCTAATGGAAGCAACACCCTCAAAAAACTGTGTTAAAAATTGTTCTAGGAATCTAAGTACTTCTACTGTTTCTAGTAAAGGCCATGCCACAGTATATTGACTGCCTAGGACAATGTTATTACACATCATATACTTTTGTTGCAAACTTAAATACATCATAAAATAATATTTACAAGGGATTAGAAAATGAAGAATTATTTGTAATTTTCTTCTCCTTTTTTCCAGGAACAACCCTGCTCAGGTGCATTAGCCCCGACAAGAATGATGAGAACAGTAACATGACTCCTGATGTCAAAGCTAACACAACCGAGCTTGAGGGGTTGCTTCAGAGACTATACCAGTCTGAGGAGGATTTTGGCAAGTTTTGGGTTGACCATGAGAAGCGCATCAGGCAAGGATTGGAGCTCTCTTTCTTTGAGCAGGAAATCGGCCAGGTACAGTATTAGGGTCATTGATATTTGGGTTAAGAGACAACGCTAGTAATGAGAAATTACAATCTGGTTGTAAACTGTTGCTTGTACGATGATTTTTGAATATTTTTTTTTTTAGTTTTTTCCTCTTACTGTCGAACCCGTTGTATCGCGGCCCGCGTTTTCAAAACACGATTTCTTTTGGTTTTCTGTTCCGTCAGTAAAACCATTCTGAGCCAATCAGAGTCTCGCTTTGTGCACTTCCCTGGCTATCCTCTGGACGAAAACCAGACAGTGGCGCGACAGAAAGCCAGGCAACTGCACTAGGCGAGAGATGGCAAGAATCTGGTTGGCTTAGAATAATTTGACTGGCGGAACAGAAAATCCCAAAAGACAAAACAAATCGATGTTTTGAAAATGCGGCGTCGCGATACAACGGATTCGACAGTAATATCAAATATACATTGAGAAAATCCAGCCATCTTGTTGCTAGTTTTCACATAAATCCATCTTTACCGTAAATGACCTAATAAACGCCCGGGGCGTTTATTAAATTTCGATGGTCCGAGGGGGCGTTAATTAGATGGGAGGCGTTTATTAGAAAGGGGCGTTCTTTACAAACTATGAAAATAAAACAAATCCAACAGGCCTGTAACCAGAGTCAAAATTTCACCGAGGCAAAGGTAGCCACTGCATGATAAATCCAACAAAAGCAGGTGTTTGATCTCATACTTTTCAATTGTGAAACACTGAACATCAAAATTTTACCGAGGCGAGTGCCTCACTTGCCTCATGCAGGCTGCCCAAGTGCAGTAGGGTTCTAGTCTCAGCCAGAATCATTTTGGATTATAGCATGCGAAGCAAGAGATCCCCATGTGACGAATGCAATGATTTAATGGTGCAAGTATGCGGAAACGAGTAGTAGTAGTAGGCCTTAATATTCCTGGATGTTACACTGCGAGGACAAAACGAAAGAAAATTGCAGACATCCTAAGCAATAAGATCAGGAACTTTAGAGAGCGGTACCCTCATTTCGAACTTGACATTGAACAAGACGCTACTCGCTTACCAGTGTTGATTAAGCAAGATGGCAATTTAATTTAAATTACCATTTATATTTCCGGAATTCCTATGTCGTTTGTTTTTAAGCTGGCAGGGAAGGGAGCTTGGGAGGATAGGGGGAGGGGGGCGTTTATTAGAGAGGGGCGATCATAGCAAACTTGTGAGCTTAGAGTTCTTTAGAACAGAGGCGTTCTTTAGATAGGGGGCGTTTATTAGGTCAGTCGGTATGTTTTTGTTGCTAGATTACAGTTTACTTAATCTTGATGATGCTATGTTACAGATGACTCTATTTTGATGCTAGTTTTTAAATACTTCTATCTTTATGTTGCTAGGTTACTGGCCTCATTCTTACTGCTACTGGTCACGTGACTGCAATGAATGACGTCGGTGATAGCCGAGCTGCGGCAGAAGTTTTGTTGGATGACGCCAGAAAATTTGCAGAGAAGTCACAGGTAACATTTCACAGTAGAAAATAACATGTAATCACCACGTAAAGTGCGTTTTAATTTAACTTCACTTGAATTGAAAACACTTCTTCCCCATCTCTCCCCAGGACCATATCGAACGCGCGTTTGGCCTCGCCGCGCGCGGAATAGACATGGCGGAGAATGGGCACTATTCACGTGACACGATTCGTCTGCGATCTGAGGAACTAAGGCAGCTGTGTTCGGATTTTACTGAGCATGCGCGCAAGCGTGAACATCATCTTAAGGTTGCCATGGATATCCACGAGATTCTTGAACAGGTTTGTGGTGTCCGTTTTGTTGAAGCTTTGAGCCTGGTTCGAGCGGGGATAAGAGTTCCTACTCTTTTACCTGTTTTTATACATGCAACTCTCATTCCCTTTCAGCATGTATATAAATGGCTGAGCGAATCACCCTGTGATTTTCTAAAACGTTAGGGTCTGGGTTTTTTTTAAAAAATGGCGGCCTGCAAAATTACAGTAAAAACGAGTTCCTGTAACTTTACGTGGAAATTCCTGACGTACACAGCTCTAGGGCGATAAAAATAGAAAAACTAATTATTGTAGCGGAATCCCGAAAATGAAATATGCAATTTTCTTATAGACCGAGCGAGGTAGAAAACGTCTTTTTTTAAAACAAGATTTATTTCTCGCGTGTGAGACAGTCGGTCAGCACTTGAAATAGTTCTCAAGTTGGTGATAACCATTGTTAAAATAAATGCATTGAATAGTGTACAGCAATCGGCTCGATTTACAAGCGAATTGGATGATTCGGGGCGAAACGCCAAAGAAACTATTACCAAGGGCATTAACGAGCCGCCCTTACGCCCTTTCGTCGTTCGGATATGTTCTGATGTCGAAAATATCCATTTTAAAAGTTGCTGGGAAAAAAAAATATCTGTTCCTTGTTCTCATGAGGGATAATTCCTCTTTTCCCGCCAGCATTGGTTAGGACTTTTTTTTCCCAGCCAGCAGAGGTTAGGCAATTTAGCACAGAAATAATTGCCCGTATAGCCGATCGGGACTTTTTTTCCAAGCATCCGCTGCAGCGCCCCCAAAAATATTCCCAGCACAACTAGTTTGACTCCACAAGTTTGCCAGCAGAACCACTCGAGACAATTTTTTTCCCAGCAACCGAGGGATCTAACATCTTCCCAGCCATAAAAAAAAAAGACTTCTGAACAGATATTTTGCGGAACAGATCCGTTTTGTGCCCTTGTATTACTGTATATGGAAATATTAAAAGGAGACCAACTCGACCTTCCTGAGAGATCAGAGCATTATGGGACGATCGCGACGCCGGATTACGCGATACCATTTTGCGTAGAATATGCAAGAACCTCAAATTATGAAAGAACCTCAAATTATCTGTTGATTATCCTTTGAACTCTCAGGTCAGCAAATGGTGTACTAGAGGTGTCGACCTCTTGGCCTCGCAACCTGTCGAGAAGTTCCAATCTAGTGACGGTGCTCAAAACTCGCTAAAAGAGATCGAAAACTTCCTGAAGG
Source organism: Nematostella vectensis (assembly GCF_932526225.1). NCBI lineage: Eukaryota > Metazoa > Cnidaria > Anthozoa > Actiniaria > Edwardsiidae > Nematostella > Nematostella vectensis. Next base: position 13,965,089 of record NC_064042.1, on the reverse strand, counting down.
ATCGCCAGGGAATAAGCCTAAAGAAGCTTAACAAGCTGGAACAGATGGGGAAAGAGCTCGGGAATAAGCACCTTAGCTGTAAGGTGAAGGACTGCTTGAAGCGCATCGGAGAGGTGAATCAAATGATGACGAAGCGGGAAAACAGGTATTACCTGATTGAGTATTACGCCTCAAAAACAGGAAAAATCCAAACTTACTGTGCTACAACTATTAGTGCTGCATCGTCTTTCATCGTCTAGCTTGACCATGATGGCTTGACTTATCCGCTAAGTGTTGAAACTTAATAGGCGACTTCCAGCTAAGTGATTTTTTAGGTGGAAAACTCGCGCGCGCTCAGGCTTTTAGCAGCAAAATAACAACAATAAACAAGCAACTCATTCAACGGTTACGAAACAGCCAGAAGTTTCTTTGTCATAAAAAGGCTTTATTTTCATTGAGATATTTTTAGTGCCGTTGCTCTCTATCTAGAGTGATGCCGCAGCCATCGTGTTTATTTTGGCTCCTTGAATTTGCCACTCAAAATGTCACGTGACTTTTAAGTGCGTGTGGCCTATTATTCTTTCAAAACATCATTAGCAAGAACACCCTAATAATCCATGTGGGATTTTAGTTGCTGTCTTGCGTCTCTCCTCTATTGCCGGATTGTTTAGGGAAACCCGTATGTAGCCTTTAACTGTGTTGCTCCACGCTTCAATTTTGGTATACAATCGATTGACAAAACGTTGTCGTCAACCGGCTTCGCGACTACGCGACAAGCCCGCATGTAAGCATGGGTAAAGAACAGAAGCGCCTAGCCCGAAGTTATGCAGTGGCTAATATATGCAAAAACATAGGAAAACTCCATATTTACTGTGCTAGAACTATTAGTCTTTCTCGTCTAGCTTGATCATGATGGGTTGACTTATATGAATAACTTATGTGTTTTTTATCCGTCTTCATTAATTTCAGCCTGAAACGATTGGTAGTGAAACGCCCTGTACAGCCGGTAAAGGCACTGCCTGCCAACTCCAACAAAGAAGACGAAAAGAATAAGATCAATTCATCAATCCAAGGTACATACCCTAAATGTTCTTTTTGGGGTCAGTTTCAAGGAAGCGTCTCCTTCAAATAAGCGCGTCCCCTTATTTGATGTTAAAAAAGCCCCTTCCCTCTTCGTATTATTTTTGAATACTCTAGAAGTGACTGTCAAATATTCCTCATTTTTAGACTTCCAACTTTTTTTTTATAAATTTACCAAAGCTCTAGATAAAATATTTCATATTGCTTCTGAGCTGGGGATCTGAATTTGAAAAAAAAAATATGCCACAGCCTCTAATAAGCGCCCACTCGAATTAACACCACCTTTCATACTTCCAAAGATTAGGGTTCTTAGATTATACGGGCATTAAAAGTGTTTGAGCCATTTGAGTTCTTATCATATCAATACCTGCTGGTTGTGCCAGCTTATTTGCATTTGATTTTTTGTCTTTTACAGATGAGAAAAAATCAAAAAGTCCCAAGCCTCGACGGCCTGTCTCGATCGTTGTGAATCGGGACGAGACCCCTTCACCGCAATTCACCAGAAACCAGCACCCTCTGAAGTCAATATCAGTCCCTGATCTGCTGGTATGTTATAAGCATTAATCGTCCCTGATCTGATGAATGTTATAAACATTAATCATCCCTGATCTGCCTGTATGGTATAAGCATTAAGCATCCCTGATCTGCTGGTATGTTATAAGCATTAATCATCCCAGATCTGCTGGTATGTTATAAGCATTAATCATCCCAGATCTGCTGGTATGTTATAAGCACTAATCATCCCTGATCTGCTGGTTTGTTATAAGCATTAATCATCCCTGATCTGCCTGTATGGTATAAGCATTAAGCATCCCTGATCTGCTGGTATGTTATAAGCATTAATCATCCCAGATCTGCTGGTATGTTATAAGCATTGATCATCCCAGATCTGCTGGTATGTTATAAGCACTAATCATCCCTGATCTGCTGGTTTGTTATAAGCATTAATCATCCCTGATCTGCTGGTTTGTTATAAGCATTAATCATCCCTGATCTGCTGGTATTTTATAAGCACTAATTATCCCTGATCTAATGATCTCCACGGTTTCACGTGGCGTTATGTGACAAATCGACGATATTACGTTACATGGCATTATTCGAAATATAAATGGTGAAACATACTTGGTGTTACGTGACCTTATTTGACATACCCACGGTGTTACGTGATGTTATGTGACATATCCACTGTGTTACGTTGCGTTATATGATATATCCAAGGTGTTACGTGACGTTATTTGACATATCCACTGTGTTAGGTGACGTTATTTGACTTATCCACTGTGTTACGTGACGTTATGTGACATATCCACTGTGTTACGTGACGTTATTTGACATATCCACTGTGTTAGGTGACGTTATGTGACATATCCACTGTGTTAGGTGACGTTATGTGACATATCCACTGTGTTACGTGACGTTATTTGACATATCCACTGTGTTACGTGACGTTATGTGACTTATTCAAGGTGTTAAGAGACGTTAGTTGACATATTCACAGTTGTTACGTGACAAAATTTAGCCTTCGTAGCGCTACGCAGGCTAGACAAAATGTGACATACCCAACACAGAGAAGTGATTTATCACATGGGGCGTGCATAACGTGACATTCGCACTTGCTTGACGTATCCCGTGACTCGTTCCCAGGACGTGACGGATGGCGTCGACACCCCAGAGGTCATCAAGAAGCGCTCACAAATCATGGCAGAGCTGGTCACCACCGAGAAGGACTACGTACGAGATCTGGATCACATCGTGCGAGGTTACCTACACGAGTTCGAAAGGGCCGCCGGGAAAATTCCCATCGAGCTATTTGATCAGCGCGAAACCATTTTCGGAAACATCGAAGAGATCTTGGAATTCCACAGATGTGATTTCTTGGAAGAACTCAATAAGTGCTCGGAAACGCCGAAGTCTGTCGGAAAGGTGTTCACCGAGCGTAGAGGGGAATTTGAGAAGTATGCGCTGTACTGTAAAAACAAGCCAGCATCGGAGGCTTTACAGCAACAACTCATCAACGTGCCGTACATTAGGGTAAGGGCACTAAAGCGACGACTGCAGAGTACAGCCTCGATATTTCACTCAACACCTCAGTTGCCTAGTACAGTAAGGTTGCCATCCTCGGGGACCCAGGGCGTCGCGGAGATCGGGCACACGGGGGACCGCGCGAGAAAGAAAGAGCACTAAAACCAGATCTCCGCTACGCCCTGGGTCCCCGAGGATGAAGCCAGTGTAGCGTAGAGACACGAAATCTTAACACAACACTCAAGTTACCAAGCCTCCAGTCACGCAAGCGCCTGTCACTGAGAAGCCTGTCACGCGACCATGCTATTCGAGCACTAATTCTTACCCTTCCTTAGATCCAGGCCTCACTCATGAACCCCAGGGCAGTCAGTATGGGACATTTCGAGTTTACCATCTTATTAATACGTCACAAAAGCCGCTATAGAGTAGCGCCTCGACATTACACGACACTGTGCTAAATTGAACATAAAGGCAGATGAACCAAAAATTCGCATATCAAATTCCATTGTCACATTTGGGACACTGGCCATCGCATAACACATTTGGAACTACGATTCAAATATTTGCTTGCTTATTTTAGCGCTACGGTGTCCAGGTTGAGAGATTTCACTCTTAAATTTACAGAAAATCTTGTTCGCATTCCTATTACGTGACAACCATTTTGAATAGGCCCCAGGAACTCTCGTTTTCCTTTGCCACAGGTATTGCTGTGTTCACGTCCCAGTCTCCCATAGACCATCTAAATAAAGGACAACGTATAGCCAAGTTCCAGCTAGAGCTCCTCCTCTTAACGTGATCCATAATGTTTTAGGAATGCCAAGCAAAGTTGGGCCACAAGCTCCCACTTACCGCCTACTTACTGAAGCCTGTGCAGAGAATCACCAAGTACCAGCTGTTGCTAAGGGAGATGATGAAGAACACGAAAAACGACCGAATCGCTTACATGAATCTTATGGTAACAGACGAAAAAATATTTCAAATAAGCTCATCTCATATCAAGTAAATTGGAGAAGAACCCCTTTTCAGTACTTAGCGAGTAATTACAAACGAAATGCCAAATGCGACTTTTTAAATTTAGATGCGTCCTTTCATCGACTGTAATTAAATTTGCAACTCTCACCCCAGCGTTCATAAATAGTCCAAGGACGAAGGATAATGCACCGAAAAAGATGCCAAAATCTTTAAGGTGTACACGCCTCTGGCGGATTAGTATTTTGAATAAAGGAAACCCGTATGTTGGGTTATGGCGCTCATCCAGTACTTATCAATTGAAGTCGCTCACTTAAAGCTGCATTGTCACCAGTTTACTTCCGGTCGATTACGAAGATTCCGGAGATTTTTAACAGAAAACGAGAAAAAATTATTTCAAAATTGTAAAAGCAGGGTGTCGATTGGAAGTTTCTTTGAGGGTGTGATTGCTAAATCATGGTCTGTTAAATAGCGCGGATTCTAATAGATTCTTTTGTCTCTTGTCGGTTGAGGTTTCCGTCGGACCTCCGGCGGAAGTAAACTGGTGACAATGCGGCTTTAACTCTAAATAGTCCAATCACCTGATATTATATAACACTACCAAGATACTAGTATAAGTGTGCCATTAACCATTATATTTGCTTCGTATAAGCATATATATATATACATTTATGTAAAATATTCATACCTGCATATTTAATCCCCTCAGGAGGCTTTCCATGCAATGCAGAACGTCCTACGTCATCTAAATGACGTCATGCATTCCAGCGGTCTCAAGGGTTACCATGGTAACTTGGGAGACCTCGGAAAGCTTCTGCTCCAGGATCCCTTCTTGGTTTGGTACACGGGCGCAAGGCGTAAATTGCCTCCTCTGAAGGGGAGTCAGCGACAGGTCTTTCTCTATGAGAAAATGGTGATCTTCAGCAAACGAGAGGAAGACTCGACCACCAAGGACGCTGTTACTTATCACTTCAAGAACAGCATCAAGGTAGGGTGTTAAAGCCGCATTGTCACCAGTTTACTTCCGGTCGATTACCTAACAATATCCGATGATTTTTAACGGAAAACGCGAAAAATCTTTCAAAATTTAGAAAGCAGTGTGTCTATTGGAAGTTTCTTTGAGGATGTAATTGATAATTTAGAGCGGATGGCCTGTTAAATATCTCGGATTCTAATAGATTCTTTTGTCTTTTAACGGTTGAGGTTTCCATCGGACCTCCGGAATTAAACTGGTGACAATGCTGCTTTAAAGAAGGCCAAGCTTGTCGCCAGGTTTTTTCGTCATGTCCGCTCCCGCAATATACCGAGTCACTCACAGAATCCATTACCACTTCCCGCTATGGACCCAAACAGCATTTAAATGGTCTCTTTTTTTGAGAATCAATCAAAAATCATTATTTGTGTGCACAATAGTGAACTATTGATATCCGCTAAAACTGACCGAATTTTCAATTTTCTTTCCTTTAAAATGACCCCAATTTACTCTCCGACCTTTGAAGAACCCCATAAATCCTTTAAACCGCCACATTCCCCTTATATTCACTTCCATTTTAATACGCTGTTTGTGTAGTAACCCGCACATGCTAGCGACTTGGTTTGTTAGTAGAACCATTTGATGATGATGTCCTAATAAGATGGTTATATGATGACCATTACTTGGCTACATGATAATGATTGCATTTATAGGATAGTTATATCCAAAGAATTAATCTCAACGCATTCTTATCGCAGACATCCGATGTTGGTATCACGGAGACCATCAATGGCGCTCCGTTGAAATTTGAGCTTTGGTTACCTGGGAGAACCGAGGTGTTTCTCCTACAGGTTAGTATATAACTAAATCTTTATAAGCTCAATTGATTTCGCAACCATGTCATTCTCTTGGTGATGGTGGTGATGATGATGGCGATGATGATAATGATAAAACTGGATAATAGAAATGGCAAATGATATGTAACCTATTTTAGGCGAACAACTCCGAGATTAAAGAGCGATGGATTTCGGAAATACGATCAGTTCTCCTGCATCAGTTCGACCAAGTTAAAGGTATCTTTCTTTCAGTGTACCCTAGTATGTACCTTTTTAGTGTCCTCATCCATCATTAGGACCATAGCGACAACTAACATAAAAACAAACATGCAAGCAAACATGATTAACTTAAAACCATTTTTACCCTACCTTGCCAGAACCCAGACAATTAAACGTGTAGGAGACATGGATTTCATAACTACTACTTTTCCGCTTACCGCCATCTTGAAACGAGGCCCAGTCTCTAACATTTTAGATTAGCAAAGGATTCCCGCGCATTCGCCCCGGGGCTTTTAGACCATTCAGAAATACGACCACAAACAATTAAAATGCATCTGTGTCATCTTCAGACTCTGCCAAGTGGAAGTCCACCCCTGCATTGAACGACGATAAAGCTCTTGGGATATCTCGTCCCCGAGCCAAGAGCCAGTCAAACCTTGAGGGGCTGAGCCCAGCAGGACTGGGCACCAGGTAATCTAGAGAGCACGAGGCAAAGGCATACCGTACACTTAAGCGTGTGGACGAAGTGAGTGGATACCGTACACACTGGAGACACAACAACATAAGCTGTCGTTATGACCATATTTTGTATGTCGATGTTATGTTTTTTTCTGTCGCGGATGTACATACTTGAACATAAGAACATAAAACAGTGCACGCCAATGTCTTTGTGTCGATGTGTTGTTATGTTGTTATGTCACCAGTGAACACCGCGCTTCACATCGGAAAGTATTGAAAGTGAATCCTATAAAGCACCTTTATAAAACTACGGTACACGCAATCTAAACATAGTCGTCAGTTTTAAAATGACTAATTAAGCCCTGGTTTAGAACCTGTTTTGATGTATCGTGGCATCGTTCGGCTGTGCAGAACAAATAGGATGTCGGTCAGTACGTCATGTCAGACCCCATGTTCAGTAATTTAAATAGGGTTAGGCTTAGGTTTATCGCCAGTTCATTTGGTCTTACATGAAGGACTAGCCCTGAGTAATCTTCCTCCACTCACACTGCGTGTTTGTGTCAGATACGCGGATATCGCCGAGCCTGGCGAGGAGTACTATGATGACGGTGATGACTTTGACACGGATGAGTGGTCGGATGATAGCGATGCAGAGGGCAGTGCTGCTGGTCAGGTAGGATATAGATGGATCCGAAATCTTCTTGGTATAACTTTCCTGTCGTGACGTGAAACACCAGTCCGTGACCGAGCTGGAGTGACGTGAACCATTTACGTGTGACCGATCCAACTCACTTATTCTTTGTCTAACTACTTTTCACTCTTTGTAACGTATTCTATCTGAAACTGTGTGTATCATGTCATGTGCCCATAACATACATGTCTGACTTGTAACCTGTGACGTCATCACACTATCTTGCACTCGCTCCTTGTGTGTACTGATATTTCCAGTACTGTTTGCTCAGAAAATCTCTACTGCACTCTCTCCGTCTGGCGCGTAGCATTCCATTCTTCTCTCTACTTTCTCGTGCGTCCTAAGGTAGGGGCAAATGCTAGTCGTGCCATAACATTACATTGACTCTCCTTAAAGTTCTCACTTATTTGTTATTAATAAGGTTGGGATTTGATATGTCTATGTCATATTGACCTTTTCTTTCAAAATGTTGATTCATCTCCTTAATGTTATCACCATTAGGTTTGGGAGGATTTATTACGGATCAGCTCACTTCGACAAAATCCTTCCTCGTAAAGCGTCCATTAGTGAAAAAAACATGTCAAAAAAGTGTATTTAGGTGCATGAACTATACCTAAATTAGTAACACTATTTAAATACCATAAATTACGCGACAGGCCAACATTTTTACGTGGTTCTTGCATACTTATTAAAATTTCTAGCTATTATTCTTGGAGTTTCAACGTTTAAAGGAAACTGCATAGTTTATTTGAAAGAAATGTTTTAATCATTTCTTTGCTTTTTGGCCGCTGAACGCTATCTAAATCGTGTATTTTCCCGTAATCTCACAGCTTAAGCTTTGCCTTAAGCGAGAAATACTGTTATGGAAATCTGGGACCCAGGGTGACGCGGACAGGAGGGGCCACGGGGCTCTGGGTCAACAAGGATGGCTTATTCGGTAATCCTGTGAATACTATTTTTCAGGACTCATCCAAGAAGGCATTGTACAAGGCACTGGCCGAGTACAACCCTGTGGAAGCTGGAGAGATAGCTTTGGTTGAAGGGGACACGGTCAGCTTCGTGAGGGAAGGCAATGCTGGTTGGTGGTTGGTAGAACAACTCTCTACACGCCAGCAAGGCTGGGTGCCCGCAAGCTACCTGGAAACGGTCCAATAGACCAGCAAATACCGGGTAGAATTTAGATATATCTGCGTGAAGGTTCATAGTGCATGTCATTGTACACCAGAAAGGCTCTGGGTACCCGCAAGCTACCTGGAAATGCTTCAGTAGACCAGCAAATACCGGGTAGAATTTAGATATATATGCGTGAAGGTTGATTGTACATCTCAGTGCACACTTGAAAGGCTCTGGTTGCCCGCTATCTACAGTTGATGCTATTAACGTTGTGCAAGCGTTATCAAGATACCCTCTATCACCTTTATGTAAATAGTACCGGGCTTTCTGTATTAACATTTGTTAGATCCTTAGCTTCCTAAATGATAGAATAGTTCCTCAGCTTCCTAAATGATAAAAAAATGATAGACGTGTCTTCGAATCGCTACCACAATAGACCTGTCAATCACCAGGAATCTTAACGCTGAAAAGAAGTTAGCTCAGCGCCTAACCATTCAACAGAAATATAACGGATAACCACGTCAGCCCCTTATGTTCAATTGTTTACTGGAAACGAAGACCATTTGAGAGATTTTTGCGTAAACCTACTAACTTTTACGCCTTCATTTTCCGCATTCCCATTTATTTTACTCTATACCGGAATTGATACCTGGTGTCATAAACGTAAGGTACGAACCATTAGAAGTTTGATGACGCGGAGGGGGTTCTGATGGTGTCGAAATTTTTTTTCATGGGCGAGTTTGTGCAGGAAGATTTCTTCCGTGAGTGTGCATGCGTTTTTCTTCTTCTTTTCTACCCATCATGCACGATTTAATTATATTGCTACCCCTCCCCAAACCCCTCACCCCCCATCAGATTTCAAATGGCCCTTCCCTAAACCACGACAAGGTGGTAGCTTTGTCTGCTTTTTGTACACAAACAGTGGGGCAGTTATTGTTTAGCGCTAAAACAACGATCTAGCAAGTCTGTTCATAGATATGTCGTCACAAAATAGTCTAAACACAAAAATTAATTTTGTATTTAAGTCATGTACAGTCAAGTACAAGGGAAACATAATATTGTTTGTATAATATAATTGAACAATTGACATTAACAAATCAAAATAAAAGTCTCAGTTTAAGCGCTGTCAGTTCTTCATAGCCCTTCTTTCTACTTTCCTCCGGAGATAGGGAAATTTTCAAACACCAAGTAAAGCCTGTCTGCGCTGAGAGCTTGACTGTGTTGACAAAAACCCGTCGCTAGCAACTATCAATATCAGCTCTAGTTAACATGACGTCATCATCTAGGGAACTCTTCAAAATGAGGCATGCGCAGGCCAACTCGTACAACCGCTGGTCAGGCACACCAACAGCCGCCGTGCTGACGACATTTGGGTGTTTTGTTACGATACTTTCCACTTCCCCTCGCTGGAATGATTCGCTGGCGCATTTGATCAAGTTACCAATTATCGCAAGGAGCACAAGCTTCCTATTGGCAGTTATGATGGCATATTCTTTGGTACGCTGCCATCCCGTGGGGGTGGTAGAGCGTTTGTAGTCGTCAAGTAAACGCTGTATGCATCGTGTATGGATTTTTTGCTCCTTTCCCTAAGGGTCTGCGATACTCGACATAATATGCCGTTCAATAGAGCACGATATTCTTTTCAAATAGCTCCAATAAAAATTCCAATCAAATTCAGTTCAAGCTCAGCTTCATTCATTTTGAATCTGGGATTTTACGTAAGTCATATATATCAACAGAATTGGGTCTATTTTATTTTACGATTATTTTTTCGATCCAAAAATTCATCAATCATTAGTAGGATAATTTAGGCACTTGCATGCAACTAGCGACTGCGTAGTTAGCCCGTTTTATTATTTATGAGAACAGCGTTATTATTTCCGTATCTAAGCCCTATTTTTCTTTTCACTCGCAGTCGCATAATTGAAAAGAAAAATGTCAAGAGTTGTAATTTAGATATGTTGCTTGTCGTCTTTGGTGAATTGATAGGTTCATCTTATCTTATCTTGTTTTCAACTACCACAAAAGTAGAAAATCAAGCTCTGACTTTTTATCACGCATAGTTGAAAAGAAGAGAGTCTTGCAAAATGAAATAAAAGTGAATGGAAAAGTTTCAAAGAAGGTTTCTTTCCCGAAGGGCGTAGCTTGCTTAGTCATGCAGGAAATATAATTTTGCTGAAGAGAGCATTCCGTTTTCAGTTTTGGGACTAGAATGAAACATATAGAATGTAAACAGTTCTAAGATTATACCATTAATAGAATAGTTTTCTTTTTTGATAAATAGAGTCTTTAATATTAACTTTGTAAATTCGAGTGAGCTATTTACCAGAGTTCAGAGTTTTTGAGGGGTCAATTTTTAGCCTTCTAGAGGATATAGCCTTTTGTTCTTGTTTTCTGATTTTTTGTTTTTCCACACTCTATTTTGATCAAAATTCAAGTATTAAAATGACGGGGGGTCTTAACAATACAGCCTGCGTTTGAGCCTAGGACAGTATCATTCAGTTAGTGTCACAATACATCGCACATAGTGCATTTTTCCAAGGCCGGTTAAAACACATGAGTTTTAAATCAAGGTAAGACATACTTTTAAATGGCTAAAATGTCTAGGAGTGAAACTTGATGTGATTGATCCAATGTAATTACTAACTCAGGGTCATTTTGTCTTATGATAATCTTATTTCAAATGTAGCATTGATCAAAAAGAAATTTTAGAAAAGTGAATGTAACCTCTCTCCTAAAATCCATGAGAAAGATGGTTAACAATATGATATAACATTATCATGTCAATCAATTGTACACTCCCAATTTTGCAGAACTAAATTTTAGACCATTTTTAAAAGAAAAACAGATGTACTAATTAAATATTACCAGATAGACGCCTCCGAATCTTATCTTAACTTTGATCCAATGATGTTTTGATAGTTTGCTATGTTTTTGGTCGACTTGAAAGGTATTGAAATAGAAAAGAGAAAAAAGTTTGAAAACTCTCAGTTTTTGAAGGTGCAAGTCATTCAACATTCTTTACATTCCTAAAATTAAGTTGTAACTTAGAGAGTACGATAGAACGCCGTCTTATCCTCATTATCATTTCCTTTTTTCCCATAGTTTCCCAATAGTATATTATTTTTGAAATTGTGAGTCTTATTTTTCTGTGAAAAGCTTCTTAGGAATGTTGCAACAGCTGTCATTCAACATTCTATTATGTTTTATTTTAATGAAAAAAATTTGTTTTTTTTCTTGAAACACAGTGATGAAGCAAGGATAATATGTTCGGCAAATGTTCTCTAATTTCGCTGTTTCTTGTGACGCTAGCCAGGTCTGCACAATGTAAGTATCTCTTTTAAGTTTAATAAAAATTGCGCTATTCTAATTTTCTAATTATCACTTTTAATATGTTACTTGATTCCATGAAATCGAAAAAGATTTCCTGATTACCTTCTTATAATAAATGGAAAGTGGCCCAGGATAGACGGATAAAAATGTGACTGAGCCGTTTGCGATATAAAGAGGGTGTGGGCCAGAGAAAGAAGAAAAGGGAGTAGGGCGGTAAAGAAAAAATAATGAATAAATAAATGAAAGTAACAGATATATAGAGAGATAGAAAAGCAAGCGGGGAAAACAATGAAAAAGTGAAGAAAGATATGAAAATAGAGAAAGAAAGAAATTCTATTGAAATTGCTATGCTATCTTTTACTGTGTAAACGTTTTGTGGCCTTTGATGAAAATCGACAAACACATTTATTCATTTAGGGTCCTTTTATTAGAATGATAAATTATTAAAACATCGTTTAGTAATTTAAAAAAGAATACCAAAAATATTCGCATTCGATCAGAGATAAATTGTTTAAAAACAAGTGCAAAATAGTTTTAATATATCAAATATCTATCCAAGTTCAAATTTTAAGGTCCCAAAGTTAAAACTCGTAATTTCCATATCAATAGGAATTAAAATATCGAAAAGAATTAAAGATTAATAATTATCTTTATTAAATCGCTTATCGTTTCAAAACTGAGAAAAGGCTTCTAATGCTCCCAATATAAAGCTTACTGTTTAGTGGAATTTTCTGAGGAAATATTAGATTATTTCTAATCAAAACCAAAAGCGGCGGTCGCACCATTTGGAAACGACAACCGACAAAAGATAAAAATATCATTAGAATTTGCGCTATTTAGCAGACCATCCACTCTAAATTATCACACACATCCCCGAAGAAACTTTCAATAGACACTCTGCTTTAAAATGTAAAAATAATGTTCGCGTTTTCCGTTAAAAACAATCGGAGATTGATACGTTATCAACTGGTGCGATTGCCCCTTAAATCTGAAAGCTACAAAGCTATAGATTGCGGTATCAGCGCAATTTTATTAGGGCGACCTTTCATAGAGTTGTCGTTCTGTCTTTGTCTAGCAGTGTGCAATGAACCGCTCGGCGTGGAGAGCGGGAAGGCGGAACTAACAACGAATAATGGCAATACATTGGGTGCTAAACTGAATACAGGCGACGGTTGGTGTCCGACGGGCTATCAGGAAAGCTTCTTACAGGTCAGAGATAACGAGCACTGGAATACACTTCAGGGGGCGGCGAATAGGAAGGGCTTGTTAGCTGAAAAGTTTGTTCGTTTTAGTGCACTTTTAATGGTGACATTGATAAAGAGTTGTTGAACTGTGTAGGTGGTTCCGTAAGTTTAATAAAACCACCCTCTTCTAAAGCAGAATGATTCTTATTCTTAGAGACACACTTTAAACTATATTAAAAGAGACTTTAATAGTTTTCATAAATGGAACCACCCTAGAAAACGAGGGAGCCTGTGGCATTTTGAAAATGGCAATTGGGAACAAGTTTTGGTGTACAATATATGTAAGAGAATGATGACCAAAATGTGTGCAAAGGTATTGAGTGCTGATATTGAATGTATCCTAACCCGCGCTGGTTCATAGGGATAGCGAATAAACGGCTGTATCCTTGTATCTGAAATCCATGCGAATGGTCACAGGAACAATAATTTTGAAGCCCGAATTTTTTATTTACGCTTATGGATTATTTATTTGATGCCCATCAAGCACTGCGGGTTAAAATACATTGGATTCTCCGACTACAACCTCATCTGAAATAGGTGTATGAATTTTAAATGGCAGGTGGATTTGCATCAAGAGCACCGCGTGACTGGCGTATCAATACAGGGAGCCCGTGGAGCGGACGATGCTGCGTCTTGGGTCAAGCTGTCAATCAGTGTGGACGGCACGGAATGGTGGGACTACATGGAAGATAGTCAAGTCAAGGTGATGTATGTCATCATAGGAAGACAAACATTTATTTGATGTATTCAATATAGGGGAGATGTCATTGTAGGAAGACAAATATTAATTAGCGGAAGCGGAATTAATGGGTCAAATGAGAAGTAGTTCATTGGTATATATTGTTCTTCATATCTGCGTCATGTAATACACTATTTTTGTTTCATAAGATCAGCTTTAGATCTCGCCAAATTCTAAGAACATGTCGTGGCTCAGAATGCTGCAAAATATTGTGATGCGTTTTAAAATGCAAAATCTTGTGTTCATAATAACACTATGAATATTATTGTTTATTTGATCATTTGTGGAATAGGGGAAAGTGCACTAAGAGATCACGTGACCTTTCTGGGTGGCAAATTCAAAACAAAATAATCAAACACTCGCAAAGCTTCGGTCGATACGCCAAAGCCTCAGTTTGATTTTTCCCAGCATTACCTCACTCTCGGTTAGTAAGTTGTTTATTATATGGCTTTTTAAAATAAAAATGACGAGAAAGCAAATCAACTTTCAATTTTGCGCGAATATCGATTAGTTTATCGATCGATTTTAAAAAGGCGGGAAAACAAGAACCACACGCGCACTGCCAAATAAAAAATGTAAATGAGTGAAAAGATTGAACAAGTAATTGGACGACTTTTCGGGCTATTTCCTTTCTATTTGCACCTTTCGGAAGCTACAGGTTTGATCATAGGTGAAGTTTATCCAAACAATAACAAAGAAAGCTCAGATGTCAGTCTTCACGGCATGAAAGGACCGTTTAGTTCGAAAACACGGTATGTACAGTACCTTATATGTAGAGAACAAACTTCTAAAGTAAAATGAAAAGGCCAATCGCTTTGTGCTGATCAATAATATGATTGAAATATTGCATTTACAAATAACAGGTATTACTAATATCTTAAAGAGACTTTTCTGGGTCTTTACACCCCTTGTGATTTATTCATTTGTCTTTGTTTATCCGATATAAATAACTAAAGCTTTGTATTTCTTGGCTATCGGTGGCTCTCGCCGGCTCGTCATCTTATTGTTTTTCTTTTTGTCAAAATTTTCCTCTTCAATCCCTTTAGGATAATAAAACTCCAACTCAAAGTGCTCGTCCATTCCCTCTTTTTTGTGGCTTTGGTTTTTTGGTCCATTTTGTTTGAGCGAAATCCACAGGTTCCCCAGGCTAATGTTGTATTTTACGTGTTTCATTCATAGTTACTGTAAAATATATGGCGCATTACAATAAAAAAAATTGGGACGAAAAATATAATAAAATTCGTTTAAACTTTTCTTACATGTTTGTGGAGTTTTTACTTAAATCCCTGTGAAGTTTCAATCTATTTTGGGCAATATTGAGCGATTGAAGTTCCCCCATACTAAGCCCGTCTACATCCCCCTTCCCGCAAAAAGCAACAACCAACTACGAATATTCTCTCGTGAACTTCATCGATTTCAGCTTCATTTGTCGAGAACTGCATTTAATCTTGTTTATAAGCTACATGTTTTCTTGTGTTGAAGTTCACGAGAGAATATTAGCTGGTTGTTGCTTTTTGCGGGAAGGGGGATGTAGACGGGCTGTTTTGTTACGACTGTTGAAATATCCATCCCATGGGTTCGCGTCAAGCATACCTGATTCGGCAAGGCGGGTAAAGAATAGGGTTTTAGGTACGCAAAGAGTTGATCAACTGGATTTATAATTTCTGTGTGGCAGTGTAAAGTATCGGTATAATATTGTTTGCATGTATTTCGGCGAAATACCGAATTTGCAGTTTTCTAGAAGCGATTTTCTACCGCCTATTTTGCCGAGCGGCATCATTAGACTGCTACCTTTCTCTTCTCTTAGTATGGGGGAACTTCAATCGCTCTATATTGCCCCAAATGGATTGAAACTTCACAGGGATTTAAATAACCACAAACATGTAAGAAAAGTTTGAAGGAATTTTATTATATTTTTCATCCCAATTTTTTTTATTGTAATGAACCTTATATTTAAAGTAACTATGAATGAATACAACATTAGCTTGGGGAACCTGTGAACAAAACAACCTAAAAAAGCTCACAAAAGTGAAGGTGAAAAAAAAATTAAAAAAAAAACAAAAGATTGAGAAAAATTGTTCGTAGGGCAATACGGAAATCTGTAATGCCCTCAAAGACGGTAATATAACAATATAGCTGATCTTCGCGGGCGTAAAAATGTTTTGGGCCCGACTCGAGCTCATCTTAGCCCGAGCGCAGCGCAATTATTAAGCGCAAAAACAAAAAAAAAAATAATATCGGAAAACGCGGATGACTCGCGTGATATTTATTTATTGAAAGTTGTTATAACATAATTAATAAATACAGCTTCAATTCACTTTACAAACGTTGCTAAATATACACGTGTTTAAGGTTCTTTTGTAAACGAAACAACTGTTTCATAATATAGAAAGTTTAATGGGATGTCACTTAATTAAACAATTAAAATTTATTGTGCAACTGGAAAAGTGACAATTTGGCATGACAGCCTTTGCAGAAGTATAATTCGGTCGAGGATGAAAAACTTACATTCACTTCCCCGCCTGCCCTAGATAAACAACCTTGTTTGCAATCATTACTGTTTTCCATCTCAATGGTTTCACTAGAAGCAAAAGGCACTCGGCGAGAGGTCCTTCTTGTCTTTTGTTTTGACTTCAGCATAGAAACGGCGTAAAATGACTCCAAGATCCGAGGAGCTGATACTGTGAAAATCACATTCAACCATTCGCTTCGTGCACCACTCGGTGAACTTTTTCATCGCCCAGGATGTTTGTTTTTTTAGTATTTTTGGGAACAGAGTCTTCTCCCATTTTTTTAAGCTCCTCCTCATCGAGCTGAGAAGATTGTGAGTCGTGTTCAGCCATGTTTTCCTGTTTGTTTTTTGGTAGTTGTCAAAACACAACCAAACACGGCAAGCGATGCGAGGTTTGAATAAATTGCGGGAAATCCTGCTTCCTTCTGATTGGCTCGCTGCAATTTCCTCGCCCTCTCATTGGCTTAGAGCAGCGGGATTAAATATATTAGAGCCCGCCAAAACGTTCATTAGAGCCCGTATAATACGCCACAATGCTCGCCAAAGTTATAATAATACGGAATGTCACGACTAACAATTTGCCAATCACAGCGCGCGTACTATATTGTAGCCATATAATAAATTAGCTTATTCAATAATCGGGTTCTACCTCTAAACTACCTCACTCCTAAGAGGCGAATTTTGGCATTAAAGATAGACTACTTAAATCAGCTGGTCTCTGAAAATTTATCACGGCATTTCGCTGTCCTTCTTGTTTTATTGGGGTTGCACGAACCGGTTGTCTTGGCTTTTGGCTGACTAAATTAATCTTTTTGATGAGGATTTGCCAGAAGAATAATAAGACCAGCTTTGGCTTCGAAACCTACAAGATAAACAATATTTCTTTTTTTTTCGCATATAATTCTCTTCTTTAAATACGTTGTTTTACAAAAACAGGAAATAATTTCCTCGATTCAATCTCTTTTCACGCGGCCAAGAAAATTTTCAAAGCTTTGTAGAAAATTCAAATTTAAATCAAATTCAATTCCCTTTTCAGACTTTTTAAGCTTTTCTATTCTTTGGCAAGATTGCTTTTAGTAAAAGGTTTTAAGAACTTTTAAGTTTTACCGTATTTAAAAATACGCATTGCATCAAATCTTTTCTTGCCTACTTCAGCACTGCAAGTCGCTAAGTAGTTGGCCTAAGTAAAAAATAATCTTTGACTATTTATTTGCTGTTTTATTCCGTCTTTTGTCGTCAGTTTTGGGCGTTTGTTCTAAAAGCAAAAAAAAAATGTAGCGCGCGTGGACAGTGCTGAATAACGTATGCGCATGCGCGTGTTCTGGCGATAACAAACATAATCTCAGTGTTGAATCGTTCGAGTAAAGGTACGAAAGGCTGACTTTGGTCGCTGTTTTGACTTACTGTACAGCATTAAAACCATACTGTACAAAAGATGATAGATTTCTTTGATAATGAGGGAGTCATAAAGAAAATTATAGCCTTAGGTTTGATCTAGTTTTCTTAGCATTCGCCAAAATGTGACAGTTCGCCAGTAAAACGCCGCCATTTCAAAACAAATAGGCTGGTTTAACCGCGCGGTACTGGAACTAGTCTTGCGTTTTTCAGCACTGTCGCGCGCGTGTAAATTGTTTTTCCGCCAAGCGTGAAGTTCCGTTCCCGGATGATAGCGCGCGCGCCTTGGAGGAAATATGTATCCATACGTACGAAAAATAATTAGCGTGACGTTCGAGTTATGAAAGTGCCTGATTTTTTTTTTGCATCTTGGTTTGAATATTTTTTCGTTTATGTTTTCTTGTTTGCTTTGTCATTCTTGTGTGTTTGTTTGTCTGCTTGTTAGATAGCTTGCATTCTTCTGTTTCATTGTTTATTTCATTTTTCTTATTTGTCTTGTTCACAGAAAATAAACGTGACGGTCAAGCGTGATGCCATTCAACATATCTCAATCAATGATGTGCGCGCTCGTTTTGTTCGTTTCTGGCCTGACATGTCAGCTAACGTGGAGCCTATGCTGATGAGGCCGTGTCTGCGCGTAGAGGTGCATGGCTGTGCAGGTAACAAAATGCGTTGATAATAAGATATAGAACCTTCTAACTATAAATGGCGGCAAAATCTCAAAAGTATAAGATAAGTCTAGCAGATACAGTACCTCCATCTTGAAAAATAGATACGAATGCCTCGCTTGCCCATAAGCCTTATTCTTATCTCCCACTCTTTCTTCTTTGATCTATTCTTATCTCCCACCTGTTTTCTTTGTTGTATCGTTTTTTCTCCCTCTTTTTTATCTATTCTACTCTCAACTCTCTTTTTTTTTTTGTTCTTTTATTTTCTCTCCTCTGTTCTTTGTTCTATTTCTCTCCTCTTTTCTATTTCTTTTAT
This sequence comes from Nematostella vectensis, assembly GCF_932526225.1. Classification (NCBI taxonomy): domain Eukaryota; kingdom Metazoa; phylum Cnidaria; class Anthozoa; order Actiniaria; family Edwardsiidae; genus Nematostella; species Nematostella vectensis. Next base: position 13,946,541 of record NC_064042.1, on the reverse strand, counting down.
TTCCGACCGATTCCGCCCGGGCAGGGTTTCCGGTCCAAACCGGTTGGCGGCTCCAGGCGCCGCGAAGCGATCCTTTGTTGGCTCATGGGGGTGGGGTCGCCCGGGCGGCGCATTGGAGTCCCCGGCATCGAAGCTAAGGAGTAGTGACTTTCGCGCAGCGAAAGCGCTACGAACAGCAAGACGGGGATGGGGACTTCCCGAACACATGCGTCGTGCTAGGCGGGGGAGCCTGTCGAAGAGCGAAGCGAATAGACTGGCGACGGCTCGACTCTCCCGAGGGTTTTAGGCCGCCGGGCCGTTCGAGGTGGTCGGCCTCCCCCTGGCCGACTCACTGGTCAAGTGGCAGGCGCCGGGACACCTGGGATCGACAGAAGCGAGATTCCAGGTAAGGGGCGCCGTAAATGTGATGGCGACCGTGTTGGGGAGTGTATTTGTATAAGTCTTACTCGCGATCACATTTGAGCGATGTGAACCGGCAAAGGCTGTTATGGAAATCTTTTTGACCGAAAATACCTTTCTTTTTCACGAACGCTGGGAAAATGATTTTCCAGAGAGTACGCTTGATTCAATCTACCGTTTCTCGGACATTAAAGACATTAAAATGCATAGAGTGCGTAGTTTTAGGCGTGGGGAACAACCTCCCCAGTAAACGTTTTCAAAGCTGATTCGCAATATAAGCTCAAAAGAACAATCAATCAGAAATCTGTGTTTACAACACACAATTCTCTTCCCATTCTATTTTAATGAAAAAGATACATCCAGAACTTAATACCATTATATTCACACCGATATTGTGGTTATTAAGACATGTATTTCACAAATAAAAGATTTCAAGTCTTTATAATGAAGTAAATCTTTATTCCAGTGACAAGGGTTTCTTGAGTGACATGATTTTTGAACATTTGCGTGAAAAATTGAAGTTCATTCGTCTAAAAATATTGAAGATCAAAGAGCCTTCTTGTATTAAGATACATAACATAGATTCTGATAATGCCTAGGATCTCACTGAATTAAAGAGATAAAGAACTGTTTAGGAGTCTGCATCTTGAATGAACTCCAAATTCGCCGTCTCCTCGACGTCTTCCGGTTCAATTATTTAAATAACAAGATAACTTAACATCAGATAACTTAACTGATACCAGTACACCACCCTACGGGTAGCATTGTGATCATGTGCTATGAGGAGCAGCTAAAAAGATAAAAACAGGTAGCGAACGAAGTAAAAAGTGCAGAGGGAAAAAGGTTTTGTTGTGAAAATGAACTATAGCTCGCGAGATGCCCATAACCAAATATGGCGCGGCGAACCATATATAGATGCTATAATTGACAAGCTCACGCAATCTAAAAATAGCTTTCATGGACGCAATCATGGGCCACGGGGATTCGTTCTCTTATATCATGGTCTCTTGATATCGGTCAACTTCAGCATGGCGTCCCAGTAGAGACCAGGGGATGTGAAGTAGTGGCACGGGTCTAGTTTGTAGTACTCGTCTGAGATGGGCTCGTTGTTTAGCGTGCTGTAGAAGTCCTTCTTCAATAGTAATATCGTCCTGTTAAACTTTTCAAAGCTGTCCATGTAGTCGTAGGGGTTACTCCTTTTCTAACCATGAGATCAAGCTCCTGGTTTTTATACGTCAGGGCTGTTTATTTCAACGACCCCTTTGGCAGGTTGCTTACCAATCTATCTAAACTTGAGCTCATAAAATGAAAGCTGTCGATGAATGTCAAATGTTTGGCAAGCTTGAAAAGCATATATTTTTCCATGTTGTTCGGTATGGCGTTTTCACTCATTTCTACCTCTTCTCCTTTCTTGTTCTTGTGCGCATGCTTCTTGACAAAGGCGGCAATCTCTTGCATGATATAATGATAGTCGTAGCCTCTTATATGGAATATGACGGGAATTTTCATTGTCTCTTGGTACCACTCTAAGCTTCAGGTTGCATCCCCGGTGAGCGGAGCCTCTGAATTTACCAGTGATGTGGCAATGGTCTCTCGAATGTCTTTCTCAGTGAACTCCCGGTTGCAGATATGGCATTTTTCATACTCTTGGAATTGTTTGATATACTTTGGAATTGTTTGATATTGCTCATCACCAGATCCTTATCGAAGTGCTTCCGCATGGCGGTCTTACAGTACTTTACTTCCTCTAGCATTTTTTCCATGAATTTATAGACAGCCTTTTCACCCATTTTGGTCTGTGCTGGTTTTGTCGTACTTGTCGCAGCAGCAGACCACTTGGTATCTGTACCCACAGTCGGTGAGTTTTTTGGTGAGCTTCAGTGGTTGCATCCCTGGATCTTTTCTGTAATAGCCTCAAGTGTCTGGTATGACACCACCTAAAGCACTCATTGTCCTTGTTTTTCAAATTGTTTAGTCCTTTACTCCGCAACCCAGGTGGGAGCTCTATGTAGGATTCACCCCTCATAGGCAGGAATTTTACGACATTGAGGTAGTGACCGTCGACTGATTCTGTAATAGCCTCAAGTGTCTGGTATGACACCACCTAAAGCACTCATTGTCCTTGTTTTTCAAATTGTTTAGTCCTTTACTCCGCAACCCAGGTGGGAGCTCTATGTAGGATTCACCCCTCATAGGCAGGAATTTTACGACATTGAGGTAGTGACCGTCGACTGATTCTATAGTCCAACCAGGCCCTTCGGATACCCACTAGGCTAACTTGTTTAGAATCTGTTGCGCTGCGTGTTCAAATGCCTCATTAATCTCAGTTTTTTTGCCGATCGTTTGGGCTGCTGAAGAAAGCATTCTTAAACACTGTGTCTTCGCCAACTGTTCTATAGAACGTGATTTTCAATCCCAGGGTAAATTTAATGCCCTTCATAGATGCCAGTACTTTTGTAATATGGCAGGCGGTAGCCTTTCTCGTGCCTCGCAGTTGCGCTAGTGGGTATTTATCATTTCAACCACTGATCTCGTGAAACGTGGTGAATCCTTTAGGTCCCAATTCGTCTGCTCTGTCCTAGGTGTGGTAGCGATGCGTTGAGACATTAACTTTATTTATCGATCGTCCGCTTTACTGGTCTCCATCCTTCGCGATGGCTAGTGCTACAGTATTAAGGTTGTCAAGTGCTTCTTCGTTCGGAAATGGGCCCATTTCCCGCCCATTGTGTAGTCATTGTTACATACAGGGCAATGCCACATTATTTCGTGCATAGTGTAGAAAGTCAGTTCATTTTCAAACGGTCCACAAGTGTAAACCATTTAAAAGAATATGAAAATATATGTTAATTATGATTTACCATTTCTCCTAATATTGTATACAGGGGTATCCTCCAGCAGGTCTTTCATGTGCCTGTTATAAAACTTTCACTCGACGGCTTCTGCCGGGTTTTTTTTTTTACACACCGAGGCCGAGTTGATAAAGAAACGTGCGGTCGACCCCCACTTAGGCATCTCACCATACGGCATTTGATCAAGCGACTCAACCATCTTTTTGTCGCACTCTCCTATGCTCTTCCCCGTGTCGTAGCAGATGTCCCGCCGTGCCGCGATCTCATTTTCTTTGTTCAACGGTTTAACTTTCCAAATACTTGACCTGTCTCTTTGTCATACGTGAGTGGTTTCTCGAGCGGGTGTACGGGCCCATACCGTTCAAAACCCTGGATACAATCAGTTTCTCTCTTCTCTCTGACGCAGTACTACTTTATATACCATTAGATCAGTTTCTCTCTTCTCTCTGACGCAGTACTTCTTCATATACCATTAGAGTATACTAAAGTATAATGTCAGAAACTTATGGTTTTCCTCTTGGTTATTTCGACTGATCGAATCATTATGGATAGCTTCGAACACAGAGACCCCTTTTTGCCTCTCTAGAATGTAGTATAAGCACCAGCAACCACAAAGTACCGATAGCCAATCTTAGATCTCATCCCCCGAATAAACAAGTGTCTTTCTCGATGTAGCTCGGTACCGCTCAACCTCTTGAGGCATTTGGAAGCCAAAGCTGTCGAAGTTATCACAGTATGTATCATCTTTATTTCGGTAGCAGACCCTATGTGAGCCACTCTCCTCAGAACTGTCCAAATTTATAATCCCACATTCTTTCTTATGGATCCGTCTAGGTAGATTATGAAGACTGTATACACCTCTGTAGCGTTGAACGGGCTGTTTTTGCCTAGCAGGAGCCCTTTTGCCTCCTTTTTCTCGCCTTCTCTATGGTTTAACTCCGTATCCAACCGTTGGGTCATTCCGCTGACCGTAGAGTGGAGGCGGTCTTAGGTAGCCACCCTTAGGTGGTGTGGGGATTCTGTACGTTTGAAGGTAGTTCTGAGGCTGATTGTCTACTTGGAGACCTTCACCCGATAGAGCTGACATGAGCAGGGGCACCCCGATCGTCAACGCCCCGACCCTTCCTATTGCTTTCTAGTTAGTTTAAATAGCGGGATACCGGAAACAGTTTTATTTATTTTTATTTATTACATTCACGGAGATGACGGCCGTAGGAGGCAAAGAACAGGACTCGAGGTCCCTTACAGGCTCAGCCTCCGTAAAGAGCCTGAACGATTTGATGTTTCTGTGTTGGTGTTAGGTAGCTCTTATATTTTTTTAAGTTTACCGACTTTGTCTTGTGGAACACTGAACAGTCCAGAGCCAGTCTTTGGAAGAGTTATTGGCGCTTTCTTCTGATAAGACTTTTTTCTCCTTTTGATCGAAAGTCATTTTTACATTGACGTACGACATCTATATTAGTACGTTATACAAAAACCGTGTAGCTCCCTATGACCTTTATATCAGCTTCCCATTAGACTGTGACTGTGACTGTGTCAACATCTCAGAGCTGACCTGGTACTCACTCTCTGGATACAAATTCCAGGTCCCCACCTCTAGATTACAACTCGTTAGCGTCATACTGTCAACCACCGAAAATGTGTTATACAGGAATGGATTTGTTGTTTGGCGTCATTAGCTACCCAGACGAAGACATGTCTAGGCCTGTTAATTCCACTAGATATCCTAGAGCTCCCTGTTTGAGCTTGTCCTGAGTTTAACCGCTCTACCATCTCTTTTAGATAAGTCCACTTATGGGGGATCAAATATTTACCCATATATGTGCTCTCCCCTTCTGAGTTGAAGATGATTCGCGGTACCCACAGTTTGAATAATGACGACAAGACAATTCGCCCCTCCCGTGCGCCAAATTAGTGTAGCGTCACTATTTCGAGTGATTTGTATCTCAGCCTTCGTGTGGGGCATAAGTTTGTTTTCGAACGCTTCGAAGATATAGTATCTATTAAGAGGTATCTCGGTGTTGACAGTTGCAGATGCCCCTAGCAAAGCCTTCCGACGCCTTGTGGGCGTTCGTATCGGTCCTATTCTCTGCATATCTAGTATCTTCAGTCGTTTTGGCATATGAAGGGTCGTACTCAAGTAGGTTCTTGATGTTGACGGTGTGATATGCCTGCCTGTTGTCGTAGGCCTGAATTCTATTGACCTTTGACCATTGACCGGCACCTCCTTTATCAATGAATGACTGCCATTTACGATACCCTGTTGGTCGCCCTTAGCGGTGTTCCCACCATCTGCTAACAATTCAACTGTTAAGGGAGCATCTATGACTGGTGTTTGGCTAATAGCGGGATTGGGAACCCTTTTTGTTCTTCTGTAAGAGCTTGACGATCTGGTCCCCTGCTCTATTCCCAGCATAAACACCAGTTTTGTTTATAGCGGTTGAAACTGCTTTACTCGTTGCATCTTTTACAGCCCTACGACCCAGATTGGCTATCGAATCGACGACGCCTCCGCCGTAAATATGCTTTAATACCCACATCAGGGTCATATCTCCTCTTCTCATGCTTATGACTCATATACAATCAGACTAGACTTATATATCGACCTCAGTATTAGAGTCATATCCCATTCGACACCGTTGAGATTGATAGGACGACCAATAGAATCCACGACGTAGATAATCTCATACTGCTTATCAAATTGGCATCCACACTGTTAAACAGCGCTCTGGTTGGTTGGACTGAGAACGAGTAGCCCCTAGTCAAATTGTCTGTCGGTATGACAAATAGCGTATTACTAGCGCGACCTCCCACGGTGCTTTCGGTTATTAGATCAGTGTTGATGTGGAGAGGGACGATGCTATTAGTGATGTTGGGCAATTTAGATCCATATTCAGTTTTCGAGATGACTTGAGTTAGATCCTATAAGTTCGCCGAATTTTGTTCCCCTTATGTCCAGTTGATAGTTATCGCTGACTATGACGACGACTTTGTAGGTAGTGAGGATGAATATGATGTTGATAAAGAATTTGTCTTTACCATCGGCAACCCCTACATGGCCGTTCGATTTCATAGTCTGGTGTAGAAAATCGTTCAGATCATGGTACGAGTACATCCCACTCGGGAAAGTGACGGTTGTTCATGTCGCCCCACCACCAGGTGAGTACTTGACACTATCGTTCCCATATTCGAGGTTGACGTTATGCCAGCTGTAGGTCATTGATTCTTGTCGACAGCGATCTCGTGTTTGGCGTCGTTAGGAAGCCGTAACGACGGATTCATTTTGATAGTGTCTCGCGATCACGGGATAAGATGTATAAGGCTCTCTTTACAATATTCTCCATCTATACAAGGTGGTTAGACAATAGTTCTCCAAGCGATTGTTTTAAATAACGTTCAATCTCCTCAGAACATGAGGAGAACTTGCCCTTAACCGAGTCGTTACCCGCTTTAATCGAACCACCAAGTAATTCCAGTCTAGAAAACAGGTCTTCGGGGTTGTTATAGTACACCACACCTGAGTACTTCTTCGAGGTTTTATGAATCGGAAGTTCGCCTAACTCATTCAGCTCGTCAAATACCATTCTAGAGAGGTCGCTGTACTTCTTACTTCTATTGAAACGTTTCGTGAGTAGATCTATAGTGTCGAAGTCGTGCTTATAAGCCACAAGACTAAGGTGACCCATAATCTTTGGCACGTCAGCTTTCTTTAAAGTCCCGTATTGGCCACATAAAGAAATTTTGTACGCATTCCGTTTTGGTTGGTTATACACCCCTCTACCTGTTTGTTTTAGTTGTTATCGTAATCTTATACAGTGTGTATAAGATAAAGTCTGTCTAGGATAAGATAAGATAAGTCTGTCTAGGTTGACGTGCAATGACTCTTTCGAGCTTTTACTGTCTAGTAAAGTGCAATGCCTTTTCAGGCTCCACTAATCAGTAAAGTGCAATGCTCTCCAAAGTCTTACCAACCAATTTGTTTATGTTGAGGCTGCTTGTGCAATGTCTCTGTCAAGCACATACTATTACTAGTAAAGTGTGGAATGCTATATAAGAGAATTTCAGCCTGTCTGTCAGTCTGAGTATTAGTTTATGATTATAATACATATAGTTCCTAAATCGGTTCGTATAATTGTTTAAACGTTCTAAAAACTTTTTTATCTCCCTTTATAAAAAGGTCTCTTAAAAGGTTGATGAGGTGTGCATGCTGGTGTAGAGAATAGTGAGTAACAATAGAATATGAGAAGACAGCAAGGGCCAAAGAATATATGCACATAAATGTATAATAAACCACATTAAATAATGAATTGGATTTTTATAGAGCTCTTTGAAAAGTTAAGCAGCCTCACGTGTGTTCTAGTACAAGGTTTATCATCAGGAGGCAAGACCAGGTACTAGTCAAATGTGACCGGAGGTAGTAAAAATGGCAGCCGAGGGGTACTAGGGGAATAAGAAAACGGGCTACCCATATAAGGGAATGTTCGCATTTGAGACGTGTTTCAAAGTGAACGAGTGGCTAGCAAATTCACCATACCCCTGTGATGATATAATTCCTATGGGGAAGCTGGATGAAAAGGAACAAAAAATTGTTATTTTCGACTTCTTCGTGTGTGAGAAAAAAAGGCCCATCGTCGGCTATTTCATCAGAGCACGGCGTAAAAATTGCAGCGCGATATACCTTTCTCAATCCTTTTATAAGACACCGAAGGACGTTAGGTTAAACTGCAGCCACTTTGCGTCTATGGATTTCCCAGCGCTAGCGGACGCAGTCTGTTAACGAGAGAGCTGGGTGTAAGTAAAGCCCCACGACAACAAAAGAGCCGTACACGATCCTATACATGGATAAGGCCAAGAAAAAAATAGCCAGAAACTTCTATGGTCAAGTTTAGTATAAAGTATTACTATAATGGGAGTATTTAATGCACAAGATATGAACCTTGGTGTTCAAGGCCATCGGGGTGAGCGAGGGCCGACAGGTGCACCTAGTAAGAACTGGAGCTCAGGAACCAATAAACCTATTATCGTTGGTCCGGTTGATACAGACGTTTGAAGTGTGGGTGGTGCCATCAATATAGGCTTCGATGTGACAAAATGTGATATTGTTATCTTCACTCTCAAATGGGTTAAGACGACACCAACATTTCTGGTGGACAATATAAACACACATTTGAGGGGATCGCCACAGGCTATACCTTCTCATAAACACTATCGGGTGTAACTACGCCGCACCGTAGGATACACCTTTAAACAAGGCTTGCAAGGTTCTAAGGGTGACAAGGGCGATAAAGGTGATCGAGGCGTACAAGGGGTTAAGGGTGATCAAGGCATACAAGGGCCGACTGGTGCAGCTGGTCCCAAAGGTGATTCATTAACATACAATGATCTAACACCCCAACAGATAGACGCCCTTAGACCGGGACAAAGATCATATACTACACACGACGCATTTTGGTTTCTAAACAACCCAAGTCTGTGGAACTCGACGTCGAACAAACTGAAGATAGTCGCTGGGCCTTATGTGTTGGATGGGATATACCCTAAACACCACGGCCATTACCTAGTAGACGACATCCCACATGGAGCACAAGAAACAATAGCCATCTCTATACCTATCGATAACTCTACTGGACTGACATCATCCAGAGGCTACACCCTTTGGATCGGCTGCTCCTGCAAAAACCAGGTGTAATGCTCACGATGGGGACACCATCAACATCCAAACGGCTGGGTTGGCTTTCCGCGGGGATGGTATTAGGAGAGGCGCCATAGATGGGAAGCCAGGCTACCGATTCACTGAGGCTGTAGTAGACACAGGTACCGCCATAGGTGTTTACGGCGCGGTGATCGATGGTATACCTACTGATTCGAGGTTCTATTTCACTTGGAAACGAAGCGTAAACAACAGTGCTTGGCAATTCACAGGGCTAAACATTAAAGCATCTATATTCCTACCGAAGAAGACAATGGTAAAAGTTTCAGACTGTAGCAAATCTTTTTTATCAAAAACACGATAAACTCGGGGTTGGGACACCATCGAAGAGTTAGGGGGAAAATACGCCAGGTCTAATAAACCACGTCTATCTTGAATAATAGAGCTATTATAAGTGTCAGCCTATCAGTCGTCCTGTTAACTGGCGCTCTGGCAACGAAATTATCCGGTGTTTGTATCACTGCCGCCATACCACTAGGGGTCCTAAGTGCGGTGTCCGCTATTGTCTCGACGGTGACGGCATCCGTATCCAAGAGGTTAAGAACGTCCAGAAGCATGGCAACATCGTTATGTTGTCCAGATGCACCAAAGACGACCTCATCAGCAAGTCCTTGGTCGACAACGACATCAGCGCCCAAGAATTCGAGCTGATCGCTAGAGAGGCAGAGAAGTACGATGAGGTGCGTCAGTCCATCATAAGGAACGCTTGTAAGCAGCCCACCAAATTCGACGACCAAAAAAGAAGGCCAAATGAGAGAGCGCATAACCCTCGAGATGAAGGAAAAACTAAGCAAATCTAAGATTTTCCTTTGATAAAACCCCCCGTGGCGAATACCTACATTTTAGAAGCATGGCAACATCGTTATGTTGTCCAGATGCACCAAAGACGACCTCATCAGCAAGTCCTTGGTCGACAACGACATCAGCGCCCAAGAATTCGAGCTGATCGCTAGAGAGGCAGAGAAGTACGATGAGGTGCGTCAGTCCATCATAAGGAACGCTTGTAAGCAGCCCACCAAATTCGACGACCAAAAAAGAAGGCCAAATGAGAGAGCGCATAACCCTCGAGATGAAGGAAAAACTAAGCAAATCTAAGATTTTCCTTTGATAAAACCCCCCGTGGCGAATACCTACATTTTAGCAGAGAACGCTGGTGACCTACGTTTTGTTATGAGCCAGGGGCTCATAAGTAGGGGCAATCAACTTCCCCATGTTCTGGTACTATATAGGTGTCACGGCGTTTCCAAGGATCAGGCTATTTTTAGACGCGCGGATGAGCCAATCAGATTCAACCTTTGTGTTGACGTTTTGGCTGAGCTCAACTGCACGCGGAGTCTCAGACAAAAAGCTATGTTCTCTCTTCGGTACTTTGTCTTTTTGTTGCTCTCTTCTTTAATATGAATCCAACCCTACCTATGACTTTGAATTCTAGTTTGCAATTCTTTTGGTAAACAAACAAAACCGACGGATAATAGATAAAAATATATTCTTCCTAACTGCAATTTGCGCGTGCAACCTCACGTCACTCGCGCGCGCGACCAACGTCAAAGTAGCTGATTGGCCCGTTCGTGCGCGCGCGTCTAAAAATAGCCTGATCCTAGGAAACGCTGTGACATTTATATAATACAGATGATTGCCCCTACTTATGAGCCCCTGTATGAGCTCATTCCCAGACTTGTATCCCCGCCCCAAACTATCACAGACTCGCTCCCACAGCTCTTCATAGAACTTTAATGTCTTTGGACCCATGTACTTCACAATCTCTATTACTATCTAGTTGGAGTAGTTTGGAAAAAAAATAATTTCAGCTGGATGTATAACTTCCCAGTGTGCAGCCGACTGATTTCCTTCTCAACCTTACGGAACCTAGCCACCAGACTTTGCTTAGAACTATACCCTAAATCAAAATGGATTAGGATATTGTCCAAATGAAATTTTCTCTGGTAGACCGACTTCTTCCTTATACTATGCCTATTCTCATGGACGTCTATAAGCTCATCAGCTCTGTCGTACCCAAAATGTGTACCACAGCTCGAAAAAATATTTCCTTACCAACCTTAACAATCACGCAGTCGTTGCAACACGTCTCATGCACGCATCAACACGTCTCAGGCATAATCTTTCGACCACAAAACAGGCACCCAAGACACCCATCCTCAACACGTGCGCCATGAATGACATCATCACAACCCATTCTATGTATATACGTAGAGACAATAATTTCATATGAAGTATGTCGTCAATACGTACAAGTACCAGTTTTTATATGACGTCACGAAAAGGTTGTGTCGGCTTACGTACGATCGTCAGTTTATATATGACGTCACGACACAGTTATGTCGGCTTACGTACGATCGTCAGTTTTTATATGACGTCACGACACAGTTGTGTCGGCCCGCCATAACTCCCAATCCTTATATGACGTAACGGCTCTCACACAAGCACCGACCTTAATGATTTAGAACACCCCACATATTAGACACGCCATGATTACCCCGCCATAGATTATTCCTTCATCTTACGACAAGAGAATATTCCTACTTCGATGTATTTAGAAGGACACCCTCCAAAATCAAGCGATTCAGGAGGCCAGTTTCGACGCTCCCACCACTTATCATTCACAACATCCATCTGTCGCATCCTCTACCAACATGACGAACGTCTCAAAGGTCAACCTGAAGTATGACGACATTATTACGCCTGCGCGCCAAGTCAGAACCTATGCCACCTCGGACCAGACCCCAGTACTCCTCACGCTCCTCCGCTTCACGCCCCGATACCGCTTTAACTTTGACCTCTTTTGCCACGTTGCCCGCCCGGTACTCTATGAGGATGTTCCTAAGAAAAAAACCCAGCGTCGAACAGCCCCCACCTGTCCTTGTGAACATCGACGCCGTAAACATCGAGAAACGTATCCCAGAAGTTCTCCTGGAGGCAGATGGGAAACATCAACCTGTCACTTATCTTCCTGATCTTATCATTGATCGCCCATACCTGCTTGTTAAGCTTACCATCACTGATTTGAGGGCAGTTGATAATACCCATCTTTATTTTTTTCGGGGACTGGTATCCATCAAACCGCGCGCTCTGATTGGCTCTAGTGAGGTCCGGTATCCGACGATCCGGACTCCGCGGTACCGGACCGCTCACCTCCAAAGCTCGAAATAGTGAGTTGATTTGTAAAATTTCCATCGAAAACTAGATTTTTACTCCCGAGGTTATAGATCTTTACACTAAAACGGCATTTTATTTGTCATTTCATCTAGAATTATTGACTTCAAACTCCCTGTGTTTTGACAATTTCCCGCCATAATGATTTTGCAACGCGCGCGACAATTTCAAGTTTGCTGAAAAGTTCACTTGGGAAAAGGCAGCAAATCGTCATACGAAGAAAAACGTATAATCAAAACAAATAATCACTCTAGGAATTTACCTGCATAACCAGCTTAACGTTTCGTTAAGCTCAAGATAATTTTTAATTTTTAATTTTAATTCAAGATAAGTTCATCTTATCGTCTGTGGAGGATTTAAAGCGAAAAAAGACATTTCTACGATCAATTCGAGTTGAGAACGACGTATCAATTTGGACTAAATTATTTTACAAAATTGTTGGTCAAAACATATAGAATGTCTTCTTTGGAGGTTCTGTATTTCTGGAAATACAAAATGGAGTCTATTTAATGATCTTGAGCGAACAAAATCTTCACGAACATCGACGAAAGTCAGAAGCGTAACCTCGCCTCGTGCAACCGTAAGCCCGTAAGGTAAACAAAGTTGGAAAATCTATTGAGGACCTTCGGCCTCGGTCAGTATTTTCAAGACCTCGGTCACGGTATTTCACGATATGGACAGCTGGTAAATAGCATATATATATATATTCTATATTATCAATAAAGTTATTTTCTTAAACAAACGCACCCGTCTGACGAGATGACCACCGAGTGGGCGACGATCCAGGTACCACAATCGAAACACCCCGCCTTAGTCGGACTTGGTAGCTGCGCCAGAACCCCCACCAGGAATTGGAGCCACACCCTCACCAACGCGGTTCCAATCACCTTGAAGGTCATATGGGGATCTCGCTACTCTCGACCCCATATGAACGGGAGCTCCAAATACACTCCCCAACGCGGTCGCCATGACACCCCCGGCGCCTGCCGCTAGATCAGTGAGTCGGCCAGGGGGAGGCCGACCACCTCGTACGGCCCGGCGGGAGAGTCGAGCCGTCGCCGTCTGTTCGCTTCGCTCTGCTCTCCCGCCTAGCACGACTCAGGTGCTCGGGAAGTTCCCTTCCCCGTCTTGCTGTTCGTAGCGCTTTTGTTGCGCGAAAGTCACTACTCCTTAGCTTCGATGCCGGGGACTCCCATGCGCCGCCCGGGCGCCCTTACCCCCATGAGCCAACGAAGGATCGCTTCTCAGCGCCCGGAGCCGGAAATACCTCCCTAAACTAGACCCGCGCTCAGAACCCCCAAATTTAACCTGCGCTCAGAGCCCTTAAATTGCGCTTGCGCTCAAACTTCCAAGTACTATACTACGAGGAGCTTGAAAGTTCTCAATCCGCTGTAACGGGTTGAAGCTCAACCTGCTACAGTGGTTTGGCTTCTAACCGGTTGGTCAACCCGTTCAGCGGCTTGGGGTCCATAGTATACTATAGGAGCTTGAAAGTTCTCAACCCGCTGTAACGGGTTGAAGCTCAACCTGCTACAGTGGGTTGGCTTCTAACTGGTTGGTCAACCCGCTACAGCGGCTTGTTTTTTTGTTTTTGCCATTTTTGTGGTGCTACTGTCCTATTTTCTTGTGACTAAGTTACACGGAGCGGAACGCTAAGATCCCATGCATCCCGGGATATGCATTTCGTTATCAGTTATTGTTGTGCAACAGTGGTCCTTTTCCTTTCTTTTCTCTCTTCTCTTTCAATCTGAATGAAAGGAAACTTCAGACTCATCCCTCCATCTGGTCTCTCCCCCCCCCCCCCCCAAAATAAGATAACAACACTGACCTCTCTTCCCTTTCAATCATGAAGGAAAGCAATCTTCACAGACTCATCCCTCCCTCTCATCTCTCCCCCTCTAAATAGGATGAAACACTGACCTCTTTCGTATTCACATGTCCCAGCGTGCAACGAGCCCCTCGGCATAGCAGACGGTTCCATACCAGATGCTCAAATAACCAGCTTGACAACAAAAGGACCAGGCTATGAGGCTCACCGTGCTCGGCTTAATGCGTCGAGCTCTTGGTGTGCGGACTGGTTTTATGACAGCGCTCAGTATCTGCGTATCGACCTAGGACGGGAGTGTGACGTCACAGCTATAGAGACACAGGGATCCAAGACTTCAGGTTATGTCGAGTCCTATTTCTTGGAATATCAAAATGAGGATTCGAAGGTGCCACCGTGGACCAGATATGGAGAACAAGGAAGTCAAAAGGTAAGACAAAGCTAATCGAATAATCACCATAAGTTGAGTCAAAAGTGTAAATATTTGGGATGAATATGATTTATATATATATTTTTTAAATATCTACATTCGACATTAGAATAAGTCAAATTAACTAATGATTTACAGTTATTAAAACAAGCTACCACTGCACTCAGCAAAGTAAAATAAAAACTGTACACGCTTAGCTGCATTTTCACGTTTATTCGGCGCTGCATTTCGGGCATCTAAACGTGTTGTCCATCTGGGTTATATTTCAATACGGTGGTGAAATAGGAATAATATCTATATTTAGGCATTGCCTAAAAGCGGAGCTCCAAACGACCAAATCTTTGCTTCATTCTCGCTTAAAGTTCTTAAAACCTTCACTTATATCAATCTAGCCAAAACAAAGCATAGATAAACTTTCAAATTCTGAAAAGGGAATTTAATTTGATTAAAATTTAAATTTTCTACAGATCTTTGAAAATTTTCCTAGCCGCGCGAAAGAAGATTGAATCGAGTGAATAATTCAAAGTTTTGGCGGGATAATCTGAAACAACGTAATTTCCTTAAATCCGTTAAAATTCAGAGACAGCAATACCACAAAATATTGGCGGATTGTTTTCTATTGCAATGCTACCCACAATAAAGCGAAGAATAATTTAGTCTAGAATTGTATGCGAAAAAAAAATATCGTTTTGTTGTAGGTTTCAAAAACAGCGCGCGCTCGTGAGAATGTCGCCATTCTTGATTGCGAATGCAGCGCGCGCGCACAATGAAAAAACAATTCAAAGACTAAAAAAGATTTGCTAAATTTTGCAGATTTGTTTCCTGAAGTTAAATAATCATTTGACTACCAGGTTAAGATAATATATAGATTTAGGCACTGCCTAAAAGCGGAGCCAGCATTGAACACCTTTTGTGTTGACTGATCGAGGTATTTTTGGGGGATCTAGGATCCTGCTCTTTACTGAGATTTATTTATTGTACCAACCAAATGGATCCAGGCCTTATTCAATAATTTAAATTATGCAGTACATCAAAGTTAACAAACACAATTCCTGGCGTAAATATGGCTGTCAAAGTTGTCAACAGTCTAATGGTAAATTCTTAACAAGAATACGTCAAGAGGGGTGGTGGTATTGACTGTTTTTGACTCTTAACTTGGAAACAGGCTTTTATTAAAGTTTAATCCCCCACCCTTCCCTGGGACCATGGGTGTGGGGGTATCAAATGACTAGTGAATAAGAACATCCTACTGTTCTCTTCAAGACATGGTTTTTAATTCGCATGTCTTCCAGTCTTTAGCATTCATCTTGGCCCTCAGGTAGTTCCTGGTTTATAAAAGAGTGAAAACAATTATTTATTTTTTCTTTCAAAACAATATTTTCATCAAGCCATTTATAATCTAACTAATTTTCCACAACTATTTGAAAAAAATAAACACATGAGATGCAAGATGCAGACAATACATATTGAAAATAGGGGTTGTTTTTTTTTTTATCCTCGGTGAGAAAAATTTCTCTTGTAAGTTGAAAAAGTTGCTGTATCTTCTAAGGATATGTATCTTCTTAGGACTAAGAGCACCGGATATAAAGACAAGAACGGTCTTCTTTAGCAGTATTTGACAAATGCAACACGATATTGGTTAGCCTTTATGAAATATCTCAACACAATCAATCTGCCCTGAAGAAGTCTTATTAAAGACGAAAATTTCGAGTCGAATTCCAGATTTTGGTGTATTGTATTTTATTCAACACAATCAAGAATATAGATAAAACGAAGAATGTCAAAACAAAAGCTGTTATGCTCAAATAATTTGATTACTAAGTTAAGTACTCGCATTCTCAAAGCATACAAAAAGACAACAAAAAGCCTAATGACTGTTATATTCTCAATAGACAATACAAATCGTCGTCCGAAACTCACCTTGCATTGTTTTTTTGGTCGCTTTCTTGTGGTTGTGTTCGCTTTTTAATGTGAACTGTTACTTGCCTAAATTTACTAGCTAAAACTCTCTCTCTCTCCTCTAGTTGACTTTATCCTTAAGTCACAAAATTTGAGGCAAAATAAATAATCATCGCATAATCGACAAGAATTTTTTCCCTTGCTCCGTGCTTGTATTTATTATTTAGTCGCCATTTCGGGGCCGAGTGGGGCCTGGGAGTCGCGCGGCTGACTGGCTGGCTGGCGAGTGACACCACAGGGTACCAGCGCGATGACCACAAAAACCAAGTCGCATACCTATACCATATTTCTATGCCTATGGAGCTACGCGCGCGGCCTGCGGCCGCGCTTGGCTCCTCTATAAAGATGGCGGTAAAAGTTGTAACCACACAACGTTCTTCAGCAATAACTAAGAAGACATAAAGACGGGAACCGGTTTAGTGCGCATATGTTTTCTCATGGTTGACATCTCCATCTACGTCACAAATGACTGGACCCGGGCCTTTCAGTTCACGGCCTTTTTTCCGAAGGTTGACCAAAATACCTCAATATTACAGATTTGAGTTATTCGCGCGAGTGCGTGTTTTATAGGGTCCTTAAGAACCACATACCATTTGGAAGATGAAAATATAAAGAATTGACAAAGTCTTTGAAAGGTTATATGAACTTTAATAATTTAAGAAATTTTAAATATTCTATTATATTTCTGTTTTTGACGATTTCAACGATTTGACAAATCACGCGCCCAATTTGTTAAACCCCTTCCCCCACAAAACACACACATAACAAGTTTAGCTGTCATACGATGTTTCGACGTCAGGGTAGTTTTACTTTTAGTGACGTCATCGATGACGTCACGCATCACGCGACCATATATTCGCACCGCCCTTGACACATACATGACACCTATCAAGTTTGGTTGTTATATGCTGTGTTTACAGTTGAGCGCCTACCTAGGTTCGGTTTCCTACCCAATATGTCATGAACATTTGCGTGAAAAATTGAAGTTCATCTAAAAATGTTATAAATCAAAGAAAAATAAAGGCCTTCTTGTATTAAAATACATAACATAGACTCTGAGAATGCCTAGGTATTCTATCTCACCGAATTGCAGAGAAAAAGAACTTTTTAGGAGTCTGCACGATGCATCTTGAATGAACTCCAAATCCGTGTTAAGGTGCGTGTTTGTTTGTAAGGCCTCATGAGCGTTGTGGATAGTGCGTAGGCAGAGTCTCCGACTAGAAGTGGACCGCAGTTACATTGACCAATGTGTTTTTGGGGGTCTCCAGATAACCACCTGCCCTGATCAATGTTCCATTTCAATTTGCTCAGTCCGAAAATTCGCGCATCATGCAAACTTCGATTCCCGGATAGCCCGTGCTCACGTCTAGAAATTTCATTGAAGCGTTAGCAACTGCTTGTACGACAATGGAGTATTCCTGCTTACTATTAAAATAGTCAATCCTTTTGTCTACCGGAACTGATTTTAAGGCGATATGACTTTCGTCGACTGCACCAACGACTTGGGGGAAACGTGATTTTGATGTAAATGCTTTGATGTTATTATTAAGGTCGTCTTCGGTTACGGGAAATTTGATAAATTCTGAAGCAAGACTTGCGATTAGTTTACAGAATTCATGAGTAATGTGCATCGCTGTAGAGCGACCGATGCCGAACTGAAGACCGTTCGGTAACTATCTCCTGTGGCAAGTCTCCATAGCGCCACCATCACTCGCTTTGGTACAGGAATTGCTTCCCTCATCTTGGTGTCTTTCTTCGCCATATGCGGGTCTACTAAACGCACAAAACATTCGAATGTTGTTTTCTCAATTCTGAAGTTTTCTTTCCACCATTCGTCGACGTACGAACCTTGCAATAAGTTATCAAACCAGTACTGGTTCCTCGGCCACACCCATGCCCGGCGAGAATTTCTAATTCGAGGTCGAGCTACTCTTTGGTTTCGCCTTGAAAGCGCCAGCAAAAGCATTCGCCTTCGTATCTTTCGCAGATGGTTGAGCAGAATAATCTTTCTCGTTCTTATGGCTCGTAGTCGCCGTAAAAGAACAAGAAATGTAAAGGAAAATACAATGCATGCAGCGGCAATAGATCTGATGTTATTCATCGTTAAGGCGCGCTAACCCTTGGCCGCCAATTTTTGTATTGACGAGCATTTGACACCTTAGACAGCTACTGACAGATGAACTTAGGTCAAATCAGCTAATGTGAACGCATTCACCGCCAACCGGGGTTGAGATATCATATAACCGAACCTAAGTAGGCGCTCAAGTGTAAACACAGCAATACAATGTTTCTTTCACGAGATATGAATGTTTCCTACATTGATGACGTCACAATCACGTGACCATATTGAAGCACCCCCTTGACACCAACATGACACCTACCGCGTTGGGTTGTTTTTTTTTGGTTGTTTTTTTAATGAAATATATATTTTTTATTTTGATGACGTCAGCATATTTGTGCTTCTAGTGACGTCATTTGTGACTATATTGGTGCACCCCCCTTGACAGCTTCATGACACATACCAAGATTAGTTGTCATGATGTTTCATTCATGAGATAATAACATTAGTGACGTTATCCTAGACGTCACAAATCACGTGACCATATCCGTGCACCCCCCTTGACACCAACATGACACCTGCCAAGTTTGGTTATGAAAGAAAGTTTCTTTCAAGAGATATGAATTTTTTGCTTTTCATCACTTTTTTTCTTTTAGTGACGTCATAGATGACGTAACAATCACGTGATCATATTGGAGCACCCCTTGACACCAACATGACACCTACCGAGTTTGATTGTCATATGATGTTTCGTTTAGGAGATATGAATGTAGATATGACATTTTATTTAAAGTGACGTCATCGATGACGTCACGCATCACGTGACCATATCAAGGCACCCCCTTGACACATACATGACACCTACCAAGTTTGGTTGTGAAACAATGTTTCTTTCAAGAGATGATTTTTTTGCTTTTCATCACGTTTTTTTCTTTTAGTGACGTCATCGCTGACGTAATACTGACGTGACCATATTGGAGCACCCCCCTTGACACCAACATGACAACTACCGAGTTTGGTTGTCATTTGATGTTTCGTTTAGGATATATGTTTCGTTTAGGAGATATAAATATAGATATGACATCGGGATAGTTTTGCTTAAAGTGACGTCATCGATGACGCCACGCATCACGTGACCATATCTTGGCACCCCCCTTGACACAAATGACACCTACCAAGTTTGGTTGCCATACGTTGTTTCCTTCGTGAAATATAAATATTTTTATTTTTGATGACATCATATTTTTGCTTCTAGTGACGTCATCGATGACGTCACAAACCACGTGACCACAGTTTTGCACTTCCCTTGACACATATATGACACCTGTCAAGTTTTGTTGTCATACGATGCTTTTTGGGAATGGACGGACGAGTCACTGAAACTCGAGTCGATGGGTTACCAATATTTGTTACCATATTTTTCTTATATACCACTTTTTCTCAGGTATGGGATCTCCGCTATAAAAGATTTCATTGTTTTCATTTCAGACTTTCCAGGCGAACTCAGACGCGAATGGTATTGTTCGCAACTATTTGAAAACTGTTATCAGAACCCGTTATATATCTATCGTTCCGACGAAGTGGTTCCTGTTCATTTGTATGAGAGTGGAGATATATGGGTGTGAAGGTAATATCAATATATTAGAACCTTGCTAAATCGAATTCTAAAGTTCGGTAAAGGAGGGTCGTTAGCGAGGCCTTTGTGTGTATCTATATATGTGATGGAATTCAGGGGAAGGGGGGAGGGCTCCCATTAAAGGGAGGCTCCTATTATGACGGTTGTGATCGTCGACAAAATAGATTCAACCCTCTGTGGTAAATCTTTGGGTGTGGTCAAATGCAATCATTACCACAAAAAAAACAGCATATCGGCTGTAGTCGAAGCAATTTTAAGCTCTAAGTACTGAAAACGTATTTCAATTCTTCTGAATTGCGACTCTGCGACTCTAAATACGCCACCCACGAGAACATGTCTGTTCTGACAAATAATTATGTTTTTGAGAAGAAGAAATTTAATATTTAGTCTTTATCGATCCCTGTTGTTTTTTCGAGGCATTCAAGAACCAAGGATCACCCGGTTTCTACTACCACTGGTATTCCACGTGCTGACCTTTTATAGTTAAAAGACAACTCATATTTTAAATGTCATTTGGACTTTTAGCGTGCGGTCGTGAGCTTGGCCTGAGTAATGGCCGCGTCCTCAACACGCAACTAACTGCGTCGTCCCACATGGGGGACCCTTATCGGCCCCAGTATGCTCGCCTGAAGAACCCCACACGAGTATGGTGCGCCGCTTTAGAAGATACCAAGCCTTTTTTACAGGTCGATCTTCAAACGACACACAGAGTTCGCTACATTAGTACCCAGGGCAGCTCCGTCAATGGGTCTGACGTAGGGGTGACGTCATACCATGTGCAGTTTGGTATGGATAGATTGGAGTGGCATAACTACACTCAAAACGGAACACTGAAGGTGAGTACCTTATTACACTTAATTTTCGCGACGTCAAAATCTCGCGATTTTGAGATGGCGATATTTCGCGACACTTTATTTTTGCGATTTTCCTACTTTCGTCAAGACCAGATCACTTTATTTTTGCGATTTTGGGGAAATCAAAGCAAAACAAGTGGAATTAAAATGTGCTGCAATCATCAAAACGGAAATAATTTGTAACAAATTGGGGTATATTTAGTAAATAAAAGTCCAACTCAACTCCTTGCCGTACTATATGTACATTAGATGATTTAATAGACAAGGTGCTTATTAAACGGCCAATATTCCCCCAAAGGCTTCTTGTGTACTCACTTAATTTTCGCGCATCCTAATTTTCGCGACACTTTATTTTCGCGAATCTTTTAAAATCACGAAAATCGCGAAATTGAGGGTGACGCGAAAATTAAGTGTAATAAGGTAGTAGCTGCAGAAGAGCTGGTTACTCATTTTTTTTTTTCAATGTTTTAAGTTTAAATTCTTCATATAAATCTTTATAATATCTCAGTGGAACAAAATCTACCTGCCTCTATGTTTAATAAACTGTGCTCTTTACAACTTTTAAATAGAATGTAATCAGTCTTCTGACCAGCCAATAAACATGTGTGGTGGGCTGTAACCGGTAAAAGTACCATAAATCTTTTTAAAATCGAAAGCTTTCGTGACATTCCCCTCTTAAATGAGATGTTTTCTCATCGAGTAACATCCTGTGTTCTGCCTACCTACTCACCATGTTATTGCAGTAGGATGCTTCGAAATTAGGGATAAATAGCAAGCAAATTTTGTTTAGATTTTCCAGAGTGGTAATGTCACCTTACCAGTGCCTATTGTGGCGGTGTTCATTCAAATCAGACCAATGGAATGGAATGGATCCACAGCGTGTCTACGGCTAGAGCTCTACGGCTGCAAAGGTAAGTGCTACCTACGACACCTACTAAGGACACGCTACATTCAACACGCTGCACGCTACATAAAAACGAACCATTCAATGCACAAAATACTCAATACGTTACATCCTACATACAGCAAGTAACACGCTACATTCAACACGAGACACGCTACATACAAAATGATGTAAATATAAAACGAAACATTTAATACGGTACACAAAACACGCAACACGTTACATTCAGCATGCAACCGCTACATAAAAAAACAAATCGTTAAATACGCTACACGCTACATACAGCACGTAACACGGTACATTCAACAAGCTACACACTACATACAACACGCAGCACGCTAAATACAACACGTAACACGCTACATACAAAACGCTAAACCCCTACAACACGCAATACGCTAAATACAACTCGCAACATACAAACCATGGACGCTAGAGAAAACAGGCAAGACACAACATTCAACACGCTAAATACAAAACACAGCAAACAAAATTCATCTCGCAACACTCTACATGCAACATACAAGATTCTGCATGCAACACGCGATATAAAGCACGATACATGCAACACGCAACACGCTACATAAAACACGCTCATGCAACACGCTACATAAAGCACGCTACATGCCATGCGCAACACGCTATATAAAACACGCTACATGCCGTACCCAACACGCTACATGAAGCACGCTACATGCCACACGCAACACGCGACATAGAGTACGCCACATGCAATACGCAACACGCTACATAGAGTAGGCCACATGCCATACGCAACACGCTACATGAAGCACGCTGCATGCCATACGCAACACACTACATAAAACACGCTACATTCAACACGCTACATAAAAAACGCTACACGCAACACGCTACATAAAGCACGCTACATGCCATACGCAACACGCTACATAAAACACGCTACATGCCGTACGCAACACGCTACATAAAACACGCTACATGCCATACGCAACGCGCTACATAAAACACGCTACATGCCATACGCAACACGCGACATAGAGCACACTACATGCAACACGCTACATAAAGCACGCTACATGCCATACGCAACACGCAACATAGAGCACGCTACATGCAACACTCTATATAAAGCACGCTAATGCCATACGCAACACGCTACATAAAGCACGCTACATGCAACACGCTATATAAAGCACGCTACATGCCAAACGCAACACGCGACATAGAGCACACTACATGCAACACGCTACATAAAGCGCGCTAGATGCCACACGCAACACCTACATAGAATAACACGAGTTCCTATTTACATTCAAACTTTGTCTGGGGTGATCTATTTTCAGCATGCGCAGACCCACTTGGCCTTGAAAATGGATTTATTGCTGATCATTTTATCGTCGGGACTGGAGGTGGAAACGCTCGACTTAATAGCGCAGGCTGGGGAGGCAATCGGCTCTTTGAGCAGAGAATGTTTCTCCGGGTTGACTTAGATACCGGATGGGCTGTTGTCAATGGCATTGCAACACGTGGATCAGGTGACCTGGCAATCACCGAGTATACACTGGCCTACAGCTTGGATCTGGTCCATTGGTGGGATCATACAGAGGACGGTCTGAAAAAGGTACCTTTAAAGAAGGACGATCACGTCGCCATTTTATGCTCCTGCTCAATGGCGACTCACACAAAACATCCATTTCCATCGGCTGATTCAAGCAAGTAACCAAGAAATTTACTATCAAATAACGTCAATAACATATCAGACTTAGATCAATAACATATCACTCTTAGATTGTTATTTTGTCTCGCGAATAAACCGCTGTAGGATGAAACTTGAGGTAACTCAACTAATTCAGAATCCTTACTAAACAGATTCTAAAAGGCAACGAAGACTCTTACACCACAGTTCGACACAACTTCAGATTCAACGTGACAACTAGATATGTAGAGTTGACTGTTGTGAGGTTTAGTGGAGAGAGTTTCCGTCTACAATTGGAGCTGTACGGCTGCAGAGGTACGTCTGTCTGTCTGTCCATTAGCCTGCATGCCTGTACCAATTGATTGATATCTATTTTCCTAGTTTGTGAGCGGGCCCTTGGTCTAGAAAGCAAGGACATTCCTGATAACGCTTTTTTTGATGGAGGCAACTTTATTGACGAGCAACATATGGCAAAATCCGCCCGACTGAACGGTCCATATGCCTGGTGTGGCCGCAATAGAGGAGCACTCACTATTGACCTGCAAACAACGTATTTCGTCACAGCAATCGCCATTCAGGGGTTAGGATTGGCAGGTGCTTTTGCTACAACCTTGGATTTGTACAGGGCACAAGCTACACACCTTGACTTTCAAACTGTCATGGTATGAAACATTCTCCCTCTTTCGATTTTACATATAAGAGGAATATGCTTAATCGTATAACAGCGAGTGTTTAAAACACGTTCGTTCCTAATAGTCCGCTTTATATATGATGGAATTCGAGCTTGAAGTCGAGGCTTTGTCAGGTCAGAATCTATTTACAGCCGCCTTGCAAATGATTGCCGGTTTTTCCTGACAAAATTCCAGACCAATTAGATTCTCGACATTACTGCGATTTTGAGAATTCTGAGAACTCTGGCCAAGATATCCAAATTGCATATACCACATGTCACCTTTGTCAATCAAATTTTGAACTTAAGATTTCTTACCCGCCTACTGATCAACAAATTGCTGGCAGAGTTTGAATGACGGGAGAATGAATTCGTATTCGCGCCTTGAGTGACGGGTTGAGCGAATGTAGATATGGGTAGTCCAGACCGCAGGTTAAGCATTTCATGAGCTTGACCTCGCAGATTGCTTAAAATCGCAGTAAAAGGTGACTCGAAAGTACGCACGTAGTCTAATCCTTGTAGTGCGTTAAAAATATATGTTCTCGGTCCATTTGTACCCTCCCTGCACCCTCAAAACCCGTACGGACAGAAGTCCAAAGTCAGGATTACTTTAAAAATTGGGTGTTTTTAGAGGACTTCAGGGCCAACAGACCCTGACAATCCGGTAATACGACGTCCAAGGCTTCCGTTTCTTGCACGTGAAGTTAAAGTGAGCATACATCGGGATAGATTAAGACCTTGTCTACGACTGGAAATATACGGCAGAAAAGGTAAGATGGAATGATGCACTATACTTTTAAATGGCTGCTTGATTAGGATCACTTACTTTACACTCTCTTATTTTATATAAGAACGTCTAATTTTTTAGCTACGGCTGGGTAATTTTATTACAGGTATTTCTTATTGGTATTTAATGAAGATTTTTTTAGATAGCGCAGATATAGTGCAATATATAAGGTTGAAAGCAATTGCAAAAGTTTGGCCCGAAAATGCACATTTTAGAAAAACGAAGACACAGCAGGTTTTGGATAAAAGAAAGAGGAAGATGATTATGACAAACAATAGGGCCCTCGAATGGTCCCCCGAAATTTCGATGTGCTTGCATGCTCGCGCATTTTTTTCCGCATGCTCGCATGCGCGCGCAATTTTTTCCGCCGTGCTCGCAGGCTCGCGCAATTTTTTCCGCCGTGTTCGCATGCTCACGCAATTTTCCCCGCCTAAAAATGCTCGGTCTCTCATAAAAAACAAGTGCTCGCAAAAGACCATTCGGGGTTCCTAACAATCCTTCGTAGGAAAAAGATTATATATATTTTTTTTAGATGACAGATAATGATAAAATGTCATTGGGATGATAGGTTAGTGGTTAACCTCTAATTACAAAAGAAATGACTGTGTTTTGTTTCTTAAGTATCCCCTTGTGAAGACCCGGCCGACCGCGGCGTCAATTATGCTATCGGAATGGAGTCAGGGCTCATTCCCAGCTCTCGCATCACCGCCTCGACCACTCTTGACGCAGATCATCAGTCGTTCCATGGGAGGCTGGGAACTATTCTAGGAAAAGGTGCCTGGTGCTCAGATGACCAAAATGGTCAGCAGTTTCTCCAAGTAGAGCTTGAAGCACCCTACAGAATAATGGCATTTGCGATTCAAGGAAAACATCCTTTATCCGACGATGCGATTGGGCTAGCATGGGTGACGACATACTCCGTATCAATCAAACAGCGAGGTGGAAGAACGTGGAAGTTTATAAATAACGAAACAAACACAACGATGGTATGGTAAACATCGATCCGAGGAAAAGCACTGCGCATGCGCGAAGTACCCTTTGACTGTTGAATAAAAAGTAGTAAAAGTAGAAGTATAAAAACACAACTAATAGTGGGATGCCATAAAAATTGCAATGGCCATTCTTTCTAAAACTTAAGTTAAGCTCTGTTGTTTTACATTTTTACGGCTTCAAAACGCGAATTTTCCCTTGCGTTCTTTTATAGAATACTGACAGTAGCCTTGGGTTGCCTGTGTTTATAAGTTCATCTTATATTAATTTTGGGTTTGGGTCATTTTTCGTTTATTCAGAAACTTTTTTTCTTGCTGGAGCTTACCCCACGAGTGACCAGTCTTTCTAATGAACGCGACTAACTTTGATTCTTGTTAGGTATTCGCAGGTAACACCGAACACAATTTGACGGTCAAAAATGTACTCTCGAAGCCATTCACTGCCAAGTCAATCCGAGTGCACCCGGTCACGTGGTACAACAAAATCTGTCTTCGACTAGAACTCTATGGATGTAAAGGTGGATACTAGCTTGTTGAGATGTGGCCTGAGATCTGTTATAAGATGTGTAATCTTTGTCACCCCTCTGTGGTCTGTCTGTCTGTTATAAGATGTACAACCTTTTTATAGATCTGTGATCTGTTATAAGATGTGTTATTTGTTTGATAGATTTGTGGTGTGGCATTAGATCTATGGTCTATCGGTCGATTTGTGGTTTGTTGGAAGATAGGTGGTCGGTCAATAGATCTGTGGTGTGTCGGTCGATCTGTTGTCTGTCGATAGATCTATTGTCTGTCGGCAATCATTGTTTTGTCGTAGATCTGTTGTCTGTCGATAGATCTGTGGTTCGTCGGTGGATCTATGGTCTGTCAGTCGATGTGTGGTCTGTCGGTCGGTCTGTGGTTGTCGCTAGATCTATGGTTGTTGGTTGATGTCGGTTGATGTGTTTGTCGGTCGATCTTTGCTCTGTCGACAGATCTATAGTCTGTCGGTCAGTCTGCGTTCTGTATTTCTATCTATGGTCTGCAGATCTATTGTCTTTCGGTCAAGCTATGGTCTGTAAGCAAATCGGCTGTCTGATGTAAGTAATGTCGATAGCTCTGTGGTCTGTCGATAGGTCTGTAGACTCTCGATAGGTCTTTGGTCTTTCGATAGATCTGTGGTGTGGTGTGTCGATAGATGTGTGGTCTGTCAATAAGTCAGTGGTTTGCCGATAGGTCTTTGATTTGCCGGTATGTCAGTGGTATATGTCGATAGGTTGCTCTCCCAATAAGTCATGGGTATTTCGATAGGTATGTGGTGTGTCGATATCTATTTGGTTTGCTGATAGATCTGTGGTCTTCCGATAGGTCTGTGTGTGTCGAAAGGTCTTTAATCTATCGATAGATGTGTGGTGTGTTAATAGATGTGGTCTGTCAACAGATAATAATGATAATAATGATGATGATGATGATGATTGATGATGATGATGATGATGATGATGATGATGATTTGATGATGATTTGATGATGATTTGATGATGATGATGTTAATGATGATGATGATGATGATGATGATGATGATGATGATGTTAATGATGATGTTAATGATGATGATGATGATGATAATAACAATGTTTGTTTAATTCAACCGATTGCAGTACATGAATAGACTGAATCTGTTGTCTGTCGATAGATCTCTTGTGTGTCGATAGATATGTGGTCTGTCGATAGGTCTTTGTTCTGCCTGTGGTCTGTCGATATGTCTATGTTCTGCCTGTGGTCTGTCGATAGGTCTTTGTTCTGCCTGTGGTCTGTCGGTCGGTCTTATGTCTGCCTGTGGTGTGTCGATAGATATGTGGTTTGTCGATAGGTCTGTGTTGGGTTCGGAGATCTCTGGAAACTCGACTATTCAATATGTTTTTATTTCAGGATCAAGCAGTGTTTAGAAGACCTTTCTTTCCGAAGACATACACACTGATATCATGCGACTTAAAATATTTTTGTCTTTTCAGAGTGTTTTTCACCGTTGGGGATGGAAAATTTAACCATCAATAGTCCCTTAGCACACAGCGGTGATACATCTCATGCAAGACTGATGCAGACGGGTTACTGGTGGAGTGATACGTCTAACCTCCCCGCATTCTTTCGTATCACCCTGGGAGAAGCTATCAGGACTGTCACGGGTCTCGCTATCGATACTGAACGCCATGGATTCCAAAATCATTTTGTCTTATCCTACAGTATAATGGACTTTTATTGGCAAGATTATTATGAGGGTCGAGAAACCAAGGTATAAAAGAAAATAAAATGCCTAGACGTAGTCGTACACCCTTTTATTTGTGGCTTTATAGTAGTAGCACCATAAACTCGGTTCATATGTTCCTTGGGTCAAGTAATAAATCACTTTCAGAGGGGCCACAAATCTGAGACTCCCTCCCTTTAGAGGGTGAAGTCTTTTGCCCGCGCTGTCACAACCAGAGTGAAGTTAGTTCCTTATTCGCAGTTCCTTTTTCGTCTGTTTCCTTATTCGCTCAGTTCCTTATTCAAATCCGGGGGGGTACTTACATGATACCTTTTAATTCGAGTTGAAACAGTATTTAGGCATAACAGTATATTCAGAACAAGTCCAACAGCATTTTCGTCGGGTAAATTTCGATGCTTTAAAGTGCTCGCTGCTAAGCGGAGCTGTGAACATGAGACTCTATCTGCTACAAAAGGTCAAATTACGAAATGCGTGCAATCGCTTTCACAAATGAATCTAGCAAAAGAGAGGAAATCTACCTCTCATCTAATAAATGTATTTGTATCTTGGGCTTTATTTCCAAACGCATTAATATATATTTAGAGGAGAAATATTCACGCTTTACTTGACTACGTACGCGTGTAGAAGGAATTTGACCTTGCTAACAAAACCACAATTTGACAGATAGTGCTTGTTGTCAATTAACACCTTGGCTACTAGATATGGCTCTGACAAAACAAATAGATTAGTGCAGTGACACGAATAGGGAACTGTTCCTTATTCAAGTTAGTTTTCGCGAATAAGCAAATGGAATCTCCAAACGTCCCATTTCGTTTTACGACTTATCCGAATAAGGAATAGACTATGAAGAGGATTTTCAGTGTTTGCTTATCATTTCTCAATAAAGGAAAGGAAATTTCATAACTCCCGATTTCTCTTTAACTACTCCTTTCCAAAGAGTTCTCGAAAAAGGAAATGGTATTTCATAACTCCCGATCTCGTTTTAACTACTTATCCGAATAAGGAATAGACTAAAAAGAGGGTTTTTTTTGTTTTCTAAACATTTCTCGAATAAGTAAATGGAATCTCCCAACTTCCGATTTCGTTTTACGACTTATCCGAATAAGGAATAGACTAAAGAGAGGGTTCTTTAGTACTTTCTAAACATTTCTCGAATAAGGAAATGGTATTTCATAACGCCTGATTTCGTTTTAACTACTTATCCGAATAAGGAATAGACTAAAAAGAGGGTCGTTTGTGTTTTCTAAACATTTCCCGAATAAGGAAATGGTATTTCATAACGCCTGATTTCGTTTTAACTACTTATCCGAATAAAGAATAAACTATGAAGAGGATTGTCAGTGTTTGCTCATCATTTCTCAATAAAGGAAATGAAATTTCATAACTCCCGATTTCGCTTGAACTACTCCTTTCGAAAGAGTTCTCGAAAAAGGAAATGGTATTTCATAACTCCCGATCTAGTTTTAACTACTTATCCGAATAAGGAATAGACTAAAAAGAGGTTTTTTTTATATTTTCTAAACATTTCTCGAATAAGGAAATGGTATTTAATAACGCCTGATTTCGTTTTACCTACTTATCCGAATAAGGAATAGACTAAAGAGAGGGTTCTTTAGTATTTTCTAAACATTTCTCGAAAAAGGAAATGGTATTTCATAACGCCTGATTTCTTTTTAAATATCTATTCGAATAAGGAATCTACTTTAAAGAGGATTGTTAGTATTTTCTCACAATTTGTTTAGAGGAGTATATTCGCGCTTTACTTGACTACGTACGTATGTCGTGTGAATTTGACCTTGCTAACAAAACCACAGTTTGACAGATAGTGCTTGTTGTCAATTAACACCTTGGCTACTACATAAGGCTCTGACAAAACAAATAGATTAGTGCAGTGACACGAATAGGGAACTGTTCCTTATTCAAGTTAGTTTTCGCGAATAAGGAAATGGAATCTCCAAACGTCCCATTTCGTTTTACGAGTTATCCGAATAAGGAATAGACTATGAAGAGGATTGTCAGTGTTTGCTTATCATTTCTCAATAAAGGAAAGGAAATTTCATAACTCCCGATTTCGCTTTAACTACTCCTTTCGAAAGAGTTCTCGAAAAGGGAAATGGTATTTCATAACTCCCGATCTCGTTTTAACTACTTATCCGAATAAGGAATAGACTAAAAAGAGGGTCGTTAATGTTTTCTAAACATTACTCGAATAAATAAATGGAATCTCCCAACGTCCGATTTCGTTTTACGACTTATCCGAATGAGGAATAGACTAAAGAGAGGGTTCTTTAGTATTTTCTAAACATTTCTCGAATAAGGAAATGGTATTTCATAACGCCTGATTTCGTTTTACCTACTTATCCGAATAAGGAATAGACTAAAGAGAGGGTTCTTTAGTACTTTCTAAACATTTCTCGAATAAGTAAATGGAATCTCCCAACGTCCTATTTCGTTTTACTACTTATCCGAATAAGGAATAGACTAAAGAGGATTGTTAGTATTTTCTCACAATTTGTTTAGAGGAGTATATTCGCGCTTTACTTGACTACGTACGTATGTCGTGTGAATTTGACCTTGCTAACAAAACCACAATTTGACAGATAGTGCTTGTTGTCAATTAACACCTTGGCTACTAGATATGGCTCTGACAAAACAAATAGATTAGTGCAGTGACACGAATAGGGAACTGTTCCTTATTCAAGTTAGTTTTCGCGAATAAGGAAATGGAATCTCCAAACGTCCCATTTCGTTTTACGACTTATCCGAATAAGGAATAGACTATGAAGAGGATTGTCAGTGTTTGCTTATCATTTCTCAATAAAGGAAAGGAAATTTCATAACTCCCGATTTCTCTTTAACTACTCCTTTCTAAAGAGTTCTCGAAAAAGGAAATGCTATTTCAGGAAACAGACGAAAAAGGAACTGCGAATAAGGAACTAACTTCACTCTGGTGCTGTCACACTATGGAAAATGAAGAATACTTTTTTGTCAAATGCCCAATTTACAAAGAACTTCGAAATACTCTTTCGCAACAACTAAATAGACAATCGTAAACTTCACAGATTTAATAGCCCCCAAAAACACAAAGCATTGTAGGTAAATACATTTGTTACTTGTTCACGGCACTCTAATCTATCTTTCTGTCTGTCTGTCTGTCTGTCTGTCTGTCTGTCTGTCTGAATAGACGAATATCAGGCATGACCACACCTCATTTCAATAAAAGAATGTACAACAAAATAACCAAAGCGATAGCAATTTTGCTTTGTTGTATTCATCAGCAAAATTATAAAATATTTGTGATTCTACTGTGTTATTGAACACAATATGATGACATTATTTTAATTACAGATATTTTCTACATACTCCGAAGTCTATTCTATATCCAAAATAGAACTTGGCTTCCCGTTTCTAGCGAGATATGTGAGGATCAATTTCAAGGATATATTGTTACTACCAATGCAGTTTGAGCTGTATGGATGCACAGGTATGTGTTATAAATTACCTAACATATGATATTAAACAATTTTGTTTTGAATGCCGTCGCTTTTCGTAGTTGCTCAAAGCGCCAGTGATGAAAATCACAAGACGAGTTCCAGTACCGCGGGGTTAAACCAGCCTTTTTGTTTTGAAATGGCGGCTTTTTACAGGCGAACTGTCACATTTTGGCGAATGCTAAGAAGACTAGCGCAAAGCTTAGGCTATAATTTTCTTTATGACTCCCTCATTATCAAACAAATATTTTGTACAGTATGGTTTTAATGCTGCACACTTAGTCGCAACAGTTACTGAAGTCATTGAATGATTCAACAGTACGATTGTGTTTGTTTTCACCAGATCAAACCTAAGGCTCAAATTTTCTTTATGACTCCCTCATTATCAAACAAATCTGTCATCTTTTGTAAGTATGTTTTTAATGTTGTACAGTTAGCCAAAACAGCCACTGGAATCAGCGTTTTGTACGGCAATGCAAACAATTTCGATTTTAATTTAACACATCAAACTACTAAGTAGTTTCGCCATGGACTGCTTGAAGTTTTAATTAATTACACCCCAATTACTCACCTCTCTGTAACAGACCCGGTAAAACCTAGATTTTCGTCGTTTCTTGGAGGGTTTGAAATTTCCACCGCGGTCAGCTCATTTTTAACCGCCGGTCACTCAACTTACTCGTCGTGTAGGAAAGAGACTGTTCGGGTTGATTTAGAACATTCGACGGGTGCCTAGGAGGCTAAAAGTCGTCGAGATGGTCGAAAAATTCCGTTACCGGGTCTGTTACAGAGAGGTGTTCAATTCTCTTTCTAAACTCCTCAGAGTGCTATCAACCACTTGGCCTTGTCGATGCTAACAAATACCCAAACACATCCTTCACGGCAAGCAGTTCCGATACTGGCGGTGGCTACTTTCCACACATGGCCAGGTTGATCGATGGCCAGAAACCTTGGTGTATGTCATCGTCTTCTTCCAACTACTGGCTAGCCATTGACCTTGGTGTAAGCGTGGATGTGAGCGCCGTAGAAGTGAAAGGAAATGATGTAGACGAAGACATTAATCAATGGATCTGGGATTTCAGTGTAGAATACTCTAACGACTATGTTCAGTGGAAACAACACTTCAGAGATGATTTTAAAACTGTAAGTGTATTGTATACTTGGGTATCTGGTGGGATCAGACCAGGACAATGGGCAACTTGATTTTTTGTAGAGGTGTAAAAACCTGGCTTTCTACATTAGGGACTATGAATCGCATGTCTTCTCGGGCGCAAAGCCGGACGTACTATCTTTCCAAACATTCTGCATTTTGCAACCTGTATAGGGGGACGTCATAGAACCGTTAGGGAAGCGATGGTACCATCTTTAGTGACAATGCATACACACTGTGACTCACACTCTTGTTTGTAAGCTGCGGGTAGCAGCCCGCATCTCTAGTTGTCATTTCCACCTACAACACATAGATACTTGCGCTATGGAAATTTACACTTGATGCACATTTACAAAATAAGTCTAACAAAATAAGAATTGCCCTGCTACAGGGGGAGAAGGGTTGGGGGGATAATTAAGATGGTGGAAAATATTTTGTCAGTAATTACGTCTCAGGGGCGTTTTTAGAGAAAATACGCAGGGTGTAGTCCAGAGCAGTAATACACTGATCACGGTTCATATAAATCCAAATAGGCACTTTAGCTTTGGTAATAGGTCTCTAAACCTAAAAACTTTCTCTATCCAAAAAGGGACGTAGGCCGTTCCTTAAAAATGATAAAGAAATGACCAGTAGGGGCGTAGCTATGCCCCCACAACTTTTTGGAATTACCGTGCCCCCCCCCCCCACCCCCTCCCCAATATTAAAGAGCTTAAGCATGCCAACGCGAACGGCATCAAAAACTGCGCGCGCGCTCACGAATTGCTGAAAAACGGCGTTGACGTCCGTGACCGAGCGCGTAGAACGTAAAAATGGGTAAAATGCTGTTCGAGATTTCCTGTCACGGACGTCATAGCCTTTTTTCAGCAATTCGTGAGCGCGTGCGCCATTTTTTGATGCCGTTCGTGTTGACTTGCTGAAGCTTTTATTTCCATGCCTGTAACGGCTCTGCCAAATAACATATATAAGATTTCTTCTTTATTATCGACGAAAGGGTCAAATGGAGTCGAACTCATCTCGTCACATGAGCAGGGTGGGGTCTGGACCCCTCGGGCACGCGTCAGCGTCCGCTGCGGGGGAGAGGGGGGTTATGGAAGCTGACGGTATGTCCCTTTTTTTACTTATTAGCGTTGGTCTGGAAATAAAGACAAACACTTGTCTGTGATGGTACAATTCAACCCGTCCCTATTCTCAAAAGCGATCAGGTTTCGTCCACAAAACTGGAAGGATCGGGCCTGCCTTAAGGTTGAAGTTTACACCGGTTGTACAGGTAACGTAGCTACATTACTATCACCGCACGAAGGGGGAACAAATGCTCTTAAGCCATCAAATTACTTGCCAACATACCAGCTCTACTCGTCGTATCTCTAGTCTAAACCCAAGGAATATTATCATCCAGGGATCTCCGATGATATCAGGGTGTGTTTACGGTACCTATCTAGAAGACGTTACATCTCAATTTGCTAGGCATAGGTATGGGTATTCAAAGAATGTCGATCAATCACTCCTTTGTTATTGTCTAAACCCAAGGAATATTATCATCCAGGGATCTCCGATGATATCAGGGTGTGTTTACGGTACCTATCTAGAAGACGTTACATCTCAATTTACTAGGCATAGGTATGGGTATTCAAAGAATGTCGATCAATCACTCCTTTGTTATTGTCTAAACCTAAGGAATATTATCATCCAGGGATCTCCGATGATATCAGGGTGTGTTTACGGTACCTATCTAGAAGACATTACATCTCAATTTGCTAGGCATAGGTATGGGTATTCAAAGAATGTCGATCAATCACTCCTTTGTTATTGTCTAAACCCAAGGAATATTATCATCCAGGGATCTCCGATGATATCAGGGTGTGTTTACGGTACCTATCTAGAAGACGTTACATCTCAATTTGCTAGGCATAGGTATGGGTATTCAAAGAATGTCGATCAATCACTCCTTTGTTATTGTCTAAACCCAAGGAATATGATCATCCAGGGATCTCCGATGATATCAGGGTGTGTTTACGGTACCTATCTAGAAGACGTTACATCTCAATTTGCTAGGCATAGGTATGGGTATTCAAAGAATGTCGATCAATCACTCCTTTGTTATTGTCTAAACCCAAGGAATATTATCATCCAGGGATCTCCGATGATATCAGGGTGTGTTTACGGTACCTATCTAGAAGACATTACATCTCAATTTGCTAGGCATAGGTATGGGTATTCAAAGAATGTCGATCAATCACTCCTTTGTTATTGTCTAAACCCAAGGAATATTATCATCCAGGGATCTCCGATGATATCAGGGTGTGTTTACGGTACCTATCTAGAAGACGTTACATCTCAATTTGCTAGGCATAGGTATGGGTATTCAAAGAATGTCGATCAATCACTCCTTTGTTATTGTCTAAACCCAAGGAATATTATCATCCAGGGATCTCCGATGATATCAGGGTGTGTTTACGGTACCTATCTAGAAGACGTTACATCTCAATTTGCTAGGCATAGGTATGGGTATTCAAAGAATGTCGATCAATCACTCCTTTGTTATTGTCTAAACCCAAGGAATATTATCATCCAGGGATCTCCGATGATATCAGGGTATGTTTACGGTACCTATCTAGAAGACATTACATCTCAATTTGCTAGGCATAGGTATGGGTATTCAAAGAATGTCGATCAATCACTCCTTTGTTATTGTTTATTTTTGAAAATACAACCGTTTATTCGCAAGAAAACAATCTGCGAATGAAGTCTGATACGCAATAGCGGACTTGCGCTAAAAGACCACGTGACTGTTTTTGTAGCAAACTACCGCGCGCTCAGGCTATGGCTTCAAAAAAAAACAGCAACAAAAAACAAAGTATTCAGAGCTTACGAAAAAAGCCAGAATTTTTTTTTGCGCAAATGGTTTAGTTCCATTAAAGGATTTTATTTTTTCATCGTTCTCTGGGTGTGTCGAGCGCAGTCATTTCTGATTTTTTGTTTGATTATTTTGCTTTAATTACCACCCAGAAAGGTCACGTGATCTCTTAGCGCAAGTCCCCTGACGATAATTGACTAAGTCACATGCTTTATTTAAGTCACGTGGCTCTTTTTAGGCCACCCTCATGTCTACTGCTTAGCCCAGCACTTTAGAGTAAGAAAAACAGCCCAGCCTTCGCTGTTTCTGTTGCATTTTTAATAAATTTAGCACTTACATTTCAATGTTAGGTTTAATTGTTATTGTTTATAATGGAAAATGACGGTTTTATTAGCAAAAAAACTTCATCAAAATAACAACCTACAAATGAAGTCTGATACGTAATTGACGGTATTGATATTGGTAGGGGGTGGGGGAAGCAATTCCCCCTGTCCTCCCCCCTCGGTGATCCGTCATTGATGAGACTCACCACGCAATTGTCCCTTGCTATATGCTGATGCTTCGTAGAGAAATGGTTCCGGCACTATTTTCACATCAGCTTGCTTTTTTGATTGGACAATTCCGTCAAGTTCTAAAAAATGAATAGCTAAACAAAGAATGTGTATGATTTTAAAGCATATGCCTTTTTCTAGGATGCAAATCTGAAATTCCCCTATATAACACCGGACCGGAGGGCAAGGAAATAACCACTTCCAGCTACTTTGGTCCTGGCTACGAGCCGTACCTCGTGCGAATGCGCACCACAAATGACACGTATGGCTGGTGCGCGGGCTCCAATGTAGGTCATCAGTATGTCCAGTTCAACTTTAAGGAGGTGAACTCTATCACCGGTATCACCACCGATGGACAAGTCGATCACCCAGACGGTGGCAATGCATCCTGGGTAACCAAGTACAGGGTAGAGCACAGTATGGACGGTATCACGTGGTTCAACTACACGGAACAAGGGAAGGTCAAGGTGAGTCATGTTGTACAGCTACGCTGAACAAGGAAAGGCCAATGTGAGTCACGTGGTACAGCCACACCGAACAAGAGAAGGCCAAGGTAAGCCAGGTGGTACAGCCACACGGAGCAAGGAAAGGCCAAGGTGAGCCTCGTGGTATTACTACACGGAACAAGGGATAGCCAAGGTGAGTCACGTGGTACAACTACACGGAGCAAGGGAAGGGCAAGGTGAGTCACGTGATACAACAACACGGAACAAGGGAAGGCCAAGGTGAGTCACGTGATACAACTACACGGAACAGGAAAAGGCCAAGGTGAGTCACGTGGTACAACTGCACGGAACAAGGGAAGGCCAAGGTGAGTCACGTGGTACAACTACACGGAACAAGGGAAGGGCAAGGTGAGTCACGTGGTACAACTACACGGAACAATTGAAGGCCAAGGTGAGTCACGTGGTACAACTACACGGAACAAGGGAAGGGCAAGGTGAGTCATGTGGTACAACTTCACGAAACAAGGGAAGGCCAAGGTGAGTCACGTGATACAACTACACTATGTTTTGTCATCACTCTTGTACTTATATTTCAATGTTAGGTCGAATAATGACATTTTTTTAATTTGACAAAAAGTATCCTGCCTGTAACTCCAGAATTTCAGACCATTTAGAAAAGCGCTACAACAAACTAATAGATATATATCTGTGTCTATTCTTTAGCAATTCCAGCTAAATAACTCAATCATCACCGCTCGTGTAGCTGGCATCATTTCTCGCATGGTGCGGCTAGTGGCGATTCAATGGAAGGGATGGATTTGCATGAAAGTAAAAGTTCACGGCTGCCCCGGTGAGGAATCTTATATCTGTGCTATTTTCAAAGTTGTTTTCTAATAATTAGTAGATGTAAAAATTAGCCCTGTGTATTTCGGTGTATGTTATTAGCTTCAGCCTATCATTATATGATTTGAATTAGGACACCAGAATAGTCCGCTAAATACACTCCATCCAACAAAAAGCAATTATGAATATAAACTAGAACCTTTGTTATGTATTTTCTCTAAAAAGTTGAATTGGATACTGCATGACCTTAGCTCTGTTTACTGTTTGGATAATTTGAATTAGGACACCAGAATAGTCCCCTACATACTCTCCATCCAACAAAAAGCAATTATGAATATAAACTAGAACCTTTTTTATTTCGTTTTATGTACGAAGTTTGCTCATCACGGCTTGAGCCATCCGCTACGCACAATGGAAACATTCACCCATCTTGGATCCAACTGTTCATTGAGCAGGCATTTCAACAGATCGACGTTGGTGAACAAAGGCAGATACTTTCAGCTGTAGCCGTAGTTCCTAGCTCAGAGGGGTCATATTTTTATACCCTGGCGTACACCACAGACGGGCTAACGTGGCTAGACTATACCGAAAACGGAGTGAAAATGATATTTCGTGGAAATCACGATAGAGGTGAAACTACGCCATCGTCTATAAACCCCGTTGAAGTACGTTCAGTAAGGTTTTATCCAATCAGATACAGGTCCGTGGCTAGGATAGATGCAAAGCTGTACGGATGCCAAGGTAAGTAAACCACATGATAAATAAGAAACTTACTTTAAGTCTAATGTGTCGTGTTTGATCTTGTGCGTGATTTCTTAGCCTAAAATTAAATAGTATTCATACTTTGTACTGTTGCGAGATGAGGAGGGGTAGGGGTGAAGTAATGTAAGGCGGGGTGTGGTGTTGTAAGGTGAGATGAGTTGAGATGTGGTGAGGTGAGGTGTGGCGTGGCGTGGCGTGGCGTGGCGTGGTGCTGTGTGGCGTGGCGTGGCGTGGCGTGGCTTGTGGTGTGGCGTGGCTTGTTGTGTTGTGTTGTGGTGTGGTGTGTGGCGTGGTGTGGCGTGTTGTGGTGAGGTGTGTTGTGGCGTGGCGTGGCGTGTTGTGGCGTGGCGTGGCAGCGAGGCGAGGCGAGGGTGAAGTTGGTAGGGTGGGGTGGAGGTGGCGTCATAGTAGCATAATATTTACGAATACTGCAACTTTCTTTTTTTAGCTTGTGACGAACCTTTCGGAATGCAATCGGGCCTAATCTCTAACGCCTCCATAAACGCTTCGAGCTACCTAGCGGGTTATGAGCCATGGCGGGGAAGACTCGGTGGAACCGGGCTGTGGTGTTCGGGATCCTTTGTGAATAACGACCTAAACTATCTGCAGGTTTGCTTTACACTTAAACATGCATTTTGCCTTCAGGTGGCGCGCCGAGGTTTTGGCTAAACAGCTAATACTAAGTTCCCTATAGACTATTCATTTTCAGCGCGATTTTCCTAATATTTTTTTCCCTTTAAAGATTATTTTTTTATTTAATTTTAATACTCGGAATAATTTATTTTTCTTTAATTGTTGCATTTATTTTTTTTCAAAGATTGCGAGAACAATTTTGGCGTAAAATAATGATTCATTAATCGCGAAGTTTGACAGGTCAGTTTTAAGCCAACAATTCGTGTGCTTCGGACTGGCGTATTGTTAGGAGTTACTGGAAATTTAGGAAAAAATTCATCGCGCAGATTTCGAGATTTTTATTTTAATATAAAAAATATAGCTTCCCTTTAATTTGAATGAAAAAAAATATTTGATTTTCAAGAAGAGTAAATCTAGCAGAATCTGATAAAGCATAGATATATGATAAAATCTTTACAAAAATCGCGCAGAAAATGTCTTCTATAGGGAACTTAGTGTAAGCTGTTAAGCCAAATCAACCTCGGCGCGCTTACCTTCAGTAACCGATTTAAGTTTAACTTCTGTGGGACAATATGGGTTCCAGTGAGTGCATCTGATTGGCTGATTGGCTGATTGGCTAATCGCTTACGATTTATGAATTCTTTATGACTGCCTCGCTCGATCGATTCCTTATCCAGGATATTACTTAGCATATTTGGAAGCCCGCTTCAAATTTTGCCTCCATTTCATAACACAAACACAGTTCAGGAGAACTCCTGTTTATTTTGGATATGTAGCCAGCGGACAGCTAGCAGTAATCACTGCTGAATGAACATTACAATGCAAAACAATCTGACAAGTAGTAAACACTGCGGAATTTCAAATACAATTACAATCTGAAAATCACCTAATTTATATTTACAAGAAGTTAATACTGAGCCGGACATGAAAACCAGAGAAAAAAAACCTGTGGGAAACAACTCTGGACCGTGTTTCCTGAACCAATGCTCGGCTTTGCGTGCTCTTGGGGCTTAAGAGCCGGAAAAAAAAGTTTAAAAAAGAAAATACACATAAAAAAAATTAGCAAAAGTCACATGCCGTCAAAATAAACATTTCTGCCTCTATCATTACATTCCATCGGCAGAAATGTAT
Source organism: Nematostella vectensis (assembly GCF_932526225.1). Classification (NCBI taxonomy): domain Eukaryota; kingdom Metazoa; phylum Cnidaria; class Anthozoa; order Actiniaria; family Edwardsiidae; genus Nematostella; species Nematostella vectensis. The sequence goes on along the minus strand of NC_064042.1, from coordinate 13,906,521 downwards.
TATTTTTGTCGCTCTATAAGTTTGTACGTCGGGAATCTCCGCGTAAACTTACAGGAATTCGTGTTTGCCATGATTTTCAAGGCCACCATTCTGAAAATAGCCCCAGGCCCTATCGTTTTTATAACAGGTTTCCAGAAAAAAAAAACTGGATCGCAGTAGCCCCCACCCACCCTAACTATCCACAAGTCGACACGATATAATTATATTCGTTGCTTTTATTCTTATGTTTTTGGCACAATATTTACAAAACAATACATGGATTTTCATTTTATATTAATAAATGGTTAACTGAGATAAAAATGATGTAAAAATCCACGATAAAAATATAATGAATAGCCCGAAAATGTAGACCAGTTTTTTTTTTATTTATGATTTTTTTTTTTCGAGTTGGTTCTTGACACGACTTCCGTCGGTTTTCTCGGAGTTTTGGAGTTATTTAACCTACAAGATTCTTAAGTTTATATCTTTATTTAACACAAAATTTGTTTTTTGATATGAATTATTCAATGTCACCATAAATTTTGGATAACAAAAATGACATTAACCCCAGGAACCCCTGGCTATTTTTAGCTGGATTTACAAAAAGAACGAAAACAGATACCTTCCCCCCTATATTGAGTTTTATACAGCCCGTTATGTCAAACATTGCTGCACCTAGTCAGCGGTATCCAAGCTTTTTAACAGTGCTTTTCGGTCAAATGACTAATTCCTCGTCGCTGTGCTAATGCCAACACAAGTTCATGGTTGCTTGTATTTTAACCCAAAATACAGCTATTAGCATATTGGGAGAGTGCCCTAGGACATCATTAAGTCTATAAGGTCTATAAGAGTGCTGTGCTTATAGATATTTGCAAGCAAAGGTGTATTTATGGGGATATTTTCTTGTTTTGCATTGCCTGGATAAGAAAAAAAAACAATCTTCTAATAAATCATCTAGGCTCTCCTAATTGCTGTCTTTTCTGAAACCAAAATTTTCCCAAAAACTTTTACAACGCTATTCTGGGTCTTTATCACTTGGAATTGATTTGTTTGGCTTTGAGGCGAAAACACCTACTAAATAACCGTCTGACTTTTGGGAGAGTGTTGACTGGCTCTCCCCTCGTGAATTTTTCCACGGATCTTTCAGAATGCTTTGTAATCTGTTATGTCATTTCACAAGCCTTCAAGGAGTGGACATTGTGTTTTGAGGCCATGGAAATGGACCTGGAGAATAAGAGTAAAGGGTAAAGGTAGTTGTGTCTTGAGTTGTGTTTGCTGATCTCTTCCCCTTGTGTGGTATTTTGAATTTTTTATTGAGATGGTCGGTTCTGCTGTTTTTTCTTGTTCGATTTGAAATTTGTCAAAGAACCTGAGCTATTATTTGGCTAAAGAATAGTTGCTATCGCTTAGTTGGATACATATCTTCAAGACCATTTATCCCTTAGACTGATGCCTGATTATCTTCATATCGTTGTGTTTATTTTGCATTCCGTGGTAGTCAATGGCAAGTCATGGCAGTCCATGGTAGAGAACTGCCATCGACTGCCATGGCTTGCCATTGAGTACTATGGCAGTCATGGCATGCCATGGTAGTCCATGGAAAGTTATAGCAGTTGTAGTGTATGTGGGTTTCCTGTGTTACGCGTCACGTAACATTTGTTAGAGTAAAGAAATGCGTTGAAGCGACTTGGTGTTGTTTACTCGCTCCGATTTCTTTAGGCCTTAGTGGCCTCCACAAATACGACACCAGTCCATGGTAGTAGACTGCAATTTACTACCATGGCTTGCTATTAAGTAACATGGCATTCCAGCAGTCGATGGTAGTGGACTGACATTGACTGCCTTGTTTTTTTAAAGAAAACATTACTCTGCTTCTGTGACAATTTTAAACAGGTTGACCTAGGCTACCTATCTAAAATTACTGCCATCGATGTGGGAGGTGATCCTGTTACTGGAGAGCGCGTTAGACAAGTGCGCTTGAGCCTCAGTAGCGACGGGATATGGTGGGACTTTTACCGCAAAGATGGAGGAGATGAAGCGGTGGGTACAAATTTAACTCTCAGAAATATTAATAAATCTAGAAAAAAAAATTTAAACTAAGGACGTAGGGTATCAAAATGTTTGTTGTCCCTTGTCAAGGTTACTGGTAAGGTAAGAGAAGCAGAGGCTTTGCAAGGATTTTTTAAAAGGAGAGGGGCCCAAAAGTGACTTTCAAGTCATTTTTCGCTGTATTTTAGATAATTTCTCATACATTTACTGTATTTTTGGCTGCTAAAAGGGGGTGAGGCCGGGCCCCCTAGGCCACCCCTTGGTTACGCCCCTGAAAAGTTATTAAAAAAAATTAATCGTATCCAAGCTCAAATGATCAAATCTCATCCAAAACTAATTTATTTAGAAAAAAAACGTGTTTTTTAGACATTGTATAGTAAGAATGACATAATGTTTTTATTATTGAATGGTAAATATCAATGACAGAAAACTGTTTTTACATTTTTTTTTTCGTTGAGCAGCATTTATTTCGTCAGAATTTTGGATCTGGTTTGTCCAATTGTGAAGAAGTTTAATATTTCAGCTTCTAGATGCTTATGGACATACAACTGACACTAGGCGTGTAGGACTACGCTCAGGAACGCATGCTAGGTACATTCGCATGAACCCTACGTCCCCCACCACCTGCATGAAAGTTGAAATACGAGGGTGTAAAGGTAAAGTTCATGACCGTATTTAGCATATTTTAAACAATGACATTCGTAAATCACGCGCCCTGATTGGTCAAGGGTCACTCTTAGCGTCGGCATGGGCGCGCGTTCCCCAGAACTAGATAGTAACGTAAAGACAGCTCGATTTAGTCGTATGCAACCTGCCTACGTCATGTCATAGCCCTGAATTACACACTACGACTTTCGTAGTCGAGTATCGTAGCGGAGTCGTGGGCTGATTCGCACTCTACGACTTGAGTGATAGAGGTGTTGCGTCGTAGCGAGTCGTGGGCTGACTTACACTCTACGACTTGAGTGATAGAGGTGTTGCGTCATAGCGAGTCGTGGGCTGATTTACACTCTACGACTTGAGTGATAGAGGTGTTGCGTCATAGCGAGTCGTGGACTGATTTACACTCTACGACTTGAGTAATGGAGGTGTATCGTCGTAGCAAGTCGTGGGCTGATTTACACTACGACTTGAGTGATAGAGGTGTTGCGTCATAGCGAGTCGTGGGCTGATTTACACTCTACGATTTTAGTGATAGAGGTGTTGCGTCATAGCGAGTCGTGGACTGATTTACACTCTACGACTTGAGTAATGGAGGTGTATCGTCGTAGCAAGTCGTGGGCTGATTTACACTCTACGACTTGAGTGATAGAGGTGTTGCCCTTTAGCGAGTCGTGGGTTGATTTGCACTCTACGACTCGAGTTGTAGAGGTGTTGCCTTTTAGCGAGTTGTTTGCTGATTTACACTACGACTTAAGTGATAGAGGTATTGCGTCATAGCGAGTCGTGGGCTGATTTACATTCTACGACTTGAGTGATAGAGTTGTTGCGTCTTAGCGAGTCGTGGGCTAATTTACACTCTACGACTTGAGTGATAGAGGTGTTGCGTCATAGCGAGTCGTGGACTGATTTACACTCTACGGCTTGAGTGATAGAGTTGTTGCGTCTTAGCGAGTCGTGGGCTAATTTACACTCTACGACTTGAGTGCTAGAGGTGTTGCTTCGTAGCGAGTTGTGGGTTGATTTACATTTTACGACTTGAGAGATAGATGTGTTGCGTCGTAGCGAGTCGTGGGATGATTTACACTCTACGTATTGAGTGATAGAGGTGTTGAGGGCAAGTCGCATACGACTTAATCGCAGTGTCTAATCTATTGGTAGCTTTATGAGGCGGACACCCTCGGGGACGTGCTAAATGACCGCTTATTAGATGTAATCCGCAGGCTCAAAACAAAGGCACTAAATCTTGAAATGCGATTCTTTTTTACGACGAAGGCCGCCGCTAGATGTCATATTGGTATATTCGATTAGCGTCACAATTTCTGTCGCTTGCAACAGTGACCGGTTTAATGTTATTAGCATTTTTGCATGAAGAGGTTCTTATGTCCAATAAAAGGAATTTCTGGCCACTCAATAGATATAATAAAAGTAACAATGAATTAAGCATTTGGGAATTGGTATTCTGCTGCAAACCAACAGATATAGAAGGTTTTGTTTGTCTTCGTTGTGAATGTCGCTTTTTTTATCCTGCAGTTGACAACTGTCAGAGGAAAATTGGTATTGAGATGTCTGGTATCTACAATGATTCCCTAAAAGCTTCAAGCTCACTCGGCCCAGACTTCAGGCCCTGGTTCGCGCGCTTGAATGGCCGCATGGGAGGAGGAGCCTGGTGCTCACGAGTCAATGACAAGAAAGAGTTTCTTCAAGTCAACTTACCCTATCTCCATAACATCTCAGCGGTTATTATACAAGGAAGGGCTGGAAAAGAGGAAGCCTGGGTAACCAAGCTTAGCGTGGAGTATAGCCTAGATGGAAATCGCTGGGAGAGACATAGCGAGAACAATTCAGATGTAAGCCCTCCCCCCCCCCCCATAGTTCAGTAGTAAGAGCACCATCTACCACCCGTCCCCTCTGTGTGAAGCTCATACCTATTGAAAAAAATAAAAAATAACGCGACTCCATCCGCAAAGCAAGAGAAGCCACACTGACAGCTCGCGCTGGCACTCTTGAACCCGGTAGCATCAACCGGCGTGAAAATACCGTTTAGCTGTTTTACCATCTTCCTTAAGTTACTCTTTACTCAATTACTATTTTTATCTTTTGTTAGTTAATCATCAATGAACTTTGTAAATATACTAGCTGTAACATGCCATTTTAACTCATTTATAACCTGAAAAAGGAAGGTATTGGCCTGCCGAAATATCGTTCTAAAAAACATAAATCTACGTTGTTGTCGATGTTTTCTTCTAAAGGTTTTATTAATCAACTGTCGACGCAGAAAATAAGGTCCGACGCACACCATCAAATAGAGGCTGTCCGGTGGTTTTTCCTACGTTTTTGCATCAGTTACAGACTTAGAACTACTTAAAATTAAATACGCAGGTATTCAACGGAAACACTGCAAGTGACAGCGTGGCGGAGATCATTTTAACTAGCCCTATCTACGCCAAGTACATCCGCCTTCGCCCTGTTCAATGGCACACTCATGTGTGCATGAGGGTTGAACTCAGGGGCTGCCCAGGTAAGACATTGTCAATTCTCTTTGGGAATTTAAGATTTTCAAAGGCGGAGGGACAACTACGGCGCACACGCTTGATTTATCAACGCGCCGAAAGAAAGATATGAAAAGATATAGATATTTATAGGGGGAGGATCATAGAATATAGGTATTTCACTAAGGAATCACGTTATTCTTTAGACTGCATACTCACGTGCGCTCTGGCTTTTGTCTGCGGAATATAGAAAAAGCAAATGTATTATTTTTCAACGCTTACGATTCAGAAAGGGCTTTTAAAATTTTAGATTGTATTTTAATATACTTATATTATGCTAAACTTGTAGTGGCAGATCAAGGGAGTTTAAGAGGTCACCTACAATTGGGGTTTGGAAAGCTTTTAATTGTTTAGTCTATTTTAATGTTTTGACAAATCTTGCATCCGCTTACGCTTATTGTTTCTTGTAAAATCAGTTGGTGGAAAAGCTTACGGCATGGAAAGCAGAGACTTGCGTCATAGACTCATCTCTTCCTCCTCAAGAATAAGTGTGCTGTCCTACGAAGGTCATTTATTTATTACTCGATGGAAACCACATTTTTATTTTGGTGATCAATTCTACCAAATAGCCATAATGCCGTACGGCACTAAACTAAGCGAGCTTGCACTTCGCGGTGACAGCGACTGGGTAAGCCTTTTCACCCTGCAGCTCAGCATGGACGATAAAGAATGGTTTGACTACCGCCAAGATGGAGACTTAAAGGTAAACGATGGAAATTCGGAAACATGCACCGCGCGCTATCGTGGCCACCTTGACAGATTTTTGAAGTCAAGAAACATGCTATCTAATTGATATGAGCTTCACTAGACAGCCAGCAAGGCAAAGAAATGCAAGAACGTCCTCCTAGTTATGAAGTCCATGTCGATCAAAATTGCAATTATCGCGCAAGCTATTTTGACTCACTTTCTTAAAACTTAGAATAGCGGTAGCGCTCGTCTTAATATAGAGAAAAAATATCTGTTTTGTATCTCACTGCTGCATACATGTTCTTGTGAGCTACAGGGTAGAAATTCTATCTATTTATTTTTTTCGAAGTTGGACGGTCAGAAAAAAAATTGGGTTTATTTTAGCATTTAATGGTGAAGTCCTAAGGAAACCGCTTTTAGTGTCACGCATGACTTCCCGACGAGGTCTTGGGGAAAACGTGCGTGACACTAAGCTTAGCGGCTGCTAAGCAGACTGCTAAGATTGCTGTAGGTCTTAGTGTCTGGAGTGTTTCTGTTTCTCCAGGTGATATATAGGCTGTTGTAATGGCTACTTTATATTGAGGCCTTTTTTTAAATTACAGGTATTTAAGGGGCCCGCTGATGGTTATATTGTCAAGAGATATTTCTTCCCTCAAAACCTGACAGTTGGACACATTCGGATCACTCCGAAACAATGGTACCTGAACCCTTTTTTGCAAGTGGAGCTCTATGTATTCGACGGTGAGCATAAAAACAATGCACAGATCTATGTAACTTACACTTGGATATCTTTCCTTTTTTTTCAAATTGTAGACTCAATTAACAAATTAAGGTAAATTCCAACAGAATATTTCCATGCATATGAGCGTCAAAAATCTTGTACCAGGAAATTTAAATGTCAGTGTTGGTGTCTTTAGAATCATGTATCTTTGGAGGCTGTTACATTTAATTTTGAATTCTACAAAAAGCACTGTTTTACTGAATTCCTGTATAATTTTTCAAACTATCCATTTAATTTGAACATTTATCCAAAACAATCCCCTAAAACAATGTAAAAGCGTGGGAATTAAAATGGTACATGATTTTTGACGGGATCCTGCTCGAAGTTAAAAAATATCCTTTCCCTTATTCATCTTTTTTTCTTAATAATGATAATAAGTAGATTTATATAGCGCTTTCCTCTTAAGGATAGCAAGCGCTTTTCTTCTTTATTGGTTGGGTTGAGTGCAACTCGCGTTACCGTGGCCACCTTGACAATGAATAGGGATGCGAAAAACGTGCTATCTAATGACATAAACACTGGCTTACAAGCGTAGCAAAAGAAACGTAGAACATGGCGGAAACCCCATTATTATAAAGCTCGTGTGGGTCGCACTTTTACTAACGATTATACAACAGCCAAGCAAATGGATAAATCATTGTCGTAACTACTGTAAGGGCCAGGGCGGCCTCCAATAGGGGCGTGGCTATTTTTAATTAATTTCCCTTGTATCATACCCTCTCACAGTTTTTCGATGCTCGAAAGTGCACCGACTGATGACAAGCCATCATGCCTCACAGCATACTTTCCTTTCCTAGGATGTGACGAACCTATTGGTGTTTCAAATCTCCCAAACTCATCTTTCAACGCCTCCAGCCACGTGCCTGGGTACGAGCCTTGGCGTGCCAGGCTTGGTTCCTCAGGTGCATGGTGCCCTTCAACAACATCTCGAGAAGAGTACATTGAGATCAACCTCGGAGATGTGTACGTCATTACTGCCATAGCAACCGAAGGACATCCGACAGATCAAAAATGGATGTATTCATATATGCTCACGTTTAGGGAGGACGAAAGAGACGAATGGAGCTCTATTACCACAGTGAGTATTAGTTTATGGGATTCACCCTCTAGGTGAAACGACAGCCTCACCTCAACAACACATAGGGGGTATGTTCTAGGGTGTGTATCTTGAAACACTAAATGACGGAAAGAGTTATCAACGTGACCACGGGCCTCTGCCATTATGAGTTTTCTCCTGCGTGAATCGACATAAATTTCTGTACGATTGGTATTAGCTAGTTGTTCCATGTCCAGCTGAGCAAACAAAACAGCTAAATGCTCTGCTACTCAGATTGTATTTCGCTTCTGGGATTTTTCTTTTTTTTCTCTTTGTTGTTAGTACCCTAAGTTCAAACTGGATACTAACTAAGTCAACGACGGTTTTGTCCTCATAGAAAATACAAGGAGCGGATCCCAGAATACCAAGAATAAAGACGAAAATGGATGCCAAAATACAAGCTCAGTATTTGAGACTTCACAACTATGAGTACATAGACAAGCCCTGTCTTCGGGTCGAGGTTTTCGGTTGTCTTGGTAAGTTCCCCAGTTTCAAATAAAGGTATAATTATATGTAACTACCGTGACTCATTTAATATTAAAACTAGCGGCAAAACAAACAATATGATAAATGTGTTTTTCCTATGGTATAGCGATAAGTTTCCCGTTGGGCATGTCGATCTACAAGATTCCCGACAGTGCTATCACGGCGTCGAGCTACGCGGACCCATACACTCGTCCAGAGATGGCACGTCTGCACTCGGCCAGGGGGCATGGGGCGTGGTGTGCTGATGCCAATGACTCAAGCCCGTATATACAGGTCGACTTGAAGACGCCTCATCGACTCGGCTTCGTCAGTACCCAGGCGCAGCTCGAAAAGAACTCCTGGGTCCAGAAGTTCTCGATCAGTTATCGATTGGAGGATCAGGACTGGGAACCCTACGGTCAGGTGTGTGGCTTAGCGAGAGACATCGATTATTATCAAGCATTTCAATGTCTGCTTTTGATTATAAGGGTTAGAACTAAAAATGATGCCGTCAGTTTGTAAAGCAGATTAGATGGCTAAATCCGAAAATAAACGTGGCATGAATAAGGCATAAAAATCTTTTTTTCTTTTTTCTTTTGGGGTTGGTAAGATTCTTATTAGAAAAAAAAACTCACCCCCTCCTGATCGCGGTCCACTTTTCCAGATTTCGCCCCCTCCCCCCCCCCCCCCCCCAAAGAAAAATAGAAAAATCTTGGGTTCGGGCCATAAGCAAAATGAAATAGTTAGACGAGTGTATATCGATTAGCATTTTGAAGATTAAGATCATTTATCGATGGGAAGATTAGCACTGGGCAAGAGAGGAATTAGCATTGAGCTGTTAGCATTGTGCTGGCTCCGTGCCCATCACTCATCGATGAGAGAAAAGTACTATGAGAAACAGGGTCTGGCAAGTGGAAGTGGAACTTGGAAAAGGAGTATGCACATCGATTGTTATTCGCCAGCTTAAATAAAGGTTTCTGTTACTAAACCGCGGTCATGCACTCTGCCTCGACTGACTACATATTGCCCGGACACTGTACTATAAATACAACCCCCATTCAGCTTCAGTTTCTTTTGCTCTGACGAAAGGCTAACGCTTAAAACGTCAGCGCTACTACTCAATTTTACAGAGGCTACGACATAACATTTCAACATTGTGTTGGTTTATAGCTTGTCCTACTCCTATGCAGACCACGTATTTTTTCTACAGCTTGTCTTTCTAGTTAAACTATACTCTCAGTAGGCGTCAGGGATAAATGCAAGCTATTTTTTTTCTCCACTTATCTTTGTATGTTTATAGGCTTTCTCTGGAAACATCGATACCAACACAGTTGTAAAAAACGCTCTTAATAAATCCATCGAAGCACGATTTATTCGCATCCACCCAGTCTCTTGGAACCGAAGGGCCTGCACTCGCCTGGAAATATACGGCTTCGAAGGTATTAATAACAATGGACTAATGAATATGGAAATACCCTTTTATTTTTTATTATTATTTTTTTGCAATCGAATTAATAATATATTTGCTCGTTGTCCAGCCATCCTCGAATAGACACAGCCCTCAAAGAGACGCAGCCCCTAAATAGCAGACACCGCTTATTTTTTGCACTTTGTTAACAAAAAAACTACACTTCTTTCAGCCAATCAGAATCCAGATTTTTTTTCATGTTTATTATTGGCAATTATATTATGGAAAAAGCAGCTCTGAGATCCCTTGCTTTCGTACGGTCAAATTTTTATGATCATACAAATCATATGAAAGAAAGACAAAAAGTGAGTAGTGGCACCTCTTCACACCCCCCCTTCATCATCTCATGATTTTATTTGGTTTTCTACAACACTTGCGCGTACTTTCTGATTGGTTGTTAGCTATGGTAAATCAGAGTGCCATTCCACGGGATTCGTCATACACACAATTCTTGCAGGTTCACTTTGAAGCTAAAGAGACAAAAAAAACTTGATTCAAATTCGAGAAATTTGATTCTCAAACTTTTCTAGTAAATGTATTTTCAATCCTTGGGAGGGGGGGACTGGGGGCTTTCAAGACACCGAAACGAGTTTCGCGTAGATTAATAATTGCTAATTATCAATCTACGTCAGGACCACTTCGCGTAGATAAATAATTAGCAATTATTAATCTACGTCGGGCGGGGCTCTGGTAGATAAATAGTCAGCAATTTCTAACCTGCGTCGGGTGGGGTTCGGGTAGGAAGGTCGGGCAAGAGCGCGCCAAGGGGGGGGCCCAAGACGATGACAGGGTGGCTGGCCCCCATGCCCTTCGCGCGGTAGCATGTGGGAACCAAGGCACAAGATACAAGCACAATAAACGCAAAACGCCTTTATTTACAAACACAGTGATGCCTAGCAACGCCGTTTCGCCCAATCTCAGGGCTCATCAGCACACCTAGCACACAAAAAGTACAGATGTGGACGGCACTAGAGGCTAAAGGTACCGCAAAAATCGTTCCAAGCGTGGCACGAAATCGCTAAGCCCGCAGTGACTCAAGGGATCGCAAAATCGTTCCAAGCGTGGCACGAAATCGCTAAGCCCGCAATGACCCAAGGGATCGCAAAATCGTTCCAAGCTTGGCACGAAATCGCTAATCCCGCAATGACCCAAGGGATCGCAAAATCGTTCCAAGCGTGGCACGAAATCGCTAAGCCCGCAATGACCCAAGGGATCGCAAAATCGTTCCAAGCGTGGCACGAAATCGCTAAGCCCGCAGTGACTCGAGGGATCACTGCACTAATCTATTTGTTTTGTCAGAGCCATATCTAGTAGCCAAGGTGTTAATTGACAATAAGCACTATCTATCAAATGGTGGTTTTGTTAGCAAGGTCAAATTCACACGATATACGTACGTAGTCAAGTAAAGCGCGAATATACTCCTCTAAACAAATTGTGAGAAAATACTAACAATCCTTTTTAAAGTAGATTCCTTATTGGAATAAATATTTGAAAAGAAATCAGGCGTTATGAAATACCATTTCCTTTTTCGAGAAATGTTTAGAAAACACTAACGACCCTCTTTTTAGTCTATTCCTTATTCGGATAAGTAGTTAAAACGAGATCGGGCGTTATGAAATTCCATTTTCTTATTCGAGAAATTCGAGAAATGTTTAGAAAATATAAAAAACCCTCTTTTTAGTCTATTCCTTATTCGGATAAGTAGTTAAAACGAGATCGGGAGTTATGAAATACCATTTCCTTATTCGAGAAATGTTTAGAAAACACAAACGACCCTCTCTTTAGTCTATTCCTTATTCGGATAAGTAGGTAAAACGAAATCAGGCGTTATGAAATACCATTTCCTTATTCGAAAAATGTTTAGAAAACATAAACGACCCTCTTTTTAGTCTATTCCTTATTCGGATAAGTAGTTAAAACGAGATCGGGAGTTATGAAATACCATTTTCTTTTTCGAGAACTCTTTCGAAAGGAGTCGTTAAAGCGAAATCGGGCGTTATGATATTTTCTCGCAGCCTCTTTTTCACCTTTTAGCGTGTCTCCAGGCAGGGCCCTTTCCTGCTTTTTTTCTCACGCGATGCAAGGCCGTGTCGAGCTCGGATAGCGGCCTTGAGCGCGTAGTATCTCTCTTGTTCCCGAAATATTAGCCGAAACTCTTCGTCTGAGATATGCCCGTCTTGCAGAGCCTTAGAAACCAGCTCGCTGATCGGGTTTTTCTTACTCTCCTCTAAATTCATCGTGTCTTCGTGTTTAGCCACCTTGCTCGTAAGACCCCTAGAGACTACCCCTGTGCCCGCGCCCACGACACCGACCAGTCCAGCGACCTCTGCCAGCGGACCGTCGATCAGAACCCCTATCCCACTCAAAGAGACCCCCACTCCGGCGCTGGAAAGCGCCCCTGCAGCGATGCCGGATGCCACAGACACAGCATGGGTAACGGCAAAGGAGCGCTTATACTTCTTCCGCACCTGTCGATGATGCGTTATCTCGTTGTCTAGAACCGCCTGGGTGTCACATATTTTCTGGAGTCGGAAGCTTTGCACGTCGCCGCCGATGCTTGCCGGCATGACGGCAGGCGTCATGTGTGTACCCTTCGGGGGGCAAACACTGGGAAGCGAGGGGTATATGGCACCACTGCTAACGTCGCTGTTTGCCATGCTTGTTATGTCGGACCTAGGTTAGCTCCAATACAAGGCGAACAGGCTTGCCCTTAAAGTCCACCCGTCTACCGCGGTCATCCCTGATCCATATTTGGATACTCGAGACAAACTCAGAGGAAGATGCTGCGGCACAAACGGGGATGTCGGGTCCATAGACGACTTTCTCGTGCGGCCCCCCGCGGGTTTCTAAGCAAGCGAGAACGTTTGAAGGCTCGCCTAAGGAGATCTACGATATCGCAGCAGATGTAGAGGGCCTCTATTTTTGGCAAAGCCACCTTAAGTGGGGGCCCACCAAGGGCAGTGCGAGGCCCCGCTCCCCCAACTGATCGTCTTTAGCCTCTAGGCCAAATAGTGCGCAAAGCTCGGCATTCAGGAACGCAACGCCATTGGACATGAGCGCGATTTACCCGGTGAGGGGATCCAGCTTCGCGGTCAGAATCTTGCTTTCAGCGCGGTTGATCGTTTCCACGATGGACTCGGCCGTGTGGTGCCCGGCTGGCAGAGTAGCGATGGGCGGGAGGGCGGCTATAGTCGTTATCTGATGCTCCCGCTGGAAGTTATACCAGCTGTTAAACAGCGAGCACTGCCGGAGCGCCACGAAGCGTGGGCGCCTCATCGGCCGCTCGAAGAAGAGCGTCTGTTCGCCTCTGGTGAGCACAGTATGTAGGACCACGATTGTGTTGAACACAGCCCGCCTTCGTGTTTAATAGGACTGAGCATGGATTGGGAAGGCTGGCGGATGCTGAACGAGGAGTCGATTTCCCGAAGGGAGGTGGAAAAGACAAAGAAGACGGCAACTGCGGCGGGAGCCTCTATAGCCGAGCATATCAAACACGCTATAGCCGAACAAGTCAAACGCGCAAAACCCGGTTTCCCTAGGTCTCTGACCCTCGGGCGGCCTCGCAGAGGCCTGCTCTATGTGCCCGCGACCCCCGTGGAGAGCACGGCCTCAGACATCACCCCACTACTCACGCAGCTAGAGATACACGTGGCTGAGGATAAATCATTCACGACTAGGGTCCGAGACATATTCAAAGAGACAGTAGTCACGCACAAGTCCGCCAAGGAGTCTCGCCGGTGGCTATCGGAGCCTTCCTATGGGTACTGGCCACAGCAACTCAACTTTGAGGTCTGGTGCGCAACCGCCGGATGTGGGGTGTCCCTAGTCGACCCCGCTTTCGCCACGCTGCCCTCTGTCATCAGGGGATTTCTAAGGTTTCACGTCTACTTTACCACGCGGAGGATACTCTACGAGCTCGGCGCCCCCCTGCCTGGCGACAGCCCGTTCACGCAAAAAGGTAACCCCTACAAGAAAGCCGCTTTCGAGCGTCTATGTATAGAGTTCGGTTTGCCGCGTAAGCCGGACTTCCGATGGAAAGGCGGGCGGGACCACGGGCTAGGCGATGTGTTTGTGTTCTACCCGGAGGAGGGGTATCGCAACGTGCAAGTGATCCGTGGCTACGACACGGCGGCGGACGAGTACCCGAGCCACCTCAATCTGTTTAGCGATGAAGGTGGGACGTACAATAGTGGGAAGCAGGTGGGTTTCATACGCAACGACGACCACGGGGGCGTGCAATATAGCTGTTTTGCGCCAAAGGTGAGGGGCTGACAAAAGCAGGGCTAGGAAGACTCGATCGCTCGGTCGAGGCGTTCGTCTACGCAGTGCTTGGCGCGCAGGTAAACGTCCGTTCCTCTATCGCGGGGCCGGCCATGGAGGCGCAGGCGGAGTTCACGAAGCTGCTTGAAGACGCGATCATAGAAAACGACATCGCTCAAAGCGTGCAAAGGTACCAGTTAGCCGTGCAGGAGGCCAAGGTGAGACTGAGTCTTGCGGCCGCACCAGGAGTGTGGCTGATGCCGAGCAAGCTGGTGATAAACACGCAAAGCGTCGTGGGCTACAACAATAAACTGCAGAAAGCCACAGACTCCATGACGCTCGGCGCAAACGCGATCAACACCGAGTCGGTGCTCATAACATGGCCGGTGGGCATCCTAGGGTGCAACACGTGACTGATCCGAGGATCGACCGCGTGCTGTTCCGGCGGCGAAGCAAGGCTTTAGCACCTGCGAAAGCTCACGCACAGGGCATGGCGCCTGCCCACTTTTCACGTATGCATGCTGCGCATAGCATGACCGCCGCCGGGACGGCAATCGCACCCGTACCGGGCGAAAAGAGTGACCACACCGCCCTCAAAGCGGGGTTGTCGGCACTCGCGGTGGCCGCGGCGTATTACTTGTTCCGATGATTGCTTTGCATTCGACGAACCAAGAACGCGGCTACAGCTGGAATGAGTAGCCACGCATTCTCGCCAAGGAATTTCACCGCTTCCCCTGCAGCCTTAAACACCAAGTTCGCGATGCTGCCTACTAGCCCAGGGAGAATCTCGCCTAGCTTTTTCCCGATAGCCTTAAGGTCGTTACCGACCCCTCTGGCAACGGAGGAGGGCGACCTGCCAAACGGTTTCACAATGGCCGCGATTGTCGACGCAAAGGCCATCCCGTTAGCGGTGACGGTAAAGCCGTACTTTTTGAAGATGGCTTTGATGCGCTCTCTGAGCGGCTTTCGGTTCTCGAGCTCTCGGTTTTCGCGTTCTAGCTCGTCAATCTCAGATAGCCGGTCCTCGTTGCGCTCACGGGTTTCTTGGCGGCGACTCTCCGACGTGTTAGGGTCATCGATGGTCTCCCTGTCTGTGACTACCACCCCTTGCAGCTCTTGGACTCGTTCTGTGTTCTACTGGATGACCGCGTCTATCTCTGCCACGAACCCCATCGCCAGCTTGAAGCCTTTCAGCTTTGCAACGTCCTGTCGAACGCCCCCGTTCTCATTGAACAGCTGTCTTGGCTTAGTCCAACCTCCTTTGCCGAGGTTGCGAAGCTGTATTAGCGTCTTTCCCCTCCTTTCTGACTGGAACCGTATCAGATTCTCGTTAAGGTCTGGGTATTCCTCCCTGAGGGACTGGAGACCGAGTCTTGTCGCTGCACCCTCTGTGGTGAATGAGGTTTCAGCGGTCGTTTGCGTCCGGGCCCCCCGCAATGACGTGCTCGTCATTGGGATCGACACCCCATCGTCGGGGTCAAACGGGATAAGGGGCGTCGTCTCGTCGTCCCACTCGATCGGCGGACGCACCTGGCAAGAAATCGTCAATGTCAACGTCAACATCACCCATGATGCGTAAATCATGCTACGCTATATTAGACATGTCTAACAGTCTGCACCATTGTCACTTGACTTCGTACTACTAGAAATGTCAGTCAGCGATAAACTTGACCCCCAACGAACACCCAGAACTCCTCTGGGGTTGAAACCCGAGAGAACTGTTCACCGGGTCACTCTCAACCCGTCGACGGCTTCCCCCGGCGAGACGCTATATGTGGCGGTCCCAAAGCTATCGGAAGGCGTCACGCTCGTGCCTGGCTCCTTGAGGGTCGGTTTCCATCTCTCCATCTCAGGCCAAGAGAATAATACCGTTGTGAACAACGTCGGCCGAAATCTCGTGAGCCACCTGAAATCACGTTTGCAGGAGAAACGCTCCAGGACACCAACCGCTACGATGTCTTTAAGACGTATGAGAAGCTTTACCTGTCCAAGGTCGAGAGAGGACCGCCTGGAGCAGGGCATATACAGTCAGAAAACATGCGCAAGCTTCGCTCCAAGGCTGGCGATAAAGCGACTAGTAACGCCAAGGAGAACGCTCTAAACGCCGCCCACGGGGCGAAGTACACCATCCCGCTAGACCATTCTCTGCTGACGGACCACGGCGTACTGTACCCGAGGGCGCTCTCCGAGGCGCTGCTCTTCGAGATCACGTTCGCAACGGTTGACCAGGTAGTAGTCGGAAGCAAGGCTGGCGAATTATTCTACTGCATAAAAAATCTAGAGCTTGAATACGAAAGCCTGAGGGACGACAACCTCGCCCGGTCTGCAGCCGCCGCCTACCAAAACGGCACAACGTTCTTCTACGAGCAAGTGAACCTCCACAAGACCTTCGTTATTAGCAAAGGGACGGACAGCATAATTAACGAGAGTGTCAACCTGCTGCAAATGTCTATGAGTGGTCTGTTGTTCCTCTTTGTGGAGCAATACACGGCAGGGGCTCGCGACTCTGAGAAGTTCGTGTACCCCGACATCAAGAGCGTCCGTGTTACAATCGACGGCATGCCAAACAAGGTCTTCAGCCAGGGACTACGCCCAACGGATTTCTGGAGGGAGGCGAAAAGGCGGTTCGTCCGCCCCTCCCCGGGGGGCACAGCGGAGCGCCTGCCGCCCCGGCAGTCAGCCCCGAGTCGTTCTGTGGCGATAACAAGTTTGCTCTGTGGGTCGGCCTTCGGACGACGGGCGGCAGTGCTATCCATGGGGGCGGTCTACGGTTAGTCAATACCCGCGGCGGTGTGCATCTGGAGATAAAACGCACGGCAAGCGGCCAGGGTACCGAAAACTGTCACGTGTTTGTGGTGGCCGACGCCCAAATGAACTTTATGAACGGACAGCTAGAGTCCATACAATACTGAGCACAGACACGAAGTGCCGCCGGAACGGCTAGCGCTGCGGCAGCGCGGTATGTACCCGAAAAACATCTCATTTAACGCTCTCATCGTGGGCCCGCCGTCATGCGGGAAGACCCGGTTCATAGTGGACCGGCTGTGCGGCCTTTTCCGGGGCAAGTTTGACTACATCGTACTCGTGTGCCCTACCTTTGTCTACAACAAAACATAAGGCGGCTTTGGCGAGGGCGACAATCGTCTGTTTGTCGTCACACCTGAGGCGGGTCAGATCGACATGCTGCTGAGGATTGTCTCCGCTGTCTTCGAAGGCACTAATACGCTAATCATACTCGACGACTGTGCGGCCTCGAAAGACGTAGAGAGGTGCTCTGACCAGCTCGTCAACTTGGCGTTCATCGCGCGCCACGTGGGTATTAGCGTGGGGGTGATCACGCAGCAGCTCACCAGCATCACGAAGCCGTTCCGTGAGAACTTCGCGGCCTTGGTGGTCTTCTATACGCCGAGCAAGGCGGACATGAAAGCTATCCTGCATGACTACGGCGCGGAGCTCTCAGAAGAGAAGATAAAAGAGTACATGAAGGCCCTCAAGACGAGAAAAAGTTCTCGAAGTTAGAGTTTTCCTTGCGTCACCCTTATACCAGCGCCCTAGTTGAACGGTAAGCGCAGTAAAGCACCGCCCACGTATACGTATACGTATACGTATACGCATTGATTACACCGCCCTCAAGGCACGTGAAACGTACACACGTGTTGCACCTTAGCCACGGCAGGGGTGCATGATGAGCGACGAATACTTTGAGAGTCTTCTTGAGGGGGGCGCCGCCAGCCTCCCGGCCGTCGAGTCGTTGTGCTGCTCGACGCAGCCTGCCGGAACGGCAACCGGAGGTGAGCAAACTGAGATAGCAGACGCGAGGGAGAAACTCGCGATTCTCGTAGCCTCGGGGAAGTCGAGAGAAATGGTAGGCAAGGCCCTGACTCACGACGACGTCAAACGCATGAGCGCCGAGGAGGTGAGGAAGTACGAGAAGCGATACGAGACCGCTCTAGCCAGCCGGACTACAGACGCCCTGACAGAGAGTTTTCTCAAGCTTACGACCAAGCTAGTAGGCATGGCGCTGCCGATAGACAGTGTGGTCGATCTCCACATTGACCTAGTGTCCGACTACATCATCAACAACGAGCTCCGCACATTGTGCGGAAGCCTGTACATTGCCGTACATTGCCGACACGTAATGGCGGCGAAGCGCTTGCCCGACGAAGAACTCGATGCGTTCCTTCGTCCTATATAATACGCCAGAGGTGGCTTCCAGGGAGTGACCGCTCTGCATGCCAAACTTCCCAAGGGCTCAGCCTCCATAGATCGAGTGCGCAAGTGGGTAAGCTCGCAGCCCGTCGGGGGCTACAGACAGACACCCCCTCCTCCGACTACCTACGCCCACTTCTCGGAGCAGATACCAAACCGTATCCACCAGTCGGACCTGCTATTCTTGCCAACCGACCGCGGGTACAAGTATGCCCTCACTGTCGTTGACGTTGCTTCGCGATATAAAGCCGCCCGCCCACTGAGGACTAAGAGCGCGGCCGTCGTCTCAAGCGAACTCGCTGATATCTATGCAGAGGGACCTCTCACATGGCCTAAAGTTCTCATGGTTGATGAAGGCACGGAGTTCAAGGGTGCTACCAGAAAGCTCCTAACAGACCACGGGGTGGAGGTCCGACGGGCTGAGCCAGGGCACCACAGGAGCCAAGCTTTCGCCGAGTCTTTCCATCGCTCGCTGGAACAGCGCCTATTTCGTGCGCAGTACTCGAAGGGGCTTGCATCCGGCGAGACAAACCGCGAGTGGGTTACTGCTTTGCCAATCGTCATCTCGGACATAAACGCAACGAAGACTCGCATGACTGTCTTTGCGCCTAAAGACGCCATAAAGCGTGCCTCTCAAAGCCAAAAAGCCCCCCTTAGAGGTCGGAACGGAGGTGTACATCGCCGTAAACGAGGAAGACCTCCAGGACAAGGGCCGACGGCGAGCCGTGGGGGACAAGCAAGGCATACCCAATACTAAAGAGGGTTATGGAGCCCGGACAGCCAGTGTTGTATTACACGGCGTACTCTAAGCACGGCTTCACGCATTCGCAGTTGCGTAGCGTCACGCTAGCGTGATCAGCGCTTGTGCCTTCTATTGCAGCTAAGGCACGTGAGTCTGACATTCCACTTGTAGTGACCCTGACTGTCGTCCAGCCGGTCGATACTGAAGCATTGGGGATGGCTCTTGGTGTACCACTGAAGCAGAAGCTGAGTGCCACAGACCATGCACTTCTTTTCCGCGTCAGCAATCATGCCGAGTACGTGGTCTACCGTCAGAACGTGGTGCGGTCCCGTGTACTTTGAGCGACCCTTTTGCCTGTCGTCTATAGCGTATCGCTTGATTCGCGCTATAATGAGCTCTTCACTGGGCGTAGCCTGCAGTCCTGTGGGAACCAAGGCACCGGGGGTGTTATCGGGGGGGGGGGGGGGAATCACGCGGACTATCTGGTCGGCGCGCCGCACGCGGGAAATGCCGGTGTATACAGCATTGGTGATCCAGCCCTCTAAACTGTGGTCTATGATAAACAGACGTCTTGGAGTATGGATAGTCTTGCCCTGCACCCGGTGGACTGTCCCCCAGCCCGCGTATTTCCACTCGAGGGGAAGCCCGTTAAGGACCGCGTCGAGAGGAACCTCGACTACCGTGCCTTTGTACGCGTCGACCTTCTCACCCCTTTTGCCTGGCACGGGCACTGGCCGCCCTTGCTTGCGATAACGATGCGCGACGCTAGGATCTGGGTCAAAGCGGATGGTTGCTGGCAATCGGGGGTAGTTTTTCCTGTGGTGCACTACCAATCACTGCTGAACAAGAGCCCCCATCTTGTTGGTCGAGCACAAACACATATCGCTTGGGTGGGCCTGCTCGATCGCCGCGTCGAACGCCACCCCATCCCACTCCTCTCGAAACACCTCAACCTGTTGGGAATCTGGCTGACACTAAATCCGGCCCTTTATGTCGTGGAGCCTGGAGGAGGGCTCAGCAGAGCCGCAGTCGCATGTACTGTAATACTTTCCGCAGTCTTCACACAGGCAGCGGTAGTCGGACTCGAACCAGCGAATGTTCCCTTGTGCCCACTCCTTGACCATATCGTGAGGCCCCTCTTTATCTCCCCAGGGCGGGACCTGCCCATAGTCGCCACAACACACTACCTGACACGGCCGCGTGGCGAGATACCCTAGGATGGCGCGTAGCACTTTAGTCTGTACCTTACAGCACTCGTCAATGATGATTACATCTGCGAGACGGTCGAGTATGTGCCCCAGCTCGGAAGGTCTCCACTCCTCTATAGGCTTCTCCGCTGGTATGCAGAGGTAGTGGTGGTAGGTTTGAGATTTCTCCGCGAGGCGCGGGTTGTCGCGATGGTCGTGGGCGAGGTCGTTCTCAGGGGTGAGCACCACAACGTTGCGGCCGCGGAACATGCTCACCGCCCACTCGGTCTTCCCCGATCCTCCTTGGCCGGCTAGATACATCTTTGCAGAGGTTGCGGCCACTAGATCGCACGGCAGACTCGGCGCAGTGCTTGGCTCCTTGGCCAAGCTCCCCGACTTCTTCGGACCCCAAGGCCCTTTGGGTCGCCACTCGTACCCAGGCTTTTTGTGGCGCCACTCTCCATACCTCGGATTTCGCTCCACGAGCTTTACACCACTGGGCACTGCCTTTGCGTATATGGCATCTGTGCACACTCGGAGGACGTCTTCGCGAGGGATCCGACTCAACATGCGTCGCAACGCTATGTTTGTGTACGCCAAGACGAAGGCCCTGATATGGTACCATTGTGAGCGTCGGACACCGCCTTTGTATTGGACCAGATGAGCCCCGTCGGCATGCTCGAAGTTAAGTAAGTGGTCGGTGCCCGCATAGAGGTTTGTCAGATACGCGGCTTCTTCACGGTCGCGGACTACGATCGAGGACTCGTCGCCATGGCGAGCGCACTTGCCTACAAAACGGACAGCGAGATCTCGACCCCTAGGGTACTTCGAGTCTTCGCCGCCGGGGCGGCACGCGATGGAGTGGGGGAACTTGATGGAGTCCTTTTTTTCCGACGCCATACAACACCTCCCTCGCCGTGGCCATGACGATGTCACCAGTCTAACAGGTCCTTGAGCTCTGGCGTGGTGATCCAGCCCTTGTTTTGTCTACCCTCACGGAAGTGTAGGGGTGGCAGGCCTTAGAGAACTCCTACTCGGTCAGCTGAATGGCCCCGGTTAGTTGAAGAACCTCGCTCAATGGCCGTCCCACAACATCCGCGATACGATACACGTTCGTAGGGAAGCCGTATTTCCGTACCAAATCAATGGCGTCCGAGGCACCGCCGGAGAGACTGTCCTCGCATCCTAGGTACGCCGCGCGCATGTCGATGTGCGCATGAGGCTGCGCCCCTAAGTTTTCCTTGCTATTCCACACTTTGGACTCAACCTGCGCCGCTCGCCAGACGTCCCTGTATTTAAGAGGCTTTGGCCTGATGTTCTCTCTTTGGGTCCACTTCTTGAAGCGATACCCTATTGCACCGCAAATCGAGTGCGTAGCTTCGGTGTTCTCTTGGTAGGCTGGGTGATCATCAGGGAGCCACTGAGGATCATATCCTGTCTCGTCTGTAAACGCCCTGTCGATAGCCGCTCCGTCCTGTCCCGATCGGTACAGTTTGCCTTCGTGCGTGACTATAACACGCCCGCACAGCCAGATCCTCGTGCTTCTGGGGGTCGCCCTGTTTATAAAGCGAATGAGCACCTCTCGCAATTTTGCCTCGCGCGTTTTTGTGGCGGCCCTGGTAGGGCGAAGCGCTGCTTTCTCCTGACATAACGAACGAAGCTCCCCCTCAGCCTCGAAGTCTAGGCCGTGGACGCTTGTGATCGCGGGTGGTTCGGTCGGGAGCTCCACCCAGGCGTGGTTATTGTGGCAAGGGATAGTGACCCTCGCCTTAGTCTTGTACTTCCCCGAGTCCCACATAACGTTGCCCAGGGCGTCCACGGCTAATAGCTTTATCTCGAGCTTCTTTTCCATCTCAAAGAGGTCTTTTTTGGTGCATCCCGTAGTAGCCAGCTTCTTGTCATATCGCTCGAGGATCTTGCCTCGTGTCTTGGTTAGACCGAGGGAGCGCGAGGTGCCGCGATTCCTCAAGAAGTCGGCAACATAACTCACAACACAGTTAGCGAAGGTGCCCCCTCTCGCTCAAACATTGGCCCAGGCTCAGCATTTTGCGCAGGTAAAGGGCGAAGCTCGTATCTCACGTAGACGAGGTACTCTCGTCCTTTCTCCCAAATACGCATCGATGCCTTCCAGGGCGCCGACTGCGATTTGGTCCCCTCTTTTGACTAATGACCCACCGATCTTGTGCTCCGAGCGCCCTTCCTCCTCTGTGATTGGCGCCAATGGCTCTGCGGGGGCCTTACCAACGACCGTAAAGAGTCTGTAACGCCGGTCGGGGTCTACCATCTCAAGCACCGGTGGCAACACTGCGTTTGCCCGCAGACTCTCGCTCGTGCGAGACTCACCACACCGAGCCATCGTCGTTAATATCAGGCCCCGCATAACCGGCTTTAGAGCAATGACACCTGCTCCACCAAGATCTCGTATCTCCTGGTAAACACTGGAGCTTATGTCTTGGCCCCGAAGAGTGGCATCCACGCTTGGGAACCGAAGATGGGCGCCGCCGACGAAGAGAGAATAGTACTTCTCGGGGTCTAAGGCCTCTGGGCCCTTTTGCCGCCGTTCCAGCAGCAATGGGTCGAACTCGCGACAGACTTCCTCTGGCCGCGAGCTCGCCGGCATGAGCGGCTTAAGCAGCTTGCGCTTGGCATCCTCGGGGATGCCCTCGTCCAGGATGTTCTGGACCAGCCCTGCCAGTACGGCGGGCGCCTCTTTGTCAGGCATGCTATTGAGAATCTCCTCTGTGTAAGCGTCCATGTTTGGGTATGCCTTGTGCCTCCCAGTCTCTAATTGCCCGTATCACAGCCCTGCTGTATCAGACAGGACGGGTATTTGGGTATGCCTTGTGCCACCCAGTCTCTAATTGCCCGTATCGCAGCCGGTGGGAATGGTGTTTGGGTATGCCTTGTGCCACCCAGTCCCGCCGGCTGCGATATCAGACAAGACGAATGCGAACCATTCCCGAGCGCGCCTCTCGGTGCCGCGCATCCTCTGCCCTGCACGATTCGCTCCGCAGGGGCGGCACAACCGTGTCTCCGACTGCGTCCCTATGCCGCAGATCCTGCACGGCTTGGGGAGGGGGCTGCCCTTACGGAGCCTTTGGAGGTGCACCTTGCAGTAGGTGTCCATGCACCTCTGGCCATACGTGTTTGCATGGCCGACCTTTAGCCACCTGCAGTAATCTTTTCCGCACTTCATCCTTCGAATGCTATGCACATGTGTATATATAGGTACGTACGCACATGTGCATATACTACAGGACAGACGGGGGTCTAATTGCAAGGTTCCCACTCGTTTCTATGAAAGTCCCCAGTCCCACCGTAGATTAATGATTGCTAACCACTGCTAAATATTTACCTACGCGGAGTGTGTTTTGCGTAGATTAATAATTGCTAATTATTTATCTACCCGAAGTGGTCCCGACGTAGATTCATAATTAAGAAATTATTAATCTACGCGAAACTCGTTTCGGTGTCTATGAAAGCCCCCAGTCCCCCCCCCCCCCCCATCCTTACAAAAAAAAAGCAATGAAGACTAAAGGGTTTTGGAGCTCAAGTTTTCGTTTATCTGCGCGCGCTGCAAACACCGTTTGCTTGCGCTCGCCCACGCACTAGAAAAGAAATTTACTGAGGCTAATCGCCTCGTGACTCCACAACATTTTGATCATGAGGTGTATCGTGGTGTATAAAAATACATACCACGGAAAACTATGTGAAATTTGTTAGTTGCCCCGCATCATAAAAACAAAAAAAAATCTAATGTTTTTCGCGTGCGCTCAAAGCAAATATTAATTGAGTCGCTTGAGACAAACTTTTCAAGATATGTTGTATACTAAATTAACACTCATCTTACATCGTCTACAGTAAACACATCCCGTGATGTACATGGATTGGAAGTAGATGACTCGGATATCACCGCAGGCTGGTGGCATGTAGATACCAGGCCACATTTCGCAAAAATGGCATACGCCTCTTACTGGCGATCACATTTCCCCCAACGGTCGAATTTCCTTCTGGTTGATTTAAGGAGCGAACACGCTGTTGTTTCGATGTTGACACGGTGTGCTGGTAACGCAGTATTCAGAGAATTCAGCCTACACTTTAGTACTGATGGCGTCCATTGGATGTATTATGTACAAGACGGACGGAAGAAGGTAGAACTATTTATTGGGGTTATTATATAAGAAAGGGGCAAGAAGGGTAGAAATATCATACCTTTTAATAGGCAGCCTGTCACTGGAGGATGGGGTATTATGAACAAAAGAGGAAGGAAGATGGTAGAAAAATTAATACCTTTAAATAGGGAGTCGGTCACTGGATGGTGGGGTATTATGTACAAAAGACTGGTTAATCAAACTACAATTTATTTATTTCAGCTGTTTGCCGCTACCAGACCTAACCCTCACGAAATTCTGTTAAAACACGTCCTACAGACACCTGTGATCACTCGATTTGTTAAATTTGTCGTGGAGACTCTTACTGATTCGAGTAACATCGCTTTCAAGATGCAACTGTACGGAAAGAAAAACGGTATGCTATTTTAAATCAGTAAATAAGACGAAAAAATAAATGGATAGATGATGTGCCTTAAACTCTGGGAACTTAGCATGTCGAATCATAAATCCACACTGAATAAGCTTAACATCAAAACTAGAAATGTTACTTTTTTTTCTTTTTAAAGGTTGTGTAAAGAACATCTCTGTCATGAAACAAAACCCACCTGTAACAATCGCCTACAAAATTACTACATCTTCTGGTATGGTTACCCATGATGCATCACAGTCTGGCAATATCACGTGGTGTTCGGAATTTAAGGATAAGCAGTATATTCAGTTTGAGTTCCTGGTCGATGTACGCATCGTTGGACTAGCTACGGGGTATAACGGGACGAGAAATTTAATGGTTCACCTTCATTACGCTGGACAAGATAAAAAGTTCGTAGCTTTCAGCGAAGACGGAGAAACAGATCCAAAGGTAAAACTTTTAACCCTAGTTTTCTTGAATTCGAGTTGTGGATTTTTTCTCCTCCGTATTCCTACGGCGCTAGCTGCGGTCGTAAGGGCTATATTGTGATGTTCCGTAGAAGCTCTATCAAGCCCACTCTAGAGCTAAAATTTGAAAATAAGCCCCCTCTATTAAACCCCCTCCCTTCCTCAACGATTCATAAAAAATACGTAACATTTTACAGATGATTGTTTCTTAGTTTAGATTTAAAAAAAGCACATTAATGAAATTATTAGGTTAATTCATTCCCTGTCCCTCTTTCTTTCTTTTTTTCCTTCTGCCGCATGGCTTTGGGTCAGATGGTCCGGAGTCGGAGTCCAAAACAATATTCGAGTACGCATTGGAAGGTATCCGCATTTTCCGACAGCCCTGCCGCATAAGTCATGCCGGAAATAAAACATTTGGCATGGAAACAATCGCGAAGACCGCTGGGTCTGCAAACATGAAGCTTTGCCGGTTCACAGACGAAAGGTTCAACATAAGGCAGAAGCTGATACAGAATTCCGATTGAAAATAAAAATAAAATGTTCCTTTTACCCCAACCCTAATGACGGAATTGGATTACAGGATTTTAACACTGGATCCAGCACTTTGAGCAAGGGGATCGTCGCGCGAACTGTTCGAATAGTTCCATTTTTCCAAGACTCGTTATGCTTCCAGGCGGACGTCAGCATATGCGGTGAGTGCGGAAAGCGTATGCGGTAAGTGCGGTAAGCGTATGCGGTAAGTGCGGTAGCGTATGCGGTAAGTGCCGTAGCGTATGTGGTAAGTGCGGAATCGTATGCGGTAAGTGCGGTAGCGTATGCGGTTAGTGCGATAGTATTTGCGGTAAGTGCGGTAGCGTTATCGGTAAGTGCGGCAGCGTATTTTGTAAGTGTGGTAGCGTATTTTTAAAAGAAAAAACTATGCCCGGTGTGAGGATCGAAATCACGCCCTTCAGATTTCTTCATTCGATTATGAGACTGACGCGCTGCCTACTGCGCTAACGAGGCCAACATGATAAATGTGTCTTCTCTATGCGTGTTTGTGGTGTTTTTTTCTATGCGATCGAATGCCAGAATGAGAAATGTGCCTCCTCTATGTGCGTTTGTCGTGTTTTCTTCAAACCGGTCAAAGTGTAATTCATTTTCAAAAGTAAAAATTATGAGATCGACGCTCCGCCTATGCGCTAACGAGGCCTACATGAGAAATATTTCTTCTCTATGCGTGTTTGTGGTGGTGTTTTTTTGGTCAAATCTTTTCCTTACTAATCCTATGAAGTCCTTAGACCCAGGCCTCCAAGAGATTGACCGAGCGGGTTTGAAGGTCACCCAAATATTGATATGTACCCAAAAGCTAAAAAACCAATATATTAATTGCATCCTGACATAATAGCTACCGAGCTAATGTGAGAGCGGGGAGCTGGGGGAGGGAAATATTGGTAGTAGTAGATAGCTTGTTTTAAAAGGTGCCAACTTAAAAAAGAAAATATATTAACAATTTCAGAAGGGCCAAATGGATTGATATTTATCATATCTTGTTTATGGTTAAAGTCCATATAACCTTTCAGAGTTGATAGACTTTGCCAATTCTTTATATTTTCATCTTCCAAACGGTATGTGGTTCTTATGGACCATATAAAACACGCGTTCGCGCGAAAAACTCAAATATGTAATATTGAGGTATTTTGGTCAACCTTCGGAAAAAAGGCCGTGAACTGAAAGGCCCGGGTCCAGTCATTTGTGACGTAGATCGAGATGTCAACCATGAGAAAAAATATGCGCGCGCTAAACCGGTTCCCGTCTTCATTCTTAGTTATTGCTGAAGAACTTTGGTCGTTACAACTTTTACCGCCATCTTTATATCTCAACCTGGTAGTCGAATGATTATTTAACTTGCCGTCTCTGAATTTTAACGGATTTAAGGAAAATACGTTGTTTCAGATTTTCCCGCCAAAACTTGGAATTATTTACACGATTCAATCTCCTTTCGCGCGGCCAGGAAAATTTCAAAGATCTGTAGAAAATTCCAATTTTAATCAAATTCAATTCCCCTTTCAAAATTTGAAAGTTTATTTATGCTTTGTTTTTGCTAGATTGATATAAGTGAAAGGTTTTAAGAACTTTAATAATTAATCACAGGATGCCCGTGACTATACCACCCAGTGGACACCAATATCTTGATATGATATTCCTTTAATTGTCTTTATTGTAGCAACTGACTCGCCACCACTTGGGATGCACGACCGACGAATCAAAGACTCACAGATCACCGCCTCCACTCATCTGTCAAGTCCAACCATACCCCTTCCCGGGGAACCAGCTAGCTCCACCCTCCCCTCCAAGGGTAGACTTGACGCTGACATGCCAGGCCACGCGTGGTGTGCCGGAATACAGGATACCCGTCAGTTCCTACAGATAGACCTCGATATCTTGTCTGATATTGTCGCCATAGCAACTCAAGGCGTGCACATGACTGCACTGGAAGCCTGGGTATCAGAGTTTGTGATGTCATACTCAGCGAGCAGTGCACTCTGGGAGTGGTACGCTACAGACGGGAAAAACAAGGTGGCATAGCTTAGCATGTCAAAAAATTAAATTAAATTTTATTTCCTTTTCAAGTATACATACATATTTACCTCCAACAAATAGTCTAATAAAGTGGGATGAGTTTAGCAAAGTTAGCAAAGGCCCCACTAACTAAAGGTTACACGCGTCGTTTTTTGGCATCGTTTTTCCCCTATACGCCATTGCGCGGAAAAACGATGCGTGTAACAGGGTCAGATATGTGAGTTTTCATATACGATTCGACTTCAAAATCTTGCAACGCTAAATGACAAATATCGACGAAAACGCATGAAACAGGTCTACGTCGCGCAACGCCTTCCCAAAGTACATTTCGGGGTGCTGACAACAACAAGATGGCGGTGGATTTGGAAGAGAAGAGAGATGTCGATGAATTTTTAAGTAGAAAAAAAAGAAATTTGACGATATCAAAACCTTGAAATATGAATTCAAAGCCTTGTCTGTGGTCAAACGATGATAAACAAGCAAACAAAGCGAAAAAACAAGCCCAAAAGAAATGAATTTTTGATCATGAAATGACATATCATGGTGTATAAGATAACATACTACGGGAAAAGTTTTTCCATCTCAAACAACGAATTAAAATTGTTTGAAAATTTTAAAACGCGTTTATTTTTGTAGTGCTTGCGCGAGCGCTTGCAGCCGTTGCTGACAGCGCGCGTCAGAAAATAATGGAAAAACGACCCGTGTAACATGTCGGATTTATAGCGATGTTGCACGAAAAAGCGGCTCATGTAACATGTACCGTCAGCGTGCAACCCGTATCGCGGAAAAAACGACGCCAAAAAACGACACGTGTGAGATCAACTTTAGTTAGCGAAGACCCACTAACCGGCTGACGACAACTCTTTTCTAGACAAGGGCACAACTTTTCTCAATATGGGTTGTCCTGAGAGCCGATGAATAGCTTTGAATGACTTTGATCCTAAGGTAATATGGCAACGCATTTATAAATATTTGCAGACCTTACAAGGGAACCAGAACGCGCATCGCGTGGTCAAACAGATGTTATTTCCTACAATCAGAGCTCTGAGGGTACGGGTCCACCCATGCGCCTGGAGAAAGGCTATTTGCTTGAGCGTTGAGCTGTTTGGCAACCCAGGTGAGCGAGAATCAAGCCATTATCGTCTGGTATATAGAACCGGAGGCAGTGTGAGAGTTAAAAAGATATATGAGATTAATATGAGTTAATACGACCTGGGAAGACATTGAAAACGTGAATAAGAGCCCGGAAGGGGAGGAGCATTGAGTACTCTTCCGCCTACTTGGATGACCTTTATACTGGGTGCCTCTGTAAAGGGATTTTCCGGATTGATGAGATAAATATATGACCAGGCCATCAGAGTTTCTAAACGATCTTTTTTTGCCCTGATTCGCTGACGGGACCGAGCATTTCCTGTAATATATGCCCATCTAAGACAATGACAAACAAATAAATATATTGGGACTTTGATTGATAGGGGAGATCTGCCTATAGTATACACAGAATTTATTGGAATGAAGGTTTTCCCTCACAAATGATGTAGGCCTCTCCCCCTACAAAATTATGGCTATCCTGACTAAGATTTCAAAACGTGTACGGTCTATTATCTGTACAATTTCTACAAATTTAACAGTGAAGAACAGTATTGCAAAGGACCTGTTTAAACTCTAGTGAAGTACACCTCTGGTTTTACACCCCCCCTTCCTTCCTCCTAATAATTATTGCACAGTCCCCAAAATAGCCGAATACTGTTTTTTCTTTTCTTGATTTCGGAAAATGGCGTCAAAAAGATTGTAGATAGGACATTCCATGAGAAAAAGTGTTCTTCTCCATTTTTCTCGATTTGTAGTCATGTGTTTTTATTTTGTTTATTACTAATTTCAACGTTTGCTTTTAACTTTTTACTTTATTAGTTTGCCGCAGCCCTCTTGGAGTAAACAGCGGGCTAATTAACGACTCGGCTATGACAGTTATGGATGAAGAAGCCATTTACCTCGATTCGTACCCATTCTATGCTCGTCTTCACCGAATCATGGGAATGGGGGCCTGGTGTGCACCAGATAACGATACCGAGCGCATCCTTCAGATAGATCTTGGCGAACAGAAGGTGGTTACTGGCATCGCTACCCAAGGGAGACATTTAGGATACCAAGATTATGTGACTAGCTTCAATCTGGAGTACAGTACTGATGGAAACACTTGGGTGAACTATACGGATGATAATTCAACTGTCAAGGTAATCGTGGTGCTAAGCGGTCCCTGAAATTTGCGCATTAGTTCCTGAAAATATGCCACCGCTGCACATTTCTATTTCTCGCTTTTGGTTATTAGCGACTTATTTTCTATCTGTGCGACATCCAGGGTAAAATTAAATTAAGAAATCTAAAAAAAACTCTTTAAAAACAATCTGTATTTTTGCCGCTCCACTGTTGGAATCGTTTATTGAGTACTTAGGAACAGCTCTTTTGGTGTTGCTGTTGTTGTTTTTTTTTGTTTTTTTTCACGGCAAATCGAAAGCCATGACAATGCTTATCTATGCTAGTAACCTTGATGAAGGCGCTGATAACTACGATTAGTATACGCTTGCTGCCTTGCCAGTTTCTAATTTTCTCGACATAAATTATTCGGAATATTAGCAAAACTTTGTACAATTATCGCTTAATAAAGGTTTTCCTTTAGATCTTTCAGGGGAACCAGGAGCAACACGAAGTTGTCTCACACAAACTAAAGAAAAGTATTACTGCACGATTTGTTAGATTCCACCCCTTAACATGGAACAATATGCCTTGCCTGCGCGTGGAGCTACTCGGTTGTGAAAGAACAAGAGGTAAGATAAGAGTGGTGAGGTAAGAGAGGTAAGGTAAGAGAGGTAAGGTAAAAGAGGTAAGGTAAGAGAGGTAAGGTAAGAAAGGTAAGGTAAGAGATGTAAGGTAAGAGATGTAAGGTGAGAGAGGTAAGGTGAGGGTGGTAAGGTAAGAGATGTAAGGTGAGAGAGGTAAGGTAAGAGAGGTAAGGTAAGAGAGGTAAGGTGAGAGTGGTAAGGTAAGAAAGGTAAGGTAAGTGAGGTAAGGTAAGAGAGGTAAGGTAAGAGAGGTAAGGTAAGAGAGGTAAGGTAAGAGAGGTAAGGTAAGAGAGGTAAGGTAAGAAAGGTAAGATAAGAGAGGGAAGGTAAGAGAGGTAAGGTAAGAGAGGTAAGGTAAGAAAGGTAAGGTAAGAAAGGTAAGGTAAGAAAGGTAAGGTAAGAGAGGTAAGGTAAGAGAGGTAAGGTAAGAGAGGTAAGGTAAGAGAGGTAAGGTAAGAGAGGTAAGGTAAGAGAGGTAAGGTAAGAAAGGTAAGGTAAGAGAGGTAAGGTAAGAGAGGTAAGGTAAGAGAGGTAAGGTAAGAGAGGTAAGGTAAGAGAGGTAAGGTAAGAGAGGTAAGGTAAGAGAGGTAAGGTAAGAGAGGTAAGGTAAGAGAGGTAAGGTAAGAGAGGTAAGGTAAGAGAGGTAAGGTAAGAGAGGTAAGGTAAGAGAGGTAAGGTAAGAGAGGTAAGGTAAGAGAGGTAAGGTAAGAGAGGTAAGGTAAGAAAGGTAAGGTAAGAGAGGTAAGGTAAGAAAGGTAAGGTAAGAGAGGTAAGGTAAGAGAGGTAAGGTAAGAAAGGTAAGGTAAGAGAGGTAAGGTAAGAGTGGTAAGGTAAGAGAGGTAAGGTAAGAAAGGTAAGGTAAGAGAGGTAAGGTAAAAGAGGTCAGGTAAGAGAGGTAAGGTAAGAGAGGTAAGGTAAGAGAGGTCAGGTAAGAGAGGTCAGGTAAGAGAGGTAAGGTAAGAGAGTTAAGGTAAGAGGGGTAAGGTAAGAGTAAAAAGGTATGAATGGTAAGGTAAGAGTGGAAAGCTAAGAAAGGTGAGGTAAGAGTGGTAAGGTAAGAGAGGTAAGGTAAGAGAGGTAAGGTAAAAGAGGTAAGGTAAGAAAGGTAAGGTAAGAGAGGTAAGGTAAGAGATGTAAGGTGAGAGCGGTAGGGTAAGGAAGGGAAGGTAAGAGTGGTGAGGAAAGAGAGGTAAGGTAAGAGAGGTAAGGT
The DNA here is from genome assembly GCF_932526225.1 of Nematostella vectensis. Classification (NCBI taxonomy): domain Eukaryota; kingdom Metazoa; phylum Cnidaria; class Anthozoa; order Actiniaria; family Edwardsiidae; genus Nematostella; species Nematostella vectensis. Next base: position 13,874,786 of record NC_064042.1, on the reverse strand, counting down.
AAGAGAGGTAAGGTTAGAGAGGTAAGGTAAGAGAGGTAAGGTAAGAGAGGTAAGGTAAGAGAGGTAAGGTAAGAGGGGTAAGGTAAGAAAGGTAAGGTAAGAGAGGTAAGGTAAGAGAGGTAAGGTAAGAGGGGTAAGGTAAGAGAGTTAAGGTAAGAGAGGTAAGGTAAAAGAGGTAAGGTAAGAGAGGTAAGGTAAGAGAGTTAAGGTAAGAGAGGTAAGGTAAAAGAGGTAAGGTAAGAGAGGTAAGGTAAGAGGGGTAAGGTAAGAGAGTTAAGGTAAGAGGGGTAAGGTAAGAGAGTTAAGGTAAGAGAGGTAAGGTAAGAGAGTTAAGGTAAGAGGGGTAAGGTAAGAGTAAAAAGGTATGAATGGTAAGGTAAGAGTGGAAAGCTAAGAGAGGTGAGGTAAGAGAGTTTAAAGTAAGAGTGGTAAGGTAAGAGTGGTAAGGTAAGAGAGGTAAGGTGTAAGAGAGGTAACGTAAGAGAGGTAAGATAGGAGTGGTAAGGTAAGAGAGGTAAGGTAAGAAAGGTGAAGTAGGAGTGGTAAGAGGTAAGAGATGTAAGGTGAGAGTGTTAAGGTAAGAAATGTGAGGTAAGAGAGTTAAGGTAAGAGAGGTAAGGTGAGAATGGTAAGGTAAGGAGTAAGGTAAAGGAGGTGAGGTTAGAGAGATAAGGTAAGAGAGGTAAGGTGAGGTGAGGTAAGAGAGGTAGGGTGAGAGTGGTAAGGTTAGAGTTGTAAGGTAAGAGTGGTAAGGTAAGGAGGTAAGGTAAGAAAGGTAAGGTAAGAGAGGTAGGTTAGAGAGGTAAGGTAAGAGAGGTAAGGTGAGGGTGGTAAGGTGAGAGAGGTCAGGTAAGAGAGGTAAGGTAAAAGTTGTAAGGTAAGAGAGGTAAGGTAAGGTAAGAACGGTAAGGTAAGAGAGGTAAGGTAGTAGTGGTAGGTTAGAGAGGTAAGGTAAAAGAGAGGTGTAAGGTAAGGTGAGGGTGGTAAGGTGAGAGAGGTGAGGTAAGAGCTGTAAGGTAAGAGAGGTAAGGTGAGAGGGGGTAAGGTTAGAGTGGTAAGGTGAGATATTAAATAAACTAGCAAATGTACTTTTATTTATTTTCCCTACATAACCTCCTCTTCATTCTACATTTTCTCCAATACTTTGGACTTCGTTATGAGGTCAAAGGCTGGTACAGCTGTTTTCTCTCTATCCATCCCTTTCTTCATTTTTCCTTCTTCTCCTCTGTACCACTCGAGTGCCTACACCGACATTGGTGTAGGTGTGGGAGAGGGTCGAAATATTCTGCGTTGATGAGACAGCAAGGGAATCTCCATTTTTCAATTGTTATCCGTTTTCTTTTCACTTTTTCAGGTCTTTTACGTGCTCCCCCTATTTACTCTCTCCTCTCATTCCTTTCTCCTCATCAATTTGTTTTCATGTAAAAATAACGCGCCGCAAGTAGTTTCGCTTAACTTCAAACGAAATAATATTTTTTATCTGGCAATTCATCAATTTCCCCCATTCATTTATCCACATTTTACTCGCTCTATTAGCTATTGCGTTAAAGCTACATGACTTAAATCTTCTGTCTCCTATCAAATTTTTACCCCTAAGCTTCAAATTATTTTCAATTTCTAATTCTGATATATATTGTTTCTTATAAGATTAAATCAGCTGCTGATTAAATCTTTTTTTTGTAAGATTCAAAGAGATACAGTGACTTTTCGTCCTGGTCCGAGTGTCAAGTGAGCTGTGGCGGTGGAATTCAGATCAGGACAAGGAACTGTAGCACCAATAACATCGATGATTGCCGACTTCTGGGACCAAGGAGTGAGACACGATCATGCAACACAAACTCCTGCCCAGGTAGATATTATGCAATTCAAACCCCTACCCAGGTATATATCACGCAATACAAACTCTTGCCTAGGTAGATATCATGTGATACAAACTCCTGCCTGGGTAAATATCATGCAACGCAAACCCCCTGCCTAGGTAGATATCATGAAATACGAACCCCTGACAAAAATATATTATGCAATGCAAGCCCCTGTCCAGTTAGATATCATGCAATTCAAAGACCCTGCCTAGGTAAATATCATGTAGTATGAACCCATCTATAGGTTCTCACGCACTCCACTCTGCTCGGCTCGGCTCTCACCAGTCCTCCGAAGCCTTTATCATTAAGCTATCGTGGATCTTAATCTTATCGTGGTCCAATCCAAAGACCAATGAGTAGAAGCTTTTATTTCATTTTCAGCACCAAACATCACCTACCCGCGTTTCATTGCTTCTGGCCAAGTGTTCTCCGTTAAACAGGCTAACTGTAGCCAGGGGCATACCTACATGTATACAATAGGGACATCACAAGTCAGATCCCAACGTTGCAGTGCTAATCACGTGTTTGAAGAACCAGGCTTGTACAGCCTTCATGTTGCCAATTCGAATGCCTTGGCAACCAGAGGAATGGTGATAGTACAAGATGCTATTGTAGGCTTGGAGTTTGCGAGCTATGCTGGGGCTGTAGTGGTTAAGCAGCCTATGAAATTTCATTTGAAACTTGCCAAGGGGACCATGGTTAAGATAAATGTGGATTTTGGAGATAAGTCGAGCTATAACATTGTCGTTGGGGAGGGTGTGCGTCCCTATGTTAAGGTTATAGAGCACATCTACAGCAGTCTGGGAGTATTCAATATTAATTTGCAGGCATCTAATCGTGTAAGCAACAAATCCATCGCGACGACAATGATAACAGAAATCCCTATCTCTGCAAACATTACATTTGAAACACTTGGAAGATATGATGTGGTCTATCAGCTTGACCAAATTAAAATCGGGGTTATCGTCTACAGCGGATCTAATCCTCGTGTGCTCTTTGACATTGGAAACAATTTGACATTTACCAACTTGAAGACATTGGTATACAACTACACAGTTCCTGGAGTATATAACGTTGGTATCCAAGCCTTCAACAATGCCAGTCGGGTGAAAAAATCATTTGTTGTGACTGTGAATAAAATCATACCTTTTACGATAATAGACTTGACCATTCGCCCAAATGCTCACACAAGGCCGACAATAATGCAATTCGACGATCACGGAGCGAATCCTTATGAGTGCGATTGGTATTTCGGAGACGGCAATTCCCTTGCTGTCTCATCAACGCAGAATATTTCGACCCTCTCCCACACCTACACCAATGTCGGTGTTTACAATGTTACCGTTAAATGTATCAACAACTTTGGCACAAATATATCAGCAGCTATTGCAATAGTAGAAATTCCAATCGTGGCGAACATCACTTTCCACAACCTCGGCAAGTTTCGCAAGATCTATCAGTTGGACAAGCTCCGACTTCAAGCAATTATTTCCAGCCGCTCTAACTATATGATTGCCTTCGATCTTGGTAACAATGTAACATATCGCGATGTAAAGAAACTTGATTTCAACTACACCGACCCAGGAGTTTATACCATTAACACTGAAGTTTATAATAACGTCAGTCGAGTGAACAGAACTTTTTTGGTGACTGTTTATAAGATTATACCCTTTACGACAGCAAATTTGACCAACCAACCAAATGCTCTTGCGCAGCCCACAGTGATTTTTTTCGATTACAACGGTGCACTCCCATACGAATGTGATTGGAAATTTGGTGATGGCAATTCTCTATTTGTGTCTTCGGATCATAATATTTCTGTCATCCTATACAACTATGCCAGAATTGGTAGGTACGGCGTGATCGTGGTCTGCAATAACAACCTCGGTCAAGCGAAATTCGGGACTATCGCCAACGTACAGAAGAAGATTTCAGAAGCTGCCTTCACAGATGACTCTCCTACTTTGATTACCAATGCAACAACGTTTACTATTAGAGCATCTCATTACGAGTTCTCGTGCTTCGTTGCAGACATCGGTAATGGGACAGTAGGCTTTGGGAAGCCCTTTTGCCTGGAGAGATTCCCAAATGTGGCTTTTCAAGACGTTCTGGGTCCGCACACATTCGATCATGTGTACCTTGCTCCAGGCGTTTATTTAACCAAGCTAACTGCTTGGAATTATTTGTCAGAGATCGTCGTAGCAGGCTACGTTGTAGTACAAAAGGTATATTGCATGTACCCTAACGCCAGAATTCTAACATTTGACCAGTCCCAAAACAGCTCCATAACGATAAGTCGACGCGTGAAGAAGACATTTGAAACAGCTTCTTCGATTGATTGCAAAGCTACGCAAACAGTTGATTACACATGGACACTGTACTTGCGCGAGTCTGGTATGTCTTCCGAAGCCGTGCAGTTTCTTGGCATAAGGGATGAATTGGTAATTCACCCCATGACCTTACACTACGGCTCTTACCTTCTGCGGTTCAATGTCTCCATGCGAGGTCAACATGGGGTTTACCGTCTCGATGAAGGATACCTTTCGGTTATTCCTTCTCAGCTTGTTGCTGTTATTGACGGTGGTCAGTTTATCCAGCGGGGGCTTGGTACCTTGGTGACATTTAATGCAACCTTATCTTACGATCCTGACTACCCTCGGACCAGGGATTTAGATTTTTACTGGTTTTGCTACGAGAAAAACCGTAACGTTACGACAGATATTGATGCACTTTTTGCCAGTAGCCCTTTGCAGCAATCACCAGAGTTTAATGCTACGAGGTTTTGCAATGAGTCGTACCCGGACCGTCTTGTGAAGGCTGGCTCAACGATTAGACTTGAGACAAGCAGTTTAACGATATATCAGACATACGTGGTTATTCTAGTTCTTTCTCGTAATGTAAATGGTACCAGGAGACGTACTATGACTTCGCAAGAAATGGAGATTGTTCGTGGAAATCCTCCCGCATTGGGCATCAGGTAATATCTGTGTTGCACAAAGTTTTGGTTTTGAATTTTGGATTAGAAGGTTAGGAGGTTGAATAAGGCTAAAGATATCAAGTGATATGAGTTAGAAGAATTGCTAGGGTTCGGAGGTTTAAGGAAGAGGAAATTGAAGGTCCTGGCGCCCGTTTCTCGAGACACCCGAGAATTCTCGGGCCCGAAAACTTTATTTTGCTTTTTTGCCCAAAATTTTGCATGTTGTCCTTTTTGAGAACCGCTTTCATGTTTTAGAACGGTTTGAACTTCCTCTTGGTTTATGTTCCAAATGATATCGCTCAATAGGGCGAACAGTCTCGGGTGACTGCGAGGTCCCGAGAACTTTCTTAATATTTAAGCCATGTGAATTTCGGGCCCGAGAAGTTCGGGAAAGATCAAAATCTATAAATCTATAAAGAGAATCATCCTTTACATGAATCTTTGTGGTAAAATACGATGTTTGACGATATTTCAACACATTTAGATACCATACATTTTATAGAAATTAGCCAGCATTTCAAATTTAAGGAATAAATCGTTTTCGGTCCCGAGAATTCTCGGGTGTTTTGAGAAACGAGCCCCAGGCAAGAGTAAGGGAAAGAGTAATGGAAAATAATGAAAAAGTAGGACTAAAGCAGTAATGAAGGGTGAAGCTCAGATAAACGGCAAGGGTATGGATGTTGCGAACGTAAAAAGTATAGGAAGGCTGAGGCTGAGGATTAAGGCAAGGGTTATGGTGCAGATATAATCAAAACAAGAATTTTCCATACTGACCTCAATTTAAGGTCGGATTTGTATCTCATAAACATCCAATCAGAGCGAGGAACAATTGTATCAATCAGAAAAAGAATCAATCAAAGTCGTTAGTTTTCGTAAAAATATGCAAATTTTAATAATCATCGTACATCATCGAAATCATATAAAAAGAATCAATCAGCGTCGTTAATTTTTCGTAACTAAAATAGGCAAATCAAAATCATCATCGTACCAGCGGAATAAGTCGTCCTCTTCGCGCTTCCGAATTTGTTTGCTCGGACAAATCAAAAGGGCGACTTGAAGCAAGTCTATGACTATGATCTAAAATAATTGAAAAATTACTATAATACATTACTTTTATTTCAATTTCCATTTTATGGATATAGGTGTGTAAGTAACTGCAACGACAAGGTTTCACCGAATTTGAAGCTATCTATAGAAAGTGTTTGCGATGAGAAAAACATCGGCAAGGTATCTTACTACTGGAATTTGACAGAAGTATCATCCGGATATCAGCAACCGAGACCTATCAACCTGGACAATATCACTCTTACTGGGTCAAAACAAAGGTTCATTGCGATCAGACCTAACAGCTTAAAAGGTGGATCTACCTATCATCTCCATGCTTATGGCAGTGTTCCAAACAGAGCAATTGGGTACGCTAGAGCTGAATTCACTGTGAATGTACCCCCATCAAATGGAATATGTGAAGTGGATAAACGTGTGGGGTTTGTGAACTCCACGAAGTTTACCTTCGCGTGTAAAGCATGGCTAGATGAGGATATTCCTCTGACCTACGAGTTCAGTTATCGTGCCAGTTTGGGACTAAAGACAACCATTTATGTCGGAGATAAGACGTCAGTTCAAACCAAGCTCCCTGTCGGGGATCCTTATAAGAACTACTCGATTCCGTACTTTGTCAGGATAATAGATGCTTTTGGCGCCTTTGCACAAGTATCAGGCGAAGTTCAGGTAAAGTTGCCCTGTTTCAATTTCTGAAGGTGACGTTTTTCAACATTTACAAAATTTCACAGGACTTGGATGATAATTCATAAATTTTTCTTCTCAAGCGTATGGGAGCGTTCATAAGATAACTCGAGGGGTATTTAACTCAGTGTACTTTTTTTATTTCAACAACCCCCGGGATTTCAGTCGGACTTATGAAATATCAAGAGCTCCTTTTAGGGGCCCTTTTTTCGCATGGTTAAAAATTTTCGGAGCCCCTCACCAATATCTTCCCTCCTCCCTCCCCTCCCCCTTCAGTGTATTTCATGAAAACTCCCTAAAGTATGAAGACGAGGAGTCAAAAATAAAAAAAACAAAAATAAAAATTATATGACCTCTCATATGATTTACGCTTAAAAAACGTTTTTTCAGTCTCATTTACCCTCTTTTCTCTACATCCATAGGTCAGGAGTATCTATATTTTATGAAACTACACATTGTCCGATCTCTATACCGATTTTGGGCCCCCTATGTGATCCGACTCCACCTTCCTGATAAATATTGCATAACCTATGCTGTTTATTGAGTGAACCTAGGCCCACAAAATCTTCATTCTATCAGGTGTTCCTCCCGCCAGAAGAAAGAGATGCACTTCTTGTTAAGACCTACAAAGTGTTTGAAGAAAACACGTTTACTAGACGCATTAAAGCTGGCAATATAGACGAAGTGACGAAAGAGATAGATTCCCAGATTTCAATAATAAACGTCATGGCACTTGAGTCGGGCAACAACGGAAGCGAGCACGACCGTGCCCGCAGGCAAAAGGTACAGCGGCTGTTGAGTTTCTTCGACATGGCTTTGGGCTGAAGTAATTTGAAACCCAGAAAAAAGTTTTGCTAGATATACCATATTACCCAGCTATCCTTAACTGACTTCAAGTTCCCTAAATACTTTTCAGCCATTTCTACTCGGTTCCGCTTACTCAAACTGACTCCAAGTTCCCAAGATACTAATTTTCAGCCATTTTTTTTCGAACAATCTTAACTCCCCGCAAACTCGAACGGACTTCAAGTTCACTAAAGACAAGATTTTGTCCATTTTTCCTGCTAACTCGAACTTTTTATCATTTCAACGTAACAGGGTTTTACTGTATCCTATGCAAAGCTTTTAGTGCATTTGACGTCATTTTGATAGATGGTCGATATCTCTCGAACCCACCCTAAAAGATTATCTTTTAAAAAGATTAATCTTTATCATAACTCGAAGGTCCAAAGAAATATTGAGCTTAAGAGGGTATAATTCATAGAAAACTTCTTTCGAGGGAAACAGAAATGCAATCACTTGGAGAAAGCTGAATGTTTGTGTTAACGAGAGCCCAATCTGTTGTACTCCAGTTTACAATGTACATTGAGTAGAGTGTATAATTTCACAGAATTTTACAGTTATTTGGATCTTCAACACAGCCCCGCCCTCTAACAAATAACGCCACTTGTTCGGATCATATATTGACTCCAGAGAACGGACGTGGTACTCATAGAACCTCTATGCCTCTTATCTCTCTTGGAATTTCCCTTTTTTACAGATTCGAACAATAGCCGTTGGGGTATTGGCGAATGAGATTATAACCTCCCTAGCAGAAGTGAGGCAGATTGGGCCGTCCCTTGCTTACACGACTGCAGTCAAGAAAGAAGTATCCTTAGAAAGCCAGGTACAAGAATATGATATAAGCTATGGACATCCATATGGTGGATACCCTTTCTATGACAGCCGCCTTTAATGTCAAACTCGTCAGTCAAACATAAGGCACGCAATTTTGCTTTGATGTTTGCCCGTGGTATCAATTTCCCTCTAACCATTAAATATGTTTAAATCGTGTTGCTGTGTTTAAGGAGAATGAAATCCTGTAATTTTAGATCAAAGCCTTCGACTCTCTCGTACAAATGGAATCCGTCCTGCAGTCTGCCTTAGAGATTGAGCAGTTCAGTTCACCTAGTGATGATCTTCGAGATCTCGGAGAAATCGGACTAGTTGTTGCGGCAAACATCAGGGCAGCTTCAGGAGACTCGGCACGGGTCTACTCTAGTCCTCCAATGAAAGACTCGCACCAGGACCTCGACGCTACTCGCTTAGAGGTATACCAATTAACAAAGGATATGCATAACTACATACTAACCAAACTAAGGTTTTGACGTATCGACCAAGCTATTTTTATGTGGCATTTCTGGTCATGAAAATTTTCCGTAGGTAAATACGCAATTCCGTTATGCCCTCTGAGGCAATAAAGGAATGTCATGACTACTAATAAACCAACCACAGCGCTCCTACAAACTTTGTCAGTGACTAATAAATGCAGAACTGGAGATTTTAAGTCTTGTGGATATCAAAGTTGGCGTTTAGGCTATACAATGGCAAGAATATGGTTATAATTTTGGCTACAATCCCCGCAAAAACTGTTGACCCATTTCGCAAAATCGGTATCCCTTTTTGCGCGTTTGGGTGCATACAGGTTAACCACTTGTCAAGCACATCCTTTCCCCCCCCTCCCCCCCAAACCGATGTTTTTTAGTTAGGCCTGGAACTCAACAATCACATACTAACGATAGGCGCTCAACATTGGCACGGGGGGTGGGGGAGGGGGAGCATTTATTTGTGTGGCACACGTGATTGCTAGACATGAGATTTTGTGAAGGGGTAGCTTAATCGGTGAATGTGTCAACTTTTTGGCGCGAGCTAGACGAAGGAGGAAATCGCAGGCGTAGTGTGAAATTATGTGGAAACTTACACTGCGATCGAGTGCGATTGTTGGCTTAAGTGTGCGATCATATGGGACCCACTGTGCGATCGGTTGCGATCGTCAAATTAGCTACAATCGTTTGTGATCACACGGAAACCTGCCTTTATGCTCTACATATGACTGGACTTTCTCATACTCTATCAAAAATAGCTATCTGTCCAATCTTCGCGAAAGCCTCAGTCAGATTTCTGACTTCTTTGCATCCTGTAGGCCAAGGAGCTATCGGGCAATGTATCAGCTGTAATAGACCGACTGTCCAAGGTTCTGTTGTCCCTTATGGTGCCTGGGGAGCAGTCGATGTCAATAAAAACTCCATCCATGGATTTCACACTGAAACGATCCTATCCAGAAATGATCGGCAACACGCCGATTGGCAACACCTTTGCAGGCTTCCAGCTCCCAAATGCAAGCTCTATGTTTGACCAGGAGACCCTTACCGCCTTAGGACACGTCGACACCGAGGTATGCATGCATGTATTTCCAGCGAGGGTAGTAAGGGGGAGTATGTGCCATGAGTAGGATTTAGGCAGGCGTGGGCTAGCAAGTAGGAAGCTAAGAGGTTTTTTTTAACTATATAACCATCACTACTATAATCTTTTCTTTTTCTGCCGGTCAAAGTAAAACCTAACTGTACTTAGTCTGGAGTATTCAAGTGCTTTGCGATCTCAACTGTAATCTCACATCGTTGGGCTTGAGCAAGATAAACATGATAGAGCAAGTAAAACATTTTAGCTATTATCATATTGGAAGAGTGCCCTATGACATTTGCTGATCCCTTTTCTTTGAGTTGTATTTTAAGCGTTTTGTTGATAGGGTCAATTCTCTTGTTTTTTTCCTTGTTCGATTTGAACCCGAGCTATCGATTTGGCTAAAGAGTAGTTGCTATCACTTTTTTGGATGCATATCTTCAAGACCATTCAGACCAGTCAGATGCCTCAGTATATTGATCTCGTGTTTGTTTTGTATGTATGAATTGTTAGGCTTGTAGGTACTTCAACAGGTCGGTCGATGGGTCAATGGGTTAACATAAGGTTGAACAATTGAAACAGTAAATAAGGTTGTATCAGGGAGTTGTGTCTCTCACGACTCCCTGGTTGCATATACGATTCTAGTTTCCGTCTAACAAACAATTGCATTATTTGTCTACTCCCAGATGACGAATTACAAAGAGAATCCATACACGTGGGACTCGTCAGGCGAAACCATCAAATCAAACGTCATAAGTCTTTCTCTAACGGACATGGGCAACGTCGCGATTAACGTTTCTGAACTGACGACTCCAATAAACCTGTTCATTCCACGATCTGCACCCTCATCTGAAAACCGAGAAAAAAGTCTATTCGTATCTAAAAAAAACGGCAGTATAATATATCACTCTGTGAATATTGACGCGCCATCGCTGAGTATCCGTATCTATGCTGGGCCCCAAGCTACCTTTCAGGTTTTCCTCAAAAAAGACCGGCGGCCTTCTCTGGATAAGAGAAATTTAATTAAAAATCTCCCAGACTACTCTTCTTGCAGCTCAATCCCACCCGAAACAAGTGACTTTTCAGACTGCAAAGAGGATCCCTACATGATTTTCCTTGATGAGAAGCTCATCAATGAGACAGGGCTTTACTACATTGCTTTAAGGTTTGTCTTTGCGCATGCACCGAGCAGTCCCCGCGTGAGGCGGGACTGTGGGGGAGGGGGACGGGAGAGGAGGTCTTGTTTAAGTAACAAGGAAGCTCCTTACAGACCACCACAACCTCTAGGTGAAGGGGCACAGCTTGTTCCTGTCGTACCCGTGTTTGACGAAACCAAGGATGCTAAGTACTCAATACAAGTATTCCAGTCGCCTTGCAAATACTGGGATAAGGAGCGGGAGATGTGGAGTACTATGGGATGTAAGGTTAGTAAAGGAAATGAAATGATGGATCCATTCCAAACTCTTTCATATGAAGTTTATGATAAGTTAAACAGGCCGAAGGGGAAATTCTCGGGCGGGGACCCAACACGGGAAACTTCAGCAATAGAGCCATTTGGCGTTAGATTCCTGTAAAATTTGTTACGATCGTCTTTGCAAAATTAAGGATATCACGCAACGACGATGGCGATGGCAAGGCGAACCTGACCAAGACGATACTTTCATGCTTACCTCCTATTCCACTCAAACAGAACGGTGAAGGCAGGAAGAGCCAAGAGCCAAACGTGAAAGGCACTCTGAAATAGACCCTGTCTGATACATTTCGGCGTCTTCCTCTAATCCACGACGTGAAAACTCCGAGTTTCATGGTCTAACGAGGACGTGGGCGCGTGTGCTGCAAATTAGACCTTCATTGTTCGCTATGATAGAAATTAGTTTCCAGGCTTATTGTTACTCTTTTGGATTCATAAAAACGAGTTCTATTAATCTGAATTAGTTAAAAATTTATAAGCATAAAAAGCATTTTGGGGTCATATTCTCCTTGTCGTCGCCGTCTTTGTTAAATAAGGTCCCTATTATTAGATTATTGTAAAATATGCTTGTAAATATAATTATTATATACACACCGAGATTTACGCGCAAAAAACCATTGTGATAAAGCTAGTCTCTTCGCGCTAGAGAAGCCAGCCAATTGGTCGTACGATTTTTTCCACTAGTGAAAAACGCCGTATCGGCTTTCTGATTGGCTATATCATTATTTTCGTTTCGTTTGCTCGACGACTCGCTCGAAACTCCTTAATGTGTCCCAGTTCGCTCATGAGAGTAGCAAATCTATTGTCATTTTGAACGCTTTGTATTTAATTTTCACAGTAAAATTTTATTCTATCGCTCAAAGGAGGAGCTCAAGAACAAAAGTTACATGCAAAATTAAATGTTTTATATCTGAAAGCTCTTTTCGCTCATTTTATATCTCGGTAGGTATATTCTCGCTGCGCTCGTTCGTCTGTTTTACACAACTCGTGAATAAAAATCGTACGCGCTCACTAGACGTCAAATAACATTTAATTATGTCCTGCAACGGAATCACGATCATCTCTACCGAGGACGCGCTTCGTTCAACAAAAGGGACCTTATGCACGCAAAAACGTAGAAAACCACGGACGCTGGATTTGCGCGCGCGCCGTTCTCGACATTCCAACCACGTTCTCAACGACGTGTAATGGGGACAAGCCACGTAGTTGAATGCTTAGTGCGAATGTCGATAATGGCGCGCGTGCAAATCCAAAGTCCGCGGCGTTCTACGTTTTTGACAAGACGTATTATCCCTGTTTGCAGGCTGGTCCCCAGACAAGGCTTGAGGTGGTTCACTGTGTATGTACTCATCTCACGGCATTTGGGGGCGGTCTCCTGGTGGCCCCGAATCCTATCGACTTTGACAAGGTCTGGGCAGGATTCAAAAACATCTCGGACAATCTGTCCGTGGTGGTTACCATCGCTGTCGCCTTGGCGATCTACATCGTGTGTGCTGTATGGGCTCGCCGCATGGATAACAAAGATATCAATAAGGTAATTCGACGTAAGTTATATAATGATGATATGCTCATAACAATGGTGATCATAATGATAGTAATGGGGTGGTAGAGAAAATGATGGTGCTGATAATAATGTCCAATTGATGGTGTTTATAGTAGTGTTGATAAACCTTTGTCCTTCTGGGACTGCGTTTTTGATACAACGCTTTCATGTTTTTTAGCGCAAGCGCGCGATGACTATTATGAAAATGGCGGTGATAATTATAATATTGATGTTTTGTTCATTGTTCCTCTTCATATTTCTCTTTGAAGGACGGCGTTACTACCATCACCAGTACCAACACATTACACGGCGATCATATCTACGAGCTGACTCTCTATACGGGGTCATGGAAAGGCTCCTGCACGACTGCCAACGTCTTTGTCAACATCATTGGGGACAAGGGTCAGACAGGTCCTTTGTCATTGACAGATTCTAGCAAACAGCTGTTCACAGAAGGAGCTGCCAATACCTTCGTTATTCCCCTTGACTTTAGTCTCGGTCAGTTGCGTTATCTCCGTGTCTGGCACGATATGACAGGGTATGACTCTTCTTGGTTCTTAAATTTCGCAATCATCAAAGATCTGCAAATGGATTCCAAGTGGATTTTCATGTGCAGTCGGTGGTTGGCTTTAGAGAAGGACGATGGATTGGTCGATCGTGTTCTTCTAGTAAGCACTGTGGCAGAACTGAAGAATTTTAAGACTTTGTTCAATACTAAGGTATCCAATGACCTTTTTGATGGGCATCTATGGATGTCAGTTGTGAAGAAACCTCCAAGGAGTCCATTTACAAGAGTTCAGAGGTTAACGTGTTGCATGTCGTTACTCTTTACCACAATGATGACAAGTGCGATGTTCTTTAACATCGGAGGAGATCCTGACACTTCCACGGTCTCTCTTGGTCCCCTGACCTTTAGTGTTAGACAGCTGATCATCGGTATCCAGAGTAGCTTTATCGCACTGCCTGTAAACATTCTCGTTGTTCAAATATTCAGGAACTTGCCTCTGCTCAAGGCTCCAGAAGATGGCACTCATAAGAAAAAAGCGTCAGAGAAGAGGAGAAAGACCGAAGATAGCACGCACGAGAAAGCTGTGCCTAAGAAAAATAATAAGATATGTCCCGAACAACTTCCATATTGGTTCCTTTACGTAGCATGGGCATTATGCGTCACTATGATCCTTACCTCAGCGGCCATTACTCTCTTCTACAGCATGATGTGGGGGAAGGAGATCTCTAATCAGTGGCTTGCTTCTACGCTCGTTTCTTTCTTCCAAGATGCTTTCCTTACGCAACCCATCAAGGTTGTTGCTCTTGCAGTCTTTGTTGCGGCTATTCTGAAAACTTTACCGAATGACTTTAGTGGCTGCACGGTGCCTTCTTCGGACATATCACAACACCAAGAAACTGATATGATGCTTGGTGAACAGGCAGACCCAGAGGTGCTGGAAAGGGCAAGGAAGTTCAAGCTAAAGGAAGAAGAGATGTTTAGTATTATGTCCAGTGTTTTGTTGCACCTTGTCTTTTTGGGGCTTCTTCTCGTTGTTGGTTACACGGCACGTGATCCAGCAGCGTACGGACAAACTAGGATTCTAAAAGATGCTTTACAGCCTCTTCCGGTTAGTATCACAAAATAAGATCTATTATATAAGATATACAAGATTAAGAGATTCAATCAAGCGATTCAGATTCACTTGAAGCTCCCGAGCAAACATTGCGCGAAATTCTCTGGTGTTATTTTATAGTCGATGTTGCTACGCGCGCCCTTATTGATTGATTAGCGCGCTAGCATCCCTGTACGGCATGCTCAAAAGCAACATAACACTTTGCATATAATACATACATTATTGTTCTCGTTTGCTTGGGTCGTATGGGGACTTTTATCTTCGCACTTGGGTCAAAAGACGCATATTTACTTATACTGTTTGATATTTACCATGCGGACTTTGTTCCAGGTTTATGATGCCGGTAGTCTCTGGGAGTATGTTGAGACGACGATTCTTCCCTTCACATTTAATAACGTCGAGTACAACGGACTACGTACCAAGGAGGAAGGAGTGGTAGCTGACGTAAATCTGTTCCTTATTGGTATGCCAAGAATACGTCAACTGAGGGTTATAAAAGGTATGATACTAGGAAATATTAAAGGAACTTTCAAGGAGAAGGCGCTGGTATAACATTTGAAAAGCTTTTCTAATGTTTCCACGCCTTGATGGCTTGCACTTCCAATTTCTTTTGATTTTTCGGGGATTCACATATTGATAATGATAATTATAATACTTATAATGATGATGATCTACTCTACCGTTTGATTATTTTTACCTCTTTCTAAAAGTTTGAATTCTTTATTTTCTCTCAGAAATTTGTAAAACCTATCTTTTCGCCGAATGGTGTGCCGATCTCTACTCATCAACAAAAGAACAAAAATCGTTCTATCTTCCCGGTTGGGGTACAAAGACCAATCTCACGTACGCTGAATGTCCCTTTCCATGGCGATACAGGGATACCGGACAATTAAACACCTTACCTTACTGGGGACAGCTTGGCTGGTACGGAGGGGGTGGATATACGGCTGATTTGGGTTACAACACAGGACAAGCTGATAGCATTATTGTAGATCTTAAGAAGAATCGATGGCTGGACCATCTTACCCGAGCTACCTTCATCGAGTTCACCGTATTCAATGCTCAAGTGAATTTATTCAGTTCTGTTACGTTCCTCTTCGAAAGTCAAGGGACCGGTGGTGGGATTTATCTCCTCAAAGTGGAAACCTTCCGACTTTATCCACACGTTGGACCAGGCCAAACCCTGGTCATTCTCTGCGAGATAACGGTAGTGGTAGTCACACTCATCCTCGCATACAAAAACATCAAAAAGATCTACAGAATGAAAATGGAGTACTTCAAGCAAACCTGGAACATCGTGCAGCTAGTTGTGATCTGCTTAACCTTATCAGCGGTTGTGCTTTTTATTTTAAGAATGCTTGACACCCAAAAGACGATCAAGAAACTTCGTGAGAATCCATTCGTTTTTGTCAGCTTCCAATACGCCACCCAATGGGCAGAGCTGAATACCTACATCGTTGGCATTGTTATCTTTCTGTCCACGCTGCGACTACTTTATCTCATCAGCTTCAACCGTCATATTTCCATGTTGTACAATAGTATCTCACGCTCATTCTCGCTTCTGGCCCAATTCGCAGTAGAAGTGATCATTGTGTTTACTTCATTTGCGATCTTTACGTATGTAGTGTTTGGCTCCCATATGGATGGCTTTGGGACGTTTCAAGGGACCCTTGGATCGCTCTTTGCTATGCTACTTGGCAAGGGCTACTACTCGGATCTGAGTCAAGTGGATGTAATCCTGGGACCGTTACTTTTTGCGGTCTTCACTACGACAATGATGCTCTTTATGCTGAACATTTTTGTGGCCATAGTAATGGAACCTTACGAGGAGGCAAAGCAGGCAATGGCTGATGAGCAGACGGATGAGTTTGACATGGCGACGTTTATGATAGACAGACTCAAAGTGTTTATTGGTATATCCAGGTCTGCCGGGGATCCATGGCAAGCGAGAGGTGCACAATACATCTCACACACAAAGCAGCTGAAAAACCTGTTGAACCTGTTCGACAAGCGCTTGGATAGCTTTGATGAAAGGGTAACCCGACTACACCAGCTCTCTTGTGAGGAGCAGCGGGAGATGCAAGACGCGCTAAGCATGCTGGTCGGCAGTGAAGTGCTAAAAACCGAGCAACAGGATGGCACGGTCTTGAAGCAGCAACAGAATGATGTCTTCGTTGCGTTACTTATGATCGATTGTTAGTTTTCTTAGCAAAAGCCATCCTATGGTAGAAACATTATTAACCACTCAATACTACAGTAATACACCTTTAAATATCATCAGCCCCAAGCCTAATCTACACGAGCAATGTTAGTTGACAACTTAAATTGACCGTGTGATAGGCCAGAAAATAATTATCGGTATGCACACCTTTATGCGCCATCATTAATTTTGAGCCGCAAAATAGTAGTCAATTTTAATTCTTAGCAAACCTTCTAGGTTTTGACCAACCATAGTTGCCACATGAAACCCGACGACCTTGCGCCATCTGCAAGAGCAAATGAAGATTGTCACATAAACATTGTTGGCCCATCTACACGGTCAACTATGGTTGTCAGAAGTTAGTTGATACTATAGATTGGTCGTCTAGATTGGGTTTAAGGGCAGCGTCATGGTACTGCGCATGTCTGGATTCAGTGTTTATTTTAATTGTCTACAAACAGTTGAACATTAAGCTGTCATTGCCTTGTTGAAATAGTATGCAATATTTTATTGAAAACCATGTTTATTGACAGTTTTGTATTCATTTCTTTTGAAACTAAGTCTCCCGCATGTACCAGAGGCTCATAAGTCAATATTAAAATTTGACTGAAATTCCGCAGAGCGATTGCAAGCTCTTACTATGACGCTGCCCCTTTAAACTCCTGGCGTTCTGCTCGGGTTGCCTGTGTTGTTTCGTCACATCATCCTGAATAGCCTGAGGAATCCCTGATATAAATCACGAGGGTCTAGGCCGGTTAATCCTGTGCTTATTTTCAGCTAAGTAGAACACGCAAAGACGCAACAAATATTCCATAGCAGGCCCGTACCCAGGGACCCCGAACGCACTCCCCCTACAACGGCCGAAAGTCCATTTTCGGTTCTCAATGGGATAATAACGTGCTATTTGTTGACAATACTATGAAGAACAAGCAAGATCACTCTGGTATGTCATTAATTCATAAGTCAGTCTTTTTTGGAGCCAAATCCGACGATAAACGTCCCTTGGAGATAATGCAAAGGCATAAAAAATCTATTTTTGCTCTTTCGGTGGTGGTCAGATTTTTATCAGAAAAATTGCTCCTTCCTCCCCTTCCCCCCAGAAAAATTAGATCCAATTTTTCGGATTTTGCAAAAAAATGCGAAAAATCCTGGGTACGGGCCTGCAAAGGAGCTTTCTATAGCGTTTACATGGGTGAGTTCCGACTGGAACAGTTCAAGTTTCGTTAGCTCGTCGGGCTACACTCGAGAAACAACGAAACCATTGATTTATTTTCTTTTTTCTAACACGCATTAACACTATAGCTTGTATGGTGCCTTTCTAACACGCATTAACACTATAGCTTGTATGGTGCTGGGGACACAAGAGGCTTTTAGTAGACTGATTACTTAAGAAACGCGACGTTCTAGGGCCGAAAACATAGAAGTCAATCGAGCTTAAGGCTGATTTAGACAGCACGATGCTCGTATACGACACAGCCGTAGTTTGTAACTCAGGCATAACACATGTCGTAGCCAGGTCCAATACAACTAACCGTGCTGTCTAAGTCGGCCTGTTCTTTCGCGAAAGAACAGACTTGCGACACAGGTGAACTGATAGAAACAAACAGGAAGACAGCTCTGCTAGCAGGGGAGCCTTAGAGCAACGTAAAAGATAGACCTAAAACAGTGAATTGAGCAAATGCAGTTTTTTTTTATGTACCGTTCAAATGCAAATGCGTACAAATGATAATGAAACAAAAACACTTTGTCATTTACATGCATTGTATTTGGAACGGTACATGAAAAGAATGGCGTTTGTTCAGGGCCTAATGCTGTGGTATAGACATGACGGAAAAACCTGAGTACTCAGAGAAATTCTCCGCCTTGTTCGATGTAAAATGCCGGGCTTATTTGAAGAGTCACGTCATGTTTTTCCGTCATGTCTGTGGCATACGACATGATGGAAAAACATGACGTGACGCTTCAAATAAGCCCATTTCACATCGAATAAGGCGGAGAATTTCTCAAGTGCGACTTTTTTAAATTGATGCGACTTTTTGTAAAGTGTCATTGAAATTTAAGTTTTTCGTCCCTGAACTGATACACAGGGCAATGATGGTCAAGTAAAAATTATCTTAAAAAGCCAAAATCTATGTGCACTTTGGCCTCACGTTATTTGTGTTTTGAAAATCAGTCCGTAATACAAGAAACCTATAGCCATTGTAAGAAATTGTGTCTTCTCTCTATCTGGAATTGCGCGTTTTCCAGGTTTTCCGTCATGTCGTGGCATACAGTATGTTATAAAGTGGCGGAGTACTACTGTGCCCACAGATACTTAGAGCCATGCTCACTTCGATTGTCCGCGAATACCTGTGAGGTTTTTTGCATTGTTACTAGGGATTCTCAATCTCTTCCTTAAGGTCTTCCATGCAATTTTTCAATTGTAAACAGCAAAAATATGGCGGCAAAAGAGCCGAAGCTGGAAGACTTTATCGAAAGGTGAAAAGCGTACTTGAGTTCGTGGGCCTTTGTGGTAAATCGTAATTGCTCGAGCAAGCACTGGGGCGTTTTTTTTTTTTTTTTTTGTTCCAGGCGTGGCGTTTATTTGGAGGGTACGCTTATTTCAAAATCCTATTTATCTATTGCTTTATTTTACGTGCAAGGAGTAAATAATTAGCAGGAACGCAATGTTATTATTTTGTGGCGGGTAGTACTGTCAACTATGGTTTCTCCCTTTCCCCCTCGTCCTCGAATTCTATTGTGCAACAAGCTTAGGTGAGGTGCTTAATCGGGGGAGGAGCTTATTTGAGGAAAGCGCTTATTCAAGCAATCACGGTATTTACCACAGAGCCTCGTCTCCATGCGCCCGCACTAGTTTTCTTATTCGGGTTCGGAGATACTATAAAATCGATATGTATGTAGGAAGTACCTGTATTAACTGATATTGTCATCTTAGTCTAGTCCCTGGCTACCAAGCTTAAATAAATCACCATTGAATCACGCAATTGTTTCTTTTAATAGCCGCGTTTTATTTGAATCAGCCTTCCAATAAAACTCTACAGAGATACAGCAGTCTACGCCACAGAAATTTGTACATTAAAAAAAAAACGTTCTTCGCTTTTCTATAAATGATGTTTATTCATTTCACCGTGTTACATATCAAAAAGGGATTCGAAAGTTCACACGAGTGGATCCTTGCACAACGCAGCCAAAATTCAATTATCCTCAAATATACATTAAAATAGGTTAAACTTTACAAAATACAAACTTTTTTTACCTAAGTATCTACAAAAGCACACTGCTTTACTGATTGGGTATTGGTGTTTGTCCGGGGGGGAGGGGTGGCTGTGCCGGCGGTAGGATGTGTCCCCCCTTGCGCGATAAAAGGGTAATTTCGTCTTTGAGTGCATCAATCTCTTGCGCCTGTAATTGGACCAGTTGGACAAGTCGTTGACGCTCGCGAAGATCGGCTTTGCGGGCTCCTGTGAACTCAGTTCCCTAGACACAGCAAAGGGAGTTAGTATGCGGGGGTATTTGGAAGAGATGTGGATGCGTCTGACAAATATTCTACGCAAGAGTAATCATTTGATGGTGCCTGCTCCTTTAACAATCAGTGCTTGCCAATCAAAATTAACTTTGCTTTTCAAGTTGTTAAAGGTCCAATTCTACTTTAGTTAATATGTACTATGAGGATAAGTGTTTTGCAAGCTTCTTTAACTACCCTTATCTAATTTTATCAGCTCTCCCTTCCGTCTGAACAAGACACGACATCAGGTCAACTTTTCATATTGTTTCACGTTATTTTATTATCATTTAGGGTCCTACGTCTGCTCTTATAAAAGTTTAAATTAGCGCTGATATCTTACCAGTGATTTCTGTCTGGAGTCTAACATGTGTTCCAGTTCCTTCTTCTCCTGTAGCAGTACCGTGAACGTGTCGAGTCGTTGCGTGTTCTCGCGGGTTAACTGTGTGCTCTTCTGCTTGTACGATTCAATCTTACTCTGCGATCACACAGTTTACGAAAATTAGGGCTGGTCTACCACTAATAACCTGGGGTGTATCCTGATCACTAGATTTGTACATGTTTGGCGTTTACTGAGGACAGTAGCAGGCAGGAATTTTTTTTACATCCTTATTTATGTTACAAGTGCCCTTGTTATTTCTTCATTTGAAATTAGAAGGCCAATAATGCGATAAAATGTCCAAAAAACCATCTGAAATATGATGACAAAATGGCGCATAACAGAGGCTATTTAAACATTATACTTCACAGACTATATAGAAAGTAAAAGATTGTTATATGTTTTTGTGTTTATTTTGGCTTAAATTTCCCACTCATAAAAGCACGCGGCATCTTGGACAAAAGTCGAAAAATGTGGATGGTTGTGTTGGCGTTTTCTTGCAAAAAACGTTCCATTTTCAAAATGCAAACAATAGCAAAGGAGTGGCGAGCGACATTCTTTAAGGTACTCACGTCCCACTTGGCGACATCTCTGGCGCTTTCACTCTCCGCCTGCCGTAGCTTCTCTTTCAGTTCCTCTACTGTCCTGTTGACGGTAACAGTCTCCAGTTTCTCAAGATCCACGAGACGCCCGAACTTCAGCATCATCATGTTACGCACTTTCTCCTCCAACTCGTCAATCTAAAAACCCGGTGAAATACAGGTAACATTTTCATTTTAGTATATGGTACATCAAAACGCGCGCTCTGGTTGGCTTTTAGTAGTAATCATCTAGTGGTATATTACAAATCGCGAGCTCTCATTGGTTTTAAGTAGAAATCATCTAGTGGTATATTACACATCGCGTGCTCTCATTGGTTTTAAGTAGAAATCATCTAGTAGTACATCATTGGCTAAGCTATACTAATGGTCTATGAATCAAACTTTGCTGGCATCACGTAACAAGTACAACTCTCACCCTCGACTCCATGACTTTCTTGTCCCTGATCAGTTGCACGTGGGTTTGTCTGTGCTCTCTGCAAATGGAAGATTAGTCTTAGAAATATTCTGCGAACTCTCGTCAATTAATTACAATTGCTCAACCACTTGCAGTCTTCCATCATTTAAACTAACGGGATTTACGCTTAATGTTTCTGTTGTTGTTCTAACCAAATTTGAGCACAAAACAAAAGCTGAAGGCTTGAAGCTTTCCTGGTGCAAGACCGTTGTCGTACGAAATAGCTCGATACTTTAACATCTAGCAAATATAAATTTAGCAGGGGCGGACCAAGCCTTTCGCTAAAGGGGGGTTGTGTCTCAGTGGCAAAGGGGGGGGGGGGGGAGAGGCCTTGTTACCTATGGCTTTCTGGCAGCCCAAAGCCATAGCCTAGATCCGCTACTGTTTAGCAGTATTATTGTTTCCATACTTAACTTAAGGGTAAATACGCCAGCGAAACTACACTGTTTTAAGAGAGCGTTCAGCCTACAACTTCAAACCACTGTTGTCTCAGATGGTCAAGCCCGTCTGACTACAGGTCGATTAAGACAGCTCGATTTAGTCGTATGCGACCTGTCTACGACATGTCTTAGAACTGAATTACAAACTACGACTATCGTAGTCGAGGAGTCGTAGGCAGATTTACACTCTACGAGTCGAGTTGTAGAATTGCGCATTAAATCCTGCTGTCTAAATCAGCCTGGCGACTCTCCTAAGTGTTGCATACCTATAGAGGCGTTTCTGCTCGTGTTTCTCTTTCTCCAGTTCTTTGATGCGTGACTGTAGGTTTATAAGGCCGGCCCCGCCAAACACGAGGCAGTTGCTGAGATCGTGTGGAATGCTTCCATTTATCATATGCTGAACCTGGTGCAGGCGAAGAACCACCACTACGTCTAGCTCGTTCAGCTTCTGCTGCTTCTCGCGCTAGAACGGCCAAGATATACAGTATAAGTTATAACACTCCTTTCAAGTCTCGCGCTAGAACGGTCAAGATATACAGGTAACGTTATAACACTAATTTCAAGTCTCGCGCTAAAGCGGTCAAGATATACAGGTAAAATTAAAAAAACTCCTTTCAAGTCTCGCGCTCAAACGGTCAAGATATACAGGTTAAGTTATAACACCCCCTTCAAGTCTCGCGCTAAAACAGTCAAGATATACAGGTTAAGTTATAACACCCCCTTCAAGTCTCGCGCTAAAACGGTCAATATAATCAGGTCACGCAAGCTTACTCCAAGTCCCTTCCTTTCTCCTTTTCCCACGTCACGCAATGTCTCAGTATCACGCAAGCTTACTCGAAGTCTTTAAGCCCCTTCCTCTCTCTTCTTCCCACGGCTAATTGGAGCTTTAACGGTGATAATTACCTTATTGGAGCTTTAACGGTGATAATTACCTTATTAAAGCTTTAGCGGTGATAATTACCTTATTCGAGCTTTAACGGTGATAATTACCTTATTAAAGCTTTAGCGGTGATAATTACCTTATTGGAGCTTTAGCAGTGATAATT
Source organism: Nematostella vectensis (assembly GCF_932526225.1). Taxonomy (NCBI): domain Eukaryota; kingdom Metazoa; phylum Cnidaria; class Anthozoa; order Actiniaria; family Edwardsiidae; genus Nematostella; species Nematostella vectensis. The sequence goes on along the minus strand of NC_064042.1, from coordinate 13,851,726 downwards.
ACCTTATTGGAGCTTTAACGGTGATAATTACCTTATTGGAGCTTAAGCGGTGATAATTACCTTATTGGAGCTTTAGCGGTGATAATTACCTTATTGGAGCTTTAACGGTGATAATTACCTTATTGGAGCTTTAACGGTGATAATTACCTTATTGGAGCTTTAGCGGTGATAATTACCTTATTGGAGCTTTAGCGGTGATAATTACCTTATTGAAGCTTTAACGGTGATAATTACCTTATTGGAGCTTTAACGGTGATAATTACCTTATTGGAGCTTTAACGGTGATAATTACCTTATTGGAGCTTTAACGGTGATAATTACCTTATTGGAGCTTAAACGGTGATAATTTCCTTATTGGAGCTTAAACGGTGATAATTACCTTATTGGAGCTTTAACGGTGATAATTACCTTATTGGAGCTTTAACGGTGATAATTACCTTATTGGAGCTTTAACGGTGATAATTACCTTATTGGAGCTTTAACGGTGATAATTACCTTATTGGAGCTTTAACGGTGATAATTACCTTATTGGAGCTTAAACGGTGATGATTACCTGGAATGCCTCGAGGTCAGCCTCAGCGGTCTTGAGTGCGCTGTCGATGACCTTGGCCTTCTTGACCAGCGCGTCCAGCTCCTTCTTAAGACTCTCACTCGTCTTCTTTTCCTCCGCTAGCTCCTCCTCTAGATCCAGTCTCCGCTCGCGCAGCTGACACACCTGTCAATCAAAAGTGTGATTTCAAAAGTCGGCTGGGACGTAGACATAAAGCCGGCTTTGCACTAAAAATGGAAGTAAAAGTGGAGAATGGGACGGAGACATAAAGTCGGCTTTGCACTAACAATGGAAGTAAAAGTGGAGAATGGGACGGAGACATAAAGCCGGCTTTGCACTAAAAATGGAAGTAAAAGTGGAGAATGGGACGGAGACATAAAGCCGGCTTTGCACTAACAATGGAAGTAAAACTGGAGAATGGAACGGAGACATAAAGCCGGCTTTGCACTAGCAATGGAAGTAAAAGTGGAGAATGTGACGGAGACGTAGAGCCAGCTTTGCACTAACAATGGAAGTAAAAGTGGAGAATGGGACAGAGACGTAAAGCCGGCTTTGCACTAACAATGGAAGTAAAAGTGGAGAATGGGACGGAGACATAAAGCCGGCTCCTCACTAGCGATGAAAGCAAAAGCCCACCGCAATTAATGTCGCTTTACGCGTGAAAAGGAAATGCCCGCTTTGCAACGCAATGAATACACTAGGCACGACTATGGCAGAATATGGGGGGGAGACAGACCGATCGAAAGCGAGTTAGCGTGACGTGACGACTAGCGCGTGACGTAGCAACTGTAGTGTAAGCATATGACCTTTAGGCCTCACTCATCTCCCCTACACTCCGCGTGAAGGATCGGACGAGAGTATTGGCTGGTCCACAAACGCACAAGCACACCTTATAGCAAACAAACCCCGCTTGGGGAAGTCGTCAGACAGAACTAACCGCAGACTCTCGGAGATACTCCCCGGTTTATTTCAATAATAAAGCAATGATAAATTTAATACTTGTTTACAGTTGATCGCCAAGCTAACACTGCCTGTACACACAAAGAAACCTGTCAGTAAAAGGGAGGGAGGGTGGGCAAATGTTTCTTTACAGTACCCGTAGCTTATGAAGCGAAAGAGCGAATGACTTTACTTTAGGTGTGGCGCTTTATATAGGTAGATAGCGACCAATAAGAATTAAGAACGTGTATAGTAAGGTATCTCACGTGAAACATATTGAGTAATACCTGTGCTATCGTAGCATGATACGTGTACTCATACGATATAATTTACGAGTGACCTTTGAGCCTGGCTCCGGCTCCATTAACTGAAATTACCGTCCCTAGTGGTGACGGTAATTTTGGATTAATGTCGCTTTACGCGTGAAAAGGAAATGCCCGCTTTGCAACGCAATGAATACACTAGGCACGACTATGGCAGAATATGGGGGGGAGACAGACCGATCGAAAGCGAGTTAGCGTGACGTGACGACTAGCGCGTGACGTAGCAACTGTAGTGTAAGCATATGACCTTTAGGCCTCACTCATCTCCCCTACACTCCGCGTGAAGGATCGGACGAGAGTATTGGCTGGTCCACAAACGCACAAGCACACCTTATAGCAAACAAACCCCGCTTGGGGAAGTCGTCAGACAGAACTAACCGCCACAAGATGCAGAATGCATCCCCCCAAGCGCAATAACACCGATGCTTAAGTCAGAGTGACAGGCTGGACTATCGCCATTTTTGGTGCAGCAGTTAATAAAATGTTTTGTGGTGTACGTACAGAGCAAAGGATATACGGGATGTTTGTGTGACTAAGGCAATGTGTGGTGCTGACTGTTGGACGGACCATCGCCTCATCATTTCTAAGACCAATTTGCATATTCAGCCCAAAAGAAGACCACAGGGCCAGACAGTTGTGAAAAAGCTCAATGTCAACAAGCTTAAGCTCCCTTCCATTCAAGAGAAACTAGTAGAAAGCTTAGAAAATCAACTGAATGAGGATATTGGAAACGACTGGAACTCCTTAAAGACAACAATTCATTCTGCTGCCCTTGAGGTGCTCGGATCAGTTACCAGGAACCATCAGGACTGGTTTGATGAAAATGATGCCAAAATCACAGCTCTTTTGGAAGAAAAACGGCAACTCTTCAGAGCTCATCAAAATGATCCCAACTCAGTCTCGAAGAAAGACGCCTACGTCAGCAAACGCAGACAGGTCCAATTAAAACTCCGTGACATTCAAGACACATGGCTGAGTGACAAAGCTGATGAAATTCAAGGCTTTGCAGACAGACACGACACGAAACGATTCTACGATTCGCTCAGATGTATATTTGGACCACCAACACCGGGCAGTTTCCCACTACTGAGCGCTGACGGAGCAACACTCATCACTGACAAAAACATGATAGTAGAGAGATGGGCAGAACACTTCAATGGCGTTCTAAATCGTCCATCATCCATCAATGACGAAGCCATACAACGCCTTCCACAGGTGGACATAAACCCAGACCTGGACATAACACCATCAGAGGATGAGGTTGTCAAGGCAATCAAGCAGATGTCGACTGGAAAAGCCCCCGGCTCTGATGCCATCCCTGCCGAAGTGTTCAAGTCAGGCGGTCCTTCTCTCCTACACAAATTAACAGTGCTATTCCAATCGCTCTGGGAAAGTGAGACCCTCCCGCAAGATTTTAAAGATGCCACAATCGTCCACATCTACAAGAGAAAGGGCAACAAGCGATCTTGTGACAACCATAGAGGGATTTCACTTCTCTCCATCGCTGCAAAGATCTTTGCCCGACTGCTTCTCAATCGTCTCCTCAAACACCTTGAGCAAGGCCATCTCCCTGAGAGCCAATGCGGTTTCCGTGCAGGTCGAGGAACTGTTGATATGATCTTTGCTGCACGTCAGATTCAGGAGAAAAGTGTGGAACAAAATCAAGATCTCTATACCACTTTTGTAGATTTAACAAAAGCGTTCGACACTGTGAGCAGAGAGGGACTGTGGAAAATCATGGCGAAGTTCGGCTGCCCCGAGAGGTTCATAAAGATTGTTAGACAATTTCACGATGGGATGATGGCCCGTGTTCTTGATGATGGAAATACCTCTGCCCCTTTTCAAGTGTCAAATGGAGTCAAGCAAGGTTGTGTCCTTGCCCCTACACTGTTTAGTTTGATGTTCTCTGCAATGCTGACTGATGCCTTCAGGGAGACACCCCTAGGCATCCCCATCAGGTATAGGTGTGATGGAAAGCTGTTCAACCTACGACGTCTGAAGGCCGTCACTAGAGTCAAAGAGACTGTGATTCGGGACCTGCTTTTTGCTGATGACTGTGCCCTCAACGCCGTCAATGAGCATGACATGCAACAGGAAATGGACGCTTTCTCATCCGCCTGTGACAACTTTGGCCTCACCATCAGTATCAAGAAGACTGAAGTGATGTATCAGCCCGCCCCAGGAAAACCATATCAGGAACCAAACATCACAGTTAAGGGGCAGCGACTTCAAGATGTAGAAAACTTCACCTACCTCGGCAGCACTCTCTCCCGCAACGCCAACATCGATGCAGAAATCAACAACCGCATCGCGAAGGCAAGCAGTGCCTTTGGGAGATTGAGGAAGTCAGTCTGGGAACGCAGAGGCATCTCACAATGCACCAAGATCAAAGTGTACAGAGCAGTCGTCTTAACAACACTTCTCTATGGCTGCGAAACTTGGACCATCTACAGAAGACATGAGAAACTTCTCCAGCAGTTCCATCTCCGCTGTCTCAGAAACATCCTAAATATCCGCTGGCAGGATAGAATCACAAACACTGAGGTTCTGGAGAGAGCAAACCTCCCCAGCGTCATTACCACCATGCGCAAAGCTCAGACACGATGGGCAGGACACGTCTGCCGTATGTCAGACTCCAGAATACCCAAACAGCTGTTGTACGGTGAACTAAGCCGTGGAAGCAGGAAAGTTGGAGGCCAGCGCAAACGCTATAAAGACTGCATCAAATCACATCTGAAAGACTTCAATATCGACGTTTCAACGTGGGAAACTGCAGCATCTGACAGACCGATTTGGCGTAATCTGATTCACAAAGGTGCCATCCACTCAGAAAATAAACGCTCCAACGCAGCCAAAAACAAACGCCAAAAACGCAAGGCTAGAGCTGACCAACCTACCAATATGACCCCCTCTTACTGGTGTCCGACTTGTGGAAGGGGTTTTCTTGCACGAATTGGCCTTATAAGCCACCTGCGGATTCATCCCTCCGCCCCTTAGACATTGTTATACTGTCAGTATTGCTATGGTCATACTCGACTACGAGTTGACGAACAACACGTAAAGCTGGTAGCAATCCGAGGACCAACGACCAAGCACTTTGATAAGCCAGTCGGGCAGGCCTGCAGCGGCAGCGCAGCTTGCCGCCCCAATTCTAAATGAGTGCCCCTTTAAACTGCTATGAGGAAGGCCGCAAGCGCGTGCTGCGTCTCTAAGAATGCTAGAGACCAATGACCGAGTTAGGTATTTACCGGAACGAAACCGAAAAAGTGGTCCTGTTGTGTACCCACAGATCCGAACGAACTCTTGCATCGCGGACACGGCGCATAGGTCGCAACCGGAGCGTGCGATTGTCAAAACGGTGCCTTGCCTGAAAGGGTCGGTTTTGGATGCCTTAATGACGACTTTCATGTAAAGCGGTGCTGAAGGGTTAGGGTGGAAATTTATGTCGACTGGAGATAAGTTATAAACTATGTCAAAGTTGCGTACGCCTGGGCAAGTAAACTCACTACAACGTAAAAAACCAAAAAAGGCAAGTGTGAATGCCGCCCAAATCATATGGAAATCATGTGCGCTTAGCCAGCTAAGCAAAACCGGACGAATGGCCTTTAAGAGCTGTGGAGTTACGGGTTGACGAGCTGTTTTGTGCTGACCCTGCACCCGTAAAATGCCCCGCAAAACCTTGTTTAAAATTAGGCGACCCTGTATAGGGTCCTGGAATCCGTTTTCGATGTGCATGTTGCGAACGGCCGCCAAGTATGTGCGAATAGTACCGTGCTTTACTCTACGCGCGAGAAAGGTAACAAAATAGATAAGAGTACTCTCACTAGCTGGGAGAATGTCTCCGTGGCTGTCAAAAAGCCTATTCATGAGGCAGAAGTCAATGAACTGTTTCTCGCCTGCGTGATAAGTGCGTTTGGTGTTGATAGCAAGGGCCTTATCAGCGTAGTGTTTCACCTCGCGCGTTAGAGGGTCATTAGCGAAGGCGGGATGACACAAGGGGTCTGGTCCGCGGCCGGTGCGAGCTCTCTGAATCGTGCCATCTGAAACCGAGAAAGTGCATCAGAAATGCCGTTGAAATGACCTGGTACGAAGCGACAACGCACAACAAAATTGTGAGCCATGGAAATGCCTACTAAGTGACGCATAAGTGACATAATCCTGGGCGCTTTTGAGTGACCTGTGTTGACAATGTGAACGACTGATTGATTGTCACACCAGAACTGAATTCGCTTGCCCGAGAACTCGGAGCACCATAGGGAGCAGGCTACTACTATAGGAAATAATTCTTGCCATTCGATACTAATGCCTGTCTTTTTGGATATGGCGAGGTGAGGCGGCCATCGGCCTTGGAACCAGCGCCCAGAGAAGTAACCGCCGAAACCGATACTACCGCTAGCGTCGGAATAGAGTTCCATATCCGGGCTGGTTCGGATTGCTTCTTCGAGGAAGAAAGCTTTGCCGTTCCAGTTCTCCGTAAACTGCTGCCAAATTGCTAAATCTTGAAAGAAACCGTGGCTCAATTTGACGTGATGAAATCGGTGATTTACCCGACGCGTGAGATCTATGATGCGCTGAAGGAAAGTTCTACCCGGAACAACAACGCGGCAGGCGAATTGCAAAGTGCCGATCAAGGATTGAAGCTCTATGAGGCGAGCGGAACGCTTTCGCTTGAAATCCCGCAAGGATGCTTTAAGACGTTCTAATTTATCGGAAGGTAAGCGCGCCTCCATACGTAGGGTATCGAGCTCGATTCCCATGAATTCAAGTGTTGTACTAGGACCGATTGTTTTGGAAGCCACAACAGGGGCCCCCACTGAGATAAAGAATTTAAGCAGTCTTGTGAAACTCTCTAAACAGCCTAGTTTAGATGACTCCGCTACGAAAAAGTCATCCAATATGTGAATAACATTACGAACGTTGTAATTATGTTTAAGAACCCACTCTAGCGCTTCGGAGAGTTGATTAAATAAAAACGGCGCCGAGCGTAAACCAAAAGGCAAATATAAATCCACATAATAACGAGACTCCCAACGGACCCCCAGTAAATTCCAGTCGTTCGGGTGTATTGGAATTAGACGAAACGCCGATTTGAGGTCGGTTTTTGCCATAAAGGCACCTTTGCCGAGTGAGGTGAGAATGCTAATAGCGTCGTCCACTCTAACGTACTGGAGTGAGTAAGGGTCTTTAGGAATTCCATCGTTAATGCTATCTCCCTCGGGGAAAGATAAATGATAAATAGTGCGCCAGTCGGCCGAATGTTTTTTGGGCACTACCCCAACTGGGTGGCATTGAAAGTTAGGTAATGGGGGCGCGGAGAACGGGCCTGCCATACGACCTAAGTTGACCTCCTTTTCTATGTTTTTTGAAATTATCTCAGGGTGCACCCGAGCTGAAATAAGATTAGGTGAAACACGAGACTTTTGGGTGCCATCAAAACCGATGCGGGCACCGAAACGTAACGAATTAAGTAGGGAAGTCACGAATTCACGATCTGGATGGGAAGATAGTTCCTGTTCTAGAAGATCTATTTTAATCGGTGTACTTATCGTTGCCTTTCTTTTACTGTGCAGCTGGGCGACCCGGAGCTTGGCTTCTGTTGCCTTGGCGCTGGCCTGCGGATGCGGAGATTCCGGCGCGACACTGGTGAGCGGGATGGGAGTCGGCGCATTTTTGGCAAACGTGAGGGTAGATGCAGGCTTGACGGGAACAGCCGGTGACTCGGTTGAAGTCGAAGCACACGTTGTTACGAGGAATGCGCGGTGAGCGGTGTGTGGCGAGGCGGTGTTGACCAGAAGGGCAGTCTTCGGAGCGATGGAAGGGGCTGGAACACGAAGCGCAGTGCGGTTTAGCCAACCCGGCGAATGTTACCGTCCACAGTTCAAGATTGACACGATCCCAGGGAATTGAGCGATCCTGAGCGGCATAGCGGCGAAAGTTCTCATCATATGTGAGCCACGCAAAACCCCGGTATTTTGCCGCCGCGGATGAAATGATCGCTTGGTATTGGATCATCTCCCGGGCCCGTCTTGGAAATGCCGTGACGATCGTAAGCGCATACCGCGTGTATGCGATGACCCATTTATAGAATGAGTCTATGCTCTGTCGTTTATTGCACAAGAGCCTGACGCTCTCCGAGTTCTCGGCGAAACCAAGTTGGAATTCGGGCCCGGCGTGGGCAAGATTATCGGGGAGAAGGAGAGCAAGATCGATGTACTCACCCCGAGTAATCTTGCCCTCTAGTGCCTCGTCCAATGGGCGATCGAGAACCAAGGGAGACGCCGAGCCAGGAGTGCCTTCGCTTGCGACGACTGGTGGTGATGGAGTGTCCTGCTGTGGTGGTCGCCAACTTGCGAGAGCGTCGGACACAGTTTTCCGTATTACCGACAGCTGGGCTTCAGAAAAACCGGTCGGATCCGTCGGATGACTGGTGGTCGGATCCGTCGGATGACTGGTGGGCGCTTGGCGCCCCCTTTGCCCCTCGGGGCTGAAGGTGAAGCCTCCTCACCGCCTCGAGTGGCTTGCCGGAGGCGATCTATCTGTTGCTGCCGTGTTCCACCAGAGGGCAGGTTGAGGGCTTGTAGTCGCAGACCAAGCACCTCGGTAGAAAGGCGAGAAAACTCATCTCCTCCAGACAAACGCGAACGTTTAGGCATATTCAAATGTTTCTTTACAGTACCCGTAGCTTATGAAGCGAAAGAGCGAATGACTTTACTTTAGGTGTGGCGCTTTATATAGGTAGATAGCGACCAATAAGAATTAAGAACGTGTATAGTAAGGTATCTCACGTGAAACATATTGAGTAATACCTGTGCTATCGTAGCATGATACGTGTACTCATACGATATAATTTACGAGTGACCTTTGAGCCTGGCTCCGGCTCCATTAACTGAAATTACCGTCCCTAGTGGTGACGGTAATTTTGGATTATCAGTGAATAAAGTGCCGATGTTATGCGATTGTGCAAAAAAAAAACTTAACAAAAAAATTCCCGACAATTTGTGTTAACGTCGTAGACGCAGCGAATCGCGGACACTAGTACGAAAGGGTGGGTGATATAATCTAGTCTAGTCTCTGAGAGGGTGGGTGGTGTACTCTAGTCTAGTCTCAGAGAGGGTGGGTGGTGTACTCTAGTCTAGTCTCAGAAAGGGTGGGTGGTGTACTCTAGTCTAATCTCTGAGAGGGTGGGTGATGTACTCTAGTCTAGTCTCTGAGAGGGTGGGTGGTGTACTCTAGTCTAGTCTCAGAAAGGGTGGGTGGTGTACTCTAGTCTAATCTCCGAGAGGGTGGGTGATGTACTCTAGTCTAGTCTCTGAGAGGGTGGGTGGTGTACTCTAGTCTAATCTCTGAGAGGGTGGGTGATGTACTCTAGTCTAGTCTCAGAGAGGGTGTGTGGTGTACTCTAGTCTAGTCTCAGAAAGGGTGGGTGGTGTACTCTAGTCTAGTCTCTGAGAGGGTGGGTGGTGTACTCTAGTCTATTCTTAGAAAGGGTGGGTGGTGTACTCTAGTCTAGTCTCTGAGAGGGTGGGTGGTGTAGTCGTGGGTTGAAGTGCATAGTGGGTTAGATCGTACTCACATGATCAAAGAGCGCCTGGTCGCACCCAGGTGGACAAACACTGTCATCTAGCTCCTCGGCATCACTGTCTTCCTCGTCGCTAGATGAAAAGTCATCATCGCTGTTCTCATCTTCGCTATCCTCGTCAGACCCTTCCTCTGTCTAGTGACGGAAATTATTTCCATGTGAAGTTGACTGCTGATGACTCAACCCCCCAGCTGCTTGAACTACTCGCTTACTCCAACTAACTATAGCTGACTAGAAGTACTCGTTAACTAGAACTCTAGCTGGCTAGAGTTACTCGCTAACTATAACTAACTCTAGCAAACGCTAACCTACTCGAGCTACATCGTTAACTAGAACTCTATAAGACTCGAACTACACGCTAACTTTAACTTACTCGAGCTGACTCAAGCTACTTGCTAATTGGAACTAAATCTTAACTGGCTCGAATTCAGCCAATTACAAGGTACAATTGACTCCATGAAGGGTCTAAGGTAACTCGAACTACCCGCTTGCTTTAGCTAACTCGAGCCATCTCTCACTTAATTCCAACACCTTAACCCTATTCAGACTGGGGGGGGGGGGGGGCTCTTTAAGCCTCACCCACGGGAAAATTGCTATAACTTCTGAACAATAGAAGCTAAGGGGCTAAAACTTGCTGACTTTTTCTAAAATAAATCTGCGGACGTTTTGATGCCATTGACATGTCGAGGGGACTCTCCATGTTACCATGGTTTTTTTCACACATAGGTTTCCCCAAAAGTAAAAAGTAGCGATTTTTTTTATATTTTGGTCCTGTTTCTCAGATTTAAATGCCTCTTTTGACCTTTTAATTTTGTTTAGGTGACAAGTTTCACAATAGCACTAGAATCGGATATTTGGAGGGGAAGGACGGGTTAATTTTGCCCTCTCAAAGCTATTGTTGAAAATGTCACTAGATTTACTAAATGACACTTTAAAAGCTAATATTATGCATTTATCATTACTATTGCTCATAGTAATACATGCATGTAATACATGCATAGTAATACATGCATGCAAATACTTTTTTTGTAATAATTACAGATTTTTTTTTCTTTTGCAAAAATTATAAGAATCCAAGATGGCGGACCCAAGATGGCGGAAATTCTTCCAAAAAAATTGATTATAAACGTTTTTATTGCCTTTTTGCATTGTAAAGTTAAAAGGATGATTTTGACATATCTAAATGATGTAAAATGATTTCAACCCGATATCTGATAATTCAGGCAATATTTAAAAGAATACCAATCAACGCATTTATGACGTCATTGTGACGTCATAAATCATTCGACCACACCCGAAATAGGGCGTGACGATTCTTTGCATGCTAGTGATTATTGTCGATAAGTTTGATGGTCATAGCGGTTCATAAAATATGGAGGGGGCGGGGGGCTTTTAGCCCATCAAGTCATCACAGTAATTTGAGTACATTAACATTTTTTGTCAGAATGAGCATTAAGAATGAGCAAAGAGTAATCACACATTTACCTCGGGTAAATAGGATAACAAATTACAGACATTATACGTTACGATTGAATATAAGCCACAACAAACCTGAGTTTTTTTCTTGGCCCTCTTGATTTTCTTCTTAAAGACTTTTGTCAGGAAGTTCTCGAACTTGTTATTCTCGCCGAGAGTGGTGGCAAAGGTTGTGTGCAGAGCCTTTTCCTGGTCTTGTAGCTTCTCAATATCTTGTTTCTTGGTGTCTAACTTCAACTGACAGTCCTCAACCTAGGCAAAGATTGATTTCATAAATAGACAATTGTTCCCTAAAACAGCCAGAGTCGATAGTGAAAAGTATGCACAAGCCAGAAAAACATAGGTCATTTCCTACAACAACGAGCTAAGACGATTGAAAACATCTTTGAAACCGCTCTGTTTTCAGACGATCGTTTAAAGACACTCGCGGTGTAGAAAAAAAGGTAAATTGTTGGTTGGTATTTTTAGGGCCTCTCACCTTGTCCTGCATGTCTTCCTTCTCTTCTAGCCTCGTGTTAACCTTATTAGCGTAAATATTTTCGCGTTTCTCGAAGTCCTTGAGCAGTACGAACTCCTCGAAGAGAGTGACCTGGCGGAGGTCAGCGCACTTGAGGCCCACCTCCGTGTTCATCTTCTCGTGGCGGAGGGTGCGAAGGTCGGCATCGAACTTTCTAAGCATGGAGTTTATGTGGTCAACAAGGACGTCTTGCTCGTAGCTCAACCTGTACAAGGAAACGAGGGACAAGCTAGAACAAGGGACAAGCTAGAACGAGGGACAAGCTAAAACGAGGGACAAGCTAGAACAAGGGACAAGCTAGAACGAGGGACAAGCTAGAACGAGGGGCAAGCTAGAACAAGGGACAAGCTAGAACGAGGGACAAGCTAGAACGAGGGGCAAGCTAGAACGAGGGACAAGCTAGAACGAGGGACAAGCTAGAACAAGGGACAAGATAGAACAAGGGACAAGCTAGAACAAGGGACAAGCTAGAACGAGGGACAAGCTAGAACGAGGGACAAGCTAGAACGAGGGACAAGATAGAACAAGGGACAAGCTAGAACGAGGAGCAAGCTAGAACAAGAGACAAGCTAGAACAAGGGACAAGCTAGAACGAGGGACAAGCTAGAACGAGAGACAAGATAGGTGAATGTACACTTGGAACTACTGCCGCCTTGGGAAATAGTGTTAAGACGGCCAGCTCCACCCTGAACAAAAAATCTTTTAAAGTTGCCTATCATATTACAGCTCTTAGTTTTAATAAGATTTGTAGTACTTACAGTCAAGTATGCATCGCAGATTTTGATCCAGTAAATGCAGAAGAAAATAATAGTTTTGTGCGAGTTTTCTATTAACATATAACTTTACCTTATTCGCTCCTCGTACTGTAGTTCCTGCTCTAGCGGGGAGGGTTCCTCGGGAACCTCTTCCAGGGTGGGCTCTGGGGTCCCTTTCTCTGTCACCCCGCTGAGACTGGACTTGGGCCTTCCCGAGGAATGGACCGAAACAGACGAGATGGAGCGGTCACGTGACTTCCCAGCACCGAGTTTTGACTAAATTGAAAATAACAGATATATCAGTATATCATCTGAGGTCACAAGGCTATCTAAATACACACACAAACAACTACAATACTCAGTCGCCTCTAAAGAGAGCTTTTTTACTATACAATTTACTATTAACTATACAAGCTACAACTTACCTCTCCCCCTCCGAAACCTCCAAAGCCGCCAAAACCTCCGCCACCACCCCCGCCATCGTCATGACCACCGCCTTGCTTGTCCTTTTCGTCCTTCTCTTTCTTAAACTCCAAGAGCTGGTCACGCGTGTACTCAAGGCGCCTGTGAATGGAGGGCAAGATGTCGTCTACAAAGCGTGCGATAACAAGCTCCGTGAATGCTACCACTTCCAGGTTTAACAATTGCAAGGCATTTTACACAAGTATGGCGATCTACTCTACAAGAGCTTAAAATTGGTCGGCAAAAAATGCCAAAATATTCGGTGTAAACAGCTGCTAAAAAGGCAACAAACGTTGCAAACGATTACAAAAAATATAGAAAATGTAAAATGAAATTCGTCGTGCCGGCATGGTTAGTAACTTTTCCCAAAATTTTGCTGACAATGAAATCATCCGAAATAAGGTGCTTCACGCTTGCGCTCTATTAGCGCGCACTCTAAAGAATCTCATTAGACCTCAAGCGCAAAAGCAGAGCAAATTCAACACAAGCGAGAATAAGTCAAGCACAAGTTCACCAAGCTGTTTCGCTTTAAGCATACTGTTGCGCTTGTGTACGGTAGTGAAAACAACCATGGTGAGTGCGCGCTCAAGTTTGACTTGCAGCACGTTAGTAACGGTCATAAAGCGCGCGCGCGACAATTATGACGTAACTAAGACTGCTAAGCAACAACAAAAGCAGAACAAACAACGCAAAAACGAGTGAAAACAAAGTACAAATCGTCCAGCTTGTATTTATGGAAAGTAACAGGAGACCGGAGGATTCAAGCAGTGCTAAGCGAACCTGCAAAGGAGTGGTACAACACGAGAAAGAGAAAATAGGTCCAAGGCGAATAGTAGAAGGGAAAGCGATTGCATCACAGGCAAGGGAGTTTGAGAGCGAGCGCATACAGAAGAGAAAGGAGCGCCTCAAGAGATTGATAGAAAGAAACAAGAAAGAAAACGGAGAAACCATCAAAGAAGTCTGTAAAAAAGCCAGAGAAGCGGTTGAGGTAGGATGAATTTATATAAACCAAATGTATTCTATGATTCTATTTAAAGTCAATTATCGCGTATAGCAAAAAAGATAAAGACACTGCTTTTCCATAGCCAAGTCAACGATTATGTCGGAGGAAATAACGAAAACTTGAAGTTGTGATATCCAAGAAATCTTAATTAAGATAACAGACACTTAAGATTTTACCTAGAAAATAAAAGAAAAAACAATTAAGAATTCCTTAACAAGGTTTGGGTCTTTAAGACTGTAACAATGTATTATAGAAAAATGCACGAAAACGTATTATAAACGATAACAGATCAAGTGTTAAGCTTCAGCGAGAGTTGATAAACACTCTTCCATGTCATATGTACACCGTAAACGCACAAACTGTAGGAATGTAGACTTAGCTACCTGTGCAAACTGTTTAACTTGGATTCCCTAAGAGCATCTGACTTATTTGCATCTCCAGCAGCACATGACATTGCTTCAAAAAATTTATCTATCTTGTCTAAGACCCTGTCCCCACGTATCCGTTTTCGTTTGAGAACACAACCTTTTTGTTCCGTTTTCAAAAAGATCCGCGTCCACACGAAGCGTTTCATTTTGATACGACCCGTCCCCACGAAAACGCAGAAACGATACGAAAACGATAACAACTTCTACAGCGCATGCGTACTCGCGCGCCACCTGGACTGGACCTGAGTTAGCACGCCATCGTTTTCGAAAGGTTCCGTTTTCGTCCGTCCCCACGGCACCGAAGGGGTATCGTTTTTAAATTATTCCACTCTGGAGATAGTTTTCAAATTGTTCCGTTTCCGATCATCGTTTTCGCGTTTCCGTGTGGACGATACCCGTATCCGTTTCAAAAAGGTTGCATTTTCAAACGAAAACGGATACGTGGGGACGGGGTCTAAGAGTCATTTAGTTTCCAAATTCTAAAGTACTTGTCATGCCGAAGGTTCTCGTGGATGCCAAGAGACGCGAGATGATGGCCGTGGTGCGCGAGCTTCAAAGGAAACACGAGCAGGAGCTGCGGCAGGTGCGTGACAGAACCAGGCGAGAGACGATCACACAGTTCGTGCGGGACCACAGTGACTACATGCGGTGTGTCGAGGATGACATTGCGGTGCAACCAGGTACCGGACACTAGGTGATAGCTAACTGTTTAATACCATTACTGCAAATAAACGTGCGCTCAATTTGATGGAATAATGTCTACGCAACGCTGTGTTTTACAAACAAATATTTTTTACGCTGAATTATTATTATGCTTATATAACAGTTCTTTGCCCATGTTTTTGCATGATAGAGTGTAACAAGCTTAAAACAGTTTACTGGTGGCTTTTGCCTCATACTGAAATGACTTTTCCGAGTGCTTCACATACAAGAGTTGTTTAAATAACTGAAATCACGTGGATTTTTGTGTGCCAAACCCGAGCAATCTTTTGGCTTTTGGCGGCAAACGACAACAAAAAACACTCTATTCAGCGCTTACTATTTAGCCAGAATGCTTCGTCAGTAAGGACTTATTATTATTGAAATTGTATCCTTTTTCTGTGTTTCTTTTGGCTTGAATTTGGCACTCAAAAAGTAAAAGTATTCTATTATTCATGTAATTATTCGCAGACCAGCGCGAGAAGACGTGTGTGCCCGCAAGGAATGACGTCACAGAGGATGACGAGCAAAAAGAGCCGATATGCCACGCACAGATGTCACTAGTCAACAGACTTCACGATTTCCGGTTGGTGATGTCACTTCCGGTGTTGGAAGGGCAAGGAAGCAGAAAACAACCAAGAGAAGCTGAATGTCGTGGAGACAACCAATCAGAAGACACCGCTGCCGGAAAAACAGAAGATGCAAAAGAACAGGAAGAGATCAGTCAAGATGTGCGCGCACTGGTTAACATGAACGAATCAGAAGAGCCCGGGGATGACATCGACCAATCAGTGGAGGGCCTGAATGCAATCAGGCAATCAGAAGAGGCAGAAAAGGGGATTAGCCATTCAGAAGATGTAGACGAATGGATTGGCCATTCAAATGAGGTAGAAGATGAGGTTAGCAAAACACTGATGGACAATTGTACAGCAACGGAAAATGACCGCATCTCAAATGATGTGCATGTGTTCATTCCCGTCACAAGCTTAAGTCCAGATTCCGCCGAAGAGCTGTTAGATGCGATGCAGAATTTCGGCTACCAACCAGAAATCACCGAGGAACAATCAGATGGAATGCGAGACCCGGGTAACCAGCAAGAAAGCACAGAGGAACAATCAGATGGAATGCGAAACCCGGGTAACAAACCAGAAAGCGCCGAGGAACAATCGGATGGAATGCGAAACCCGGGTAACCAACCAGAAAGCAACGAGGAACAATCAGATGGAATGCGAAACCCGGGTAACCAGCCAGAAATCACCGAGGCTGCTGAAAAGAAGCAAATCGGTGACGAGCCAAATGGACTGGTGCTGGATTGCTCTTGGTGTAAGGCGCATGGATTTGGAATGATGGCTTGTAGTGGTTGTATGAGTAAGTTTTACTGTAATGAGATTTGCCAGGAGCGAGACTGGTCGCTAGGGCATCAGTTTGACTGTCAGTACTATAGCGTGGATTGAGCGGATGCAATTGTACTCAAGAGCGACTTCAAGAGGGTTGTAGAAAAATAAACTATTTGTGAAAACAATAAACATAAGGAGAATAGCTGATTGTGTCTTCATTGTTCTGCTACTGCGTAGCTTCCAGCAAATTCTGATAGAGGATTTGAATTTGGGATCAAATGCGAATTCCCGACATAGCTTGGTAGATCGATTTCATGTTTAAACAAGGACCCGCGGTATAAAAGGCGCGGACCTGGTCCGTCATTCTCGTCATTCTCGCTAGTCCACATCAAGTGCTGAGCTCCGTTAATATCGAAAAAGCAGAGCCGTCGATTAACTTTGATATTTTCGAAGTTAAAAAAAATGCTCTGTATACACAAGGCAATAACGGCGAGCTTCTTGGGAGCAGTTTTATACGGCAAAAACGACATAATTTAATTTAAAGACAGCGCGCGCTCGTTTTAAATGACGCTATTCTTCAGCGCACGCGTGAAAATACAAAACCTGAAAACCTATTTGCTTCAAAATCTCTCCATTTGTCCAGTCACCAGAGAAGATGGAAAATATAGTTGTCTTTGCACCATTGAAGATTAAGACATTATTTCGAACTTGATCATATCTCTTTTGCTTTTTTATGGAGCTCTGTTTAGTGGGAATATAGACTTGGGCCAGGCGCGCGTCCTTGTTTAACGCCTCAACAGATAAGCCACCTTGTAAGGTGAATGCTTTAGCCATTGTTAACATTACTAATATTACGGGGGGTCGGAACACGGACTTGCCACTAGCTCGAAGTGACGCCAAGTCCCCTAGAGACGCTATTCCAGTCATTTCTACTGGGATAATTAGGCAAGTGTCTATCGTATAACTCACTTTTCCGGGCACTCCTCGGGTCTCATGCTTGGCACTTTAGGGATGGGTCGCCTTGAGTGGAAATCAAGCTTCTTCTGAATCATTTCGAGTTTCTTGACAGCTTCTTTGGCTTCCTTGATGACAGCCATCTTCTTGTTTCGTAAGGCGAGGAACTTTTGGTTGAAGTTGAGCTTGTAGTAGTGAATCTGAAGCGCAAAACCAAGCCTTTTTAGTTTAAAGTTTTCCATCTAGAGTCATTCACTAAATAGATTTTTAGTAGGGAATTTATCATAAATCAGACATTTTAAACACTTTATTGAGTCATTAAAATACAATCTTCGTTTTGAGGAACAGCTCCTAGCACTCATTGACACTCATTTTACAGATGGAAATGTTGTAGAGCGTTGTAGACAGGGTACTACAAAAACAGTGTTAGCACAGAATCCATGCCTCTTGTTGGATCGGAATGGCTAAAGATGCCTTTAATCCCAGGATATTGTTCTTCTAGAATAATGTCAAATATTCGCGGAGAACCGATATTGTCGAATAAGGGTAATATAAAAACCTCTCATCACTTACCTGGTCCAGTAACTTGAGAAGTTGAACTCGTTTCTTGGCGGCGTTCACACGTTGACTCTCAGGCACTACGTAGTCCTTGGCAGTCTTCAGCTTATAGTCGCCCATGTGTTCCCGCGCGTTCTTGATGGCAGCTTTATCACTGGGGTCCTCATAGTTCTCGTCAGGTTTGTTGCGATTCAAGTCATCCCACTGAAACAGGAGGTTATTGTTACATGTGTTTTATTTATACAGAATTGACAATACCAAGACAAGATTTACCCGCGTCTGTCTAGTAATACATACAGGACATACCAGTGCCTGTCTGATAAGACGTACATGACATACCAGTGCCTGTCTGGCAAGACGAACATGACATACCAGTGCCTGTCTGCCAAGACATACATGACATACCAGTGCCTGTCTGGCAAGACGAACATGACATACCAGTGCCTGTCTGCCAAGACGAACATGACATACCAGTGCCTGTCTGCCAAGACGAACATGACATACCAGTGCCTGTCTGCCAAGACGAACATGACATACCAGTGCCTGTCTGCCAAGACATACATGACATACCAGTGCCTGTCTGCCAAGACATACATGACATACCAGTGCCTGTCTGCCAAGACATACATGACATACCAGTGCCTGTCTGCCAAGACGAACATGACATACCAGTGCCTGTCTGCCAAGACGAACATGACATACCAGTGCCTGTCTGGCAAGACGAACATGACATACCAGTGCCTGTCTGCCAAGACATACATGACATACCAGTGCCTGTCTGCCAAGACATACATGACATACTATTGCCTGTCTGCCAAGACATACATGACATACCAGTGCCTGTCTGCCAAGACGAACATGACATACCAGTGCCTGTCTGCCAAGACATACATGACATACCAGTGCCTGTCTGCCAAGACATACATGACATACCAGTGCCTGTCTGGCAAGACGAACATGACATACCAGTGCCTGTCTGCCAAGACATACATGACATACCAGTGCCTGTCTGCCAAGACATACATGACATACCAGTGCCTGTCTGCCAAGACATACATGACATACCAGTGCCTGTTTGGCAAGACGAACATGACATACCAGTGCCTGTCTGGCAAGACGAACATGACATACCAGTGCCTGTCTGCCAAGACATACATGACATACCAGTGCCTGTCTGCCAAGACATACATGACATACTATTGCCTGTCTGCCAAGACATACATGACATACCAGTGCCTGTTTGCCAAGACATACATGACATACCAGTGCCTGTCTGCCAAGACATACATGACATACCAGTGCCTGTCTGGCAAGACGAACATGACATACCAGTGCCTGTCTGCCAAGACATACATGACATACCAGTGCCTGTCTGGCAAGACGAACATGACATACCAGTGCCTGTCTGGCAAGACGAACATGACATACCAGTGCCTGTCTGGCAAGACGAACATGACATACCAGTGCCTGTCTGGCAAGACATACATGACATACCAGCGCCTGTCTGGCAAGACGAACATGACATACCAGTGCCTGTCTGCCAAGACGAACATGACATACTATTGCCTGTCTGCCAAGACGAACATGACATACCAGTGCCTTTCTGCCAAGACATACATGACATACCAGTGCCTGTTTGGCAAGACGAACATAACATACCAGTGCCTGTCTGGCAAGACGAACATGACATACCAGTGCCTGTCTGGCAAGACATACATGACATACCAGTGCCTGTCTGCCAAGACATACATGACATACCAGTGCCTGTCTGGCAAGACATACATGACATACCAGTGCCTGTCTGATAAGACGAACATGACATACCAGTGCCTGTCTGGCAAGACGAACATGACATACCAGTGCCTGTCTGGCAAGACGAACATGACATACCAGTGCCTGTCTGCCAAGACATACATGACATACCAGTGCCTGTCTGGCAAGACATACATGACATACCAGTGCCTGTCTGGCAAGACATACATGACATACCAGTGCCTGTCTGCCAAGACATACATGACATACTATTGCCTGTCTGCCAAGACATACATGACATACCAGTGCCTGTCTGCCAAGACATACATGACATACCAGTGCCTGTCTGGCAAGACGAACATGACATACCAGTGCCTGTCTGGCAAGACATACATGACATACCAGTGCCTGTCTGCCAAGACATACATGACATACCAGTGCCTGTCTGCCAAGACGAACATGACATACCAGTGCCTGTCTGGCAAGACGAACATGACATACCAGTGCCTGTCTGGCAAGACGAACATGACATACTATTGCCTGTCTGGCAAGACGAACATGACATACCAGTGCTTGTCTGGCAAGACGAACATGACATACCAGTGCCTGTCTGCCAAGACATACATGACATACCAGTGCCTGTCTGCCAAGACATACATGACATACCAGTGCCTGTCTGCCAAGACATACATGACATACCAGTGCCTGTCTGGCAAGACATACATGACATACCAGTGCCTGTCTGGCAAGACGAACATGACATACTATTGCCTGTCTGCCAAGACATACATGACATACTATTGCCTGTCTGCCAAGACATACATGACATACTATTGCCTGTCTGCCAAGACATACATGACATACTATTGCCTGTCTGGCAAGATAACAGGGCGTAACTGCGCTTGCCTGGCAAGACATGCATGAAATACATGCGTGTTAAAAAGACAAGACACACTTTATCACACATACCTGCGCCTGCCTGGCGAGTCTCTTCTGTCGCCGTGCTTCAGCCTTCTCAAGTGCCTTGGCGACCTTCCCACCAAGCTGGCTCTGGCCACCTCCAGGCTGCTGTTGTTGCTTTTGCTGACCCATAAGCTTGTCTACTGTACTCTGCCGCTTCATCTGAGCAGCTCTGAAGGTAGAGGTAGCCTTCTTACCACCAACTCCCTCGCCCCCTTCTGCAGTCTTGGAGGTAGGGCCCTCGGCGTCCTGGAGTAACTGCTGTAAGTAATCAGGCTTGCTCTTGCGGAAGGAAGAAACCTGGTGCTCGGTGAGGAAGGCAATGAGGACTATACGCTCACATTCCAGCTCGTCCTTGAACCTAATGGGATGAAGCAGTGAAAAGCATTCACTATCTTCTACCGTCTATCTATCTAGTATAAAGGGGTTCGAATTTATTCATTTTTAGGCTAGAGTAAGAGAGCCCATAAACTTCGTCCTTGAAACTAGTGGGAAAACGCTATGATTAGCGTTAGTCAACTAAGTAGTATACAGGGACGAAGTTCAAGCACTTTTTGGATGCGGGTGGAGGGGTTGGGTAGAGAAAATCACGTTACATAACCACCTCAAAATTAAATTACAATTCTGCGAAGTCCTAACAAAATTCTTAAATCTGATCATAGGAATAGCAGTCCTCATCACGTACCGGTTTTTGAGTTTTCTGAGCCCGATAGCGTGTTTTTCCGATTCCCATGACATCTCCCGATGAACCAGATCGATCTGAAAGGACATACAAACTCAGCAAACGGTTCCCCCATACAAGGGGGTGTATAATATAGCTAAATAATGACGAATTTAAACTGCTTTAGGCAGTTTGGATATTTTACAATCCAGTCTACTATCTATTGTATATGTACTCATATATGTATTTAGAGGTTGCGTTAACATTTGTAGCAAACGTGCTAAGTCTAAATATGTTGGCGTGCGCCACCATGGCCATTTTGCGAGTTTTAGGAAGCCAAGTATTCAAACGTTATTACATTTGATGCTTTTTAAGTGGTCCGCGCCTTACGAAGAGATGGCGAGATTACAGATCATTTCAATGCTGGTAAATCAAAACGTTTCAAGGATTTGAATGACGGAAGGCTATTTAGCAGTATGAAATCTTCGAAGAGAGTTCGCAGTATATTGTAAAAACTGCAAGTTAAGAGCAGAACAGATACATCTACGAAAAAAACATCGGAACGTGATTACTTTACGGTGTGATGCAGCATGATATTTGTAATCCTTCCTACCTTCTCTTGTGTGTGTGATTCGAGCTCTTTCCGAATTTCGGGATCAATGATGAATTCCTAAAAGCCATACAAAATATATTCATCAAATTGTTAATGAACATTGTTTTCACTTGAAAATACAACTGCAGAACTCTAATATAATCATTAAGATAACCCTGATAATCATCAATACAAGCTGATAATTCATTAATGATTTTTTATTGATAGATGGCGGCGTGATTTTAGCTACGGTCTAAAAGCCTTCAATCAGTTACGGACGGAGCTAGGAGAGGGAAAGACACGCAGTTCTGTTACCTCTGTGGCAAGTTGGACGTGACCTGGGAGGTCCTGGTTACGATTCATCAGCTGCTTAAAGGTGCGTCTAAGTTCAGCAATCTTACGACGAACTTTCTAAATAAGGGAAAAAAGAAATATTTTCAGTACGAACCTAGTGAAATCTTCGTTAATAAAAAACAAATATACGTATAACACACGAAGAAATGGACAAAGATTTAGTAAGCTATCAGCCAAAAATTTGTTTGCAATGTAGACAAACACCGTTCATTTTTGTAAGAAATGACTTGATTGTTTTACCCGTTGCTTGCGTTCTGTTATGGATTTGTGTGGTTGACCGTGAGGGGCTGGGCAGGGTGGGCACGGGGAGCCCGACGCACCAAAGGAAACGCGAAAACAACGCCAGGGACTTGGCTGCAATTTCTATATTTCCAGCCGTCAAACTATTCGATAGAAGCCGTATAATCTCACCTGCTTCTTTTCCTCGGCGAGCTTCACCATCCGGTCATGTTCAGCTTTCTGTTTCTCCAACTCGATACTGTAACAAAGTATGTCATTATAACCCTCTGTGGTTCAGCAGGGTGCAAGGTAATTATCACAGATAATTCAATCTGGCTTTATTCCTGGACCCAGTGGAAACAGCGCCAGGCGTGTCAAACACAAAGACAATATCGGCGAGGCACCTCACAGCAACTAACAGCATGGAAGCGCCAGCAGCGAAATATATCTGGACTGCTCTTTGACCAGGGATTTACAATATACTAGTTATTTACCCAGCAAGGACATGTGTTTTATATTCCATTAACTATTGTCCTGTTTAAAAAGAGCTTTAAGATATTTATTATATACACACCGAGATTTACGCGCCAAAAAACATTGTGATAAAACTAGTCTCTTCGCGCTAGAGAAGCCAGCTGATTGGTCGTACGATTTATTCCACTAGTGAAAAACGCCGTATCGGCGTTCTGATTGGCTATATCATTATTTTCACTTAAGAGCAAAATCGTTTCGTTTGCTCGACGACTCGCTCGAAACTCCTTGATGTGTCTCAGTTCAATCATGAGAGTAGCAAATCTATGTCTTCCATTTTGAACGCTTTGTATTCAATATTCACAGTAAATTTTCATTCTCTCGCTCGATCGAGCTCAAGAACAAAAGTAACGTGCAAAATAAAATGCTTTATATCTGAAAGTTCTTTTAATACAAAACGAGTAGATAAAAACTGAAAGTTCTTTTGATACAAAACGAGTGAATAAAAAGTGTACAAAGCACTTTTCATGCTGTATTTTATTTATTATATACATACTAAGAAATTTATAATAAGCTTAAATTACATTTTATTAGACTTTGCTGTTCGACCGACGGTTCAGTTGAAGACAGACAGAAACTTACATTGAAATGAATCTGTCTCACTAATGTCACGCACGAGACTGTGATGTTAGATAGCGTTTTACAGCCTAACATCTCGCTCGGTTTTTCCCTTTGTATTCTTGTTTTTAAGACTTTCTACATAATCCTGTACAATGTCATTGAGAGTAGCAAATCTATTGTCTTCCATTTTGAACGCTTTGTATTTAATTTTCTAAGTAAAATTTCATTCTCAAGCTCAATAGAGCTCAAGAACAAAAGTATCATGCAAAATGAAATGTTTTATATCTGAAAGTTCTGTTCGCTCATTTAAAATCTCGGTATGTATATAATAAATAAGTTATTTCACGGTTAGTTCGCTTTGACGATTTTTATTCACTCGTTGTGTAAAACAAACTCACTCGCAGCGCTCGTTCGTTTGTTTTACACAACTCGTGAATAAAAATCGTACGCGCTCACCAACCGTGAAATAACCTACAAAAATATTTCTTGGCCATTCAATGTTATGTGTTCTGTATTCCAACAATGCTCTGTTTGAATGGGGTGTTTCGTGGTTAATTAATTCTGGTTCCAGCAATTTTTGAACTCCAACAAAGCAATTGCTGTTTGTACGGTGCTTTACAGTTAATGGACGATTCTTAGACAAGCGTGAGATCGTGTACCTGTAAAAATTCGGGTCATCTATATCATCCACCTTCTTTTCGATTTCTTGCCCATCCTCGCCGATTATTTTCTGCAAACAACAAAACAGGGCTGACAGATTGCAGGGCTGGTCTTGTAGTTGAAAAACAATCATAATATTTAGGAGGACACTAGCTCAGAGTGACATAAAGGTGAACCAATTTTATATTTATTTAGAAGCCTTCATTCTACCAATTATTCCTCTCATTTTCATCAAGTAAACAAGACAACTGGAATAAGACTTGGAGACGATGTTCCCCGCCCCACGAAAAATGTCTGAGCCTAACGGCTATAAAGGTACCGTATATTGAAAAGGGTGCAAATTCATAGCACAATAGAGCCTTTGGAAGGTCTGAATGGAAATGTTTAGTTTACCTAGATGAGGTTCAAAATCACATTGCTAGATTGTGGTAGTTTACCTTTGGTGATGGGAGGGACACCTTGCTTGGTAGCTTGAGGCCCTTTACGGCGCTATCCATAAACTGGTGAGCGAAAAAATTCCCCTCAGCACCAACAGAGAAGACATACTTGTCATCAAAGCTTGTGCGTAATTGCCACACAGAGCCGTTGTGATTGTCATGAATCGTGAATGACCAGTAATTGGATAAAGATTCCAGGTCCTTTCCAGGTTCAACGGGATGAATACGAATCTGACCATCGTCCATACCAAACATCAGGAAACGACCAGAATTGCTGTTGAGTTTAAGTGGTGTGTGGGTTATCAGAATGCCTTTCCATTTACAGAACGTGCGCTAAAATCTGGGTTAAATGACATGGGAGTCAAAATCAAATTTCTACAAAAAGATGGATAGATGCCTAAAAAGGAATAATCAATGGTTCCACTGTAAGACGGGAGACTTTGAAATGTTTCTTATTACACATTTTTAAGATAACAGTAAATATCTCACACTGGAAGCAAAAAGCGAAAAGTGGTCGTAGGAGTCATTGTCGACACGGAAACTCCTACTTAAAAGTATTTTAGTGTTTCAAGCAACCTTTCAAGTTGAAGTTGGAGTAAGAATAGGTCGTAGCTACACCTTGAAGAAGTCGCTAGAGATTGCTTACGTTAGATAGACTGATCTGATGGGCGTGTCGTTGCTGTTCGGTACAGGGAGAGATTTGACCGGCTCGCCTGTCGTATCATCATCTTTAGAGGAAGGTTTCTCCTCAAAATCACACTCGTACAGATAGCCTGCGTCCCAGCCGTCCTGAGAAGAAATAGGGAACAGTTGCATTAAATCTTATTGCCAGAAATATCTTGGCAATCTATAGCTTCGGATGAGGAGAACTTGACGCAACAAAACTAAAAAGTCATGGCCATTTTGGAAAAAAGAAAAAGCAAGTTGTATGGAACTACCATTTCTGTTAGCTTATTTAAAGTTGGATGCTAAACCTATGTACAACCCACTCGCTGCATGCGTCACAAGCTTACCATTGAAAGCCAGAACTTGTTCTTGTCAGGTCCATAGTAAAAGCTCTTGATGATCTCACTGGGCTGCCGTTCCTCTTGCTGTTTATCTTGCTCCTCCTCCTCTTCTCCCTCTCCCTCCTTCGTCTCCTCCTCCTCCTCCTCTTCTTCCTCGTCTTCAAGACCTCTTGCTCGGCGTCGTGCCTGCTCAGCTTCCTTCTTTTTTCGCTTCTCCTCTTCCTCTTTAGCTTTGCGCTCTGCCTCTTCGGCTTTCTGTCGGGATGGAATAACATTATGATATGAAACAGAAGGGATTTTGCCTTCATAATCATGTTCAGAAAAACAAATATAGAAAGATTACATTCTAAATTTATACGAATCACTATTTTTTAAACGCCAAACCAAAACACCAGACAATTCTAAAAATACAGGAGGCGTGGACAAGTCGTTAACACGAGAAGACCTAATAAAAAGACACCATACATGCTTTTAACCTTTTTCGACAGCGAAAGAAAACATATGAGACAACTCTGAGCTTCATTAGGCAGTTTTGCGCTCATCAGCGTCAAGTGTGTTCTTCTAACTTACCCTCAGTTTGTCTTTGACGCTCTTGAAAAGGAACTCAGTGATCTTGAGGTTAGTAAGCGGGAGGTGAAAGGTCTTGCTTGTGTCATGCTCACCAGGGTCAGGAGCCTCAACTTCCAGCACAGTACCGTCCTTACAGCTCACCAGCAGGCTTTTACCTTTCTGTTTATAAAAGAGTGCAGTTGGTTTTATCATCTACTATATCCACATAGCCAATGATTGCAAAACCCAGCAACCCAATTGTCATACATTACAACTACTGGATTCTCAGCCCAGCACAAAACTCAACGAGGCAAGGCCAACCCCAAAATGGTGACAGATATGCTACTACATAGATTCTGTGTGTACAGAAACGTCCGAAAGCTCTATTACTCTTTCACATATATATAACCAGAAAAACCAAAAGATCTATTAAGGCAATTTTCCGTGTCTTATCTTGTGAGTTCCTAAGTAAACAGCAAATCACGGAAAACTAATGACATACACCCTTCAAGTCTTATGTATAAAGAGCTTATGCAAATAGTTTAACATTGCAAGCGTAGACTGACCACAACAACAATAAAATGCTGGCGCAGCTTCTCGCTGCATTTTTACTGACAGAGAAGAGCAAAACATCGTTTTGTCTAGCGAATAATACGTATTTTCCTGAACACTGCTTGTTATTGTTGCACAAAGCTTCAAGTACTTAGCAACAACAAAAGGCTTCAAAATACATGCCATGCACAAACTTCAAAAGCAGACATGATACATGCTACGAAACAATAGTACATCTACATTGCCTTGTTACCTTCCCTTTCTTGGACCACTCAATAGATTTGACTGGTGAAGCAGTTTCCACAAATCCAATTGGTTTGTATGTTTCTCCGATAGAGAAGAAGAAAACCGTACAGTCATTACTCTGAAAACAGCAGTAAAAATACTTAGCCATGCAGAAAAGTCAGTGCTTTAGTAATACTATAAATACCTGGAATCCTTCATGTCCGGTTATGGACGCCGAAGTTTGTTATTCCTTTTGCCCAGAGATTTCAGCAATTTCATGCCACGTGGTAATGCCATTCCCTGGACACTATTATTTTTTTCCTTTTATAGTGAGATGCGCGCTAACGTGATCAACTTGGATATTTGGTAATTAATTGCCATAAACTTCACTATGCAACCAGCGAGGCAATCCTTCAAGGTATGGCGTTTGTGTCAATCAACTTTGATTTTCGCGTGGTCATTGGCTAAGACCCCATCACCATGTATACGTTTTCGCGTGGTCATTGGCTAAGACCCCATCACCATGTATACGTTTTCGCGTGGTCATTGGCTAAGACCCCATCACCATGTATACGTTTTCGCGTGGTCATTGGCTAAGACCCCATCACCATGTATACGTTTTCGCGTGGTCATTGGCTAAGACCCCATCACATGTATACGTTTTCGCGTGGATGATATCTATTGATTATTGCGTTTTTTAAACAAAAACGGAAACGTGGGGAGTGGGGAGTGGGTCCCACTTTTTTGAAATTCCATATTGATAGACACAAAAGCGAGCGTAGCACTATAATTGCACTGACCCCTCCCCCCCCCAAAAAAAAACGGATACGTGGAGAGGGGGTCCCGCTTTTTTGAAATTCTAAATTGATAGACACAATAGGAAGCGTAGCACTATAATTGCACTGACCCCTCCCCCCCAAAAAAAAAATCAATAAAAAATTGTAGTACACACAATTTTTAACGGCTGTCTGGAAGTTACATTTTTAAACAATTAAGAGGGTGATATACTGTGACTAGTTCTTACCCCTGTAGCGAGCAGTTCGCCCTCTTTGTCGATAGTCATCACAGTCACCGGCTTAGTGTGAGGCTTGAACACTTGAGTCAGACTCAGCTTATAGTTCGACTTGGATTTCTTGCTGCGAACTTGAGATGGATCAACCTTGTTTAAGGTCAGCAGACGGACGACCCCATCGTTGAAGCCTGCAAGAATCTTTGTCCCGTTGGAATCGACCTAGAAACAACAAAAGGGATAAAACGAATTGAATTGGCGTATTCCATGGACTGGATCCGATCTCAAGACTGTAAGCTATTTAGCCAGACTTTTGGGAACCGAAAGTAAGCTCTATAGTCAGACTCGAACTTTTTGGGCACCACTAGCAGGCTATACAGTCAGACTCAAACTTTTCATCATCCATAGATAGCAGGCTATTCATTCAGACTTACACTTTTCGGCACCCCTAGCAGGCTATTCATTAAGACTTACACTTTTCGGCACCCATAGCAGGCTATTCATTCAGACTTACACTTTTCGGCACCCACAGCAGGCTATTCATTCAGACTTACACTTTTCGGCACCCATAGCAGGCTATTCATTAAGACTTACACTTTTCGTCACCCATAGCAGGCTATTCATTAAGACTTACACTTTTCGGCACCCATAGCAGGCTATTCATTAAGACTTACACTTTTCGGCACCCACAGCAGGCTATTCATTCAGACTTACACTTTTCGGCACCCACAGCAGGCTATTCATTCAGACTTACACTTTTCGGCACCCACAGCAGGCTATTCATTCAGACTTACCCCTTTCGGCACCCACAGCAGGCTATTCATTAAGACTTACACTTTTCGGCACCCATAGCAGGCTATTCATTCAGACTTACACTTTTTTTCACCCATAGCAGGCTATTCATTCAGACTTACTCCTTTCGGCACCCACAGCAGGCTATTCATTCAGACTTACACTTTTCGGCACCCATAGCAGGCTATTCATTAAGACTTATACTTTTCGGCACCCACAGCAGGCTATTCATTCAGACTTACACGTTTCGGCACCCCTAGCAGGCTATTAATTAAGACTTACACTTTTCGGCACCCACAGCAGGCTATTCATTCAGACTTACACTTTTCGGCACCCACAGCAGGCTATTCATTCAGACTTACACTTTTCGGCACCCACAGCAGGCTATTCATAAAGACTTACACTTTTCGGCACCCCTAGCAGGCTATTCATTCAGACTTACACTTTTCGGCACCCACAGCAGGCTATTCATTAAGACTTACACTTTTCGGCACCCACAGCAGGCTATTCATTCAGACTTACACTTTTCGGCACCCCTAGCAGGCTATTCATTAAGACTTACACTTTTCGGCACCCACAGCAGGCTATTCATTAAGACTTACACTTTTCGGCACCCACAGCAGGCTATTCATTAAGACTTACACTTTTCGGCACCCACAGCAGGCTATTCATAAAGACTTACACTTTTCGGCACCCACAGCAGGCTATTCATTAAGACTTACACTTTTCGGCACCCACAGCAGGCTATTCATTCAGACTTACACTTTTCGGCACCCACAGCAGGCTATTCATTAAGACTTACACTTTTCGGCACCAACAGCAGGCTATTCATTAAGACTTACACTTTTCGGCACCCACAGCAGGCTATTCATTCAGACTTACACTTTTCGGCACCCACAGCAGGCTATTCATTCAGACTTACACTTTTCGGCACCCACAGCAGGCTATTCATTCAGACTTACCCCTTTCGGCACCCACAGCAGGCTATTCATTAAGACTTACACTTTTCGGCACCCATAGCAGGCTATTCATTCAGACTTACACTTTTTTTCACCCATAGCAGGCTATTCATTCAGACTTACTCCTTTCGGCACCCACAGCAGGCTATTCATTCAGACTTACACTTTTCGGCACCCATAGCAGGCTATTCATTAAGACTTATACTTTTCGGCACCCACAGCAGGCTATTCATTCAGACTTACACGTTTCGGCACCCCTAGCAGGCTATTAATTAAGACTTACACTTTTCGGCACCCACAGCAGGCTATTCATTCAGACTTACACTTTTCGGCACCCACAGCAGGCTATTCATTCAGACTTACACTTTTCGGCACCCACAGCAGGCTATTCATAAAGACTTACACTTTTCGGCACCCCTAGCAGGCTATTCATTCAGACTTACACTTTTCGGCACCCACAGCAGGCTATTCATTAAGACTTACACTTTTCGGCACCCACAGCAGGCTATTCATTCAGACTTACACTTTTCGGCACCCCTAGCAGGCTATTCATTAAGACTTACACTTTTCGGCACCCACAGCAGGCTATTCATTAAGACTTACACTTTTCGGCACCCACAGCAGGCTATTCATTAAGACTTACACTTTTCGGCACCCACAGCAGGCTATTCATAAAGACTTACACTTTTCGGCACCCACAGCAGGCTATTCATTAAGACTTACACTTTTCGGCACCCACAGCAGGCTATTCATTCAGACTTACACTTTTCGGCACCCACAGCAGGCTATTCATTAAGACTTACACTTTTCGGCACCAACAGCAGGCTATTCATTAAGACTTACACTTTTCGGCACCCACAGCAGGCTATTCATTCAGACTTACACTTTTCGGCACCCCTAGCAGGCTATTCATTAAGACTTACACTTTTCGGCACCCACAGCAGGCTATTCATTCAGACTTACACTTTTCGGCACCCACAGCAGGCTATTCATTAAGACTTACACTTTTCGGCACCCACAGCAGGCTATTCATAAAGACTTACACTTTTCGGCACCCACAGCAGGCTATTCATTAAGACTTACACTTTTCGGCACCCACAGCAGGCTATTCATTAAGACTTACACTTTTCGGCACCCACAGCAGGCTATTCATTAAGACTTACACTTTTCGGCACCCACAGCAGGCTATTCATTCAGACTTACACTTTTCGGCACCCACAGCAGGCTATTCATTCAGACTTACACTTTTCGGCACCCACAGCAGGCTATTCATTAAGACTTACACTTTTCGGCACCCACAGCAGGCTATTCATTAAGACTTACACTTTTCGGCACCCACAGCAGGCTATTCATAAAGACTTACACTTTTCGGCACCCACAGCAGGCTATTCATTAAGACTTACACTTTTCGGCACCCACAGCAGGCTATTCATTAAGACTTACACTTTTCAGCACCCACAGCAGGCTATTCATTAAGACTTACACTTTTCGGCACCCACAGCAGGCTATTCATTCAGACTTACACTTTTCGGCACCCACAGCAGGCTATTCATTCAGACTTACACTTTTCGGCACCCACAGCAGGCTATTCATTAAGACTTACACTTTTCGGCACCCACAGCAGGCTATTCATTCAGACTTACACTTTTCGGCACCCACAGCAGGCTATTCATTCAGACTTACACTTTTCGGCACCCACAGCAGGCTATTCATTCAGACTTACACTTTTCGGCACCCACAGCAGGCTATTCATTCAGACTTACACTTTTCGGCACCCACAGCAGGCTATTCATTCAGACTTACACTTTTCGGCACCCACAGCAGGCTATTCATTCAGACTTACACTTTTCGGCACCCACAGCAGGCTATTCATTCAGACTTACACTTTTCGGCACCCATAGCAGGCTATTCATTAAGACTTACACTTTTCGGCACCCACAGCAGGCTATTCATTCAGACTTACACTTTTCGGCACCCACAGCAGGCTATTCATTCAGACTTACACTTTTCGGCACCCACAGCAGGCTATTCATTCAGACTTACACTTTTCGGCACCCACAGCAGGCTATTCATTCAGACTTACACTTTTCGGCACCCACAGCAGGCTATTCATTCAGACTTGCACTTTTCGGCACCCACAGCAGGCTATTCATTCAGACTTACACTTTTCGGCACCCACAGCAGGCTATTCATTAAGACTTACACTTTTCGGCACCCCTAGCAGGCTATTCATTAAGACTTACACTTTTCGGCACCCATAGCAGGCTATTCATTCAGACTTACACTTTTCGGCACCCACAGCAGGCTATTCATTAAGACTTACACTTTTCGGCACCCCTAGCAGGCTATTCATTAAGACTTACACTTTTCGGCACCCACAGCAGGCTATTCATTAAGACTTACACTTTTCGGCACCCATAGCAGGCTATTCATTAAGACTTACACTTTTCGGCACCCACAGCAGGCTATTCATTCAGACTTACACTTTTCGGCACCCACAGCAGGCTTGTGCCTCCAGTGCTGTACCTGCTCTGGCACATTTGTTTCTTGGACAAGTAGTCATAAACACGCACAGTATCTTGAATTGAAACAAAAGTAAAGTAGTTTGTTTGACTAAACATTACAATCAAATAAAGTAAGATATGAAACAGTTTTTTTTCTTTTCAAGAAAACCATTCGTTGTTTTTCTGTCGATACCAGAATGTTTACCATTCTGTTGTCGAAGAAAAATGATATAACATTCAAATTTACAACTATAATTCTCTCGAAACTTCAAATATTCTACATTCCTAGTTGTAACCAGTAAACTATCAAATAAAATTTAGGTTTCTGGTGTAACAAAATAGAGGATTTTTTTTTCAAAAATCTGGCTAACAAAGTCTTGATAAGAAAATAGGACTGATTCGCAATTTCAGTCATAAAATTGAAGTCGCCATAGAGGTGGAAGTCAGGCATTCTTTTACTTACAATCCTCTCCTGTCGTGGCAACTAAATGTGCAACAGGGGATGTATCCAGACCTGTGATGTGACCAGCATGGAATGAAAACAGGCGTTCAGGGGCATGGCTCTGTAATAAACAAAGTATGTTTGAATGGTATAATCACACTTTCACAGAAATACATACCAGCAGGGAAATACTGTACAAAATGTATTCAAAATATTTATTAAAGAAAAAATAGTATCCAGAATAAGTAAACTGATTTTATCAGTTAAACACGAAGGCGCGGTATAAAAGGCCGCTTCCCAGGGAAGCATCGGCTCATTTGTCAATCAACAGCCGTGGAGTGAGGATCAAATTCAAGATGGCGGCCCAAGTCAAGTACAAAATGCAAAGGGGAGAGGTTTCAAAGCGCTTCCTGATTTATAAAAATGCCAATTCTACCTTAGAATGTGTAAAAAATCAAACTCAGTAGAAAAAAGGCTACGAAACCATCGTGATTTACGCAAAAAAACGAGCAAACGCATGATCAGAAAACAACAATTTCAAACCTCGAAATAAGGTGAGTTTTGTATGCCTAAAATTTACTTTTCATAGCTTTAAAACTCAGAAAACAGGATTTAAATTAGTCATCAAAAGCTTATAGGTACTTAATGTAGCGGTGAAAGACTGTTTTGCTAGAAAATGTATCTTGACTTTGTCCACATAACTGCCGATTGAAGTAATGCAGGCCTTCTATAGAAAAAGATGTTGCTTTGCTTTCCTATTGTTTTGTTTTTATTTTTACATCGCCGCGAGCTCGGACAAGATTGTTTTGTGGTGTGTGAAGTTTTAATTCTATTTACAAGCTACTATAAGTTGGAATTTAAGTATAAATATGTAGTAAATGGTAGTGTTTTTTATGGTTGAGATTTCTATCAATACACATATAAATCATCAGAGAAAGCAGTCCATTATTTGTATTCTAGTAATGTTAACTAAACAGTTTAGTAAATCTGTCTGAATGAATTGGGGGCCAAACTTGAATGTTGGATCTATTATATATAATTTCTAATTAATTATACGATTTCATCCTAGCTATACCCAAGAAGCAAGTCATGGTAACATCTAATAATCAACAAGATATATTCCTCAAGAAAAAGCAGATACATAGACATATACAGTATATAATACAAACTCTGTTTCTGTGAGCCAGTTATGCACTATAAAAATAAATATTGAAACAAATGTTTTCTTTTATTGTATACCCCTCCCTTGTTTTGTACAGACAAATAGTGTTACATTTTATTTGGACGGTACTAAGCCCTACTTTTAACCCTGCATCTTAAAAATTAGCACAAGGGTCTAATGACCGAGTGCTCTCCTAAAAAATCAAGTTGACTGCACTATACTCCCTATTCAAACAGGTGTACCTAGTATTCTGTTGAGTACACTTATAAATGACAGATGTGAGGGTAAGTTGACAAATTCCCTTAGCCTTTCTTTATCTTCTGGATCAAAAAGTCTGGTACTAACAGCAGAATGGCACCAGAGAAAGGACCAAAGGTAATGACTACCCTGGATGATGTAATATCAGAGTTTCACTTGCACTTTCCCTGGATGCCGATGAAATATCTGGGGTCAGTTGCCGAAGCCTGATCATGATAAACATGTATTGATCAACTGTTAAATTTGGTAAAAAGATAATAAAGATAAATCTTCACAAATTGACTTTCTGTCAAAGTAGAAGTCAACTGGGGTTCAACATCCCCTGACCTGCCCACTTCACCAAATTTTCTTCCTGCTCAGGTAAATGTCCAAACACTTTATGGATTTTTGGTTAATTCTTAAACATGTGTACAACAGCAGATAGGCACACTTTGCATTTTTGTTTTACACCTGTTGCAGTACCCTGCTAGCAGAGGTCTCTTCTTGTATTCGCTGGGTTCCCGCCCGTCAGCCAAGCAAATACAAAGTCAAAGAGACCTCTACTAGCTAGGTACTGTTGCAGCAACAAGAAAGTAGAAATAATGGTTTCACTAGAATAAGTTTTACTGAAGTGTCCTCTTACACTACAGCTGTAAAGTGACTTATGAATAATAACATATATATATATATATATATATATATATATATATATATATGCTAACAAGAACCTTCTCGTCATTCCTAAATCACGAACAAAAACTTATGGGGACAGATCTTTTTCAAACTTTGCAGCTAAATTATGGAACTCCCTCCCCCTACACATTAGAAACACCGACTGTCTCAGCAAATTTAAATCGTCTTTAAAGACGTACTTATTTTGTAAGCACTACAACAATTGATTAGTTTTTAACCATTAGAAATATAAGTAGAATAGAGTAGGATGTTTGTAAAGCATTGAGATTTTTATAATGCTATATTAAATTATTAGTATTATTATTATTATTATTATTATATATATATATATATATATATATATATATATATATATATATATATATATATATATATATATATATATATATATTGTATCTTGACTTTACACCTGATGTTTGCTGCTTATGTTTAGTTCTAATGTCCTGCTTTGTTGTGCACTATATTTCAGTACAGAACTTACAAAAACACATTATTTTCTGCAATGTCTTTTCTACCTGTCTTCCTTTCCTCTTCTCCCCTTTTTTGGTGCTTCTTTCCAGAGTAACAATGCTCTTTATTTCACTGAATGTCTGATTGAAATACGAATGCTACAGGCCAAGAAAAGTGCGGAGAAATAAGGCAAAATCGCTCCACGAAACATGTTTTCTAAACACGCTAAGGATGGCAAAATTTAGTTCTGTTTGTACCCCATTGCATGCATAATCCCCTAGGAAAGACTGCTAAGCAATAACTGTGGTCATTGCGGGCCCAAGCTCACCAAATCCTTCCCTAGGAGGGTCGGGAAGGTAAGCATACAAAAAATGGCGTAAATGTACAAATTCTAAGACAAATATGCATTTCTTGCTGCCAAGAGAGGCTTGAAGTACAAATCAAACATCTTTTTTCTTCCATTTGGGAAATAATTTATTCGCTTGATATCAATTCATTAGATTTGGGGGCATTCTTTCCTGACTGGGCTCGTAACGGTAATGGACGCCATATTGGACTTTTTCTCCATTGGGGGCGGGGCTAAAGCCATTTTATACCGCCCCTTCGTGTTTAAATAGATAACATACAGTAGTCGGTTCTATTCCAGGAATAGAACAGTTCTATTCCAGGAAAAAAAAACAGTTCTATGCCAGGAAAAAAACACCAGAGTACCCAGAATTAGTACATTGAACTTTTCAGGGAAATACATTGCATAGTCAGGATGTTTTCAGGAAAAAAATCCTTCTTTGAGTGTATACTCTATGGTCACTAAGACGTTTATGTAAAGTTTCTAAATTGATTGATGATCTAAATTCCTTGTTTTTAAGATGTTCCTCAAAGAGGGGGTCTTCCAGGCTTCGACATGAAAGGGATCAAAGTGGTAACGTTGAACAGATGATTGAGGATTGAAGTGGTACTTACAGTGTGTGTGAATGAGAGATCAAGCTTCCAGATACCGCCTGCTGCATCCTATGGAAAACATTACCATTTCCAATTAGAGGTCACAAGTTTTTTCTAGGAGATCAAGTGGATGTTACAGTCATACAAGAAATGCTTACACACCTGAGCATACCAAATTGGAGCCTCAGAATTAACAGCTTTCTGCATTGACATCAGCTTTACATCAGCTCCAACCTACAGACAAGGTTAGTAAAGACGTGAGCATCAACTGACATAAGCTCAATGCTACTTACACACGTCTTGTTGAGGCCTAACTTTTGCCATACATCGATAACGTCCCATTTTGATTCCCTCAAAGTCCCAAAATAATGAGGACAATTAATCAAACAACTCCGAACACAAAGGCAGAAGGAGATTAAAAAATGAACTAGTATAAGTCCGTTTCTTTTAAGAGATAAATCACAACAAACAATTTAACACATCCTTATTTTGGCTTTTTAGTGTAATGTAACAAATATACTTTCAACCTTGCTTTAACATGTCTAAGAGACATAAGCAAGGACATGCAGGATTTGTTGGATTTACCTTCAGCTCATACATTGGATCCATCTCAAAGAGTGAGCCTTCTTCAGTGGTGTCTGCATTGTCAATACTCTCGAAGTCCCAAACCTTAAAAGCAATAAAAAGACAGCAAATTAAGCATGTTAAAAGAATTCTGTGGCACTAAAGTTGCCATGCACTAAAGCATAACTTTGTCAATTGTTTGGCCAATGAAGCTCAAGTAAATTTCTAGCTTCCATATTGGCTTTTTCTCCGTATTGTTAGAGGCATTTACCTAAGTGCAAGACTGCATTTATGATAGTGCTTATGACAGTTTAGACTAAATATTTTAAATTACAGTACCTTGACAAACCCATCCATGCCAATTGTAACAAGCTCTCCTTCATCCATGAAGAACTGCTCAATCGTGCCATTATGACATGTCTTTTTCCCTTTCTTGGAGATCTCAACCTTGATGAGACCCCCGTCCCATAACAACATGTTACCCCACTCAGATCCTGACAACACCTTGCCATCAGGCAGCTCTACAAAACCTGGACACATAACACATTGAGATTAAGCCCTGGCACCGGTTTCTGGAAAAAAAAACTTCAAAAAACTTCTTGGGTCCATAAAGTTGTCTGAGAAGGCACGGGTGACGAATTCAGTGTTTCTCGAAATTCTTAAGTTTTTGGGGCCAAAGAAAATTCATCAGTTCTTGCATGTAAATTCTCGGGAGGTCTGAGGCTCCCGAGAACTGTTTTTGGGCCCGTAAAAAATGTACTGTGCTGTCCTAAAACTTTACTGAAGAAAAAGAGACAAATTCAAAAATACGACAAAGAAGCAAAGATTGTTTAGCGTTTTAAAGCCAAATATTGTAAATATTTGCATACTTGATGCATCAGCTGTAGACGCTCACACATTAGTAAGTGGAAAATATGCTATCTCAAACATTATAAATCGAGATATAAGTCATCTCATGGTCACAGGATCACGAGACATTTAGCGCTGCTAGTAAGGCATATTTTCTCATCTGTGCATGAGCACTTGCAACCGGTGAAAACGGTGCGTATGCATCCAAAAATAACCCGAGAATCTCTGGATCGTTTCGGGAGCTTCAAGAAACACTTTTTGGGATCCAAGAAAGTTGCCCAAAAAGTCACCCGAGAAGTTTACGGGCCCAAAAAGTTTTTAGGAGTTTTAAGGAACAGTTCCCTGGAAACATAAGACATGGATATATCAACATCAAGTTACAGTACAAATCCTGGAAACACAAGTGTATAGAGTTACAAAACCAAAAATACATGATAATGCCATTGCCCTGGTCTCACAACAGCAGGCCAAATCCAAATCACATTTCTGAACAATGATGCCCCATACCCCTACATGTAATTTTAATTAAAAGGCATGAAAAGCTTAGTATCTTTTAGAACAAATGGCAGAAACCTTTATTTCTGACTTCAGGCATTGACACTTTTGAACATATCAGGGTGTACAGGATTCGAAACAATAATTATTAGATATCAAAGAAGTTCTTGGAGGAGTTTTACATTTGAAAATCGAGGGAATATTTCAAGAAAAATTGACTCAGGATGCTGATATTGCAGAAAACTGATCGAAGGTTGTGGATCTTTGCATCCTGTCAGAGCCCCTGGCTCATTGAAATACATGCATAAGAAGGAACGGCTCTCACCTTCAATATCTGAAATTTCCTTCGCACCAAACTTTCCAATAAGACCTTGGAGTTTGAGGCCAGTGAAAGTGTTGGCCATTTCCCAAAAGCTACAGAAACAACAAACACATGTCATGGTAACTTACTGTAATTTAACATTAACATTTTCTTAATATAAATGTAAGTACTGATTATTGTAATACAGTAGTAGTAATTAGCCAACAAAATCTTTTAAATGATTGAGCTCAGCAGCATGCAGTAAGAATGGCTGTTTGAAAGTAAACTTCTAAAAGAATAATTAATGGAGACACCTACCGTATATGTCCGGAGCCACTGGTACACAGATGCCCTTCGTTGTCTGGTGAAAACGCAACCTTGTACACATCTTGTGAGAAAGCCTTCGAGCGGAGAAGAACCTTTTCCTTAATCCAATCCCAGACAGTCAGCATGAAGTCCGGAGAACTCCCAACAGATGCCAGCATGCTTCCGTCAGGAGAGAAGTCCAGGTTGGCATATGCTTCTTCTGTACCATCACGTAAGACACGGTAAAGCTTCAATGAGGGGTATTCAAAGATGTTGATGTCTGGTTTGATGCCTTTTTCTGCAACAGCAAAGTACTTGCGGCTAGGGTGCACCTGAAAAGATACATTATTTTAAGCATCAAAATATAATAGAATTTATTGGGAGGGAGTAAAAATACTATAAGCTACATCCCACATGAGGAAAAATGTATATGTTATTGGCTCATACTGTAAAAAGCGAAATGATAAATAAGCAATGCAATGCGTATAGAGTTATAATACCATACATCTTTTACTGGCAAGGCTATGTGCTAACGATTCTGCTGAGATTAATGATTGGAAATTACTAAATCATGTTTGGTAACAAAGTGACTTCCATACTTAGATGTTTGCAGGTCTAGTTTGTTGCAGGGCTATACACACAGGCATTTTAAACCTACAGTATGCCAATAGTGAAAGTACCCGCTTATCAAGGCTGTATCTTAAAACCTCTTGCACCACTTACAGATAAGGGACTTCAATTATACACATGCTTTGTGTATGACAATTTTGTGAGAAATACTTACTGCAATAGCACCAATCCCTCCACCGCCTGTAGTGCGCAAGTACTTCTGCTCACGTGTCTTCAGATTTAGTAGCTCGACCATGTTCCCCGCAGAAAACAAAGCAATGTCCTCATCAATTACATGGAGATTGGACCTCTTGGTGCATTCAAAACCAAATGAATGGCTAAAATCATTTGATTAAGGATTCTAAATGCTATACAGTGACAACCCCGTGGACCAGAGGCTCCAAGCCCTGCGGCAACAGAGCAAAGCGAACGAGCCTCTGGTGCAAAATGCCTCCGCAGTGAAGCTGGCTACTGTATCTGTTGCAGGGTGTACGGTGACAAATTTCGTGTTCAAACCAGAAAAGGTGAAAAAATTTTCACTATGGAAAAATAATAATTCAAATAGCCACATTTTATAATTCTCATGGTGCTTTGGTCAATAATGTAAAAGCAGGGTTTTTCAAGATTTGTGAGCGACCTTTTTTGTTTTTATGGATATTGTAAACTACAAAAAAGGCAAATTGAAAATTGTGATCTGTGATTGCTTTCATGATTAGTGAATGGCAAGATTGATTTAATATGTGAATCAAGAATTCTGGGAAAGGTTTTTTTTCCTTCTAATCGGTTATTATAGCGAAACGTATTAATAACTGATTGTTGAGCTCCTTAATGGTGCCTCCTTGATCAAGACCTCCTTAGATTTTATGTATCTATAATCAAGGATACTGAAATGAGATGAGCTGATTTGGAATTCCCTCTGTAGAGAAAGGCTTCGATGCCATGTCATCATAATCATAATAGAAATCGTCAGGAATCACCCTTTCTGCATCACCAGCCTCTCCACCTTGAACTATAAAATATAACAAATAATAAACACTCAGGAAATAATTATGAAATAATTTAAAATTCAATGCAAGGTCTTAAATTTAACCCCTTAAAAGCTGCCAAGGCAGATACATTCGCTGGGTTCACATACCTCAGTACAGTCAAACTTTCACAGAAGACACAACAAATGGTGATTGCCCCAACTCGATTAATGACAAGGGATGACTGAAGTTTCACATGGTTTTGAAAACAACTTCTTGTACTTTGCTGAGGTAGTTAATATAGAGTCTCTTAAAAAGCAAGAAGCTTTTCTGCTACACACTATTTACTGTACTCTATCTTAGGTGGTGTGCAGAGGTTGTTTTGGCTATAGAATTTTTTTCTGTTTCCCTATAGAGGACTCATTTTCTGTGTGATTTTCATAATTTTTTTTATTTTATTAATACATCTGTGCTTTATCAGATTCCGCTCAATTTACTCTTTATGAAGATACAATTTATTTTTCATGCAAGTTAAATGGAATCAAGATTTTTATATTAACATAAAAATCTGAAATCTGTCCGATGATTTTTTTTCTAAATTCACAGAACACCTAACAATATTCCAGCTTGAAGCACACAAACTGTTGGCTTAAAACTGACCTGTCAAACTTTGATGAGTCTTTTTCGTCTTCTTTCTTTAGACAACTCCTATGATCGACTACATTGCATAGAAGCGCTTTGCACGTTGATACGCACAAGCTCTTATGGTGTTGTATTGTAAACAGTTCAGGCTGGACCCTCGTCTTTGTGCCCCCCTGACTGATGTGTGCATTTCCAACACGTTCTCAATTTGCATACCGCACGTGTGGCGTGAAACTGACAACCCCCACCAGCTCGAAAACACAACCCGGGATAGTCCCTCACTTTAAAACATTCCCCTGCCCCAACAAAGCGCTTCTATGAAATGTGGTCGATCATAGAAGTTGTTTAAAGGACCGAATATTATCATTGACAAATATCTCTAAAATTCCATGGGTGATTGTTGAAATATTGCAGAAAAAATAGGCTAACATGAACGCTTTTCGAAAAGGACTGAACTTCACCATCAATTTTTTGGGTCAAAATTCAAAATTTCTTACTTTTTTTCTCTTCCACAGATTTTTTTCTAACTTACACAGAGGCTGTATCACCACATATTGAACTGATTCTGGTAGTGTCATAAAAAAGCCAACAATCAATTTTGCATCAGTCTCAAATAAGTGCAAAACATGCTGTTTACTTTTTATGTGCTACAACATTATTTTGTGTAAAATACAAATACAATTTTTAAATGTGTGCACACACGCGCGACCTTAAAATGCTTCATGGATTGAATTAAAGTATCTCTAACATTGCGTTGATAGTACTCACCTTCGTCACCTTGTTGTTCTGCACCTCCTTCAGTCTCCACCGCTTCCAGACCAGCAGTGTCTTCACTTGATCCAGCAGCAGTCACCTTTTGATCTTCTCCCATTTCCTCTCCCTTTGCTGCCTTTGCCTCGTCCGCAACACCACCCTCATCAGTTTTGGGACTGCCTTTCTTGGAGTCCACTTTTTCTTGAGTTTCAGCAGATTGTTTTGGCTCATCTGGAACCTCATTCGTCTCTGATTCTACTTTTGTCGCATCCTTATCACTTGTGCCCTGAGCAGCAGATTCACTAGTCTCCATGCTTTTACCCTCTTCTTGAACATTACTCTCAGTTGTTTCTGAATTATCTTTTTCCTCTGCTGTCTCCTGTTTAGGG
This sequence comes from Nematostella vectensis, assembly GCF_932526225.1. NCBI lineage: Eukaryota > Metazoa > Cnidaria > Anthozoa > Actiniaria > Edwardsiidae > Nematostella > Nematostella vectensis. The sequence continues at coordinate 13,810,026 of NC_064042.1, read as the reverse complement.
ACAGATTTCTCATTAGCATCAACACTAGCATCTTTACCACCAACACCCTCTAAAGAACCCCCCTTACTGTCTGGCCCTTTGTTTATTTCATTACTAATGTCTGATTCAGTTTGTTCATTTAGAGGAGGAGTGACTTCTTCTTTGCCATCTTTGCGTGTTTCTGCACCATCAGTTGAAGCATCTTTGTTAGCAGACTGGCTCGTAGCATCTTTATCCTCATTTACTTGCTGACTAGCAGATTTATTGTTATCATCATTCACACTTTCTCCAATGCTAGCTGCTGTAGCAGATGTTGATGCAGTTTTGTGGGCTTGTGGATCTCTCATCTCTGTAGTGTTAGAACCATCTACTGGGATAGCAGCACTTTTATCACCACTGGCATTGCGTCCTGATTCAATATTTGAATCATTATCTTTTAGAGTTGTTCCGTCATCTTTATTGGTTCCACTTGCTTCTTTTCCTGTAACAGAAGTTGCTGATTTTCCATCTTGATTTTCACTTTCAGCAGAGCCCTCTGTTCTGCTTTTTGGATCTGACACAGATTGGGCAGCATTATTTTCCATTTTTTCATCTCCAGTAGGTTTTCCATCACTATCTGTCTTTGCATTTTCATCCAAATTAACAGCTTTTGTATCATCACCCAATGCCTTTTCCTCTGAATCTCCATCTGGCTTGTCTGATTTTGAATTTTCAACTTTCTTATTTTCCCCTGTTTTCCCCTCCACAACTGAGTTGTCAATAGACCTTTCAGAAACACCACTTTCCAAAATGACACCACCCTCACCAGCACCTTCTGACACCTTGTCGGCTTGCTGCTCGCCGCCCTGTTTTGGTTTTCCTTGCTGTACAGAACTCTCAGTATTTTGACTTGGTAGGGCTTCTACACTCACCCCACCCTCAGTAGATGGCTTTGCACTTCCATCGACTCTCTGTTCATCGTTTTCTGCCTGAGAACCATTACTCCCCATCTGTCCTTGTCCAACAACATTTTCCGTTTGAGGAGTATCGACTCCTTGTTTCTTACCCTTCGATTCTTCAGCAATATGACTATAATCTTTCTCTGTGATCTCTCCACTTTCTGTGCTACCTTTTTCCCGGTCATCGCCTTTTACATCTTTGTTTCCCTCGCCACCATCTCCAGAAATATTTTCATCTTTATTCGGATTTGCATCATTTTCACCAGACGAAGGCTCCCCGACTCTAGTTAGATCAGCTTCATTTATGTCTTCTTGCGAATTTGGCTTCATTCCCTCTTTGTTTTCGCTAGATTCTTGCATTCCTACTTCGGAAGGTTTCTCTATCCCATCGTTTACTGCCTTCTCATCTCGATTCGAAGAACCACTCGCAAGGTTCGATTCTTGCCTGCTTCCAACGGAATCCCCGGCATCGGATGCATTATCACCCTCGTTCTCGGCATCATCTAGTTTTAGTCGCCTCAAAGCCTCGGCTTTTAGCTGATTTGTGGCAGTTTTGAGGCTTCTTTTACTTGAGCTCGAATCGGGTTTATCGTCCTGTTCCGACATTTTGGGTTCTCTATCGTAACAGTTCGTCTGTATGTTGCCATGACGATATGTATCTACCGCCAATAGTAAACCGCTGACCAGATCCACAAACCATAATCTTCACATTTTTTTTTATTCCCGTAAAAAATACGTAATCCCAGAATCATAAATGATCATGATTTCATAAGACTGAGACGGTGCAGTTAAAATAATTCCAAATTTAGCACACACAAAAATCGAAATAAAAATCAAACCCCTCATCTTTGTCGACCCATAGAGTAAAGTTTATTAACAATATTGAATTGACAGATTCCCAAATATGTTGATACTCCCTTGGTATTGGGGCCATATTTGAAATATTATACATTTTTGTCATTCTATTAAAAATTACCGACTTATTTTCTGACATAAGTATTTTTTCATTGGCAACCTGTAGTATATTTGTAATTTTCATTTGTAAATTTTAAGTAATGCATTCTCCAATACACATTGAAAATTACAAAAATATCCCACTATTGATTGCAGGCAGCAAAGGCTGGACTCCAAATGCAAACAAATGCTTCATATACTTAACTAAAAAACGGGCTAAAGTCTAGGAATTTTGAGCAGCCTATTGTCAAAAAACAATCCTGCTTTTGTGAAGCGCTAGAAATGAAAAGCAACGACCAAAAAGGGCATTGTTTTATCTATCTTCAAACTCACCATCGTATCTCTACATCAGCTATAAAAATTGCCTTCTTTCCTGCGTGACTTCGACATTGTTGCTTAAGCGGAAGATCCAAGACATCGTTAAATGAACCTTGTTTTTCTCATTTCACTGATAAAGGTGTCGATTGATGTGTTGTAGTCTTATGGTTTCCTCGAGCCGTCGTTTGGTTAGCAACGGGGCAGGTGTAGGTGACGTCACAATCGTGGGGAAATCCACCAAGAGGGTAGGGGTAAGAAAGAGCTCACGGAGCTATTTCGTTTTTAGTATCTAGCTTCTATAAGAAAACGTACTGAAAATTGTAAAATCTTTGAGTATGGTTTCAAATATCAATAAGTAAATGCTAGTTCTAAGGAGTTGACGGGCCTCTGAATTTCCTTTTATTGAATTTTACGGATGAATTGTTTCTCCCTACCCTCCCCTAGTGGTGGATGACGCCAAAAGTGATCACGTGGTTTCTTCACCCGCCGGCGTTTGCAGCGTGGTTTTAGCAAGATGGCGTACGCACAGAAGTCCACGGAGGGAATGACAAGATGGGAAGTCATTGTACAAAATGCCAACGACTTCAAGACCTTTCTTTACAACAAAGAAAAGGGGGAGGTTATGGGAAGAAATGGTCAGAGTTGGGGTAAGCTTTTTACCGTGTAAAACCTAACAAGTGTCGGCTTCTCTATGCACGATTCAACATGGCCGCTTCGTTTTGGTTTGAATCTGAGGTGTTGTATGTTGACTGTTTTTCCATATTTATCCCTTACCTCGCTAATATTTTTCTACATTTTTTTTCTAGCTAAAATCGGCTTGTTCTTCCTCGTATTCTACCTGTGTCTAGCCGGTTTTTTCGCCGCAATGTTGTCGATATTTCTTTCTACATTACCCGACCGTGCTGATGGGCCGAAGTTAACCCAATACATAGCCGGCAAACCTGGTGAGTATCAAAACTCAGTGATATCTCCAAGTTGTCAGTAAAAAAGAAGATACCTGCATAATAAGAAGTGCAAAAATAGCATAGTTTCATGTCATATATGATCAGAGAATTCGACGTTTAAAGGAATTTCGTTGGCCACAATTTCGCAAGCCGCGTGATGTGCGATAGCCCGAAAACTTAATTTACAATTCAATGAGTTTTTTTTTTCCAACTTCTCTCGAAATCATGGAGCATGCTTCAAGTACCGCTTAAATCCTGAATCAAACTCGGCTTTTTATATCGCCATGCTTTAAAGCATGTTGTGGATTGTAACATAGTGTTAGAAGATGTTTATTTCTCGATATATCTTTCAACTTTGAGTGGGCAAGTGTTTGCTCGCTCTTTGCCCGAAGACAAAGGTTGGTAAGCCCTCTATAGAATCGACCAATAATCTGCTTCACTTGCTTACATATAGTGATTCATAGACTGCAATTCGTTTCTAATTCATGAAGTTCGTGATATTTAGCTGTGCCCATTTTTCCTCTGACCACAGATACCCGAATGTATGTTTTTATGATAAACTTACAGGGAGGGGCGGACCTGCGATGATTACTAGGCCCGCTTACTCCATCCATGCCTATACATGAATATGATTATTTGAAATTGGACTTCAATCTGCCATCAGCATATTAGTCATTCGGATAATTTATGCAAAGGGCAGATGTAATACTTATTTGTTTTTTAAATAGGGTAACATAAGTTCCTAAGACAGCTGTGAAATTTGAAAGCAAAGGATCTTACTGTACCCATATCTACAGGCATCGTCAATTTAGTAGTTTGATCACAGTTTATGTGGTTGTTTTTCTTTCCTGTGTTTCAGTGTTGAACCCTGTTCCATCCAACAAGATCGAGGGTTATGATCCAAACAAGGCATCATCATACTCAAGTCATGTCAGTGACATCAACAGCTTTCTCAACCGTAAGTGTTACAATCAGTAAACCTTCAAAGTTGTTTGGTTTTATTACATGGAGAGTCTAAATAGTGAAGAAGTAAATAAGCTCTCATGCAAAATGTAATATAAATTCAACAAACTATTGATCTTTGCCTCCTGGAGCATGTTGCAATGTTTCTAATTTATGGATGCTCTTTGTATTTTTCCCAGAGTATGTTAGACAAGGTGGAGCGAATAAAGACCAGTTTGCTCCAGATTTCTGCAATGGAACTTCAGGAGAACCTCGCCCTAAGGATGCTAAGAAGCAGTGCCGTTTTGATTTGACCAACCTTGGGCCGTGCTACAAGAATGAGACAGGATTCAAATATGGCTTTGACACTGGTTCTCCCTGCTTCTTTCTCAGGATGAACAAGGTGCGAGACTGAAAGAAGGCATCCTCTTGTTTCTCAAGTTGCAGATCCCTTACTTTTGAGAACAATATGCAATGTGAACACGTTCAAATTGTAACTTGGTTTTCAAATCTCAAAAACATTGGTTTGCTTGTAGAAATGCTGCTACTATTAAGCCTTTTCACCACTGGCAGAATTCATTGTCACGAAGCTTGGATATCAGAGAATTGGCCTCTTTAGTGGCCTGTGGTGGTGAAAGGGTTATGGTGGCACATCCATTTGTTTTTATAATTTAACCAGTTACAATTTAAGTTGTGCTACATTTCTTGATATCAACAAAAAAAGACACTATTTGCATTTTTTTTTTTTTTTGCATATTGTTTATAGATTTGGTTGTTCAAAGTTCACCCCCAATCTTGATAAAGTATGAGTGCTTAGGTTGAATATTAAATTGCCCTTAAACATCCTTTAGAAATTACAGAATCCTACTTTATGTTTACCTATGCTTATTGTTTTTGTTTGTTTTTGTTTTTTTGTTTTTTTCTACAGGTCTTCAACTTTGTTCCTGAGCCAAACAGCGGATTGAGCTATATTAAAGTTGAATGCGATGCTAAGGTATGTATAGGGGCTAAATGTTGTGTTATATGTGTGCATTCACTAGTGGTTTAGTTTGTTATAAATCTCATGGATATTTTTAACAGGACTCGAGCAAGAACAATCTTATTAAAGTTTACCCAGAGGAGAACCCTGGATGGCCTGTGTCCTTCTACCCATATCGTATGGAGGATAACTGGCTCGCCCCTGTTATTGCAGTCCAGGTGAACACCACTTCTACAACTGAAGTTCGCTGCAGAGCCTTGGGCAAGAATATACAACAAACAGACTCCTACCTTTTGAAACGTGGTGCTTACGGCAGAGTACGGATTGAGATTAACCCAGTGGATTAACCAAGTAGAACCTTTCTCAATGCATTTTGTTGAATTTGAGGGCCTCTTTGGGGATGTGAAATGCCATCAAACTTGTTTTAGACTTTTGTATGTTAACTACAAAATCGTTTTTATATCTGTGTAGCATTTTATACCTGACTTTGTGATTGCAATTCTCCAGGATGACTTTGTGATGTGTTTATTATTTATGTCATGATCCTGTAGTGCTGTCGATTTTATAATAATGGAGTTTTTTGGAAAAGAGAATGGCAATCAGTGGTTATAGGAAATATGCTGCTTCAAGTTACAAATTTTGAAATTGTCTTATTCAAACTTACAACTGAACAATTTGCTTCTTTTCTCAATTTTCTTTGTGGCTGTACATTCTTGATAATTAATGTCTTTCCAAGCGGTGTTGAGGGAGATTGTATAATGTCATTGAATTTCATTTCCTTTATTCAATCATCTTGGTCAGCTTGACTGTTAAACATACTTTGAGTTGTGCAATTATCAGATTTGAAAAATTATTTGCTTAAAACTGATGTCCATATGACGTTGATTGTACATATAGTACAGTTATTTCTAATATAATCCTAGTTTACTTCAATTGCCACCTGTTCGATAGACATTTGTTTTGTACTTTACTAGTACACTTTTCATTACTAGACTATTGATTTTCTTTATTCGCATGAGTATGTGTTTGAGGCCACCACTTCACAAGAAATTCTTGGGAAACTCAGAACATTTCTTGTATTTTTGGGGGCTGGCAGAACTGCATTTTAAATAACTCTAAAGCACCAACGGATGTATTTCCAGTGTAATAAATATTTGTTCTTAATATGTTACTACTCATCAAGGCCTGCTGCTACAAGCAACTATTCTACCAGTTTTGAATCTTAGGATTTTCAAATTGTGAGAAAACAACTCTTATGGTTTCAGTTAGCTTCCGGAAGTGTCAGTTATTGCGTCAGAGCCATCCAGGGTTGTAATACAGTGGAACATATGTAAGGTTGAAAGAATGTAAGATCTCTGAGTAAGGCAAGAGCTAGCTGTAGTGGTACAATCAACACTTCAAGTAGCATGTTTGCACCCGGTTTCAAAATGCTTTGTAGTAGTGTTGTTATACAATAGGTATTTTGAAAGCGGATACACAGGCTATAACTCTAGCAGTAGCAATTTTGTACTTGAATGCTGTGCTTGAAGCAATGAATAAAAGCTATTGGTGCAGTCTGTTGTAATCTATCGTATGTATGTTGTAGCAAAGGGACAACTCAGCATTGATAGATCTGTGCCCCTCCTCCATCGCATGATCTTGACTTGGTTATCTAAGTTCTTATACAACCATTTCAAATGAGGTTGACAATACGAAAAAATGTGTCAAGTAGGTTGGATAAAAAAGGTCTTTTTCTTTTATAAATGCGTTAATTCACTATGTGCCTCACTGGAGACTTTATGGATGCGCTGACTGTTATAAACACATTTAGTAGTTGTATTCTTCGTGGCCACTGGTTTCAGGCACTCACACTTTTCGATTTTCTTAAAGTCAAAGTTGATTGGTGTACACAAGCAGTAATGTGATGCATAACTCTGGATGGGGGAGGGTGCCAGCACCAGGGCCCGCATCTTTTTAAAATAAAGCAGGTATAGCTTTTCTTCTGTATAAAAGTGCCTTTTATTTCGAGGGATAGAAATGATGGGAGGGGGGGTAACAATTTGGAGTATGATAGTTCATGCTGGGAATATTGAGCACATGCTGTGTTCGTGCCTCTGTGGTAGCATAGGTGTATAGCATAGATTAGTTTATTGTTGCGAAACCATGCGAAAAAGAAGCGGAGCTACCTCATACTGTGTGTTCTTGTAGAATTATCTACCTTATAGGCTCCGAGAGTAAATAGTTGCTAGCTGTCACCGCGAGGTCGCCTGAAGCGGGCTTATAAGACGCGCGCGAGGGATGCAGGTATCACTTTGCAATAACCAGTCTTTTTTGGCGCACCGAAGGGGTAATTTTTGATTTAATAACGTTTTAATTGTTTCCAGTGCTTCATGTAGTGAAAATCAAAAGAAGTGACCGTAAAACCTCTATTAATGCATCAGATATCACTGATAGCTCGTGCAGGCGCCCTAGAACCAATCCCGAAACCCCGGAGAGCAGGCTAGAAACCTGCGGCCTCAACCGGCAAGAAGAAACCGTTTGATAACCACTCATTCCCTCCTCCCTATTAATCATTATTCACAATTTCCCTTGATTTATTCCATTTACTCTATTTGTTTACCATTATTATCTCAATGAACTTTGTACACACTAGCTGTAACCGCTTGCATAGCATTATAATACTATCATTTGTAACCTGAAAAAGGCAGGTATTGGTTTGACATAATATCGTATTGTTAATACTCATTTGTAACCTGAAAAAACAGTTATTGGTTTGGCATAATATCTTCTTGCTGTCAACTTGTTCTTTTAAAGTTCTTGTTTTCGCAATGTGTAACGCAGTCCACAATGTCTTCTCGGCTTGTGTAACGCAATGGCAGTAGGTCACACGATAGTACTAACGTCACATCCCAGTGGGTAAGTCCGTACAAGTCTCTTGATTAGGCTCACGATCTTACACATTCGACTAGTTACTAGCTCTATATTTCAGGTAAGTCTACACGGCCTTTCTGTACTCATGTTCCTTTATAGATGGCTCATGCTTTCGGCCATGGAAATTATTCGTAGCAATAACTGATATCTCAAACCACTTGTGTAGTGCGTACCGTACTATAACCTTTACCAGCCATACGGTACGGAAGGCACAGCAGAGCTATGCTCCAAATCAAGTGCTCCCATCTCAAAGACACTCTTTTATGTACGTAAGAACGTCTAATTTTCAGTTGAGGCTGGGCCGTTCTTATTTTGGGATCATTTTAAGGTTGAATTTAACGATGTTCCTAAATTTTTAGTGTATATAAGAAGAATAATACCCAATGAATTATAATTACACTAATAATCAATAGCCATAATAAGGCTGTTATTATAAGCAAAATTTGATTCTACATTTTAGAACACATCAGGACTATAAAGAAAAAGAATTCTGCTATCTCATCCTCGGGATGCTCTAAGGATGTTCTTAAAATTTGGTGAAATCTCAGGCTGGACGTTCTTATAAAAAAGGTTTTTATAGCGAAAAAAGAGTGAAGTCTTTGTGTTGCTAGCTCTTAACCTCTCTTTGATGTTCCTCCTGTCCCTTAATTTCTAGCCATGCGCTCGTTTTACTTTTCTCTCCTCTGTTTGGCCACTCTAAAGCCTGGTTTCCATATAGTTGTAACAGTCGTAAGGGTCATGACAGTCGTCTAGGGTTTACCCCCAGAGAAGTAAGCACACGGCTCGCGTACGACTGATAGGACCCTAATGTTCGTTGGTTTCCATTTAGTCGCACCTACGATGTTGAGACGTCTCATCCTCGCTGGCCAATAAATAGAGACGCTCGAGGCTCTGGAACCAGGGTAGGTCACACCGGTCGTATCGAGGGCGGACCATTTGACTTTTGAGGGAGGGGGGGGGGGGGGGGGTAATTTTATGTCTGCAAGAATTTTTTTTTTTCGCCAATCGGATGTTCAGGATTTTTTTCCCATGTACTGCTATGAAGGACATTTTTTTCTTGGAGTCCACGTCTTTTTGCAGCATTTTTTTCCAATCGGCTTTTTTTTTCTTTTATCGTCCTATATCTCTAATATAGAACTCCATACGTTGTGTTTCATTCTTTTTTACCTTCGAATAGATTAAAAGTATAATTCAATAAACTCACTAGGTATAGGGATTATACATGGTAAGACCTTCGTGTCATAGCCAAACCAGTCTTTGCTATCAAGCTCTTAACTTGCATATTGAGTCAGATAAAATAGCAAAAAAAAGAGAAGCTTCTTTGAAATCTCCCACATTTGTTAGAATTTTTTTAAGGTTCTGTTGAAATATTCCACAAAACAAGGACATCTTTAGGGGGCAAGCATTTATATAGATCCCATCTACTGAATTTTAATCGATGGTTGGTATCTCTGCCTATATGTGAACACAAAGAGAAAACAACCATTTTAATTGCTTCATCATTCACATTATATTTTGTTTTGGAGAAGTACATTAAATTAATTATGAAAAATTTATCTATTTTATCTATTTATATACAATATGATGTTACAGTTTATATATAGATCTATTAAACCTTTTTATTTATTTATTTATTTATTTGTTGTTTTATTAAGTCTTAATAAAACAACAAATAAATAAAAGGCATTTCAAAATAAAATAAAAGTTTGTGACTTCTGTTGTACAAGTAAATTTTTTGGTATTTTTTTCTAAAATGATTGCAAAGGGCATTATAGCAATCATCATTGAAAAATCTTCAGCATGAGCTCTTAATGAGCTCTTAAGTAATTTCTAAAATAAAACCATTTGGAACTAGTTTTATCTGATAGGAGGAGATCACACAACTTATAAGTTTCAACATAGGGTGTAATAGTGGAAAGGGCGAGTCTCAACCAATAGAAACTTTCAAGAATATGGTGGGGAGAAATACAAAATACACATATCAAAAATATAGAGGAAAACGTCAAAGTCATAACATAATTTTGATTTTATTTAATAAAGTTCATCTTTTCACACAATGGGTTTGCAACATTTTTTTCTTAAATATGTGCATGAATTTTTTCTGCTCATTTGCTTCGCATGCAATTTTTTTCTTTGAAATGTAGCTTGCGGGATATTTTTTTAAAATCACACCCCCCCCCCCCCTCAAAAATCAAATGGTCCGCCCCTTATTACGAAAATAAAAACCACTTTGTTATGCAACACCTCATGTGTGTTTGTTTTGTAGGAGTCATCAATTGCGCTGTTGGATTTTTGTCAGCAGGGTCTTCGTTCGTATCATCGGCCCGAATCGGGCACGCGTAGTGTCGGCACGAAGTGCCGACGAAAGATGCACGAAGATCCTCGGAAAGGATTCGGGCATTATACGAACAAAGACCCTGTTGACAAACATAATCCACTTCATAATCCAAGCCCTACACCCTTAATAGCGCGACTGATATCTTTCCTTACAAAACAAACACATATGACGCGTTTATTTTGGTAACAATATCAATCGCGCGTTAAATAGGAATACATTCTGCCGTGCTCCCTTGGTCGTATCAGTCGTTTATCAACTCCGCGCGGAGACTGGACTCTTCTTTGCGCAAAAACAAACAAAATGACGTCAGTAAACAAAAGAGCGAGGCTTTTGGTTTGTTATTTGACGACTGTCAAGCGACCCGTTGCTTCGGTCGCTTCTCATGTCCCATCGAGTGTTTCCATATATTCGTATGGGTCGCGAGGAATTTTTTGCAGACGACATTTACGACTTACGACTATATGGAAACCAAAAATGCGGTCTCTCTCTGTTTAATAACATTCTCGGGGAAGAAAAGTTTTGAACATTCTCGCGAATTTTAATTCACTTAAAAGATTATGTTGACCCCAAGGGAAATATGCCAACCTTTTTTTCGCAAGATTGAGTACCCGTCAAATATCTTACCAATAAGTATCGAATTTCAGCTGCGATGACGAGCATGTCTCGAATGAGCTACCTACACAAGCCCCACACCTCCCCTATGAGTCACCGATTGCTCTTCGAGCATCTGGACGAACAAGCCTCAATGTACCCTGACAAGGAAGCCCTAGTCTACCGCGACGAGCACTTCCGCCGGAAGACCATCACGTTCAAGCAATACCAGCAACGATCCCACGCCCTAGCGGCTAGGCTTCTAGAGCTGGGGCTGAGGCGAGGCGATGCCGCCATTTCTATGCTCCCGGGAGACATAGAATACATGGTTGTGAACATGGCGCTGAATCGTATTGGCGTGAATGCGGTAATAATAGAGCCCAATGCTGACGGCACATTACCCTTCTTAGAGAATATCAAGAATATCAAAGCTGTCATCTGTTGTGATCAGTTCCCGGGCGTGATTTCTGCCGTGCAAGGTTTTATCCATAGAAAGAGTATAAAAGTGGCAATTGTGGTGGGTATTGCGCCTGAAGGTGATCAGCGGTTGTACAGTTATGAGGATCTTGTGCAGCAGGGCGATGATACGTCATCCGCACTAAAGCAAGCCCAAGCGGAAGTCCAGATGGACGATCACGCCCTTGTGATTTTTACTTCCGGTAGCACAGGAATCCCAAAGCCAATACAATTTACCAACCATGGTTTTGTAAATTCGAGTATATTCTCTGCTCCTAAGTTAAAGGCGAGCTCTGAAAGCATCTTTTTCTGTGATGCGCCGTTTGATTGGATAACAGGGCTTTCCGTGTCAACTTTAGTGGCCATTGTCGGCTGTACAGTGGTTTCCTTTCCGCCCAAAGTGGCGTTCAAAAGTGAAATGACGGGCACATTGCTACGATGCGTAGCTGAAGAAAGAGCCACTCACGCTGTCTTCATTTCCTATTTCATGATGAGCATTCTTGAATACGATGGGTTGGACACTGCAAGTCTAAGCGCCCTACAGTACATATCCACAGGGGGACAACCGATCGACCCCACCCTTCTAAAGAGGGTCTTCCAGGCGTTACCAGCCCTATGCGAGATACAAATCGTGTATGCTGCCACGGAATTCAATGTTTTAGCAACTTGTGACGTCACCCGGGAGAATATCGATTCTGATGAATACGGGTATTTAGATTGTCATGAAGGGACGGAGCTCAAAGTCGTGGACTCGGAGGGACATCTCGTACCCGTGGGTACCCCTGGTGAGTAGTTATCTGCATAGCCAACTCGTTCCCATGTGTACCCCTGGTGAGAAGCTAACTGTATAGAAGATTCGTGTCCTTTGGTACCCCTGGTAGCTATCTGCATAGCCAACTCGTCTCCGTGGGAACCCCTGGTGTGTAGCTATCTGAGAAGACGAGTCGTTCCCTCGGGTACCCCTGGAGGGTAGCTTTCTGTATAGAATACTCGACCCTGTGGGTACCCCTGGAAAGTAGTTGTCTGTATAGAATATTCGACCCTGTGGGTACCCCTGGAGAGTAGTTATCTGTATTAAATACTCGACCCTGTGGGTACCCCTGGAGAGTAGTTATCTGTATAGAAGACTAGACCCTGTGGGTACCCCCGGAGAGTAGTTATTTGTACAGAAGACTAGACCCTTTGGGTACCCCAGGAGAGTAGTTATAGAAAACTCGTACCCGTGGGTAACCCTGGTAAGAAGCTATCTGTATAGCCAACTCGTTCCCATGTGTACCCCTGGTGAGAAGCTACCTGAATAGAAGATTCGTGTCCTTTGGTAGAAGGACACCCCTGGAGAGTAGTTATCTGTACAGAATACTCGACCCTGTGGGTACCCCTGGGGAGTAGTTATCTGTATAGAAGACTCGACCCTGTGGGTACCCCTGGAGAGTAGTTATCTGTATAGAAGACTAGACCCTGTGGGTACCCCCGGAGAGTAGTTATTTGTACAGAAGACTAGACCCTTTGGGTACCCCAGGAGAGTAGTTATAGAAAACTCGTACCCGTGGGTAACCCTGGTAAGAAGCTATCTGTATAGCCAACTCGTTCCCATGTGTACCCCTGGTGAGAAGCTACCTGAATAGAAGATTCGTGTCCTTTGGTAGAAGGACACCCCTGGAGAGTAGTTATCTGTACAGAATACTCGACCCTGTGGGTACCCCTGGGGAGTAGTTATCTGTATAGAAGACTCGACCCTGTGGGTACCCCTGGAGAGTAGTTATCTGTATAGAAGACTAGACCCTGTGTGTACCCCCGGAGAGTAGTTATCTGTACAGAAGACTAGACCCTTTGGGTACCCCAGGAGAGTAGTTATAGAAAACTCGTACCCGTGGGTAACCCTGGTAAGAAGCTATCTGTATAGCCAACTCGTTCCCATGTGTACCCCTGGTGAGAAGCTACCTGAATAGAAGATTCGTGTCCTTTGGTAGAAGGACACCCCTGGAGAGTAGTTATCTGTACAGAATACTCGACCCTGTGGGTACCCCTGGGGAGTAGTTATCTGTATAGAAGACTCGACCCTGTGGGTACCCCTGGAGAGTAGTTATCTGTATAGAATACTCGACCCTGTGGGTACCCTTGGGGAGAGCTAATTCTCTCCGTGCCTCTGCATTCAATTTTAGCCATCCATTCTCCCCCGCGAACCCCTTCCCTCTTATTAAACTGTAAAGTTGTGCTTTGTTTCTATGGACTGACTCGTTGAGACTGGAATTGTTTTTGTTTTCCTAAGGTGAATTGTACATTCGCACGGCCGCCATGCTCCACGATGTGGACACGTTAGGACTCGAAGGCTACCAACGCTCTACCACCCCCACGGGATGGCAGCGTACCAAAGACCATGCCTTCCTTACAGCCAATAGGAAGTTCAAGCTCCTTGGGAGAATTGACAACTTGATCAAATGCGCCAGTGAATCTATCCAGCCAACAGAAGTCGAAAGTGTCCTAACAAAACACCCAAATGTCGTCAGCGTCGTGGCTGTTGGTGTGCCTGACCAGCGGTTATACGAGGTGGTATGCGCATGCGTAATTCTGAAGAATCTCCCGGGTGACGACGTCAAGGTGACTACAGCTGAGATTGATGACTGGTGCAAGGGAAAGTTTTTGGTCGATTCTGTCGGGATTTCTGCGCACCCAACGTACTATGTAGTGTTTGAGAAATTTCCAACGACCGGAAGAGGAAAAACAGATAGAAAAACTTTAAAGAAATTAGCCGCCGAAAAGTTAGGCTTATAGGATCTAGAAACATGCAATAATCAGGGTATGGGTTTTGAGCTTTAATTTATGGGTGACGTGTTATTACATTTATGGGTGTTATTACATTTGTGGTTGTTATAACATTTATGGGTGACGTTTTATTACATTTTTTGTTGTTATTACATTTATGGGCGACGTCTTATTACATTTATGGTTGTTATTACATTTATGGGTGACGTCTTATTGCATTTATGGTTGTTATTACATTTATGGGTGACGTCTTATTGCATTTATGGTTGTTATTACATTTATGGGCGACGTCTTATTGCATTTATGGTTGTTATTACATTTATGAGTGACGTCTTAAGACGTCACTCATAAATGTAATAACATATATATTGCATTTATGGTTGTTATTACATTTATGGGCGACGTGTTATTACATTTATGGTTAACGTGGTTTATAACATTTATGGGCGACGTCTTATTGCATTTATGGTTGTTATTACATTTATGGGCGACGTCTTATTGCATTTATGGTTGTTATTACATTTATGGGCGACGTGTTATTACATTTATGGTTAACGTGGTTTATAACATTTATGGGCGATGTCTTATTGCATTTATGGTTGTTATTACATTTATAGGCGACGTCTTATTGCATTTATGGTTGTTATTACATTTATGGGCGACGTGTTATTACATTTATGGTTAACGTGGTTTATAACATTTATGGGCGACGTGTTCTTATATTTATGGTTGTTATAACATTTATGGGCGACGTCTTATTACATTTATGGCTGTTATTACATTTATGGGTGACGTCTTATTGCATTTATGGTTGTTATAACATTTATGGGTGACGTGTTATTACATTTATGGTTGTTATAACATTTATGGGTGACGTGTTATTACATCTATGGTTGTAATAACATTTATGGGTGACGTGTTATTACATTTATGGTCGTAATAACATTTATGGGTGTTATTGCATTTATGGTTGTTATTACATTTATGGATGTTATTACATTTATGGTTGTTATTACATTTATGGGTGTTATTACATTTATGGGTGTTATTACATTTATGGGTGTTATTACATTTATGGTTGTTATAACATTTATCGGTGACGTGTCATTACATTTATGGTTGTAATAACGTTTATGCGTGTTATAACATTTATTGGTGTTATTACATTTATGGGTGACGTGTTATTACATATATGGGCAGAGAAAAAGATAACGCCTGTTCATACCGACTATTCGATCGGTACATCGACTGTCACTAGTAGGTCAACCGAGATTATTCAAACTGTTAATTTGCGTTTACTTGAACAAACATTTATTGTTCTTAGTAACTTAGGGCTTCTCTACCCGATAGGTAGGAAAATCATAATACCTCTATAGACCCCCATCAGGCTACATATGAACTTTACATTACAATCTTTAATGGTTGATTATGATAATTGCTTATAGTGGTAAATTACTATTAGTACAATATTATTGTCAAAATTACTTACACTATATTAACTGTGCATGTGCCTGAACTCACTTGCGCTTCGGCTCTTAGCGGCGGAAAAATAACAAATAGCAACTTATTCAGGGCTCACGGATCAGCCTGAAAATTTATTTGTCAAAAAGTGCTTGTTTTCGTTAAAAGGGTTTTTCCGTCATTTCTGACGTGACAGGCACATGTTTTGGTTTGAGTTGCCACTCAGAAATAGAACCGTGATTTATTAGTGCGAGTTGTCTGTCTGTCTATTGCAAACAATTCATCTTCTTTGTGTTTGTGCCGCCAATCAACTAATCATGGGTAACAGTAGAGAGTCGATCTATCACCATGGGGAAAGCAGCCCTCTTTGGGCACAAGCACGCCCCCCTTTGACGGACCCCGAAACCGTTTCTCGTAACGCTGGGTGATCCACGTGCGAGTCCCGCCCTTGTACCCTATCAGTAACCACGACTCCCTGTGCCCGGGTTGAAGAGGGGCCACTACTCCTAGACTCTGCAATTCGGAATACGCATCATTGACGAATACATCTGCTGAATCTTTGGTTGCGATTATGACAACAGAGTTATCAGGAATGTTTTGGATGTGCTTAGACATGCTTGAGCCCGCGGTTTTATTCCCCCATGTGTCAAAAGCCGCTTTACTGTAGATCCCGCTTCCGTCTATTGCCATGGCGACAATATTATGCCCCCTTTTCTGTATACAAAAACATAAAGGGTTCAGGTCAGTAAGAACTTATAAGATTCTTAACTTTGATACTTAAATAAATAATCCTTTTCTAGTTTGACGCTAATGTCTAGGTGCGACAGGCGACAGGTCTAAAGACGTCGCAGGTGGCAAGGGATCCGCGCAAGGATCGAATTGCTGGCAAGGCGCTTGATTTGAAAGAATCTAGCACTTTAAGGAAGACTTGACTTAAAGGAAGCTAAAGATGGAGAGCCCACTACCTCAGAGGGTAGCAAGTTCCATATCCTAACAGATCTAGGGGAAAAAAGAAGAACTATGCGCAAGAATACTGGATTGTACCTGGCTATATTAGTAAGGGCTCCTTATGGTAGACCTTGGATTGGACAAGATACACGGCGGGAATCTAAGGTTAACAAAGTCGTTGCGGATTTTATAGAACAAGCACGGCTGAGCTAGCAGCCGTGGTAACGACTAACTTTAATTTGTTCTGTTTTCACAAAATGATATGCACTACCTTATTCCCTCTCGGTATCATTTCAAAGCAGGGTCTCTTAAGTAGGGGCAAACATCTGTAATAGTTTCCATACGTTTCTCGGCGTTTTCACAAATTAGGGATTGGGCCGTCTTCCAGAATATATGGCAGTTGAGTGCGAAATTCAGGGAGTTTTGGGCTACTCGAAGTTTGTTTACAACCGCCCTTGCAAAAAAAAAAATTTAAACAGTTTATAAAAAAAACTCTGTTTTTCTGACAATGAAGTCCCAAGCTAAATACCTAGTTAAAAGGGCGTTAAAAGCTGGATTAGCCAATAAGATGCGAGCGCGCGCTGAGCTAGAAAAGTCTGAATTGGTTTATTCCGTGCGTCTAGAAAAGCCTGATCTGTGAAAACGCCGAGGTACTTGTATAATACCCCGGATGTGGAGGAGTTGTTTGTGAATACTGATGAGTCCTTGGGTCAAGTCATTTATTTAAATAGTCGCGGATCTAATTTTACGCGAGTTCCTCACACAACACTGTGATCGTCTAAGCTCTAAGGACATCGAGATAATAATGATTTATATCTGAAGCTCTTACGTTTGGCGACAAATCGATTCCGTCCACGAAGATGTTTGCGTTCGGACCTTTACCATGAGTCTTGGGATCATCCCCACCCATTGATATCACTGTGACGTTGAACGACTTGCCTAAAACGCCGTTATTAAATCATTAGGCGCTGTCGAGCAGTTTGTAAATAGGGGGCAGGGGGTAAATATCATATGCAGTCTAGAATTTAGTGTTTTTAATAGAAATAAGAGACAACATGTTTGCAAATAGGGTTTCGCGCATGCGCCCCAACTCTAGCGCCGAGCTCGAGTTTCTCTACCATCTAGTTGCCATAATTACATTTTGTATGACTATTAAACGCCATTTTAGTATCCTTTTATCTGTATTACCAAGTGAGAGACAATACTCCAAAAACTGGAAATCGACTCTGCCAAATTTTCGTCTTTAATAAGACTTCTTCAGGGCAGACTGCCAGCAGTCTGTCCTGAAGAAGTCTTATTAAAGACGAAAATTTGGCAGAGTCGATTTCCAGTTTTTGGAGTATTGTATTCATTGTTCTGGTACGAGATCGCGACAGTTTGGGCTTTTTGATTCTACCAAGTGAGAGACAGTACATTCTTTTCCATCGACTGCTTTTGCTGAGCTTTTAAAATAATTTGATTGAATTTGTGAAATAACTAAGAAACTTGTTTTGGATGGTAAATTAAATTTCATCACATAATTTGTCTTGTATTGTCAATTATTGAATAAAAACAATAACAAAGGCGGCTGACGATAACCCTTTTATGCAATTCTTAGGGTCGAACTCTAAGGTAGTAAAATTAATTTTTAAAGAGGAGGTTAACTCACTTATTTTGCAATCGATTCCTGTCAGTCCTTCGGCACACTGTCCCAGCTTGCCCTTTAAAATAGAACCATCTTTAGACCAGGGCGAAAAAGGATGTATTAAAATGTAAGTGACTGCAATACGTTGCGGTGATATGGCATGGTCCAGCGTTAATACAAGTTATTACAAATTAATTAATCAAGGGCAGAATAATAAAATGAAGATAAAACAAAATTTTATCTATGATATATTGTCTCAAAACACAAATTAACATTTTAATGTAAAACTATGATAAGTGTTGGCCATTGGAAAGATGCTGGAGAAATAATGATGACGGCTGTAAACAAGCGTTTAAACCAATCAATGCCAAATTTTGCTAATCAGGGGGGGGGGGGAAGAAGGCTGTGCCTCTCCTCCCCCCCCCCCCCCCCCCCCCCCTTCCCCCTTTCGGGTCATTGCCTGCTTCGAGAAATCAGGTATCCGCCCCTAAGATGCTCTTCTCAACACCAGTGTAAGAACTCTGAATGGATGGGTCGTACCTTAATGGAGAAATGCATGAAAGAAGAATCGTTCTCTAGGCTAGGTGTAGAGAATGTGTTGGTAGGCAACAGCTCACACGATTGTCTCTTCTCTCCGTGTCTTAAAGCAGTGAGGTTCACGTTCGTGGAGAAGCACCAAATTCTTCTCACACATGCGTACAGGCAACCGTCTTGGCTGTCGCTTGCGTGGAACTCTGTCTTGTTTCTCTCTGTGTGGTTAGAGGGCAGCAAGAGACGAAGGCTTGGATAGGGTACAAAAGACGCGCCACGGAAACCATGTGCGATATCGAGTGAACGAATCCCCGCAAATACGATTAGAGTCTGAAACAGCACACAGAGTACTATAAACAGAAAGAAATTATCAGGCATTTTTTTGCTCAGGAGTGACCGTGTAGGCTTGATCCATAGATCGCATTTAATTATTGATAAGCTGGACGCATTGTTTGGCAAACTTGTCCGTGCTCAGACTCGATTTGCAGCCTAGTACGTGCTTGGCATTTTTTAACCTTCAAAGGCTTTCATAATTAATGACCCGTTTTCCAGATGATGGAGATCTAAGGAATTTTAGCACGAAAGTTTTGGCAGCTCGGAGTTTGTACATTGTGTCAATCTTCTGAGCTTTTTTCTCACCGCATTTCAAGCCCTTTTGGCATACGTCTTTAGCTTTAAAACTTTATTGTAAAACAAAATTCAAAACAAAAGATGCAAGACAGTTGTTAACAACTGAACTTGTCAGCCACACCTTTGTTAATGTTTTCATTTAATATTGGAAGACACATAATGGGTTAAAATTATTGAAATTTACCAACTTAAATAGAAAATATCGCATTGACTGCCCATAATAAGCCGATGAAACTTGGCGCTTTATTTGGATGACAGGCAGGCAGAAATGAGATCTATTTGTTAATTATACAACATCACTCGTAAATCGCGCTCTCTGATTGGTCCATGTGCTATTGACACACTACCCTTAACGCCAGCATGCATGCGCTTTCCCGGGTATTCCTTGGTGTTACGGAGAGCTTTGTTTTTGGTGCTCGAGGCCTTTGTACTCTATTTCATTTTCTTGTTCTAAGGTCTTTGTTTTTGGCTTTTGTTCCATTGTGTTTTTGGTGCTGGTGCTCCGTAACACCAAGAAACTACCGCTTTCCCAAAAACTAGGTAACGTAGCGTAACGTAAGGTAGTCATGAAATTCGGCTGCGTCTAGTTGCGTACTCTTTTGTTCAAGACACACTGTTACGTCATTTGTGCATCTATAAGAAGGACAGACGCACTCTGTTAGAGATCTAAGGGCAATGTTTCAAGTTTGCTAACAACTTAGCGAAATACCATGAATAGCAGGGAACCTATGCCCCTTTTATCAATAAAAAGCATTACCCCCCCTTTCGTTCTTACAGTAAGCTAAGCTGTGTAACATTGTTATAAATTGTGAAGAAAACACGAGGCTTTACTACCGTACCGTTACTTTTTACAGTAATTAGTGCATAAAGATATCGCATGCTGGAATGTGGTCTTGTGTGGAATTGTTTTTTTTTTTTTTTGTATAATTGTTAATTTATTTCAGATATTGACCATGGCAAAGAAGATGAAGATAAGTAAATATATAAGGATGGACATAGAGATCATTGTATTTTCTCCTTTGTATTCCACTCTTAGTGATAAAAAAGCTTATACTATTGTATTTGTATTTTCTCCTTTGTATTCCACTCTTAGTGATAAAAAAGCTTATACTATTCTTTTTTTTGAATATTTATTTTATTTGTTTAAACTATGTGTTATTGACTATTACACTTTTTGACAGTATGGTTACAAACTGACCCCCCAGCTCTGTAGCACTGTCAAGAAAAAAAAGGAACCCTTTTGTATTTACAAAGACAATGCTTAAAGAACGCTGCTTGTGGACAAATGGTTTGAGATTATATGGCTTTCAACGTTAATGGAGATTTGCACCCCAGCCTCTGCTACGGCCCTGCCCCTGGTCCATGGACCCCTTGTTGAAAATAGGTTTTCTAGTAATAACATGTTTTCTAGCGAGGGAAGGTTTTCTACTTCTAGTATGATCCGACTATAAACCAAGAACATGGATGAAGGTTGGTTAAAAAGTTTTTATGCATTAAATCCCCAGAGCTAACACAGTATTATCTGTTTGTTTTTTTCGCACTAAAACATTATATAAGACACAGCATATTGTGCATTCAAAAGGTGCAATCAGCTTTTGAAATGAGAGGGGATCTATGATCATTTAACATCACTTTTATGTATGGTGCTTGATTGTAAAAATCGTATGATTGGACAAATTGTGTCCACTTTTCTCCCATTTACTCTGACTGAAAATTTTCTACCAGAAAGAATTCACATCATTAGAATTCTGTTGGAGTAAAATTGTTTAGGAGAAGAATGATAAGCTCATGAAAATGATTTGTTTTCAAGACATATTGCATTATACATATGCTGTAAATAACATTTACAGTAAGTGATGGCCATCATCCTCGCCGTCTAAAGCGAATCGGACTTTCCCACCGAACATAGCCATTTGAAATATGAATTTTACCACATCTTTGCGCCCAAAGGCTTTTCTACAAGCGGAAAGATGCTGTTTTATGCCATCATTTTCGTCTCTCTATTGCCGCCATGTTTTTTTACTTAGGTCAAGCGAGTGTTATGACGTCATCTTACAATTTGAAATGTGATTGTTTTTTTCAATGTTTTGATGCCTCGAATGTCAAAAAAAGTGTTTCCAGAAAAGGAAATATTCTGAGCTGTTTATTTAGATGTCCCACACATCTATTATTTATCCTTTTTTTATCTGATAGCCCTCCAATACCTAATTTCAATGATCTGGTATACCAAAAGTACAAGTATCGTAATCGTTAATAGAATATCATCCTTTGAGACAAAGAGAGCTCAATATGAGAGACAAGGTTGCGCCAATCTTTTTTTATTTTTATTGACACCACTTTGAGTGTCACCACCTTACAATTTATGCTCTCCTGGTTTTATAACAAATTTCCCATAGTTTTCCGTGGTATGTACTCAAATACCTCACGATTCGTCACCTTATGATCAAGATGTTGTGGAGTCACGAGGCAAAAGAAACACCCGCACTTATTCCTTGCTCTAGTGATGTAGAAACACCTCCGCTCATTGCCTTCCTAGCGGTCCAGGAACACTTTCTCGATGAATATTCTTGGGTTAACATTCTTACTAAATATTCTTTTACTTCTACGTCGTCTACGTGTCTCTAGAAGTAATATAGTGTTACTATCGTTGAGTAAATATCTTACGCTTCTTTACGACCATAAACTCCACACGTCTAAAAACGTACTGCAGTCTGAGTATCACTGAGTGAATTCTACGCACTTTACGACCTTACGTCTCTGTCCTCCTTGTTGTATAACAATCACTGTGCAACTTTATTACTCCGTTATTCTTGACCATTGACCTGCGCGTCGTCTCCAAGTCGCCCTAGCCCCCCCCCCCCCCCTTCTTATGTATATAATGTTCTTATAAGATATCAGCGAGCAACGTTCACTCCTAATATGATCAACCAAGCAAATCTCTTCACGACTTTATAGCAACATGATCATGTAATAATTCACGCAAATAATATTTCAAATGGACTGTTCCCAAATTGATTATCCTAACCTTGTAAATAAGAAGCATTCTGTTGTTGTCACGAGAAAGCCTATTTCGTATCGATCAGTTATTGCAGGGAAGTCTAATTTATGCAGCTGCCATTCCATCTCCTTACACTTGAATGGTTATTGGCAGTGAAAGTGCTAGTCATAGTAACAGAATCCTTGGCGCCTATGAAACTCGCTCGGTCTTAATCCTCTTGTGGAATTGTTCAATTCACAGACACAGGTTCCCTCCTTTCTTGAGTACTGAAAGTTGATTGATAGGCAGCTTGACATTGATTGACAGCTGTCAAAACACTGCATTAAGTCGTTGACCTTGATTGTGGAGATCAAATGACCTTGTAAAGCCATTCCTAGGCGCTCGATGTTGCTTGAGAAGACGCCAGCTTGGGTTACGAAGATGGCTGGAGAAGTAAAAGAAATGTTATTTTTAATATTTTGTTGACTCCTGGAGATACACTAATAATTACCATGCAACTGAAATATAGTAACCCTTATTTGTTTATACCAGAGCACATCATTCAGGAATGCACCCCCCCCCCCCCCTGAGTAGGATCTTTGGAGAAGGGGACGTTGGGGTTTATGCACACGTAACTACATTTGTTAAGACCAGAGCATATCATTTCTGCGGTCCCTAGGGGGGGTGATCTGAGTATGATCAGCAGAAGGAGGGGGAGGGTAGGGTTCAGGCCTCACCTTTCTCACAAACGTACCCATACTTGTTAACACACAGTACATCATTCCACATCCCATCCCAATAACGCATTTCGGAGCAGTTCTCCCCTCTGCTCATGTAGTTATTGGGCTCGCCGTAGCCCCAATAAAAGAAAGTCGGAGCGGTCCGGTTATTCCATGACCATTCGTCTGTCTCGGCGGACCTGACGTATAAGAATAGGAAGCTCAAAGCACTTTATTATCACCAACCCTTATTATACCAGGTCGACCCAGGCCTTTGCACTTTTGGAACATCACAGGTTTCCCGCGCGCTCCCCTAGGCTCTTTTAGCCCCATTTACAAAAAAAAACACTATTATTTATTAATATAGGGAGGGTGGTGGGAGGGGGTCCTGTGGGGCACGCCCTCTCCCTGAAACGACCATGCTGACCTGATAAGTCCAGTCCACACTCCAACAGGCCTAGGCACATCGACAAGATTCCTGTACACAAACTCCTGCTCCTCGTTATCGCTGATTTCTACCAGTTCGCTACCGAGCCTGCGACAAGCCTCGTCCGCCTGGGCCCGAGTGACGGGCTGGAAGGAGCGAATGTAACAGGATTGTTTAAAACGCTTCCACGTTCCGCAGACCTCTGAGCTGTAGTCTGAAAAGATAGTTATCAGGGGCTCATAAGTAGGGGCAATCATCTTCCCCATGTTCTGGTACTTTATAGGTGTCACACGGCGTTTACTAGGATCAGGCTATTTTTAGACGCGCGGATGAGCCAATCAGATTCAACCTTTGTGTTGACGTTTTGGCTGAGCTCAACTGCACGCGCAGTCTCAGACAAAAGCTATGTTCTCTCTTCGGCACTTTTTGACTTTTTGTTGCTCTCTTCTTTAATATGAATCCAACCCTATCTATGACTTTGAATTCTAGCTTGCAATTCTTTTGGTAAAAAAACAAAACTGACGGATGATAGATAAAAATATATTCTTACTAGCTGCAATTTGCGCGTGCAGCCACACGTCACTCGCACGCGCGACCAACGTCAAAGTAGCTGATTGGCCCTTTCGTGCTCGCGCCTCTAAAAATAGCCTGATCCTACGAAACGCTGTAACATTTATATAATACAAATGATTGCCCCTACTTATGAGCCCCTGTAGTTATTCAGTATTTTAACCGGCGTGCTTTGATATATCTATGCCCGTAACCAGGGTTTGAAGAGATGGCAATTTTATATTTCAAAATCACGACAATTTTATTTTCCACGACAATTCCAAGTGCGGTAGGAACAGCTTTTTAGGCTAAATTCTTAAAAATAAACCACGAATTACCCTCTTGGCTGAAATGTGCTTTGTTTGCGACATTTTCTCCTTGGAATTACAATTGGCGTTTTTTTTTTTACTTGTAGGCTTTGATAGTTTTTCCGGCACGAAAACTCCGAAAATACGAAGTTCGCATACCATGGCCGCCATCTTGGATAACGCGCTCCGCAGGGGGAGGGGGAGAAAAAAATGCGCGGCGTAGGGGGAGGGGGGAGTTCTTTTCCCCCTCTCCCCCTCCCCCTTCCCCGCGCTTTTTTACCCGCGCGCCATGTCGATTCCGAACCTCGCCATTTTTATTAACCACCACCCCACCACTGCGCGTGAGGGTTTGCCCCTTTTGTTTTGTCCTACCCCTCCCAACCCCCCCTTCCCCCCTCCCCCGCGGGTTGCGTGTTGTTGTTTTGCCAACTCAATAGGAATGAAAACAGATCATGTAAAATAACTCGAAAGAAGAAAACAAGTCTAACTTAAGTAAGCAAGATTGGCAAATATACTCACAGAAAGCTAAGTCCCTGAATAGTTTGACTGTTTTGTTTGTCTGAGCGGCGAAGTCAAGTGAAGAAGAAAGAAAAAACCGACGAGCGATAAAATGGCTGTGATACCGCGTTTGATTCAAATCCCGACTCCAGCTTGTATAATAACAACATAATGATATAACATATAATAATAACAACATCAAAGAAGTACAATGATATCCCCCCTTTTTATTTTCTCACTATTACAAAAGCTCAGATACTTCAGCTTGCTGGCTTTGATCATCACAAAAATGCATTCCCTCGCTACAAGGATAGTTTTGTGAAATGTATTTTCTTGGATTCCTTCTCAATTCACCGAAATATTCACAAAAATCAATATCATATCTAATATCTAACTTACAGATTTCGTTTGACCATTAGGAAGATAATGAAGGTTGAGAAACCACGAAAGAGCATCAAGTTCGAGCGAAAACGGTGTCTGAAGGGGAGATTCCTATCAAAAAATCCAAAAAAATAAAAAAAGTGATGATTTTCTAATAAGTGCTTCTAAATACTGTTCAAGCATTATACTTTTCTGTTCTATACCTTTTTATGCTAAATTCTAAAAGAAATACCCATAAAAAAGACAAATACTGAGGCATACGATGTTGTGAGTTATCCGTTACCATGGTAACGAGATAGCTTTCTTTTGTTTTGCGCCCTTTTTTCAGCACAAAGCGACCCCCAGCATAAAATTAAATGGTTGGTTTCGGTTCCAGACTCCTTTGATGTCCATTCCGGCTATTCCAAAGCTAGTTTTAGAGGCCTGGTTGCTGTTTCAGCGCGTCCAAGTCTCAAATCTAAAATTCGCTTTATTTACACTCGACACACGAAAATTATACGCTTCTTAACCATGCCAAAGGGCTCAAAACACGGCTACAAACAATCTGTAGCCCAGACTAACACAAGAAAGAGGAAATCTACGTTCAAAGGAACTAAGAAACAAGACAAGAAAGCTCAGGATCAACGAGAAATACGGCAGGTTACTGAGATCGCGTTCGTCGGTGACGACGATGTTGTGAGCGAGCAAGTTCCTCCTCCTCAGCCAAGTGCTTCGGCTCAGAAGCTTCATGATGTTCTTGAAGATTTATCTTCTGATGATAGCTTAAATGCTTTTGAAGCTGAGGGTGAATCAGCCACTGGATATCGCTTTGTTTCGATACAGAGTCTTCTCAACTTTGCCAAGCGATTACATGCTAACACCACGTGCGATGCTGTTAAGTAAAAATGCTTTCTTATATACTTTAATATCACCCGTAACCGCTTCACTTGTCGATGGCTTAAGATTAAATATGTTCCTAATATTGATCTAACTTTTCCCTAGGTAAATTTGAACTAAAAGAGATGACCACTAATAGGCATGGAATGTGCAGCAGTTTGTTTGTTCATTGCCATGATTGTGACATGAAGCCTGGAGCCCATCTATACTCGGCTAACAGATCCTGCTCTGTTGGCGAGGTGTCTCCCTGGCTACACCCAGAATGCCAATGAATCTTTAAATGCTTTGGTGTGGGCCAGGTGCCCAAAGCATAAATGGCATGGTAGGGAGAGAGTGGAGATGGCTGTTGGGTCTGCGGCTATCCACTTCAGTCTGGGTGCTACCGGGAAGCATGAAATCATGAGAAGGGCGGGGATTGAAGTGGGTAGTCATACAGAGAAAGAGAGTAAGAGAAGAGATAGGGGGAGAGTAGAAAAGGCAGAGAAGAGGGCTAGTGACCAGCATAGGAAGTACAGACAGGCAAGGAGTTTGGCAAGGAAGAGGGACGAAGAGCTTAGGTTAGAACCGGAAGGCACAACATATGAGGCAGGAGGCTTTAATGAGCTAGGACATGACTTAGGGCCCTCAACTAGCCATAGGAGGAAGAAAAGGGCAAAGAAACATTAAGTAGATGATAAATTGTGATTCTATGGCAGTCTAATTTATTCTATACCAAGCATAAAGCCTAACTGGAGTGGTTTTGCTTTCAAAACTCATTTGTCAAACTTTAAGAGCTGATTTCTCAAATACACTAATTTCCGTATTAATTTATTGCCCCCCTTAAGTATCTTGACAGGTATTTAACGGTTTTAGCTCAAATTTGGAAGACTTGTAGTGTATAGTCCATATTACAAACCTATGGGAGCATTTTCAAAAAACTTAAACCTAGCCTGTGATATACCAGTATAAGTCTTCATGAAGAGGTTTTGGTTGCTATGGTAACCAGAATTGGCTTATCAACAAACTGTCCCATAGGTTTGTTTTTCCTTATGTCCATGATGTGTGTATGCAATATAAAGCCTTTAATGTAAATAGAAAGTGTAAAAAATGGTGGGGGCAGTTTTAATAAAGCGTTTTGAAATATTCCCTTTGAGAGTTAATATTTAACCAGGGGCTCATTAGTATTCACATATAATTACATGATGATGTAGATAACCTTATTGAGAACATTTGTACCAAGTTTTATGGAAATCTGACCAATTGTAATGAAATAGTCACTTTTTAAATACAAACCCCAAATTTGGCACTTCTTTGATAGGAATCTCCCCGAGGTTTTCCGCTCTTGATTTTGAATGAAGTCTCGTTTTCGAAATCTTGCAATCGCCTTTAAAAAACGCAACTGCCATTATCCTTGATGCTAGAATGAAATTTTCGATGGTACTTGTGCAAATAGGGTAGATTTTTTTTGGTTTCAAGTCACAAAACAGCGGCAAACAACAAGATGTGAATGCCAAAGCGCGGGGGTAGGGTGAGTAAAAATGCTCACGCGCAGTGGTGGGGTGGTGGTTACTAAAAATAGCCAGATTCGGAATCGACATGGAGCGCGAATAATACCAAAGTGTCCCTAGTTCTCTTATCTTATGCCAAGTGCACACTAGCAACATAACAACTAACGACATGGGCGCGCGCACTATGTTTAGCCCGACATAACGACATGGACATAATGACATAAAAGAAAAAACATGTTCTTTCCCTTATGTCGTTATGTCGAAGATAAGAGTGCGCGCGCCCATGTCGTTATGTCGATATGTCGCTAGTGTGCACTAGGCATTATGCTCTCTTGGTAGCACCTAATGCCTGGTGCACACTAGTTACATAACGACATGGGCGCGCGCACTCTTATCTTCGTATGTTCAAGTGTGAATGGTTCGACATTTTGACATTAACCCGACATAACGACAAGGATATAATGACATAAGATAAAAAACATGTTTTTATGTCGTTATGTTGTTATGTCACTAGTGTGCACTAGGCATTAACGGCGCTTGAGGCTTGTTCTCACGAGCAAAGTAAGCGTAAGCGTAAGCGGAGACGGAGGCGTAATGTCGCGTGAGAACCGGTTCGACGTAAGCGCAAGAAAAACGGGAAGTTCTGATAATCTTACGTCTATGCTACGCTTACGTCGCGTGAAAACCGGATCGACGTGAGCATAAGCGATACATAAGCATAATTTAACCAAACTCGTCGAGGAGGTATGGGCACTAGACTACGAACTGAGCATGCGTAAAACCTTGCGCTTACGTCGAGCCGGTTCTCACGCGGCATTAGACTCTTACGCTTCCGTCTCCGCTTACGCTTACGTCGTCGTAAGAACCAGCCATTATTGGATATGGCTTTTTTGGCGTCCTTGGGGAGTTATCGAAATCCGTCGCTCAAATTTTAGTTAGGGACTTGTTTTCGAGAAAATGCTATTTATTTCAATCTAGTTAAGCTGTTTCCAGCGCTTTTCTTTGTATTTTTTTCCCCGCTCTGCCCAGTGAGTGGTTTGGGGGTGGACTCGCTGCGCCTGGCTATGCACTTGACCAAAAGTACATACAATACAACTGCGATCGCAAGTTTGGGGTAATATACTCAGTTTAAGTAGCAAGGGGCAGGCACTGGTGGTGTTTGCCTTACCTTTTGACCGGGGAATAACCACATTCTCATCAAATCAAGGACGATACTGAATAAGTTCTATTGCCTGGATTTACTATGTCAACTGAAGTGAAAATAATTAATCTATATTCACCAAATCGTATCAGGATGGTTCCCTTATTCATAATATCTATGCTTGCGCAACTCCCGTCGGAAAAAAAACTGGCTTTCCGCCTACAAAATGACTGATAACGAGAAGCATTATAAAACAACGATATGTATAAAAAAAGATGGAGCTAAAAATAATAATTGGTAATATAAAAAAGGAAAAAACTTCAGGCCTGCTGGCCGTGGATCGTACCTCATTCAGATCAGATGAAAGAAGAGAAAAATAGACCATACTTCCAGACATGCGCTGAATCGCCGTACTGCAGTTTAGAGCTTCACTAAACTAGGCTGGAGATTTTAGCCCCAGCAGCGCGCTATTTAGCGAACTGTACAATACAAAGGTACCAGAGGCACCCGCGCTCTTATGTAGGAAGGCAATAACCAGGACCCCAGCCTTTTCTTAGTTGGCTGGTTACCTTTGACTTTGGTGTGCTAAAAAAAAAAACAAAGTAAACTAAAATATTCTCAATTTTAGAAAGTACTGTGCTCTTGCAAAAGATCGCCTATTTTGATATATAGCATTTGTATTATTCTCCGATAACGATCAATATGTCCTCACTTACACACGAGCGTACTTTTTGTACTGTATGATTGTTAAATGCCATGCAAAATTAGAATATGAATACATTGACGTCTTTACATTTCGTTGATTTGAATCATCTGTAACAGGGGGCTAGCCTTTTGGGCTAAATCCCCCCCCCCCCCCCCCCCCCCACATTTTGGCGGTTCGGGTATGAAAAGTGAAGCGCTTCGACTTCTGGTTTATTGAACTGTATACAAAAATGAGCCAATCCTAGATACATTTAAAGATACAAGAAAGAATTCAATTCAGAGTAGCGAGGAAAAGGTCGTATCTGAGGGTGAGTTATTAACGGAGTTATTTTGGAGTCTATTTTAGTGGCTAGGCAACTTACACGACATCAATCTAGACGCTGGAATCATAACCATTGTAAATACCATAAAGAATCGAATTTTTACGGAACAGCTACACCACGTATAGTTAAAGTGTTCACTGTCTTTTTAATATAAAAAATACTAAGAAGGCACAGAAAGCATAGCTGTGCGATTCTTGTATGCGCTTTGCGCAAAATGAAACCAAAGGTGTATTATCGTTTATAAATAGTCATTCTACTTGAAACTACTTACCTGATGTGTGTGAGAGTGATATGAAAAACACAGCAAAGACAAGTATCATCGCGTGATGAAGCTTTTTGAACGTGAAAAAAGACATTGGAATTGTGCAGGCCATATTTGACCATCGGCGGCGATAATGTCTGCCGCCGAATTCAAGACCCCGTTTTAAATGTCTACTGGCTCAAGAAGCAGGTATTAGAGTGACATACTTTTGACACGCAGAGAAAAAATAGCTCTTTTCTGCTGGAGATATTGAGATAAGAATTGCAAGTTCTTATACTTCTAATACCAGTTAACACATAAGAATATAAATTTAAAGCGATACTTTTAAAGAGGGGATTAAGAGAGATAAAACTTATTCTCTTTTTTGTAATGATAGAAAAGATATTAGCCAAGTGGTAATAGCTTAACAACAAAAGATTTTTTTTAAATAAAGTGAAGTGTAAATTGAGTATCGCCCGGTGTATTTGGAGGCCATTGTCGGTTGCTATAACATGCTGTCTATAATCTTAGCATGCATGCTTAGGATAGCCATGGTGTGAATAGTGCTTTTCTTCATATTTGCTATTCAAAGTGGCATATAGGTTCATTATTTACATAACGTTAAATCTATCTTGACATTTTGTAAGCCTTTCACAGCACGTAAGGTCAACTCTCAAGGGCTTTAGCTCTCTTTGTTGTATATACTACAACATGCTGCCCACCCTTTGAAAGCTATCAAATAAACTCCGTGGCATAGTAGCAGGGATGTGGGGTAGCGTACTGGGTGAATCCCCACTTTTGGCTATCAGCACGTTTCTGGCATCCGTCTGGAATAAACTCGTGAAATTAATGTTATCCATAGAAAGAATTAAAGGTTGATCTACAAACACAGCCGATTGTCTGAAGTAGGCAGATTGGTTCGATATCGAATGAGCGTGAACGAGTTCCAGCAACAACAACAAAAATGGCAATTTTAATAATAGCATTTTACTCTTTCGCTTTTTTGCTGACCTACACGTTTTTGGAAAATCCCTTTTATACGAATTCATTGGTATTTAGTAAGTAAAAATAAGATAACTATCTCTTTTGACTTTATGATTTACTTGCTTATTTATCATATCATCATGAAGTCTAATCTTGTTTCCGTTGCTTCCCTTGTTTGTATTGGACCCTAAATGCACACCACGGCTCCCTTGTTACAACCGCTTAATCTATGATCTGTTGTCTTCAGAGCCATTATACCTGTAAAAGGCCTCCCTTACAAAGACATCGTAGACCCTACCCTTTTTTGCATTAAGCGAATCGCGGTTCAATGTAATAAGGACTCTTTATTACCACATGTAAAAATTCCACTTGTGTGAAGAAAGAGAATGTAAGAAAAATACCGAACCAAACATGAAATATCGATACAACAAGCGCTTAAATCTACCTTAAACCTATAAATACTGTCAAACTATTACGAGTCCGTTTCGTTGGATTAGGACTTTACGCCGGTATTTTGTTGCCATCATATATAACCTGCCCCACTACTTGCTTCCAACAAGTCTTTGCCACGCGCGCGTGAAACCGAGGATTTAAACAAACTTTGCCATCTTGTTTACAATTTTGACGCCTGACCTCGGATTCACGCGCGCGTCGCAAAGAGTTATGGGAAGTTGTGGGGAAGGTGAATAATGTTTTTACAAGCGCTTAATCTCGCTTTCTGATTGGTTGTTAGCTATGGTAAATCAGAGTACATATAACCTTGGATTTCGTCATTCACACGATCTTTGCAAGCCCATTAAGAGTAAAAGATGCAAAAGAACTCGGACCAAGCTTGCGATATTTTTCTCTCAACCTTTTCTGGTAACAAAGTTTTCTAAGGCCCGAAATAATAAAAATAATTCAAGTTTAATAATTTAAGTTTATTCACATGACCTCTCGCAGTCTTTCGACTAAATTACAGGCAGAGACACAAAGCTATACTAGCAGGATTACATTAAATGAAGTACTGGTGCGTGACAAAGTCTCTTAGTCTGTTGGTGCGCGAAGACTGCAAGCTGGCCGAGCCCCTGCCAGATCTTAAAGCGTAGGTTATTGCCCTAGTAGGGGGGGCGTTGGGTTTTGCGGTAATTAGACCCCCCAACGTCCCCCCCCTAGAAATCGTGTCCGAGCTGATGAGTGGATGTAAAGGCAAGTCAGGAGTGATGTTTTTCATGAGCTGGCTACATAGCACATCTCTGCGATCCTCTAGGGATGTTAAATTGGACATTTCTAGGGCAGCAATCTATTCCACGCATTGAAAAATGATGGCGTAACGCGCGTTTTTGTACTCGCTCGATGATTGTAGATAGATATTTCGGCAGATTGTCGTAAACCACAGCACAATAATCCATTACCGATCCGACCAGGGCGCAGCATACGTTAAATAGGTCACGATTACCTACACCACACTTCTTAAGTTGGCGGAGGGCATAAACTTTTGTTACATTTTTGAACTACGTATTCACAGTGGGCGCGCGTCCCAGGACAAATCGTCAGAGATAACGACTCCAAGTAATTTAAACGATGGTACCGATTCGATTACAGAGCTTTTGATGTAAAGAGGCTTACGTACGCAGCTATTGAATTTTAGAAAATCAATTGACATTTTTGGGGGGTTCAAGCGCATATTATTATGATTCGGCACGGTAGGACGCGACCTATGAATCGGGTCAAAGTGAAAAGGATTGTAAAGTTTTGAAGGTAAATTTTTCAATTGTTTCGCAAGTTCTCGCGTGCACAATAGAAACATGCCTCTTGTTTTTGATTTTTAGAAATATTGTTTTCATGGTTGGTCTTATAGAAAACAAATTTTAAATAACAAACTTTTCTGTGGTATGAATACTTATTATACAACACGATATTCGTCATCTCATGTTCAAAATCCACTACGAAATCACTCGGCGTAGCGCGCCTCCTAATCCCACAACATTTTGATCAGGAGATGACGAAGAAGTATTTTTCCCCTTTTTTTATCCAAAATGCTTAAGATTCTAATACACTCTTTTTTGTAGCCGTGTTGAACCTGTTTCTGACTGAATAAAGCACCTGAAATATTTTTGACAAATGCAAAGAAAGGCACCAATGCTTTGTTTTGCTCATGACATCCATCAGAAATCAGTCCAATTTTTGTATCGTCCAAGCTTTCTCGTGAAATATTTATCAAAAGCCAAATGACATTATTCAGTCAGTTGTCAAGCCAGCGCCCCAAGCTTGTGGAGATGTAAACCACACTTTATTCAGTCGTTAAGCCAGCGTCCATAGCTGAAGCAGTCGCAATGGACGGAATATCTTTCTTTGACACAAACGCCGCAGTAGAAAAGATGCGAATAAGTTCGCATACGAAGAAACGTGTCACGATAAATCAACGTGGCTATGTGGTCAGCCCTACGGTGTTCGATGGATCCGTATTCGGTGAATGGAAATACAATTTTCTCGTCAACGAACTCGTGTCTGTGGCTCATGGGTTACTCAAGCAGAAATCCAACACCGAAAGCTCTCTAAAGTTTCTAGAAGTTGGCGCAGGTATGGGAGCTATTGCTATAGAATTCGCACTTCAAGTCCCACAAGCTGAGGTTTGGGCGACGGACATCAATCCAGCAGCCGTTGAAGATGTGGCTGAGAACGCCTGCCTCCACGGAGTAGAAAACTCGGTGACAGCCATTCAAGCGGATGTGTTTGACTGTGATGGCCTCAAAGGGATGAAATTCGATATGATATTCTTCCGTCAGCCAGGCGCATTTCGGGAGGATTGCGACGAAAAAGACCTCGACATGTTGGCGAGAACCGTATGGGATCCCAATTACAGCGTAATAGAAAGATACCTCAAAGGTGCGCGGGGGTTTCTGGGTAATGGTGGGAAACTCCTCCTTACTACGCCAGTCTCAGGGTGGGGGCTAGACGAAGAGAAGCTCGAGGAAAAGGTGCGCGAGGCATCATGGGAGTTGAAAGCTGTACGCGTTTTGGAGCCTCAATCTGAAGTGTGTGCTGGAGTAAAAGTCAGTGAACTTGTCGATATAGCCAAAATGACATTTTAAATCTCTGTGTTGTCATGTTTTTTTTAGCACATAGGATCCATGATGGCATGGAATAAACATAATTTTATATCTATCAATGTCTGCTTTGTATTGTGGTAAAACCATCTCAGTAGATTTCGGCTAGCAAGTTCGTGTGGCAACTTCACTGTTTTTGATAGAGGAATGCCAACTTAATAGGTTCCCCTTCACACCAAATACATCATATGTATAGGTGTTGTGGGGTAGTAGCCAATGGTATGAATATTAAAAATGAGATAATAAGGTTAGTAGCAGTTAGGTTGCAAGCATTGTTGATGTTAATGAAATTTAAATGATTATATAGTGGTAGTAAGGGCGCTGTTAGCAATACGAAGCATTAGAATGAGATGTTATGCGGATTTTAATGATAGTTTAATGTACTTGAGGACCTTTTACATTTAATTTATATATTTTAATACAAACATCCTGTCACATATTTAGCAATTTCATCAAGAATTATTTAATTTAAATAAATTCCAGATACTACACCCTACGATGTGCTTCCTAAAATTATTTAACAAACCTTAACCATGCTAACCCCTCCAATCTATACATCAGAGCTGACGTCGCTGTTCTTACAGTTTAAAGGTCCTCAAGTACATTAAACTATAATTAAAATCCGCATAACATCTCATACTAATGCTTTATTTTGCTAACAGCGTCTTTACTACCATTATATAATCACATAATTACATTGACATCAACAATGCTTGCAACCTAACTGCTACTAACCTTATTATCTCATTTTTAATATTCATACCATTGGCTGCTACCCCACAATACCTATACATATGATGTATTTGCTGTGAAGGGGGAACCCATTAAGTTGGGATTCCTCTATCAACAACAGTGAAATTGCCACAAGAACTTGCTAGCCGAAATCTACTGAGATGGTTTTACCACAATACAAAGCAGCTGGAATAAAGGTCAATGAACTTGTCGATATAGCCAAAATGACATTTTAAATCTCTGTGTCATGTTGTTTAGCACATAGGATCCATGATGGCGTGAAATAAACATCATTTGAATCGATCAATGTCTGGTGTTTGTCTAAATGGTCTAAAAGTTTCTGGCGAAAAAAAAAAGTCCTCCTTTGGAAATTGTCTTTTGACATTTCGTTCGGTCATGCATTAAAGAGAGACTACATACCATATTTTATAGTCCTTATCAATCATTTTCTTGCATATAATCCTGTTTTTCATAGTCCTTAGTGGCAGATAGGAACCCCCATTTTCTTCTACCGCAGGTACTTAGGTGTCCAAGTCTCCCATAAAACATTCTGAAGGACACGATGTTTGAAACGGAATGTTTAATAAAAATCCTTTAATACAACATGGAACTAAAGAAAGAGCTCTCTAGTTGATAATGCAAACACGCACTGAAAGACTACAGTTTGCTTATTACTTTGAATCATAATCGTGCTTTTAAATGGCAACTTAATACTCATGCGTTGCGTTCGTGTCTCTTACTTCTCTTAGATGAAATCTAAACGTTGTGCTTCATTGAAGCATTAATGCTTTCTCATTTCTCTGTATATTTAATTTATCAATAGAATTCGAGTGCAAGATATTGGCATGACACCGTCCACCAATTCACTGAACAGTACGACAGTAGATAATTTATTGACCCTTCTTAGTATATGTTTTGCCTCCTACTAAAGTCGTTATGAAAAGCCAATTTTCTCTTTATAAGACATCATTGACAAACGGCTTTGCTTTTATTAGAAACCGCCAATTTACTTAAGCCCGGCACCCGTGTATGTCGCCGTTCTATTTACCCCTAAACCCTAAACAATATTGCATAACTTCTGACATCCCCACCCTATCCCTCATTCTCCTTCCACGATAAGAATTGTACTATCTACCGGACCCTCATACAGGACAAGAGCCGATTGACCGGCTCCTCCCCTCCCCTATGGGTTAGATTTTTTAACTACGTATTCACAGTGGGCGCGCATCCCAGGACAAATCGTCAGAGATAACGACTCCAAGTAATTTAAACGATGGTACCGATTCGATTACAGAGCTTTTGATGTAAAGAGGCTTACGCAGCTATTGAATTTTAGAAAATCAATTGACATTTTTGGGGGGTTCAAGCGCATATTATTATGATTCGGCACGGTAGGACGCGACCTATGAATCGGGTCAAAGTGAAAAGGATTGTAAAGTTTTGAAGGTAGAGTTTTCAATTGTTTCGCAAGTTCTCGCGCACACAATAGAAACATGCCTCATCTTAAACAAATGCGCGCTGGTTTTTGATTTTTAGAAATATTGTTTTCATGATTTTTCTTATAGAAAACAAATTTTCAAAACCAAACTTTTCTGTGGTATGAATACTTATTATACAACACGATATTCGTCATCTCATGTTCAAAATCCACTACGAAATCACTCGGCGTAGCGCGCCTCCTAATCCCACAACATTTTGATCAGGAGATGACGAAGAAGTATTTTTTCCCCTTTTTTTTATCCAAAATGCTTAAGATTCTAATACACTCTTTTTTGTAGCCGTGTTGAACCTGTTTCTGACTGAATAAAGCACCTGAAATATTTTTGACAAATGCAAAGAAAGGCACCAATGCTTTGTTTTGCTCATGACATCCATCAGAAATCAGTCCAATTTTTGTAGCGTCCAAGCTTTCTCGTGAAAGATTTATCATAAGCCAAATGACATTCTTCAGTCAGTTGTCAAGCCAGCGCCCCAAGCTTGTGGAGATGTAAACCACACTTTATTCAGTCGTTAAGCCAGCGTCCATAGCTGAAGCAGTCGCAATGGACGGAATATCTTTCTTTGACACAAACGCCGCAGTGGAAAAGATGCGAATTATTTCGCAAACGAAGAAACGTGTTACGATAAATCAACGTGACTATGTGGTCAGCCCTACGGTGTTCGATGGATCCGTATTCGGTGAATGGAAATACAATTTCCTCGTCGAAGAACTCGTGTCTATGGCTCGTGGGTTACTCAAGCAGAAATCCAACACCGAAAGCTCTCTGAAGTTTCTAGAAGTTGGCGCAGGTATGGGTGCTATTGCTATAGAATTCGCACTTCAAGTCCCACAAGCTGAGGTTTGGGCGACGGACATCAATCCAGCAGCCGTTGAAGATGTGGCTGAGAACGCCTGCCTCCACGGAGTAGAAAACTCGGTGACAGCCATTCAAGCGGATGTGTTTGACTGTGATGGCCTCAAGGGGATGAAATTCGATATGATATTCTTCCGTCAGCCAGGCGCATTTCGTGAGGACTGCGACGAAAAAGACCTCGACATGTTGGCGAGGACCGTATGGGATCCCAATTACAGCGTAATAGAAAGATACCTCAAAGGTGCGCGGGGGTTTCTGGGTAATGGTGGGAAACTCCTCCTTACTACGCCAGTCTCAGGGTGGGGGCTAGACGAAGAAAAGCTCGAGGAAAAGGTGCGCGAGGCATCATGGGAGTTGAAAGTTGTAAGAGTTTTGGAGCCTCAATCGGAAGTGTGTGCTGGAGTAAAAGTCAATGAACTTGTCGATATAGCCAAAATGACATTTTAAATCTCTGTGTTGTCATGTTTTTTTTAGCACATAGGATCAATGATGGCATGGAATAAACATCATTTTAAATCTATCAATGTCTGCTTTGTATTGTGGTATAACCATCTCAGTAGATTTCGGCTAGCAAGTTCTTGTGGCAACTTCACTGTTGTTGATAGAGGAATCCCAACTTAATAGGTTCCCCTTCACACCAAATACATCATATGTATAGGTATTGTGGGGTAGTAGCCAATGGTATGAATATTAAAAATGAGATAATAAGGTTAGTAGCAGTTAGGTTGCAAGCATAGTTGATGTCAATGTAATTTAAATGATTATATAGTGGTAGAAAGGGCGCTGTTAGTAATACGAAGCATTAGCATGAGATGTTATGCGGATTTTAATGATACTTTATATAGTGCATATAATCCTGTTTTTCATAGTCCTTAGTGGCAGATAGGAACCCCCATTTTCTTCTACCGCAGGCACTTAGGTGTCCAAGTCTCCCATAAAACATTCTGAAGGACACGAAGTTTGAAACGGAACGTTTAATAAAAATCCTTTAATACAACATGGACCTAAAAAAAGAGCTCTCTAGTTGATAATGGAAACAGGCACTGAAAGACTACAGTTTGCTTATTACTTTGAATCATAATCGTGCTTTTAAATGGCAACTTAATACTCATGCGTTGCGTTCGTGTCTCTTACTTCTCTTAGATGAAATCTAAACGTTGTGATTCATTGAAGCATTAATGCTTTCCCATTTCTCTGTATATTTAATTTATCAATAGAATTCGAGTACAAGATATTGGAATGACACCGTCCACCAATTCACTGAACAGTACGACAGTAGATAATTTATTGACCCTTCTTAGTATATGTTTTGCCTCCTACTAAAGTCGTTATGAAAAGCCAATTTTCTATTTATAAGACATCATTGACAAACGGCTTTGCTTTTATTAGAAACCGCCAATTTACTTGAGCCCGGCACCCGTGTATGTCGCCGTTCTATTTACCCCTAACCCTAAACAATATTGCATAACTTCTGACATCCCCACCCTATCCCTCATTCTCCTTCCACGATAAGAACTGTACTATCTACCGGACCCTCATACAGGACAAGAGCCGATTGACCGGCTCCTCCCCTCCCCTGTGCGTCTTCTTTTGCTTGGGTTGTCTAGCGAAGCACTTCCAAAGCCTCAAGGTCTCATCGGCTGCTGCTGACGCCACGTACTGGCCGTCCGGAGACATGGCCATGCACAGAACACGTGACGTGTGTCCAGTAAGATCTGCCACATGGGCCATGGACGTGTATTTCCAGATAGTGAGCTGGTGCTGGGACAATCCGTGTCCGGAAATGATCTCTTTGTACTCGTTGGACCATAGGATGGAACAAACCTAGTGCTGAGTTCATAGATGAATAATAAAATAAATAAAAACTCTCTACCTACTCTTTACGAATCGCACGCTCTGATTGGCTAAGATACTGTGATCTATTAGTTAAAGAACATGCTCGCAGCGTGTGAAATAAAAAAAATATTTTTTGGGGGGTAATTTAAAATACAGTAGCACGTGTTCTCTGAGCACTCGAGAAGTGTGAGGGGAGTTGAATCTTCGTAAAGTAAAAAAGCATTTAAGAATATAGATAGCCATTTTGTTATCTATTGCCGACCAGCATTTCCCCACCCCTCTCCTCTAACTCTTCACCCTGAATATCACAAGTTAGTTGCGTTCTGTCAGCATCCCCCCCCTTTTCTGTGTCCATAGACAATAACAATCCATACCCCCTCCCCCTGACAGTCGGAGCTCGTATTCTTGTTCCTACCTTGCTCTTCGTCACGGCTGTTTCGCAGTGGACATTAGGTTCTAGTCTCTCGCGCGGCCAAAGCCGGTTGCTAGGTGAATTTGAGTCTATGGCAACCAAAATGGCGACGATTTTAAAATCGTAAACATTGAAAAAGATGGCTAGAGGACACCGCCCATAATCAAAATTAACCAAAACAAATATCACAATGTGTTACTAGCATCCAAATGTTTTCAAAAATGCAAATACCATTAGTCATAGTCCTAAAAACAGAGAGTGAACGGCATTGAAGTTCAAAAGCCGGCGAAGGAGCATAGTATTTCGTACAGCGAAAACTAGCTCAAAGACCGTGAAAAGTTTCCCACATCGCAACTTATTTTGAATAGAGGTAAGACATTTTTGGTTACTTTATTTATTCCTTGTGTCAGATTCATTAAAATATTTGCTGTACCATTTTTTTAAATGAGATCCAAGTAATTTCTTTTCGCGGGTTTTCTCGTGTTTTCGCGCGCCTTTTGTTGCAATTACTTACGTTGTTGCAGTTAACATGGAGAGTCCCGATGCGATGCATGCGGCGTTCCTAACCAAAAGCTGCAGGATTTGCGGAAAATACAGTGGAAGAAGTAGTAGCAATCGGTTTTGGAAAACCAACGATGAATTTGTAAAATCAAAAATTTATCAAATCTATGGCATCAACATCGAAAAAGACAACCAACTGATCCATCCTGAACA
Source organism: Nematostella vectensis (assembly GCF_932526225.1). Lineage (NCBI taxonomy): Eukaryota > Metazoa > Cnidaria > Anthozoa > Actiniaria > Edwardsiidae > Nematostella > Nematostella vectensis. The sequence goes on along the minus strand of NC_064042.1, from coordinate 13,769,967 downwards.
AGAATGCCATACTTGCTATTCCCACCTTGACAAACACAATGTTAGAAAGCTTTTTACTTGGGGCCCGCATTCTTTACAATGCAAAATATGCGAAATTTTTGCAGCCAAAAGGCAAGGCGGACGGCCCCCCAAAAAGGGTGTAGGAAGAGGAAGACCAAAGGGTAAATCCCAAAACGAGCAGAGCAACACAGCCACGACTATTCAGTCAATACCAAAGGAAATGATTCCCGATGTTCTTATTAACGAAATGCCAGAAACTGAACGCTTTGTGTGTCCTCCCGACTTTGTTTTCTGTGCTATATGTAAAGAGGTTCTGACGCAGCCTATAGCAACTCCATGCGACCATTACTTCTGTGTGCTTTGCATCTGCGAATGGCTCGATCAAACATACAACAAATCTGGATGCCCCGTTTGCAAAGCCAGCATTTCCCCCGGCGTGCTGCATAAGATTCCGCGAGTTTTAGGCAACACCCTAGCCTCATGCCAAGTTTTATGTAGATCATGTAAGGAACCACGTCGTCTGGATAACCTTGCCGCACACGAGGCAATCTACACTACGTACATAGCGCAGCCTGCGACAACAACTGTGCGCGAAATCCTCAATGCGGGGAAAGACACCCCACTTTCACAGGTCGAGGAGCGGATATGTAATCAGTTAATGAAGAGGAAGTTGAGTGTATCCCAATCTCTGCCAGTTCTCTTGTTTACAGGTGGCACGGTGAGTATATTATTGTGTAGTTCCAGAAATCCAGAAATTGTCCATACCCCCTACCCCATGGGAAATCCAGACGTTGGGGGTCAAATGCCAAGGAATTTCCAGAGGGGGGAAGGGGGGCTAAACGCTGTTCTTTTCTCATCCAGAGGGGGGGGGGGGGGGGGTGCGTGGAGGATGTAGTACTCCAGGCCCCTCATGGTGGTGGTGGTGTATGCCTTGCATTCTGTAGTTTCCATTTTTCAATGCCAATGTCCAAATCAACTTGAATTGGGTGTATAACTAGAATGTAAGAAAGAGTACAGACATGTTATAAATAGCCACCTACTAGTGGAACAATATGCAAGGCAAGTAGACGGATAGTATAGTTTCAATTTATTCCATACATACAATAGCATTGTTTTGAGAAAAAAAACCTTCTATCATCTGTGACACATCAAAGGGCTTATACATATTGTGGTACTTTATACTAAAAATTATCAAATATAGGGGGGGCATTCGGCCTACCCAGATTCGACGTGACAGTTTCAGTAAAAAAATCAGTTTTTACTAAAAAAAATTCCATTGCATAATTTAAATGCCTTGAGCAATGGCTACGTTTGACAGGTCTCCTTCTCTTAACCTTTCTTATTAAGCCATTGAAGATTTGCCATGTTCCACGACCACGTACCAACAGTTCATCTGCCAGCAGTAAGACAGTGCAGCGTAGAGCTTCTGTAGTTGAAACACTTAGGCAGCAAATCAGTGGTGGTGAACGTGATGACATCTTAAGGCAGAAAAAGGCTGAGATGCAAAGGATGGGCCAAGAGGAGAGAGAAACCATAGCACAAGAAGCTGGGCTGAAGATTGAAGTACCTGAAGGGCAAGGGCTGGCCATGAAAGCAGACATAGGGATACCCTGGAACAAATTAAGAGAGTTGAAAAGGTAGAGATTAGGTTTTATCACAAACATTATAGATAGTTCTTAAATATACAGTAACAAAACACTCAGGGCATAAAAAAGAGACTACTTAATAATAGAGGGTGGCTATTAAATGTAGGTTATTAAATAATGTACGGAAGTATAGCATATCAGTTTGGTGTCAGAAAAGTAGCAGTTTAATAGAGATAACACTGTAAAGACCCCTTTCAAGCCTTTTCCATGGGTCTTATCAAAACCGCAATAAGGCTTTGCTCACACTTGGTGCTCAATCTGAACCCCCCAGTGCCTGAGCCAAAATTCAGGCTTTGTGCTGGTGCCCTGCATTTTTCTCCGTCTTGTCTAGTGCTCGGGCACTGGTGCCTGTGCACCAAGTGTGGACACAGCCTAAGTATTGTTTGTAATTAATTTCATAAATCACAGTCATTATTTTTATGCAATTGTAGGTGGCTTAATAGCTTTGGGTTGCAAATTGCCAGTGAGAAGAAACAGCGCAAGCTAGCAGAAGGCCAAAAGTTCACAGACATTTATTCAGAGGAAATGCCATTTGTTTTTAGCAAGACCGGAGGTGGCACAGAAATACGTCTGGCTGTCTGTGCCCAAGTTGAGGACCTTACAGCCCTGGTCTATGGCCACTTAGAGGAGAACATGGAGTGAGTTTCACACCACAAAATTCTGCATTATTAAAAATATTTTTCCATTTAAAAACAAAAAAACAGTTCTTTGTTTAGATGCTAATTTAAAAAAAAAAATGGTTCCGAGATCAATGATATTAAAGAAGTGTGGCCCCATGTTGCCTACAACAACCATATTTTGCTTACTGCTAGATACAACAATCTAACCTGGCATGGTGGCGTCATTGACCACAAATTTTGAGTCGCCTAGTTTATGACCAATTTCTATACCTGTGGAGCTCAGCGCGCGGCCTACGGGCGCGCTGGCTCCGCTACAAACTAACGACCTCTGTTGCCAATTTTCGAGTATTATTTATAACTGTCAACTGAAATTCCATAGTTTATCAGTTAAAATAAATAAATAAATAAATAAAAAATAAAAAAAATTAATAAATTAATAAAATAAAAAATTAAAAAATTAATAAATTAATAAATTAATAAATTAATAAATTAATAAATTAATAAATTAATAAATTAATAAATTAATAAATTAATAAATTAATAAATTAATAAATTAATAAATTAATAAATTAATAAATTAATAAATTAATAAATTAATAAATTAATAAATTAATAAATTAATAAATTAATAAATTAATAAATTAATAAATTAATAAATTAATAAATTAATAAATTAATAAATTAATAAATTAATAAATTAATAAATTAATAAATTAATAAATTAATAGATGAATAAATTAATAAATTAATAAATTAATAAATTAATAAATTAATAAATTGATAAATTGATAAATTGATAAATTAATAAATTGATAAATGAATAAATTATTCCATCGCAAATCTTTCAAATCACGATCGTCCTTTCTCTCGCTTCCTCCACATCTGGGGACCCATAGATACACGGAGACTTCGCCAGAAGAGTAGTGAATAAATGTCGACAGTCCCGTAGAAGTATTTGTAAAATTCTTGAACACATACTTCAAGAATTCCATGCAACTTGGAATCTAGTTTTTGTGGAGGTAGGAGAATTAAAGATTATCGGAAAAAGATGTTGAAAAAGTTCGAGAACGAACTACAAACTAGACTGTTGAATAACATTTTAATCCTGTACAGCGGCGTAGTTTTCGGTTGAAGGCGGGTATTCGTACCAAAGCACCTGGGGTGGGTGGGTGGTGGTGGAAGGGAGGAAAATGTGGAACATATATGATGGCGTGGAATGGCAAGAATGGGGATGACAAAAACAAGTATATAGAGTTACAAAATGGAAAGGTGGGATATTTCTTAGAGCTCTTCGAAATGTAAAGCAACCTTACGTGTATTCTAGCACAAGGTTTATCATCAGAAGGTAAGACCAGGTACTACAATGACCCTCCCGCCCTCACCCCTGCCACCTACCTCTACCCGTATCACAACCATTATTCCCCTTTTATGTCCCCCTTCTCCCCAGGTGCCATGGTACGAATACCCGCTTTTAACCAAAGACTAGTACTTGGTCTTACCTCCTGATGATAAACCCTGTACTAGAAAACACGTGAGACTGCTTAATTTTTCAAAGAGCTCTATGAAATATTCTATTCCTTATTTACCGTAATTTATTATACATTTATGTGCATATTTATGAAATTTTGTTGTTTTCATTATATTTTAACTCACTTCTTTCTCCACCAGCGTGTACACCTTACCCCTTATCAACCTTTTTGTTTTCCGGTCTATACCTCCCTACCCACTACCTCCTCCTTAATCTTCCCATTCACCCTATACGCCATGGTAAGAACAATTGCATCACTATCCTGTACACTCCTTATAGTCCAACTCCACTCAACGTAGCATTATCCCCAAAATGACCCTCCCGCCCTCACCCTGCCACCTACCTCTAACCGTATCACAACCATTATTCCCCTTTTATGTCCCCCTTCTCCCCAGGTGCCATGGTACGAATACCCGCTTTTAACCAAAAACAGGAGGGGTCCAAAAAGGGACTTTTAAGGCAATTTTCGCTGTATTTTAGATAATGTCTCATACATAAACTGTATTTTTGGCTGCTAAAGGGGGGCCGCCCGGGAATTCCATAGTTTATCAGTTAAAATAAATAAATAAATAAATAAATAAATAAATAAATAAATAAATAAATAAATAAATAAATAAATAAATAAATAAATAAATAAATAAATAAATAAATAAATAAATAAATAAATAAATAAATAAATAAATAAATAAATAAATAAATAAATAAATAAATAAATAAATAAATAAATAAATAAATAAATAAATAAATAAATAAATAAATAAATAAATAAATAAATAAATAAATAAATAAATAAATAAATTAATAAATAAATAAATTAATTAATTAATTAATTAATTAATTTTTAAGGCATTTTTCGCTGTATTTCAGATAATGTCTCATACATATACTGTATTTTTTGCTGCTAAAAGGGGCGGCCCGGACCCCTTAGGCCACCCCCCTGGCTACACCCCTGCTGTAACGCCACATTTGTAATACTGTTCTGCAAAAGAGTTCTTTTGTCTCTATTCTTCTCGTTTTTTGTGTCGAGGTGCGGATATTGTTCATTTGCCCAATCAAATTGCAGCTTGTAAGAGCTGCGTACTGACCCAAGAATTATCATAAGCCAAATGGCATTCTTCAGTCAATTGTTAAACCAGCGCCCCAAGTTTGTGGAGATGTAAACCACACTTTATTCAGTTGTTAAGCCAGCGTCCATAGCTGAAGCAGTCGCAATGGACGGAATATCTTTCTTTGACTCAAACGCCGCAGTGGAAAAGATGCGAATAAGTTCGCAAACGAAGAAACGTGTTACGATAAATCAACGTGGCTATGTAGTCAGCCCTACGGTGTTCGATGGATCCGTATTCGGTGAATGGAAATACAATTTCTTCGTCAACGAACTCGTGTCTATGGCTCGTGGGTTACTCAAGCAGAAATCCGACACCGAAAGCTTTCTAAAGTTTCTAGAAGTTGGCGCAGGTATGGGTGCTATCGCTATAGAATTCGCACTTCAAGTCCCACAAGCTGAGGTTTGGGCGACGGACATCAATCCAGCAGCCGTTGAAGATGTGGCTGAGAACGCCTGCCTCCACGGTGTAGAAAACTCGGTGACAGCCATTCAAGCGGATGTTTTTGACTGTGATGGCCTCAAAGGGATGAAATTCGATATGATATTCTTCCGTCAGCCAGGCGCATTTCGGGAGGATTGCGACGAAAAAGACCTCGACATGTTGGCGAGAACCGTATGGGATCCCAATTACAGCGTAATAGAAAGATACCTCAAAGGTGCGCGGGGGTTTCTGGGTAATGGTGGGAAACTCCTCCTTACTACGCCAGTCTCAGGGTGGGGGCTAGACGAAGAAAAGCTCGAGGAAAAGGTGCGCGAGGCATCGTGGGAGTTGAAAGCTGTAAGCGTTTTGGAGCCCCGATTGGAAGTGTGCGCTGGAGTAAAGATCAATGAACTTGTCGATATAGCCAAAATGACATTTTAAATCTCTGTGTTGTCATGTTTTTTTTAGCACATAGGATCAATGATGGCATGGAATAAACATCATTTTAAATCTATCAATGTCTGCTTTGTATTGTGGTATAACCATCTCAGTAGATTTCGGCTAGCAAGTTCTTGTGGCAACTTCACTGTTGTTGATAGAGGAATCCCAACTTAATAGGTTCCACTCTTCACACCAAATACATCATATGTATAGGTATTGTGGGGTAGTAGCCAATCGTATGAATATTAAAAATGAGATTATTAGGTTAGTGGCAGTTAGGTTGCAAGCATAGTTGATGTTAATGGAATTTAAATGATTATATAGTGGTAGTAAAGGTGCTGTTAGCAATACGAAGCATTAGCATGAGATGTTATGCGGATGACAATTTCCAAAGTCCTCCTTTGGAAATTGTCTTTTGACATTTCGTTCGGTCATGCATAAAAGGGAGACTACATACCATATTTTATAGTCCTTATCAATCATTTTCTTGCATATAATCCTGTTTTTCATAGTCCTTAGTGGCAGATAGGAACCCCCATTTTCTTCTACCGCAGGTACTTAGGTGTCCAAGTCTCCTATAGAACATTCTGAAGGACACGATGTTTGAAACGGAATTTTAATAAAAATCCTTTAATACAACATGGAACTAAAGAAAGAGCTCTCTAGTTGATAATGCAAACACGCACTGAAAGACTACAGTTTGCTTATTACTTTGAATCATAATCGTGCTTTTAAATGTCAACTTAATACTCATGCGTTGCGTTCGTGTCTCTTACTTCTCTTAGATGAAATCTAAACGTTGTGCTTCATTGAAGCATTAATGCTTTCCCATTTCTCTGTATATTTAAGTTATCAATAGAATTCGAGTACAAGATATTGGAATGACACCGTCCACCAATTCACTGAATAGTACGACAGTAGATAATTTATTGACCCTTCTTAGTATATGTTTTGCCACCTACTAAAGACGTTATGAAAAGCCAATTTTCTCTTTATAAGACATCATTGACAAACGGCTTTGCTTTTATTAGAAACCGCCAATTTACTTAAGCCCGGCACCCGTGTATGTCGCCGTTCTATTTACCCCTAAACCCTAAACAATATTGCATAACTTCTGACATCCCCACCCTATCCCTCATTCTCCTTCCACGATAAGAACTGTACTATCTACCGGACCCTCATACAGGACAAGAGCCGATTGACCGGCTCCTCCCCTCCCCTGTGCGTCTTCTTTTGCTTGGGTTGTGTAGCGAAGCACTTCCAAAGCCTCAAGGTCTCATCGGCTGCTGCTGACGCCACGTACTGGCCGTCCGGAGACATGGACATGCACAGAACACGTGACGTGTGTCCAGTAAGATCTGCCACATGGGCCATGGACGTGTATTTCCAGATAGTGAGCTGGTGCTGGGACAATCCGTGTCCGGAAATGATCTCTTTGTACTCGTTGGACCATAGGATGGAACAAACCTAGTGCTGAGTTCATAGATGAATAAAAAAATAAATAAAAACTCTCTACCTACTCTTTACGAATCGCACGCTCTGATTGGCTAAGATACTGTGATCTATTAGTTAAAGAACATGCTCGCAGCGTGTGAAATAAAAAAAATATTTTTGGGGGGGTAATTTAAAATACAGTAACACGTGTTCTCTGAGCACTCGAGAAGTGTGAGGGGAGTTGAATCTTCGTAAAGTAAAAAAGCATTTAAGAATATAGATAGCCATTTTGTTATCTATTGCCGACCAGCATTTCCCCACCCCTCTCCTCTAACTCTTCACCCTGAATATCACAAGTTAGTTGCGTTCTGTCAGCACCCCCCCCCCCCCCTTTTCTGTGTCCATAGACAATAACAATCCATACCCCCTGCCCCTGACAGTCGGAGCTCGTATTCTTGTTCCTACCTTGCTCTTCGTCACGGCTGTTTCGCAGTGGACATTAGGTTCTAGTCTCTCGCGCGGCCAAAGCCGGTTGCTAGGTGAATTTGAGTCTATGGCAACCAAAATGGCGGCGATTATAAAATCGTAAACATTGAAAAAGATGGCTAGAGGACACCGCCCATAATCAAAATTAACCAAAACAAATATCAGAATGTGTTACTAGCATCCAAATGTTTTCAAAAATGCAAATACCATTAGTCATAGTCCGAAAAACAGAGAGTGAACGGCATTGAAGTTCAAAAGCCGGCGAAGGAGCATAGTATTTCGTACAGCGAAAACTAGCTCAAAGACCGTGAAAAGTTTCCCACATCGCAACTTATTTTGAATAGAGGTAAGACATTTTTGGTTAGTTTATTTATTCCTTGTGTCAGATTTATTAAAATATTTGCTGTACCATTTTTTTAAATGAGATCCAAGTAATTTCTTTTCGCGGGTTATCTCGTGTTTTCGCGCGCCTTATGTTGCAATTACTTACGTTGTTGCAGTTAACATGGAGAATCCCGATGCGATGCATGCGGCGTTCCCAACCAAAAGCTGCAGGATTTGCGGAAAATACAGTGGAAGAAGTAGTAGCAATCGGTTTTGGAAAACCAACGATGAATTTGTAAAATCAAAAATTTTATCAAATCTATGGCATCAACATCGAAAAAGACAACCAACTGATCCATCCTGAACAAGAATGCCATACTTGCTATTCCCACCTTGACAAACACAATGTTAGAAAGCTTTTTACTTGGGGCCCGCATTCTTTACAATGCAAAATATGCGAAATTTTTGCAGCCAAAAGGCAAGGCGGACGGCCCCCCAAAAAGATTGTAGGAAGAGGAAGACCAAAGGGTAAATCCCAAAACGAGCAGAGCAACACAGCCACGACTATTCAGTCAATACCAAAGGAAATGATTCCCGATGTTCTTATTAACGAAATGCCAGAAACTGAACGCTTTGTGTGTCCTCCCGACTTTGTTTTCTGTGCTATATGTAAAGAGGTTCTGACGCAGCCTCTAGCAACTCCATGCGACCATTACTTCTGTGTGCTTTGCATCTGCGAATGGCTAGATCAAACATACAACAAATCTGGATGCCCCGTTTGCAAAGCCAGCATTTCCCCCGGCGTGCTTCATAAGATTCCGCGAGTTTTAGGCAACACCCTAGCCTCATGCCAAGTTTTATGTAGATCATGTAAGGAACCACATCGTCTGGATAACCTTGCCGCACACGAGGCAATCTACACTACGTACATAGCGCAGCCTGCGACAACAACTGTGCGCGAAATCCTCAATGCGGGCAAAGACACCCCACTCTCACAGGTCGAGGAGCGGATATGTACTCAGTTAATGAAGAGGAAGTTGAGTGTATCCCAATCTCTGCCAGTTCTCTTGTTTACAGGTGGCACGGTGAGTATATTATTGTGTAGTTCCAGAAATCCAGAAATTGCCCATACCCCCTACCCCATGGGAAATCCAGACGTTGGGGGTCAAATGCCAAGGAATTTCTAGAGGGGGGAAGGGGGCTAAACGCTGTTCTTTTCTCATCCAGAGGGGAGGGGAGGGAGGATGCGGGGGTGCGTGGAGGATGTAGTACTCCAAGCCCCTCATGGTGGTGGTGGTGTGTGCCTTGCATTCTGTAGTTTCCATTTTTCAATGCCAATGTCCAAATCAACTTGAATTGGGTGTATAACTAGAATGTAAGAAAGAGTACAAACATGTTATAAATAGATACCTACTAGTGGAACAATATGCAAGGCAAGTAGACGGATAGTATAGTTTTAATTTATTCCATACATACAATAGCATTGTTTTGAGAAAAAAAACCTTCTATCATCTGTGACACTTCAAAGGGCTTATACATATTGTGGTACTTTATACTAAAAATTATCAAATATAGGGGGGGCATTCGGCCTACCCAGATTCGACCTGACAGTTTCAGTAAAAAAATCAGTTTTTACTAAAAAAAATCCATTGCATAATTTTAATGCCTTGAGCAATGGCTACGTTTGACAGGTCTCCTTCTCTTAACCTTTCTTATTAAGCCATTGAAGATTTGCCATGTTCCACGACCACGTACCAACAGTGCATCTGCCAGCAGTAAGACAGTGCAGCGTAGAGCTTCTGTAGTTGAAACACTTAGGCAGCAAATCAGTGGTGGTGAACGTGATGACATCTTAAGGCAGAAAAAGGCTGAGATGCAAAGGATGGGCCAAGAGGAGAGAGAAACCATAGCACAAGAAGCTGGGCTGAAGATTGAAGTACCTGAAGGGCAATGGCTGGCCATGAAAGCAGACATAGGGATACCCTGGAACAAATTAAGAGAGTTGAAAAGGTAGAGATTAGGTTTTATCACAAACATTATAGATAGTTCTTAAATATACAGTAACAAAACACTCAGGGCATAAAAAAGAGACTACTTAATAATAGAGGGTGGCTATTAAATGGAGGTTATTAAATAATGTACCGAAGTATAGCATATCAGTTTGGTGTCAGAAAAGTAGCAGTTTAATAGAGATAACACTGTAAAGACCCCTTTCAAGCCTTTTCCATGGGTCTTATCAAAACCGCAATAAGGCTTTGCTCACACTTGGTGCTCAATCTGAACCCCCCAGTGCCTGAGCCAAAATTCAGGCTTTGTGCTGGTGCCCTGCATTTTTCTCCGTCTTGTCTAGTGCTCGGGCACTGGTGCCTGTGCACCAAGTGTGGACACAGCCTAAGTATTGTTTGTAATTAATTTCATACATCACAGTCATTATTTTTATGCAATTTTAGGTGGCTTAATAGCTTTGGGTTGCAAATTGCCAGTGAGAAGAAACAGCGCAAGCTAGCAGAAGGCCAAAAGTTCACAGACATTTATTCAGAGGAAATGCCATTTGTTTTCAGCAAGAACGGAGGTGGCACAGAAATACGTCTGGCTGTCTGTGCCCAAGTTGAGGACCTTACAGCCCTGGTCTATGGCCACTTAGAGGAGAACATGGAGTAAGTTTTACACCCCAAATTCTGCATTATTAAAAATATTTTTCCATTTCAAAACAAAAAAACAGTTCTTTGTTTAGATGCTAATTTAAAAAAAAAAATGGTTCCGAGATCAATGATATTAAAGAAGTGTGGCCCCATGTTGCCTACAACAACCATATTTTGCTTACTGCTAGATACAACAATCTAACCTGGCATGGTGGCGTCATTGACCACAAATTTTGAGTCGCCTAGTTTATGACCAATTTCTATACCTGTGGAGCTCAGCGCGCGGCCTACGGGCGCGCTGGCTCCGCTACAAACTAACGACCTATGTTGCCAATTTTCGAGTATTATTTATAACTGTCAACTGAAATTCCATAGTTTATCAGTTAAAATAAATAAATAAATAAATAAATAAATAAATAAATAAATAAATAAATAAATAAATAAATAAATAAATAAATAAATAAAATAAAATAAAAAATAAATTAATAATAAATTAATAAATAAATAAATAATAAATTAATAAATTAATAAATTAATAAATTAATAAATTAATAAATAAATAAATAATAAATTAATAAATTTATAAATTAATAAATTAATAAATTAATAAATTAATAAATTGTCAAATTAACAAATTAACAAATTAACAAATTAACAAATTAACAAATTTACAAATTCACAAATTAACAAATTAATAAATTGATAAATTGATAAATTAATAGATTAATAAATTAACAAATTAATAAATTAACAAATTAATAAATAAATAAATTAATAAATTGATAAATTGATTAATTGATAAATTAATAAATTAATAAATTAATAAATTAATAAATTAATAAATTATTCCATCGCAAATCTTTCAAATCTCGATCGTCCTTTCTCTCGCTTCCTCCACATCTGGGGACCCATAGATACACGGAGACTTCGCCAGAAGAGTAGTGAATAAATGTCGACAGTCCCGTAGAAGTATTTGTAAAATTCTTGAACACATACTTCAAACCATGCAACTTGGAATCTAGTTTTTGTGGAGGTAGGAGAATTAAAGATTATCGGAAAAAGATGTTGAAAAAGTTCGAGAACGAACTACAAACTAGACTGTTGAATAACATTTTAATCCTGTACAGCGGCGTAGCTTTCGGTTGAAGGCGGGTATTCGTACCAAAGCACCTGGGGTGGGTGGGTGGTGGTGGAAGGGAGGAAAATGTGGAACATATATGATGGCGTGGAATGGCAAGAATGGGGATGACAAAAACAAGTATATAGAGTTACAAAATGGAAAGGTGGGATATTTCTTAGAGCTCTTCGAAATGTAAAGCAACCTTACGTGTATTCTAGCACAAGGTTTATCATCAGGAGGTAAGACCAGGTACTACAATGACCCTCCCGCCCTCACCCTGGCACCTACCTCTACCCGTATCACAACCATTATTCCCCTTTTATGTCCCCCTTCTCACCAGGTGCCATGGTACGAATACCCGCTTTTAACCAAAGACTAGTACTTGGTCTTACCTCCTGATGATAAACCCTGTACTAGAAAACACGTGAGACTGCTTAACTTTTCAAAGAGCTCTATGAAATATTCTATTCCTTATTTACCGTAATTTATTATACATTTATGTGCATATTTATGAACTTTTGTTGTTTTCATTATATTTTAACTCACTTCTTTCTCCACCAGCGTGTACACCTTACCCCTTATCAGCCTTTTTGTTTTCCGGTCTATACCTCCCTACCCACTACCTCCTCCTTAATCTTCCCATTCACACTATACGCCATGGTAAGAACAATTGCATCACTATCCCGTACACTCCTTATAGTCCAACTCCACTCAACGTAGCATTATCCCCACAATGACCCTCCCGCCCTCACCCTGCCACCTACCTCTACCCGTATCACAACCATTATTCCCCTTTAATGTCCCCCTTCTCCCCAGGTGCCATGGTACGAATACCCGCTTTTAACCAAAAACAGGAGGGGTCCAAAAAGGGACTTTTAAGGCAATTTTCGCTGTATTTTAGATAATGTCTCATACATAAACTGTATTTTTGGCTGCTAAAGGGGGGCCGCCCGGGCATTCCATAGTTTATCAGTTAAAATAAATAAATAAATAAATAAATAAATAAATAAATAAATAAATAAATAAATAAATAAATAAATTTTTAAGGCATTTTTCGCTGTATTTTAGATAATGTCTCATACATATACTGTATTTTTTGCTGCTAAAAGGGGCGGCCCGGACCCCCTAGGCCACCCCCCTGGCTACACCCCTGCTGTAACGCCACATTTGTAATACTGTAATACTGCAAAAGAGTTCTTTTGTCTCTATTCTTCTCGTTTTTTGTGTCGAGGTGCGGATATTGTTCATTTGCCCAATCAAATTGCAGCTTGTAAGAGCTGCGTACTGACCCAAGAATTATCATAAGCCAAATGGCATTCTTCAGTCAATTGTTAAACCAGCGCCCCAAGTTTGTGGAGATGTAAACCACACTTTTTTATTCAGTCGTTAAGCCAGCGTCCATAGCTGAAGCAGTCGCAATGGACGGAATATCTTTCTTTGACACAAACGCCGCAGTGGAAAAGATGCGAATAAGTTCGCAAACGAAGAAACGTGTTACGATAAATCAACGTGGCTATGTGGTCAGCCCTACGGTGTTCGATGGATCCGTATTCGGTGAATGGAAATACAATTTCTTCGTCAAAGAACTCGTGTCTATGGCTCATGGGTTACTCAAGCAGAAATCCAACACCGAAAGCTCTCTGAAGTTTCTAGAAGTTGGCGCAGGTATGGGTGCTATTGCTATAGAATTCGCACTTCAAGTCCCACAAGCTGAGGTTTGGGCGACGGACATCAATCCAGCAGCCGTTGAAGATGTGGCTGAGAACGCCTGCCTCCACGGAGTAGCAAACTCGGTGACAGCCATTCAAGCGGATGTGTTTGACTGTGATGGCCTCAAAGGGATGAAATTCGATATGATATTCTTCCGTCAGCCAGGCGCATTTCGGGAGGACTGCGACGAAAAAGACCTCGACATGTTGGCGAGAACTGTATGGGATCCCAATTACAGCGTAATAGAAAGATACCTCAAAGGTGCGCGGGGGTTTCTGGGTAATGGTGGGAAACTCCTCCTTACTACGCCAGTCTCAGGGTGGGGGCTAGACGAAGAAAAGCTCGAGGAAAAGGTGCGCGAGGCATCGTGGGAGTTGAAAGTTGTAAGAGTTTTGGAGCCTCGATCGGAAGTGTGTGCTGGAGTAAAAGTCAATGAACTTGTCGATATAGCCAAAATGACATTTTAAATCTCTGTGTCTTGCCTTTTATAGCCCATAGGATCCATGATGGCGTGAAATAATCATTTAATCGATCAATGTCTCGTGTTTGTCTAAATGGTCTAAAAGTTTCTGGCGAAAGAAAAAAAAATTGTCTTTTGACATTTCGTTCGGTCATGCATAAAAGGGAGACTACATACCATATTTTATAGTCCTTATCAATCATTTTCTTGCATATAATCCTGTTTTTCATAGTCCTTAGTGGCACATAGGAACCCCCATTTTCTTCTACCGCAGGCAGTTAGGTGTCCAAGTCTCCCATAGAACATTCTGAAGGACACGATGTTTGAAACGGAATGTTTAATAAAAATCCTTTAATACAACATGGAACTAAAGAAAGAGCTCTCTAGTTGATAATGCAAACACGCACTGAAAGACTACAGTTTGCTTATTACTTTGAATCATAATCGTGCTTTTAAATGGCAACTTAATACTCATGCGTTGCGTTCGTGTCTTACTTCTCTTAGATGAAATCTAAACGTTGTGATTCATTGAAGCATTAATGCTTTCCCATTTCTCTGTATATTTAATTTATCAATAGAATTCGAGTACAAGATATTGGAATGACACCGTCCACCAATTCACTGAACAGTACGACATTAGATAATTTATTGACCCTTCTTAGTATATGTTTTGCCTCCTACTAAAGTCGTTATGAAAAGCCAATTTTCTATTTATAAGACATCATTGACAAACGGCTTTGCTTTTATTAGAAACCGCCAATTTACTTGAGCCCGGCACCCGTGTATGTCGCCGTTCTATTTACCCCTAAACCCTAAACAATATTGCATAACTTCTGACATCCCCACGCTATCCCTCATTCTCCTTCCACGATGAGAACTGTACTATCTACCGGACCCTCATACAGGACAAGAGCCGATTGACCGGCTCTTCCCCTCCCCTATGCGTCTTCTTTTGCTTGGGTTGTGTGGCGAAGCACTTCCAAAGCCTCAAGGTCTCATCGGCGGCTGCTGACGCCACGTACTGGCCGTCCGGAGACATGGCCATGCACAGAACACGTGACGTGTGTCCAGTAAGATCTGCCACACGGGCCATGGACGGGTATTTCCAGATAGTGAGCTGGTGCTGGGAGAATCCGTGTCCGGAAATTATCTCTTTGTACTCGTTGGACCATAGGATGGAACAAACCTAGTAATGAGTTCATAGATAAATGAAAAAAATAAAATAAAATAAAAACTCTCAGCGTACTATTAACGAATCGCACGCTCTGATTGGCTAAGATAATGTGATCTATTAGTTAAAGAACATGCTCGCAGCGCGTGAAATGAAGAAGAATTTTTTTTTGGGGTAATTTAAAATACATTAGCACGTGTTCTCTGAGCACTCGAGAAGTGTGAGGGAAGTTGAATCTTCGTAAAGTAACCATTTTGTTATCTATTGCCGACCAGCATTTCCCCACCCCTCTTCTCTAACTCTTCACCCTGAATATCACAAGTTAATTGCGTTCCGTCAGCACCCCCACTACCTTTATGTGCCCATAGACAATAACAATCCATACCCCCTCCCCCTGACAGTCGGAGCTCGTATTCTTGTTCCTACCTGGCTCTTCGTATCAACACTGTTGAGCGTCGCTCCTGTAGACCCGTTCCAAAACCGGATGTGACGATCAGCCGTCCCTCCACCTGTTGCTAGCACATTTGGTTGCCATGGACACCACGAAATCGCCTAGCAACATGGTAGTAATAGCTGTCATTTACACCTATTTAAAGAATGTTGTACTCGAGAATACGTAAGTTTCTCAATCCGCATTAATCCATGGATACCGTATAAATGGATGAATCCTAGTATGTGGAAGCCCCTGCGAATATTCACATGAACATAAATAAGAATACTACAGGTTTAAAGGCCTGGATTTGTTTTTATCTACATTTCTTTGCTTGCTGATAAATGAACTAACTTTTTACTCTATCTTTCACGGCCAGTTAATATTATTGATATCATCATTATTATCATATCATTACCCTCTAATCATTATTATCTTTATTGTTTTAACCTTCAATGCCGCTTGATGATGTGTTATTATCATTACTATTATTGATATCATCATCATCATCATTATCATCTTTGTTGTTGTTTACCTTCACTGCCGCTTGATGATGTGTCAGCGAAAACAAGGGTTCCACTGGCGAGGGCTCACCAGCGCTTGAGCCGACAGTACTCGGGTAAGGCCAGATGTTAACAACATTATCATTGCCACCGCTGGCCAATAGTTTGCCGTCGGGAGACCACTTGAGCCCGCAAACCTCTTGGCTGTGGTTCAGCAGTGTGCCGATCTTATGGTTTGCCACGCGAACGTCATGATGATGGATGGCACCGCTACGAGACCCGCTAAACGGTTAAAAGAAGATAATAAGGCAAATTAGAAAATACACGAATACGTGAAAATTAAGGACTTTCATTTCGAACGTCGTCCAATTTGGATTATGGCCTGGTATTGTTACCGTGTAAAAAGCATAGTTACCGTGTAAATGGCATAGTTACTGTACCTGGCATAGTTACCGTGTAAATGGCATAGATACCGCCTACCTGGCATAGTTACCGTGTACGTGGCATTGTTACCGTGTACGTGGCATTGTGACCGTGTACGTGGCATTGTGACCGTGTAAAAAGCATAGTTACCGTACCTGGCATAGTTACTGTAACTGGCATAGATACCGCCTACCTGGAATAGTTACCGTGTACCTGGAATAGTTACCGTGTACCTGGCATAGTTACCGTGTACCTGGCATAGTTACCGTGTACCTGGCATAGTTACCGTGTAAATGGAATAGTTACCGTGTAAATGGAATAGTTTCCGTATCTGGCATAGATACAGTGTACCTGGCATAGTTACCACGTACCTGGCATAGATACCGCGTACCTGGCATAGTTACCGTGTAAATGGCATAGTTACTGTACCTGGCATAGATACCGCGTACCTGGCATAGTTACCGCGTACCTGGCATAGTTACCGTGTACCTGGCATAGTTACCGTACCTGGCATAGTTACCGTGTAAATGGCATAGATACCGCCTACCTGGCATAGTTACCGTGTAAAAAAAGCATAGTTACCGTACCTGGCATAGTTACTGTAACTGGCATAGATACCGCCTACCTGGAATAGTTACCGTGTACCTGGAATAGTTACCGTGTACCTGGAATAGTTACCGTGTACCTGGCATAGTTACCGTGTAAATGGAATAGTTACCGTGTAAATGGAATAGTTACCGTGTAAATGGAATAGTTTCCGTATCTGGCATAGATACAGTGTACCTGGCATAGATACCGCGTACCTGGCATAGTTACCGTGTACCTGGCATAGTTTCCGTACCTGGCATAGTTACCGCGTACCTGGCATAGATACCGCGTACCTGGCATAGTTACCGCGTACCTGGCATAGTTAAAGTGTAAATGGCATAGTTACCGTGTAAATGGCATAGTTACTGTACCTGGCATAGTAACCGTGTAAATGGCATAGATACCGTGTACCTGGCATAGTTACCGCGTACCTGGCATAGTTACCGCGTACCTGGCATAGTTACCATGTAAATGGCATAGTTACCGCGTACCTGGCATAGTTACTGTACCTGGCATAGATACCGAGTACCTGGCATAGTTACCGCGTAAACGTCATAGCCATTGTACCTTGACAAAAGAAAGCAGTTCCAGGATAGTGACCCCACCCTCGCCGCGTGTCCGCCCATGCATCGCACGCACTTGGACGCCTCTACGTCCCACAGCTACAAGTAAAAGGTGAAGTTAGGTGTAACATAATTTTATACAATTACAATAACATGCCGTGAAGTCAGTTGTTATATAATTCTACAAGTAAAAGGTGAAGTTAGGTGTAACATAATTTTATACAATTACAATAACATGCCGTGAAGTCAGTTGTTATATAATTCTACAAGTAAAAGGTGAAGTTAGGTGTAACATAATTTTATACAATTACAATAACATGCCGTGAAGTCAGTTGTTACATAATTCTACAAGTAAAAGGTGAAGTTAGGTGTAACATAATTTTATACAATTACAATAACATGCCGTGAAGTCAGTTGTTATATAATTCTACAAGTAAAAGGTGAAGTTAGGTGTAACATAATTTTATACAATTACAATAACATGCCGTGAAGTCAGTTGTTACATAATTCTACAAGTAAAAGGTGAAGTTAGGTGTAACATAATTTTATATAATTACAATAACATGCCGTGAAGTCAGTTGTTATAAAATTCTAATAAGAAGGTTGGTTTAGGTGTTATATAATAACAATAGAAGGTCAAGTTAGACGTTATATCATTACATCAGAAAGGTGAAGCTAGGTGTAACATAATTTTATAAAATTACAATAACATGCCGTGGAGTTAGTTGTTATAAAATTCTAATAAGAAGGTTGCTTTAGGTGTTATATAACAATAGAAGGTCAAGTTAGACGTTATATCATTACAACAGAAATGTGGAGGTGTTATATAATGACAATAAAAAGTGTAGCTGTTATACAATTCTAACAGAAAGGCAAGGTGTTATATAATAACAAACCCCTTTTATATTTTGTGCAAACAGGACGGTAGTTTCTTGGTGTTACGGAGCACCAGCACCAAAAACACAATGGGACAAAAGCCAAAAACAAAGACCTTAGAACGAGACAATGAAATATAGTACACAGGCCTTGAGCACCAAACAGAGCTCTCCGTAACACCAAGGGATACCCAAAAAAAGGACGCTATACTTTCTTTCTTAGTTTTTGTTTTAGGCCACAAATAAATTGGTAAGGGCAAAGTCAAAAGGTGGCTTTATCCTTCTGAACAGTCTTAACCTCGCCTGTAGAATTGAATCACATTTAGGAGAATTCAAAAGTATATAGCAGGTTTGCATCATTGACCAGCTCAGAATATTTCCTTTTCTGGAAACACAAATATGGTGGCCTAAATGGATTATGACGTCATCATCCAAGCCCCTCGCCTTTTACCGCCGGGAAGATATATTTTTCGCTTTAAAAGCTTTTTCCCGTCGGTTTTTGCAATTTTAGAGCAGCCAGTGTGTTAGATCATCTTTCCAAGATATCCCGTGCAAGGCTTCAAAGCGATGGAGTAAAAATGTGGAAGATGGTGAGTATTTATTCGAAGGGAATGGAGCTCTGTAGCGCCATGTTTGACCGATTTCGAACCCAAACACATGTAGAAATTTGCCAAGATCTCTCTACAATAATTTTTCTGGGCTTAGAAAAAACTATTCTGAGAATAAGGGGTTATGTAGCTTTCGAAATCGGTATGTCTCTATATGGGACGCGAAGCCAGTTGCTGGTACGTTTGGTTTCTTTAAACAATATCGTGTTGAGCTCTGCACATCACCGACATAAGTATAGGAAACAAGGGCCCTCTCTACACTGTCAAGTGGACTGCTTCGTTTGATAGCTAGCCTAGCCGTATTTATTGCTAACATTTTTTGCTTTTTCTGGCTGATTTTAAAACCAGAAATCTTATACAGCGCTACCAAAGTTTATTATTAAATAGCTAAATTGAGTTAAAATAAAATAAAATAAAATTAGTGTGTGAGGCTGTAGTTTCAGTTGGCTCCTCTGCAATAAGGCCATCATAAATAATAGCTACAGTACTCTATAAATCAAATTGAAAAGAAACCCCTTCCTTTTTTCTTAATATAATTGTTACAATTTATTTCAGATATCGACCATGGCAAAGAAGATGAAGATAAATAAATATATAAGGATGGACATAGAGATCATTGAATTTTCTTCTTTGTATTACACTCTTAGTGATTAAAAAACTTCTACTATTCTTTATTTTAAATATTTGTTTTATTTGTTTAAGCTATGTGTTATTGATTATTACACTTTTTGACAGTATGGTTACAAACTGACCCCCCAGTTCTGTAGCACTGTCAAGAAAATATGGGGGACCCCCTTCGTATTTACAAAGACAATGCTTAAAGAACGCTGCTTGGTGGAAAAATGGTATGAGATTATATGGCCTTCAACGTTGGGATGTGCACCCCAGCCTGTGCTACGGCCCTGCCCCTGGTCCATGGACCCCTTGTTGAAAATAGGTTTTCTAGTAATAACATGTTTTCAAGTGAGAGAAGGGTTTTCTACTTCTAGTATGATCCGAGTATAAACCAAGATCATGGATGAAGGTTGGTTAAAAAGTTTCTATGTATTAAATCCCCAGAGCTAACACAGTATTATACTTCTGGGTTTTTTAATTCGCACTAAAACATAATATAAGACACAGCGTATTGTGCATTCAAAAGGAGCAATGGGCTTTTGAAATGAGAGGGGATCTATGATTATTTTACATCACTTTTATGTATGGTGCTTGATTGTGAAAATTGTATGATTGGACAAATTGTTTCCACTTTTCTCCCATTTACTCTGACTGAAAATTTTCGACAAGAAAAAAAATTAAATCATTAGAATTCTGTTGAAGTAAAATTGTTTAGGAGAAGAATGATAAGCTCATGAAAAAGGTTTGTTTTCAAGACATATTGCATTATACATATGCTGTATAAACATTTACAACATAAAATGTGTCCACTGCATTTCTTTGGGATTGAACATTTTACCAACAGGCTTGTGTATTTCGGGGGTGACAAGTTTCCATCCTTTTTGGGTGTATGAAATTTTGAGCTCTATTGGACCATTCCATAATGTTTATAACTGAATACTCCACCCCCCCCCCCCCCCCCTTCCAACCCACCCCTGGGCAATTATCCCTCTAACCGTCAAGGCATATAAATCCTAAGCCCATTCAGCCTTTCGGCTATCAAGTCATAGCCCATTCATGCTCTATTTCAATTTAAGAGTTATACAAAAGATGGGCTGGTTGGTACAAGCCAAGCAAAAAAAAAAATCAAACTGTGTCTTCTATTTGTTTTATTTGATATTCTGTGTATCACATGCTTTTTGTGTGTAGGAAATGAGATGATTTAAGCTTATACAACTATTAAGTCAGTAAAACAAATATGAAATACTGTTGTGTCAAGTCATTTTCTGCAGTGGCTGATCCAGGTGTGGTTCTGTGGTCCAATGGTCCAATCCTTTTTAAGCACAAAGCTATTGTAATAGTTTTCATAAATTGAACCAGCTTCTAGACCCACATTCAATTTTTAACAGCGCCTGCACAAGGCAATTTGAATACTGAATGCTCATGATCGACCGACAAACTCGGACGGGCTGCATATATAACTTATTGAAACTAAACACAACACACCGTAAGGCATGTATTTATGCATGCATTATGAGCTTCGGAGGACGCAACGAATACCATTTGCAGTACTGAGTAGTCAATTCCAGGGTTAAGAATACATGCCTGCTTGTCCACCGTTAAGTGTGCCTTCGAATTCCAGTATAATTACGCTTCCAAGCTGTAATTCAATCGTGATGACCATCATCCTCGACCTCATCTATTGACTATAGCGAATCGGACTTTCCCACCGAACATAGCCATTCGAAATATAAATTTTTACCACATCTTTGCGCCCAAAGGCTTTGCTACAAGTTTTTCAAGTATTGATACGTCTAAAACCCAACCAAAAAGCAGATAGATACTGTTTTATGCTCTTATTCTCGTCTCTCTATGGCCGCCATGTTTTTTTCACTTAGGTCCAGTGAGTGTTGTGACGTCATCTTACAATTTGATCTATGATTGGTTGTTTCAATGTTTTGATGCCTCGGATGTCAAAACAAAAAAGTGTTTCCAGAAAAGGAAATATTCTGAGCTGTTGACCTAAAGAACACATCCTCGACTAATAAGGCTTATCCCATAGCTACTCAAAGGTATGTACTGCGTGATACAAAGTATAATGTGACACCGAAACCTGATTGGCTAATTCTTACCTGTACGTTCCCGTCGTGTGTTCCCACGGCCAGGTATTGCGTCATGCTGTGTTCTTGTACCCAGGCCACGCTGGAGACATACTCACCCTCGTCCATCTGAAAAAGGTGCTTGATGTCGCTCGACTCCGCGTTCCAGATGTAAACCGCTCCCGCCAGCGCCAGGCTGAGCAGGTTATTATTTCCCCAATCAAGTAAATTCAGATCTGTTGGGGCATATCAATCAATTAATTTGAAAACTGTCGTTTTTCTCCTTTTTAGGACATAACATATCATATTTGGGAGTTCGCTCTACAATTATTTTTTCGCTTTTTGTCGCTCTAGACTTGTGTACATCGAGAATTTTCAAGTAAACTTGTGAATGTTTGGAGGTTTGAATTTTCCTTCTAATGGTATAATGGTTTAATTTCTTTTTCAGGGAAAAAACCGTGGAAGCAGAATGAAAACTGAGCTCGTCAAATGCATTCCTATGATGATGTTATGTTGTACTTATATCCTGGATATTTCAGTGGTATTTAGTCGTCCCCGAGCACATTCAAATTTCGGGGGACTATTCGGGGGCACTAATGATAAGAACCTGATACTCTGATATGCCGATTTTTGTTGGAAACTATGTAAACATTGTATTACTTGCGCTTACAGTAGTCATCCAGTAGCTCGGGGGCGTCCAGGATCCTGTCAGGGGCTTGAGGGATGTGACGTGAGCTCCTGGCCTTAGGCCCACTCGGCTTGCTCTGACAATACAGCACGTGAAGGTCGTTTTGGTAGCCTGGGGCGAAAACAAATGAGTATAACCAGTATTCATAGAACTTTTGACAAAGTATATATATGTGTGCATATCCTCTTTCAAATAAAAGAAATGTAGTGCGTTATAAGCTGCGACTTTTTTTGGGGCGGTGATTTTATCGCACAAACGAAAAGGCCTAGTAAATTTTGCCGTGCAACACGAACTGCAATTTTATGTCGCAGCCCCAGATCGCACTAGCAGCGATGCGACGATTAAAAGAAAATAGTCGCAAATTGCTTTGTGTAAAATCTTCGAGAATTACGTGCGACAAATTTGTAGCATTTTGCCGTATAGGGGGTTATTTGGTGTTGGCTTTTCTTTTATTCTTTAAGTGAATCTCAGTTCCATGCCTAAAGTAAGTACCCATAATGCACCTCTCACCTTCTTTTGCGGCAGGGGCCCCAGACTTGAAGTGCAAGATCTTGCTCTCAGCCTTCCCGTCAGCCAGCGCGTTCGACATCCGCTTCTGAGTGGCTGACTCGCCTTTGTCCTCGTCTTCCTCCTCACTGGATCCCTCGATCGCCGTCTCCCCCTGGTTCGCCTGCATCATCTGGTGATGGCTCCAATCACAATCGGCGTTACTTGGCCGGTTAGGAATAAACCTGTCGCCTCTAGAAGGGGAAGGATCTTGTTTACGCTTTGGGGTACCTTTTTTTGGCGTTTTCGAGATTGTTTTTTTCGGGAGCGATTCGCTGTGTCGCTGGAAGTTGTTCGGAAGCGGCGAGAGTGGTCCGCTGCTTGATCGGAGTCGTTGTTGTTCTTTTCTTTGCCATCTTGGAATGGGACCGCTTTTTAGAGGGGCTTCAAAGTTCTTGAGGCAGTCATTGACGCCATTCTCAAACTTTATGTTCTCCATCGCAGTTTGTGGAAAAGTCGCAGGTTTTTCCTCAGTTATGAAGCTATGAAATAATTTTAAATACTACGTAAATTTGTGATAAATTTCATTCCCGAATGTTTTTTTTTAAGTCTTGAAATGTTGGACTTGCATCCGGGATTGGGTAAGACTTTTGCGTGAGAAACGGAAAGAGATAAAATAGTTCACAGGAACACGGGGGTGACAATATTTCTAAAGTGGGATGCAGTATATATCACGGAATGCGAGATTTTGAGAAAATGTTAAGTGGGAATTTGGAATTTTGAGAAAACCCCCTTTCAAGGCTAAGATTATTGTATATTAAATGTTCTGCCAGATTTTAATCCAAATAGCTTTGCATAAGCCAAACGAGTCATAAGTTTCACATCCCTGCGTCATTTGTTCAAGAACGCTAACAAAAAATAATCCATGAAGATGAAACAATCAAACTGAACGCTTACCTTGTAAATCGTGATACGATGATAGCAGCTTTTACTTATTCCGTTATAAACTGTGAGACACTTGCTATGATCCGCAAACCCGGACTCGTTTCCTTCTTGTAATGCCACAGTTTTATGAAACCCAAACAGTATATGCTTATTTTAAATACCGAAAGTAATTTTGATTGGCTTAGAGCATCACGTGGGGCAAAATTTAAGAGTTGTTCACATTTTCACGTGCAAATAAAAGAAACAGAGAGTACACGGAAAATTGTAGGTATTCAGAACCGATGATTTACCAGCACAGGCATTACTGTGAATAACAGCAATGGCACTATCTCTAGACCATAGTACCATGTTGTTGGTAAAGTAGTTATTTAAGTAGCTTGCAAAAATGGCTTCTGCATGTCTTCTGGTCAGCCGAGCGAGAAATGCTTGCTGATTATGCTGATTGCGCAGGGTTTTAAAGGAGACACAACCTTATTTGCGCATCTAGTTTGCGCATGGATTTTTACGTTTCCCGTGGGCCGTGCTAAATGGTAAAATTCTTTTATCCTTTTTTTTCATATATATCAAGCTGATACCAAGAGACCAATAAGGCCCAGCTCTGCTCTACTGGGGTTGTTGCGTAAACCCCTGGCCTACTGAAACTCGTAATGTAGAACTAGCGGCGGTTCCAGAATAATATTTATCGACTTTTTGATTTGGAAAGTGTTTAGCCAGGAATTCCAGAAGCAGGAAAATAAATAATTTATCTATTATAAATTTTTATATATACATCACGTCTCCATTATAGATTCATAATCTCATAATGTGATATCCACCACTCTTGATCACGCCAAAGGAAGATCTAAATAAAATAGAAGCCCTTTCCCAAAAATGGCCCAAAACACCTGCGGAGGAAGCTTGGTGGACTCGTAATAAAACATAATTTCATCGCGACATGCCCGTGTCAAATGTTTTCAACCACCAACTGTCATTCTATATATACTGGCTTTTATGAAAGCAAACAAAGTAATAAGTTATAAGAACTGATGGCGAAATGGAAGGAACGCCGGTAAAACAACAATTTTGTCACATTAAATTTTATTAGGTGAGGTTATAGTTTGCACTCACAGGACAGAAAATATATCAGGTTGTAAGTTTGTTTGATAACAAATACGAGATATGGCGGGGAATAGCACAGCGGTGACTTTGAAATTAGTGTTCATTAGGGAGATATTGGTGAGGGGCCCGAATTTTTTTTAACACAAAGGAGGGGGCCCTCTAAGCTTCGCTTCTCGGCCAACTGTTTATTTTTCAGTGTGTGTGTGTGTGTGTGGGGGGGGGGGGGGGGGGCGAAGTAATGGTTTCAGAAGGGAGGGCCGGATTCATTGATTTTTCCGTGGATTTTCTTTAAATTTCTTATAATTTCTAAGAAAAATATCTGAAAAGAGGGGGGGGGAGGCGACACCTGGATCCGCCCGTGCACAGGAATGGCTCAACGAGTACTCGTTGAATTTCTTCTTGGCGAGCAACAAGACATTCAGTGGATATATGTTTGGTGAGCAATGAGTTGTCTAATCTCTGTGCACGTAAGCATCGGAAAGCCTCATTTTTCTGTGTATTTTCTTGGTCCGGTTTCCCATTAAATCGTTTGTATAAGACCTTATTAATAACGAGCAAACGAGTAAATTACTAAAGTTCATGGGACCAAGAGCTTTTAATTCGCTACACTTAGAAGCGAAATTAGAAAAATAAAGTCTTTATTATCACTAATGTGAATTTGTTTGATTTTGATGATGCTGATTTCCAGTTTATTGTTATTTTTTTAATTGTAACTCTGCTTTCAATTTTCGATTTCGATTCTCGATTTTGAGAGATGTCAGACACTGTTTGAAGGGGCTTATCCTGTTAAAGTAATGGAACAAACAGACAGACAAACAAACGAACGAACGAACGAAAATATGCAATATGTTCACCGATTTACATGTACACGGCTGAAATGGTTCACTAGCAAGCTGTGCACAGGTGAATGCAAGCCCTTAAAATGATAAAAAGATCCTTTTAGGATCCTTAAAGAATGTCTAGCAATCACTTCTTTGTTATTGTCTAGCTTATATTGCGGTCAATTTAAAGCTTAAAAAATAGCCTTTAACAATTAAAGTCCAATACTTGAGTAACAATAATATTTCATCGAACGTACTTTTACGGGCTGGAACTAGCCGTTGGAAATCGTTAAAAAAGTCACACAGCACAGAATATATTATATTCTGTGCTGTGTGACTTAGAATTGATTTGCTGAATGTAAAATTGGCGAATGATTGATCTTTTTATGCCTTTGTGGTGAGTGGGGACCCAAGGACTACAGCGAAAAATGCCAATAGGGAACTCAAGTGGTGGGTCCTTAAACAATATAGCGCGCGCATATCAGGCAATGTTGATCTCGCAAAGCCCTTGAACAAACCGATCACAAGCCCCCTTTAAAGAACGTGGATCAACCACTCCTTTGTTGTTGTTTGCAATTGAAAATAAAGCGGTCCAATTGCAACAAAAGTTCTAAATAACCATCAACGATTGAAGTTTGATAGTTTATTAATGATAATTGAAAGATAGTTTCTCAGTTACTTGCTTGAATTAGCCGATGGAAATTGATTCTTTGAGTCAATGCGTATTGCGCAGGAGCGTAAAATGGCGGCTACATTGGCCCTCTTTAAAAAAATTGCAGAAATTGAATGGATTCTCAAAACGTTGCAGCCATTCTAAACGTATCACATATCACTGTTTGCGAATATTCCAACCCGGTGTACAACAAGCGCCAATAGCTACAGCTAGCGATTCTAATTGTTCCTGCAATTGGCGCTCCCTACAGAGAGCTCAACATTCAGTAGGAAAAAATACATTTCTATCATCTTCTAGAAAATGAACTCTTTTAACCTTCTTATGACCTTGTTTTATAAAACCAATACACGTAAAAGGCTACTAAGATAAACAATTTACACTAAAAGGGCTAATAAACATTTCCTTTATTGTCAACTACGGCGTTAATTTCCTAATGTATAGAATTAAAGGTATTTGTTCCTGTGGCGTGCTAGTAAAATCATCTACCCATATCATACTTCGCTTTGCAGCGTTCGTCAGAGTCTGCAGCTGAAGCGTGCAAAACACAACACAAAGTGTGAAGCATACATCAAAAAGAATCCTTGCTATATATGCATTTCACAAGCCAAGTCGATTTTCCTTGCCCTTGCGTAAATATCTTGAAAGAGTTGTTACCTTAGAGACAAGATTCTCACAAGTTCAAATACAGCTGTTCTTGGACAAGGTAAAGTTGGGCTTCAAATTGACAACCATACGTCATTTCGCCAGCTGTTTCACCGAGTAAGCGGAGTTATAGCAACTATCTCGACTGTACGTCGCCAGGTCTATTTCGTACTGTTTCAGATACAGTGACAGAATGTTAAAAACAGGGAAACGGGACAAGAGGCCGTTGTTTTGCGCCGTATTCGCGTTGTGCCTTGTCAATGGACTTTTTGGTCGACCGTTGAATGAGGATTTATTATTAACGAGAGCTCACACGCGAGGTAAGGGATTGGTTTAATTCGGACATCAGTAAGAAACACTGTATAAAACTTCCGAAAGGAAAGATACACTTTTTTTAATTTATTAAATGATATTGGAATAATATTTTAGTTATTTTATCATATGAGACTATACCTTTTTGTGTTAACAGTCGTAGCCTTTGGCGACAATTCGAAAAAACACTCGTTATATTGTTTCAAAGCCAATAAGTTCGGCAAACAAAACACCCACTTCACAATATGACATATGGATATTTGGATAATAGTGCATACACGATTGTTGTTTTCTTTCAAGATTTTATTAAAAATTGTAGCAACGCGGCAAGGTGTAGTGGTGCTAATTGCGTAAGAGAAAAAAGCGCCGTTAGAGATATTAAATCATAATTTAAATGGATAGTTGACACAAAAACGCGACCATTACGAGGTCTCCAAGGACCAGGAGAAGGATGGTTTCCTTATCAGTTCAACCATATCAAGCTATGAGCTCGTGCTTTACATTGTGGAACAAACATACAAACGAGATACTTTTCCCAAATTTTTATTCTTCTGACTCGCCTTGCGTCTAAGATAGATGTAACCATGGCAACCTGTCTTTTTTCCTAAATGACTTTCAACTTGCTCGGATTACAACACTATGTTTCGATCTCGTTCGCATTGTGTCCATGACAAATGGCTTTCTACTTATCTTTGATAATATAAAAGATAAAACCTGACAGTAACACGGAAATAAAAATATTATTTTGAAATTTACCTGTTCTTAACTTATTGGTTCTTGAATCCTAATCAAACTGTCGATCAGAGTCTCTTAAATTGTTTTTAGCTTTCAACAGTTTTAACTATATTTCCCGACAACATTGTTTCTATTCTTTAAAAGCAGCCGACCTCAGTATCTAAATATGGGATCTTAATGAAAGGAAACTTTTTTTTTATATTTGAGCAGTGACCGCTAAAATTTATCACTGTATTATACAAAAGAAGGGGCAAATAGTATGGTAAAGGCGGTAATTTCCATGGAGACAAGAAATTAGATGTTATATCTCTATATTATTGTAGATAGATTTTTCCCCACCCCAACTCCCAAAATAAATGAAAAAAAAACAAAAAAACAAATGCTTCGATCATCGCACGTTACCTTTTGCAACTTTATTATTATTTGTTTTAATTAATCACGACAAAGCGGAAAAATGGAAAACCAAGGAGAAAATAGATGAGGGCAAATTGAACAGATAAAAATTTTGGGCGAGGATGGCGACCAACCCTCTCCGGAATAGTTCAAACCAAGAGACCATTATGTAAGAGAACGAATCCCCCGTAATAGGGTATGTTCCAATGATAAAGTCCGTGAAAGCTATTTTTAGAACAACCAGTTATTTTTAGATAGGCCTCTGATTGGTCAGCGCTCAGTTTCCTAGCAACATGAGTCTTACTAGCGATCACATCTTGAGCAATGTGAAATGGCAAAGGCTGTTATGGCAATCTTTTTGACCGAAAATACCATTTTCTTTATGAACGCTGTGAAAATAATCTTCCATAGCTTACGCTGGATGTTCTCGGCTATTTATTTAGAAAACGACACTATTTTTCTCCCTTTTTCCCGGAAACTATTATATTTTATGTTTGCCTCCGAGAAGAGAGAGTGATCTCTTTGGTGTTTTGTTATTTCCTTTAAGGAAGCTACAAATTTATTTATTTGTTAACATAGATAGAATATGACCAATTTGAGGATCTCGCTGTCGTGCTCAAATTTCTCAGGAACCCCATCATCTAAAAAACCGTTAATCAAGAGTAAATTATTGTTGTATATTTATTACTATACGAATTTTAAATTGTAAAAGCCCCGTTTAGACATCCATGCGTAAATGCTAATGCTAAATGTTTTAACGCTTATTAATGTAAAGGTTGTTGGTGTAAATGCGGAATTGTACTTATTTGCTTCAGGTGCCCAAAAGAGCCCCCACAAACGACAAGTGAGCTCGACCAAAGTCATCATGGCGCAGATTCTTGAGGCCAACGCGAAGGTAGATGGTGGGGAGAAGACTTCTACATTTTCTAAATCAGATCCAGGTATGATAAACACGATAGCATAAGTACATTGCTCTCTCGTCGAAAGATTCTTTATGCCAGGGCCTAGCCTAATTTCACATTAAAAATATGAGTGTTGGTTGCTTGCCAAGCTATGGAACAGTCTTCCTCTGGAAATAAGAAACTCTTCCAGTATTAATAATTTTAGATCCTAAAACACATCTTTTTAAAGTGCCTATCCTTTTTAATCTAATCTAGGTGATATGTGATTTTCAAATCTAAGTGATAGACGCATAAAAAAGTCAGAACTTTGGGTCGAGTGTGGAAAACGGTAAGATACCGGGCACTCTCTGCTTTATATAGAAAAGGTCACTTGAGATATGGCGCAATGCCTCGGATTGAAAACTGAATATCTTGATTAAAAAGAAAGTCATTGAAAAAAAAACCCGGTTCTGCAATCTGATAGCATGCGTAACGCGTCGAACATTGTGTTCGGTGTCGAAAGTTGAATACAATTGTGTGTTTGTCAGGGGGTGGGGGGGGGGGGGGGTGGGTGGTCTTCAGAGTAGTGATAGGGATGCTCGTCGGGAAATTCCAAAAAATACCCCTAAAAATACGTGAACACCAAAAATTGCTACCCTTAAAAAAGAGGTCCCATTGTTTTTGTTAAACAGTCTCGAATGACAAATTGTCAAAGTGTTTTTTAAAAAGTCGGAATAAATAAATAATCTAGGAAACGTGCCTCTTTTTGCAAACTCCAAAAAATACCATTTGTAATAGAAAAGCCTATTATCTCTCAGTTACATGCGGGCTTGACTAATATTCCCGAGGCCCGATTTTGACCCCTAAAAACGACTAGCATAGATATCAGATAGATGGATAGATTGATATTTATTGAAACTTTGCAAGTGGTTTACATCAGTTTTGTCCAATGAAGACTACGGATACGTAACATTACATTACTATTAACCCATAGGGGTTTCCAGGGGGAAGAGGTTCCGAGGGCAAAGCAATCATACAGTCGTTTGAAAAAAGGTTGTCGCCTCCGGCTTACCTACTACGTGACAAGCCTGCATGTAAGCATGGGTAGAAAGCACTGAAGCGTCTAGCTGCATATATTAGCTACCGCATAACTTCAGACTTAGACGAGGTAGCGGTGGCTTATATATGCAGCTAGGCGCCCCAGAGGTTTTTACCCATGCTTACATGCGGGCTTATCGCGTAGTCGCGAAGCCGGTTGACGAAAAAAATAACTCCCTACTCGGATAGGTATACCACCCCTATGAGGTTGACATAAAAAGACCTCCCCCCGTGGATATATACCCGGTATACCACCCCCTAACAGGTCGACATGGGAAGAACCCCTCACCCCCCCCCCCCCCCCGATATATACCCGGTATACCGCCCCCTATAATTTCTTATTTCTTTCTTATTCCTTCTTTTACTTTCTATAACAGCCGAGGAAGAAGTAAAGCTCTTCCAAGGTGACATAATCATGACTCCACAAATCAGCGAGGCTCTGAACAACAGTATAAACGACTCCATCGTCCTGTCCCATATAAGATTTAACGTACCTGGCCCCGTTATGAACCGGAAGCGCATAGCGAGAGCTATCACGAACACGACTGACATGAAATGGCCTGTGATTGGTGGAAAAGCAGAGGTTCCTTACGTCATCGAGGAATCATGTCGTAAGTAGATTCGCTTAATCAAACAAATTTATGCGGGCACTTTTTAGATAGATAGATAGATAGATAGATAGATAGATAGATAGATAGATAGATAGATAGATAGATAGATAGATAGATAGATAGATAGATAGATAGATAGATAGATAGATAGATAAATAGATAGGTATGTAGGTAGGTAGGTAGGTAGGTAGGTAGGTACGTACGTACCTACCTACCTACCTACCTACCTACCTACCTACCTACCTACCTACCTACCTACCTACCTACCTATATATATATATATATATATATATATATATATATATATATATATATATATATATATATATATATATATATATATATATAAAATGATGGTTGAAGGCTTTCATAGAAAGTGCTCAATACTCGAAAGTAGAGCGGTGTATAGTGTTGGTTTGAGAAAAATACAAACTACATAGGTTTCCCTACAGGTCTGTTTCGTGGTTGCCCACTCATCAGGGGATTTAATGAGAATATTCCTACCATCGTATATATACTATTAACATTGAAATTTACATAATAATAGACTGATAGTTTTAGCTAAGGCGGTAAGAGGAACAATAGCGAGTTACATTAAATATGCGGGGCGAAAACTAACAGTGCGGAACGTGTGAAAAATTGATAGCGCGAAAATTTAACGGTGACGGGATTAACAGTTCTAATTGTTTCGTAGCAGGGCTTTGTTTCTGTGGCGGCACGAGGACACGAGTTCATTGCGTTTATTTAGAGTTGATAGTTTGGGTTGGCAGATGATCGTCAGCTTTTTCTTGAGGCAGAGGTTGCAACGCTTAGTGGTACTGTTGTAGGCGGAGTGGGAAGAAAGAATGCGCCATGAAATAAAGTACTCAATCATGTTGTCCTTGAGAGTCCAGACGTGTTTGCTGAGTTCGGTGGAGTTTCTGTGTTTGGCGTGTCGGAATGATGCGGTGTGGTTTCTGTACCTGGTCTTGAAGCTGTTTTCAGTGAGCCCGACGTATGTTTCCGAGGTGTTGTTGTCTTTTCGAGTTACGGTAGCTTGGTAGATAACAGATGTCTGTAGGCAGTTTCCGTCTAGAGGGCAGGTGTCTTTCTGTCGGCAGTTGCATGTCTTGTTGTTGGTAGTGGTAGGGGCGGAGCTGGTGATCTCGGTAGCCGACGATGCGGTGATGATGCGCTTGTTGTGGTTGTCGATGATCTGTTTGGTGTTGTTCATGCAGCTGTAACTGATTTTGATGGTGTTTCTGTCTTTCGGGAAGTGCTTGTCTATCAGGGTGAGGAATCTGTGGCCGATGTTGGTGCTGGTGTTCTTGCTGAAGGGCGGGTTGTACCATAGGATGTTGTTGCGTTTGCGGGTTTTATGGTTGGTTACGGTGTTGGGTTCGTAGCGTAGCGTGTAGTTGTATCCGCTATCGTCGAGTGCTTTCTGGTAAGGTGGCGCGGTCTGGTCAAAGGAGGCTTGGTCTGAAGATAGGGCAGATAGGCGTCTGTTGATACCAGCAGGGATGTTCTTGGTGATGGAGGGCGGGTGGTTGCTCTCACGGTGGACATATTGTAGCGAGGAGTTCGGCTTTGTATAAGGCTGGTGTGCATTACGTTTTAGGTCAAGGGTGACGTCTAGGAAATTGACAACTTGTTTGTTTGCCTCAATGGTGATTCGGAGTCCGTTGTTGTTGAAGATGCGGCATAGTTCCTTTTTTAGGTTTTCGGTGGCTCTGGGTGTGGCGTTGGTGATGGCTAGTCCGTCGTCGCGGTAGAGTCCTACGTTCATATTGAGGTCCTGAAGTTGGGAGAGAAGGAAGTTGCCTACAAGTTCACAGGTTTCTGCGCCATCGAAGCTCCCCATCGTAACATCAAATATCGTGTTGCCTTTCTTCTGCCAGGGTGTTTGGTTGTGGACCAGGAAGGAGCTCTTGGAGTGGGTTATGATCTCTTTTTCATCAGGGGTGATTTCGTCATAGTTGGAGGCGAAGTCGAGTGCTCTTGATAGTGTCACCGTTAAATTTTCGCGCTATCAATTTTTCACACGTTCCGCACTGTTAGTTTTCGCCCCGCATATTTAATGTAACTCGCTATTGTTCCTCTTACCGCCTTAGCTAAAACTATCAGTCTATTATTATGTAAATTTCAATGTTAATAGTATATATACGATGGTAGGAATATTCTCATTAAATCCCCTGATGAGTGGGCAACCACGAAACAGACCTGTAGGGAAACCTATGTAGTTTGTATTTTTCTCAAACCAACACTATACAGCGCTCTACTTTCGAGTATTGAGCACTTTCTATGAAAGCCTTCAACCATCATTTTATCCAGACTCCAAGTTTTTCTTGTTGAGCACTCTAAGACTACTCATTATGGAAAAATTCCACATCAACTACTCAACGAAGAATATTCCCCTACCATCTCGCAGTGATTACCTCCAACGCCTTATTGAAAAAACCGAACACTTTTTACGCCGAATGCGCTGGAAAGCACACTTCTTCCTAAACACAGACACCGCCTCGACCTCCAAAGAAACCTATGGATTCCGCTCAACCAAAAATCCGCCTCCTGTAGAAGAACTGAAAGAGTTCGAAGAAGACATGTTAACAATGATCCAGTCAGTAAAATTCAAGAACCTGAACACTCCTTTCCTGGGCAAGCTAAAAGAAGACACCGACAACATTAAAAAAGAACCTAAACTACTGATCCCCGCAGATAAAACCACAAACTTCTACAAACTAGAGCCAGCTACCTACAAGAATCTCCTAGAAAAAGAAATAAACAAGTCCTACAAAAAAGCACCCTCCGAAACAACGCAATCTGTCCACAAGAAAAACAAAGAGATCGCTACAAAACTGGATTTAGACGATAGAATGGACACCACAGCCAACAAGCAAGCCTTCATAACTCTCAAAGACCATAAGCCGAACTTCGCTAACAAACCTACCTGCAGACTCATCAACCCCACAAAACCTGAAATCGGAAAAATCAGCAAAAAGATCCTCGACCGTATCAATAGCGTAATTGCAAAGAAACGAAACTTCAACCAATGGAAAAGCACTAAAGCCGTCATTGACTGGTTCAAGGCTGCCGAAAACAAACACCAACTCAACTTCATCTGTTTTGACATTGTAGAATTCTACCCATCTATCAGCCAAGACCTACTATCAAGAGCACTCGACTTCGCCTCCAACTATGACGAAATCACCCCTGATGAAAAAGAGATCATAACCCACTCCAAGAGCTCCTTCCTGGTCCACAACCAAACACCCTGGCAGAAGAAAGGCAACACGATATTTGATGTTACGATGGGGAGCTTCGATGGCGCAGAAACCTGTGAACTTGTAGGCAACTTCCTTCTCTCCCAACTTCAGGACCTCAATATGAACGTAGGACTCTACCGCGACGACGGACTAGCCATCACCAACGCCACACCCAGAGCCACCGAAAACCTAAAAAAGGAACTATGCCGCATCTTCAACAACAACGGACTCCGAATCACCATTGAGGCAAACAAACAAGTTGTCAATTTCCTAGACGTCACCCTTGACCTAAAACGTAATGCACACCAGCCTTATACAAAGCCGAACTCCTCGCTACAATATGTCCACCGTGAGAGCAACCACCCGCCCTCCATCACCAAGAACATCCCTGCTGGTATCAACAGACGCCTATCTGCCCTATCTTCAGACCAAGCCTCCTTTGACCAGACCGCGCCACCTTACCAGAAAGCACTCGACGATAGCGGATACAACTACACGCTACGCTACGAACCCAACACCGTAACCAACCATAAAACCCGCAAACGCAACAACATCCTATGGTACAACCCGCCCTTCAGCAAGAACACCAGCACCAACATCGGCCACAGATTCCTCACCCTGATAGACAAGCACTTCCCGAAAGACAGAAACACCATCAAAATCAGTTACAGCTGCATGAACAACACCAAACAGATCATCGACAACCACAACAAGCGCATCATCACCGCATCGTCGGCTACCGAGATCACCAGCTCCGCCCCTACCACTACCAACAACAAGACATGCAACTGCCGACAGAAAGACACCTGCCCTCTAGACGGAAACTGCCTACAGACATCTGTTATCTACCAAGCTACCGTAACTCGAAAAGACAACAACACCTCGGAAACATACGTCGGGCTCACTGAAAACAGCTTCAAGACCAGGTACAGAAACCACACCGCATCATTCCGACACGCCAAACACAGAAACTCCACCGAACTCAGCAAACACGTCTGGACTCTCAAGGACAACATGATTGAGTACTTTATTTCATGGCGCATTCTTTCTTCCCACTCCGCCTACAACAGTACCATTAAGCGTTGCAACCTCTGCCTCAAGGAAAAGCTGACGATCATCTGCCAACCCAAACTATCAACTCTAAATAAACGCAATGAACTCGTGTCCTCGTGCCGCCACAGAAACAAAGCCCTG
This sequence comes from Nematostella vectensis, assembly GCF_932526225.1. NCBI lineage: Eukaryota > Metazoa > Cnidaria > Anthozoa > Actiniaria > Edwardsiidae > Nematostella > Nematostella vectensis. The sequence continues at coordinate 13,734,351 of NC_064042.1, read as the reverse complement.
CTACGAAACAATTAGAACTGTTAATCCCGTCACCGTTAAATTTTCGCGCTATCAATTTTTCACACGTTCCGCACTGTTAGTTTTCGCCCCGCATATTTAATGTAACTCGCTATTGTTCCTCTTACCGCCTTAGCTAAAACTATCAGTCTATTATTATGTAAATTTCAATGTTAATAGTATATATACGATGGTAGGAATATTCTCATTAAATCCCCTGATGAGTGGGCAACCACGAAACAGACCTGTAGGGAAACCTATGTAGTTTGTATTTTTCTCAAACCAACACTATACACCGCTCTACTTTCGAGTATATAACAAAATATTAACAAAACTTTAAATTGAAGTTGAATTCTAATGTCTCTTTTCATCGTGCTCCTAAGTGGACGCCAAGTCGGTGATAGAAGAAGCAATGTCACACTGGACAATAAATGTACCATGCATAACTTTCGTCCCAAGAACAGATCAGTCCGACTACCTGAGTTTCTTCGCTGGAAAGGGGTGAGCAAAATTATGGGTGCCAGGTTAGAATAGAGGTGTTTGGGACCTCAGAAAATTGGCACAAGGTTGGACCTCATTGGAGGGGGTTAGAGGTCGTTGGAATGGGTGGGAGGTCGTCGAAAGGGGTTATGGGTTGATGGAAGAGAATAGGGGGTCGTAGAAAAGGGTTGGAGCTTATTGGAAGTGATGGGAGTTCGTTTAAAGGGGTGGGAGTTCGTTGAAAGGGGAAGGAGGACATCAAGAGGGGCTGGAGCTCGATGAAGGTATTTGGGGCTATAGCAAATTGGAACGAGGCTGGAGCTCATTGGAAGAGGTGCTCTCGAAAGAGGTTAGAGCTCAATGGAAGAGGTTGCAGATCGTGGAAAGGGGTTGGAACTCATTGGAAGAGGTTGGAGGTCGTTGGAAGGGGTTAGGGATTGATGGAAGAGATAGGAGGTCTTAGAAAAGATTTGGAGCTCATTGGAACAGGTGGGAGGTCGTCGAAAGGGTCTGGAGCTCGATAAAAGTGGTTAGAGGTCGTCGAAATGGGTTGGAGCTCATTGGAAGGGGTTGGAGGTCGTTGGAAGGGTGGGAGGTCGTCGAAAGGGACTGGAGCTCGAGGGAAGAGGTGGGCAGACGTTAAAAGGGGTTAGGGGCGATGGAAGAGATAGGAGGTCGTAGAAAGGGGGTGGAGCTCAATGGAAGTGGTGGGAGGTCGTCGAAAGGGACTGGAGCTCGAGGGAAGAGGTGGGCGGGCGCCGAAAGGGGTTAGGGGTTGATGAAAGAGATAGGAGGTCGTACAAAGGGCTTGAATTTCAATAGAAGAGGTGGGAGCTCGTTAAAAGGGGTCGGAGTTAATTGGAAAAGGTGGGAGCTAGTCAAAAGGGGTCGGAGTTAATTGGAAAAGGTGGAAGCTAGTCAAAAAGGGTTGGGGCTTACTAGGTGTTGTGGCTAAAGCAAATAAGAACGAGGTTAAAGATCGTTGGAAGAGGTGGGAGGAGCTCGTTAGACGTGGGTTTGAACCCAGTGGAAGGGGGTGCCCCCTGGAAGGGTCAGTAGACAGCTATATAAATTGGGACTCCGTGGCATCTCGTGGGAGCCCGTAGGAAAACGCCTAAAACAGGAACAGGGGATCAAGCTCAGTGGAAGGGGTTGGAGCAGGTTGGAAGGGGCTAACGGTCTTGTTTCAAGGACTTGGCGTCCGATACTAAAGATAGCAGTAAAGTAGTAAAGGGGATTGAGGTATATTATGCTCAGATTTATTGTTGTTTCCTTTACGCCTTTATTCACTGTGTGGTATTTCTTCTATAAGCTGCTATTCGGATGTCGGTCGTATTGGACGTAAACAGAGAATCTCTATCGGTGCCGACTGCAAAATAATGGGCATAGTCGCACATGAGATCGGTAAGTTTAATCATGCGACATCGACCGACAAATAACAACAAGCAGTGGGAGATAGAGTGATAGAGAAACAACAAAGACCTATACGTGTTGTTAGATCAAGCATTTTTACCCCCTATAAAAGAGTTTTATTTTGCAATAAGAAACACACATAGATGGAGGGGAACCAATAGTTTACAAGACATAGACTTGAGTCCCGAAAAGACCACGTTTCTTGAACAGTCACTTACAGTGGTTTGCGGTTTTCTGTTTTAGCGCATGCGCTTGGATTCTGGCACGAGCAGTCACGACCCGACCGAGATGAGCACGTCAATGTTCTGTGGGACAACATTGAGGAAGGTACCTTCTTCCTGTATATTGAGTTAACTTTGCATGTTTAAAGACTTGTCTAGCACTGCAAGAAAATTCGAAGAGATTATGATCGTAGACTTCGATAAAAAATTTCAAGTCCTCCCGAATATCATGATACGGACATTCCGGCCGGATAAACAAGGACACAATGTTGGCGATACATTTCTCGCGCGCGTGTTTCATCAATTGATTATTGCTTGGTACTACAAGTAAATACAAAAGATTATGATCATATTCTCTTGATATTAATTATTAAATATAAATGTTGTGCCACTAAAATAGACAATGGAGTATGTCTGTGATATTGTACATGTCGCAGGAAAGTCTGATGAATTCAAAAAGATCTTGGGCGGAGCCATCGACAGCAAGGGCATTCCCTACGACATCAACAGCCTGATGCATTTCGGCCCGCATGCGTTCGCAAAGGCCGAGGGTTACAATACTCTAGAGACACTAACCGGGAAAACTGATTTTGGTCAGCGGAATGGTCTGAGTACGCTGGATATAGAGCAAGCTAAACTATTGTACTGTACTGACGGTAAGGAAAGGCCTCTTAATTTGATGAGCATGATATATGTAACAGGCAGCCGCTCTCGTAACTCAAAATAGATGTTCCTTCAGAATTTGACTAAATTACCATACTTTAAGCCCTTGTTTTTGCCATTTCCAGTCCGTTTTAGTAAAATACAGAAACCGAAGGCCTCGATTCCAGTTTTAAGTCCGTATCACGATACGGACCTTCCTGCCAGTAAATAAGTTTTATATACGTCTCTTATAACGTTGCTTGTAAGGTGACCCTTCCAGTCATTAAAAAAGTTGAATATACGTTCTGTATAGCGGTATTTGCTTATAAGGCGGATCTCCTAATCAGTAAATAAATTGTATACATATTGTTCGAAAAACGTTGTCAGTGCAGATTTGCGAAAGATAACATGGATCTCATTATATTTCAACCAAATGCAGGAGAATATAAACCAATCATTGAACCTTTATGTTTAGTAACCATTAACATCTTCCGGTCTCGAAAATACTATGAGCTTCGTGACGTTCGCCTAAAACAACGTTTTTCAACGTTATTCGGTGAATACGTCCTGTATAACGGTATTTGCTTCTAAGGCTGCCAACACGTGGACAAGGTGCCGGAATGCCAGTACTACAAGAGTCAGGGCTACTGCAACCAAGGTAGCGGCTATGAGAGTTATATGGAGACGCAGTGCAAACGGTCTTGTCTATGCAATGGTAAGTCTAAACAGAGTACAGAGTAACCTCTATATAACGGACACGCTCGACCGGAACATGTCCCAGTTGTACGGTCCTGTCTATTCAATGGTGAGTCTAAACAGAGCAAACAGGAACCTCTATTAACGGACACCCTCGACCGAAACATGTCCAAGTTGTACGGTCCTATCTATTCAATGGTGAGTCTAAACAGAGTACAGAGGAACCACTATATAACGGCCAACCTCGACCGAAACATGTCTCAGTTGTACGGTCCTGTCTATGCAATGGTAAGTCCAAACAGAGTAAGGACAAAGGAACCTCTATATAACGGCCACCCTCGACCGAAACATGTCTTAGTTGTACGGCCCTGTCTCTGCAATGGTGAGTCCAAACAGAGTACAGAGGAACCTCTTTATAACGGACACCCTCGACCGAAACATGTCCCAGTTGTACGGTCCTGTCTATGCAATGGTGTGTCCAAACGGAGTACAGGGGAACCTCTGTATAACGGCCACCCTCGACTGAAACATGTCTCAGTTTTACGGTCCTGTCTATGCAATGGTAAGTCCAAACAGAGTAAGGACAGAGGAACCTCTATATAACGGCCACCCTCGACCGAAACATGTCTTAGTTGTACGGCCCTGTCTCTGCAATGGTGAGTCCAAACAAAGTACAGAGGAACCTCTATATAACGGACACCCTCGACCGAAACATGTCTCAGTTGTACGGTCCTGTCTATTCAATGGTGGGTCTAAACAGAGTACACAGTAACCTCTATATAACGGACAACGTCGATCGAAACATGTCTCAGTTGTACAGTTTTGTCTATTCAATGGTGAGTCTAAACAGAGGAACCTCTATATAACGGACACCCTCGACCGAAACATGTCTCAGTTGTACGGTCCTGTCTATTCAATGGTGAGTCTAAACAGAGGAACCTCTATATAACGGACACCCTCGACCGAAACATGTCTCAGTTGTACGGTCCTGTCTATGCAATGGTGTGTCCAAACAGAGTACAGCTCCTATTTTCGGGTTTCCTGTTGTTGACGTCATTTTTTTACCAGCCCCTCTTTCCTCACGGCCAACCACAGAAATCCCATAGAAATCCCACAGGAAGCGCCAGGGACTAGTATTGCATTTTCAGATTCAAAATACAACAAATAACAGCATTCTAACCGTTAAACTTTCAAAAGTAAACAACAAAAAAGGAGTGGTAGACAAGCATTCTTCAATAATTACTCTTTTTTTATAAGAACGTCCAAATTTTAAAACGCATCAGGACTAAAACAGCAATCTTCTTCTGCTATCTGAGCCTCGGCATGTTTTAGTATGTTCTTGAAATTTAGTGAAATCTCAGCCTGGGTGTTTTTATAAAAAAGAGTGTATTCCATTTCTTTTTTTCAGTTTGTGAGGACACCGATGCTAACTGCTCCGAGTTCGTCAGACAAGGGTTTTGTACAAACCCCGAGTACTCCGTTCACATGAACGCTTACTGCAAGAAATCGTGTAATTTGTGTACATAAATAATCATGTTAGTTGATTCAAACCAATATACACTACCAAAGATGAGATAAATCGTGCGTCTGGCGTTCATGTATTTATTTGATTATTCACAGCCTGCTAGCGGCTGATATTCATTTTATTTACTCGGATATGCTAATATTTTAAACTGTGGCGCGCACGGTGAGAGGTGCACTGGGTCGGTTTACACGCGCACTCTCGGCCCCAATATGCCTCGGCCTATGGATTACCTTTTTTTTGCGGTACTACCCCGAAACATGGCGACATTCATTAGAGGATGCACACCGGCTTGTTCATAAATAGGTTGTGTTTGGTGCCATCAAAAATGTTTCAAGATTTCCCGTGGTCCTTCCCTCAGGGGAGAGGGGTATGGGTCCTTGTCACGTGCAAGGCTCACGGGCAAGACTCCGTACCAGTCCCTACGGTGTTTGTGCGCAGGTTGATAGGAAGGTAAGACTTTTAAGAGCGTCACCCTTCCAAATAAATTTTAGTCTCTATGAAACGTTGACAAATACACCTATTTAAAAAACGTTATTGCAAACGGCAATTGTCGATTGTCAGATGGAAGTTCTACGACCGAAGTGCATAATCGATCTATTATATTTCAACCAAATGCAGGAGAATATGTATCAATGAAACGATATGTATCAAAGGCCATGGATGCATAGCTCTAACATCGATCATGTTTATTTACAACCTTAAAGTATTCGAATAATTAATATCCATAAGCAACTTTCGGTCATGAAACTGAAATTTCCCATTCGTCGTTCGCAATGACGTTTTATGAATAAGGTGTATGTGTTAAGCATTTCAATGCGAGTAGAAAGAGCGCTGTGCAGAACAGAAACAACGAGAACATCGGCCGGCACAGCAGTCACCACAACGCTCGGCAAACGACACGTCTGTGTCTACTACCTGTGTCTTCACAGCACCTTTCAGCATGGTTTACAAACATTGCCAGTAATGTCCTGATGGCTGTTTGCCCAAAAATGTTGACACGTCTGTATGGCGCTTAATACAACAGCCTTACAAAAAATATATTTTACAAATGATCAGAGCTTCAATGACAAGTGTCTTTCTAAAACATTTCATTTGCCCCTTGCAGTATTTCGTATCAGCTCACATCCTTCATTGTAACCTATAAGAGATAGAATTTTAAATGAGGTGTGGGTAAATCCTATATCATTAGTGTATACAATAAGTTTGAAAAACATTTTGCGTATTTGCAATCGCGCGTGACTGAATATCAGAGCAGCTTCTAAAAAGACTGGGAGTTGGGGATAAAACTACAATGGTGATTGACAAGCGATAGCACTTTATCAGGTTTAAACTTAGCACCCTCGTCTAGCCTGATTTTTAGACGTACAATAGAGTCCATGCAACGGGCACGTCTCAAAATCAAACTACACATCCTTAAACTCCTATGTCTGAACAATTAATTTTCGTTGTCATTCTGCGAGTTGAAGATGAGCGTCTCCTTATGTGTCATAACATTGAATTATTGAGCCTGAGACTTGGTCAACTTTTTCAATAAATGCATGATGGTATACAGGCAAAATAGGCAGTACTCTTGTTTCTCTTTGCCTTTCTAATAATGTACAAATTCAATAGCAGCTTTCATTTTTTTGGTATGTTCATCACACGACCATAGACAAATACCAGGGCAATGTTGATGAACAAAAGAAATAGAGGCCATGCGTCTGACAAGATCCAATCCTAAAATCCCTATTCAAGTCAGGTGTAAGAACCTCCTACTAGTGATAATAATAATAATAATAATAATAATAATAATAATAATAATAATAATAATAATAATAATAATAATAATAATAATAATAATAATAATAATAATAATAATAATAATAATAATAATAATTTATTGCGCAATTATCAATATAAAAACTGCGCATTACATCGAGTAAATAAAACTAGTAACAAATATATAATGTTTGTTACAATTTTACGATAAAACTATGAATAATATAATTGCAATAGACCTATGATAAAAATAAAAGGAATATATATTGATTATAAATGAAACACTTCTTTAAATAAAAATGTCTTAAGTGCATTTTTAAAACTATCTAGAGAACTAGTGCACCTTACTTCATCCGGAAGACTATTATTCCAATCCACCATTCATCCATCATTAGTGATGATGATAATAATAATAAACAACAGGGCAATTCCACATGTGAACTTAAAAAATCATACTTTTTAAAAGTAACTGATTTGGAATATTAGTATTTTAAATAACATCTAAGGTGTTTTAATTTTTCAAAAATAACAAAAAAAAAAATTCAAGACTAAAACCTGCCCAAAAATGTCTTATAAATAGATCCATCTTAAATGGAATGTCATAGGCTTTTAATGTCTGAGGCTTTAATGCCCTTATAGCAAACATGTTAGAACTATCTTGATGCATTCTTAGTTGATGCCTTAATGAGCGACCCCTTTATGCTTCCTGGCCCGTACCCAGGATTTTTCTTGGGGGGTGTGCGAAATCCTAAAAAGTGGATCTAATTTTTCCGGGGGGAGGGGGAGGGAGAGAGTTCTCTGATAAAAATCTAACCACCAAGGCTGCCTTTGAAGCATGCCTTTGCAGTATCTCTACGGGACGTTTATTTTTGGATTTGGCTACATACCAGAGGGACCTAGCTTATGATTCTTAGTTTTGTCTACAAATAGTACGTCTATTGAGAACCAAAAGTGGGCTTTTGACCCTTGTGGGGAGGGTGCGTTCGCACCCCCTGCACCACCCCTGGGTACGGGCCTGGCTTCTTAATACATGTAAAAAGTACCCTAATCTCCTCAAGACTACTAACGGTAAATGGCCCACAGCCACTCAAACTCACAAGACCATAGGACACACGCTCACGCTGGCTATATCGTCTCGCCTGGGCCAACCAAACACTGTTACACCTTCACCCTGTGTCATGCACAAGTATTTGAATGTAGCAATTCCATCTTCAATACGTATCAGCCTGCCTAAGTAGAACTTTGTGATATAGTCTACCGTATAGTAGGACTCAAGCTGCAGTGCTGGAGGTGGGATTGTGGTCAACGCCTTCTGATGCAGCTCCCGAATCATCATCATCACAGCATTGGCTGGGATCAGAGGATTGTTAAGACCCAATGCCCGTCCATAGAGACACACAAACACACCACAGTCGTACGAATTACTTTGTTGGACAATCTCCAAAGAAGTCTTAGTGTAATACTTCCAGTCCTCAGACTTAGTTGGAAGGAGTAAAATCACTCTCCTGCATTTCTGTATTGACTGGGCGATTACCTGCTTTAGGTGAGAGCTCGCAGCACTGTCCAAAGCAATAGCTAAGTGCTGCTCAGGGAATAAGGCAAGAAGAAACCAGTGCTTGCTTCTTCCAGGGTTGCAGGGTATCAGTACGCACTGCATCTTCTGGAAGTGCCCTCTTAACTCTGTGGCGATAGTTTAATCTGAGGATTTCTCAAGGAACTCCCAGCTGAGAGCCTTGACTTGGGAGGCTTGGGATGAGACAAGCTTGAGGTATGAATCAATAACAAAGTTGGATAACCAGTTATCTCTTGGATTCGTACCTCGGCCTGAAACTTCTTGCAGATCTTCTAGGGAAATAATCCCATCACCATTGAATTGGATATAACAACTCAAGACTGCCTCAATGTGGGATCTCAGATACATTGGTAACTCATATGGTACAGTAGTAGCTGTAAGCAACTGTGAAATGGAATATGGCAACCCCAGGTGGATGTAAGACTGAGGAGATGCGTTCCCACTGCCTTCATCACTATCTAACTCACCAGAAGAGCTTTCAACTTCCACATCTTCACCACTGCTAGTATCTTCATCAACATCACTTGTTGTGTCGTAAAGTGTAACAGTTTTCTTTTGCTCTTGGCTAGAGAAGTTTCGCATGGTGACAGTCCCATCTCTGTTTGGCTCAACACAGTGCATTTTCGCTATCCCAGGAATAGCTGATGCATCAAGATCAAAACACGCAAAGCCTGCCTTTATATCTTGACTAGACACAAGGACAATGTTGGTAGCCAACTTGCAGGTTTTTGTTGCAACATCAACAAACGCTTTGGCATCACTCACCACAGGAACCTTTCTAGTGGATACTGCACTCCCAACTGCCCGCTTTACTGTGCCCCCAACACCATCAACCGCCCCCTTACCATGTGAAGTAGCAAAGTAATGCCAGTCAAGGTTACTTTTAGTCAGTTACGTTTAGCCAGCTGTAAATCGTAAAGAAGCTTTACAATATACTTTTTCTTGAACTGTGAGCTTGGCCCATCTGAGAAGAAGTGGACTTTTTTAACACCTGGGTGGTTTGGCTTGAAAAAATCAGTTAGGATCTTACTAATAAACACTGAAACTGATTCTTTGTTGTGGTTTCGCTTATCTGAAATTATTGCATAACTCTCGCATCCATCACGGGACTATATTACAACAGGGAAAACAGTAACCTGCTCTTGATCCAAATGGGCCGATTGAATTTCATCTTGGTGGCGGCAAGTGTAGTTTTCTGCAAAGTCTACTTGGACAATCACTTTATCGGAAGAAAGGGAAGACTTCTTCTTTTAAAAAAAAATTGCTTGTTTGTGTTTGATAAACACGTGATTCAGAAAGGCAGGCATCTTTTCTTCTAATTCACTGATTGCATCATCAATTGAACCAGACATAGCAACTTTCTCCACTTTCTTCTTAGTTTTATCAGACTCCCACTTCTTCCCTGGAATGCTTTTCTCAAATCTTTCCCATTGATACCATCCCATACCTTCCTCTAACACATCAGTACCAGCCCAATTCGGGCAATCTCTGCACAGACCTGTCATGCATTTCTCTTCGTCTGTCGAACAGACGAAACCATTAAGAGCCTTGCTTGAATACAGTGGGAATCCCGGTAGCGCCTGGTGGAGCGCTTCACACAGCAGCTTAAAATTATCATGGTGCTTACAGAGGCACACATTGCGGGTCATTGCCGAAGATAACTTCACATTTCCTGAGGGAACAGAACTTACTGAAGCTAAGCCTAATTGTTGGGTGTTCTTCTTGGAATAAGGAGAAGGTTTCCTTTAAAGAACATGTTAAGAGACGCTTCTGGAGCTTGTTTTTTTTTGTGCCTTCTGACCTTACTGTGACACAGTCCCAGGAGCCTGACGGGATACAGAATCTTAAAGGAAGAACCTTTTAACATAATTAACTGTTGCTGATGGGAATTGTTTGTTCAGAAACTCTGTGCTGCTTTTGCCCTAGGTCCCTCAAATGCTTGTTAACAACAATCTTTTTTTCTCGGACTATAAGGCATAGCCTTTTTGGCTTTATGAAGAGCTTTCCCCAAACTCTGGGGAGTCTTGGAAGCTGGTGTTGACGGCGATTGTGAAGCAGTTTCAGCCAACTTCTTTTTAAGTCGATACCTTCTTACTCTGATGAGGCTTTTTCTCTCGCCTCATTCCTCTTTTCAGCATCAATCAACCTTCGCTCCAACTGTTTTCTCTCCCTATCCCTTTTTTTGTAGCTGATGTACTTCTCTTGATGCTGTTTTAACCTTTTCCTGAAGTTTTGTACTCTTTCTTTTGCACTTAGAGGCATTTTGGTGGACTTACAACCACACCAGTGAAGTCGTGCACATAGAGTGTTTAGGGCATGACAATTAGAAAATACTGCTGACCTTATTGACTGCATCCTCAAATTGACTCAGGTATCCCATTTTAATTATAATTATACAGTTAACCTATGTTATTCTCTATGTTAACCATGCAATAAAAAAAATGATTCTAAAGCAACAAGCTTTTCGCTCAAATAATTCTTCTCATAAGAATGGTACAAAAATGCTCAATTCTGGCCTTAAATTGCAGATTATGTCTTCTGTACAAAAACATCACTTTGTATTTATTTTGTTTTCCATGAGTGGTCTAATAAAAACTTACGTCATTTGATTTTTTTGCAATTACAATGTTGTAACGTCCGTAACAATCAGAGAGTAACATCCGTAACGACAAAAAATACTTCTTAACTTAAAAGTCATAAAAGATTTCAAGAAAATTTAAAATGTATAGCAGACTTCAGACCTCCACTTTATAGTTTCTTGACACCAAATGCCTTATATCTTGTTAAACTCACAGAATTTTTTGCTGAAACTGCAAATTGGTTTGAAGCTAGTAATTTCCTGTAACGTCTGTAACGCTACAATTAATATAAATTATAAATTGCTTCCAAAAGCTTCATTACTTCTGTAGTTTATGAAAGTTTTAACATATTATTGCTTTATCATTCAATGCAAAAACAAATCTAATACCCCCCTTAGTTTAAAATATATACTGTGATAAAATGGTGAAAGGTGGTCTCTGGATGTAACATCCGTAACAAAGAAATTCCCAACAACAAAAATAACTTTATTTTAAGAGGACTAATACAGCACGTACACACCTCATCGACTTGAGCCCCAGGTTTGTATGTGTTCCTTTGCTTGGATTTCTTGCCTGATTTCTTAGAGAAGCTACCCCTTTGGAAAACCCTGGCAGATCCACGACCAAAACAGATATTTGCAGGCATTCTAGAGAATTTTAACCAATGCACATGAGTAAAATATCAATTTTTTTACAGTAGACCTCAGAGATGAGAGAAATACATGATTTGAAGACCTCCAAAGTACAAACAGAATCTCTTCTGAGTCCCAACCTTTCCCTCCCCTCTACAAAGACCCCCAAAGTACCCTGAGTATCAAGCCTGGGCCCCACCCTCCCCTCCCCTGAAAGTGGGCTTTTAACTTGTAGTTTATAGCACTACCTTGGCTTGGGTTGTGGTTTCTGCTCTGTGGGTCTTTCGTGCATTGTCTGAATGAAAAACTATATAAAATGAGAATGGCTTTGCTTTGTTAAGAAGAAAGCAACAGCAGATTTCTTTTGCTAACAAATAGGATTACCTTGGATGATGAGGAATCTACTTCCATTGTACTGGGCTCAGAGGCAGAATGTTCTTTTCTGCAGTGGCCAAAATCAAACAATTGTAATAAAATAACATCACCACAAACATTATCCACCAGCAATTATCTACAATGACCATCATCGTCATTAGTCATCACAATCATCATCACCATCACCATCACCATCATCATCACCACCACCATCACCATCACCATCATCATCACCATCATCACCAACACCACCATCACCATCTCCACTACCACCACCACCACCACCTTCATCATCACCATCACCATCACCATCACCATCACCACCATCACCATCACCATCGCCATCATCACCATTACCACCATCACCATCACCACCATCACCATTACCATCACCATCATCATCACCAACACCATCATCAACATCACCACCATCACCAACACCACTACCACTATTATCTTCATAATGAAGATCACCATCGTTATCATCACCATCATCATCACCATCATCACCATCATCAACATCACCACCATCACCAATACCACTACCACTATTATCTTCATAATGAAGATCACCATCATTATCATCACCATCATCACCACCACCATCACCACCACCATCACCACCACCATCACCACCTACACCACCACCACCACCACCACCACCACCACCACCACCACCACCACCATCACCATCACCACCACCACCACCACCACCACCACCACAACCATCACCACCACCACCACCACCACCAGCACCATCACCATCACCACCACTACCACCATCACCATCACCATCACCATCACCATCATTATCACCATCATCACCAACACCACCATCTACATCACCAACTCCATCACCATCACCATCACCATCACCGTCATCAACATAACCACCATCAACATCACCACCATCACCAACACCACTACCACTATTATCTCCATCTAAAGTTCTCAAATTAACCTGTTCAGAAGCTTGCGCTGAGTTCTGCTAGGTCTGTTAAATCTGAAATCTGCTGGGTAGTGGTGAAACTGTACGAGATGATCCTATGAAACAGAATAATGAAGCAATACATTAAGGCAAAATAGTAGCTGTTATAATACTGTACAATTCTTGATACGGCACTATTTCGTATAATAGGACAGTACCTTTCTCTCATTCTCCGAAGAAAACTTGTCAGGACAACTCTCTACAAGACACCTATACTAAAAGAAGAAAAGAAGTTTATGTTAGATATTGACCAAGTGCACAGACACAGGTCATACAGGAACGTTTTCCATTGTTTTATAGCCAAAGAGGAAAACTTGTGGGCCATAAAATGATGAAAAAATTTTAGGATTTAAAAGTTCTGTACAACCCAATATTCACTATACAGCATTTTGCAGAAATTTTTGTTTCTGTGTTGTTTACTGCACCCACCCCTTGCTACATGCACACCATTATTACCATTGTTTTGTAGCCAAAGAGGGAAACTTGTGGGCCATGAAATGATAAAAACATTTTAGGATTTAAAAGTTCCGTACAACCCAATATTCACTATACAGCGTTTTGCAGAAATTTTGTGTTGTTTACTGCAACCATCCCTCGCTACATGCACACCATCATTACCATGTTGGACTTCCTGGCAATCATCTGGAATAGGGTGTCATGGTTTTCAAGGATGTGGATTTCCAAGAGGTGGTTTGATGGAAAGGATTTCTTGCAGTATCGACAAACATTCCAATGGCATGTTTTGTAATGAGAATCAAACCTGTAAAGCAATACAGATCAATCACTGCAATCATAATTATTACACCATCACCATTATCATCATCATCATCGCCATCATCAACATTATCAGTATTTCATCTAGCAGTCCGGATACTACAAACGCTTAATTCATGTGTGACTGCACACACTGCTGTTTAAATCCATGTGTGTTTATATCAATACTGTATGGATGATTTTCTAACATTTTACCTTGAAATGCTTCTGAATACCTCTGCACACCCAGGAATTGAGCACTTGAAGCCTGAGCAGCCACTGTTAAAACAAGGAGACTGATGTTGGTGACCAAAATGTTTACTTGTTTAGAGGCAGCCCCCAAATAGATGCTGCACATACATAGCTGTCAACCCAACTTGTACAGAAATCTTGTGAGATCAGGTGAAATATGTAACTATGTACATATAAATATGTGAAAAAACCCAAGAGAGACAATTCCGGTAAATACAGAGAATGCATGAACATTCTCACAAAGATTAGGCTTGTGATGAGGTCCAAAATCTTGTGACACTCGCCTAATGTGGGTGAGTTGACACATCTGACTGTGTATGCACATGTGATTCAAAATATTAATATGAATCCACCCTCAAACTTCTCCAAATCAACTGTTTTATTGCTAAATATTTCAAAATCTGGCTTCAAGTGGTCTATACAGTGATTGGCAATGAATAAATGCCATTCTTGAAAACTGTAAACAACATCCCTGAATAATCATTACATCTAAATGCACCATGATTCTACCAGACAAAGCTGTATTAATTCAATGGTACTGTATTGAGATGAAAGAAAAGAAGACAGGAATACAAGTGCAGTACTTGAGAAGACAAGGAGACAATATAAATACAATAGACAGACACATTAAAAACATGCACTCTTTTTTTTTAATAAGAACGCCTAATTTTCAGTTAAAGCTGAGCTGTTCTTATTTTTGGGACATTTTAAGGCTGAATATGTTCTTAACGATGTTATTAAATTTTAGTGTACATAAGAATATAATACCCAAAGAAATAATAAGGTTGTTACTTTAAGCACAATTTGATTCTGAATTTTAAAACGCATCATGACAAAAAAAAACTTTTTCTTCTATCTGAGCCTTGGCATGTTCTTAGCAATTTGGTGAAATCTCAGGGTGGACGTTCTTTAAGGTTCTTATAAAAAAATAAGAGTGTACAATACTTAATTTGGGTACCTCTCCAGCAAATCATCTATGTCATCACTCAGATCAATTTGTTTTCTTAGTATGTTACAGTATATATTTCCCTCCTGATGACAGAACAAAGGGAAGTATTACGATAAAGTTCATTCGTGCAGTACAACAATAAACAGAACATGTGATATCAGTTTATTTCAAATGTGTGTGGGGGGGGGGGGGGTGTATAAGTCAACAACTGCCTCCAACTAATTCAAGATGTGAAATTTTAGGGCATGTTTACAAAACCTTTATCCATAACGTGTCTAATAAGCTATAATCCCTTAGAATACCTCAAAGAATGGGTCGTCCGGTAGTATTAGCCGCTTGACAGGACGAAAAGCCCAGACGAACGAAGAACTCACAACGAATTCACTCATTTTTCGAAAGAAAAAGAAGCACTTTAGTGATGAAGGTGGATTCTGCACCGAACGGTATCATAATTAATAAGAGTTGTTAGCCGGTAGGGGCGACAAGAGAGTAAGTGCACTGGATTCACAATATTTGATTTTTCCGTCCGGGAATTACACACATCATACCGCCGCCATGACAGTTCATAAATCCCGCGGGTGACTGGGATCTTAAACCGGAAGTGATTTACCGGAAGTGAAGAGACTGTACGTTTTCATTCCAACTATTGGCTCTTTTTGCCTTCTTGAGTACTGCACTTGTCTTCCTGTCTTCTTTTCTTTTTGTGTTTACTTTGTTAGAAAACCAGGTCAAGTTGTATTTTGTAATCTGAGCCACTACCCCTTGGCACGCGAACAGTCCCCGTCGTCGCGCGCGAGACCACGGGCTATAGGATAGTTTTACTCCACAATGTGATGCATAGTGTTATTGAATGAACCAGGTATTCCCATCTCCTCTGGTTGTATTCGTCTTGTTTTCGCTTCCCCAGCGTGCTCTGTCCCTACGAGTTAACGACGCGCTATGTAACGGCCGGCGCGCTAATTTATTTTTGGGTACTTGTTTGTTATATGGCATGCTCTTTGGCATTTACATCTTGTTTTTTGCCGCTGTTTTGTGACTTGAAACCGAAAAAAAAAACACCCTATTTGCACAAATACCATCGAAAATTTCATTCTAGCATCAAGGATAGTGGAAGCACGGGTGGCCAAGTGTCTTAGCGTGTCGGCCTCTCATCGCTGTGGCCCAGGTTATACGTAGGTTCGAATCCTGGCTCAAACTGGGAATTTTTCTGGGTTCCTGCCTTGATTCGAATTTGTGTCACAAGTGAGTTGAAGTTATTCTCCCGTGTTTCCAGTCTTCTCGGATAAGGACACTAAACCGGAGGTCCCGTCTCTTCAAGCTGCACTACACTAACCTGAACCGAAGGGACGTAAAAGAACCACTGGGGACGCAATAAACCCTCTGCCAGTGACCACCCCCAGTGACAGTGCTAACTAACCGAGGGCCATATGTTAGAAAACTGTATATTCGGTTAAATATGTTACCCCCGATAAACAAAGATTAAACTGAAAGGATACGGGCAGTTGCGGTTTATTAAGGGGATGTAGTACTTCCAGGATTGCAAGATTTCGAAAACGAGACTTGATTGGGAAACCTCGTGCTTCAAACACCGGTTTCGCTCTAACTTGCTGCTTCTTCGTGGTTTCTCAACATTTATTATCTTCCTAATGGTCAAACGAAATCTGTAAGTTAGACATTAGATTTAATATTGATTTTTTTTAATATTCCGGTGAATTGAGAAGGAATCCAAGAAAATACATTTCATAAAACTACCCTTGTAGCGAGGGAATGCATTTTTGTGATGATCAAAGCCAGCAAGCTGAAGTATCTGAGCTTTTCTAATAGTGAGAAAATAACGAGGGAGATATTACTGTACTTCTTTGATGTTGTTTCTAGACATTTCTATAACTATTAAGTATATTATACAAGCTGGAGTCGGGATTTGAATCAAACGCGGTATTACAGCCATTTTAACGCTCGTCCGGGTTTTCCTTCTTCTTGACTTGACTTCGCTGCTCAGATAAACAAAACAGTCAAACTATTCAGGGATTTAGCTTCCTGTGAGTATTTTTTGCCAATCTTGCTTACTTAAGTTAGACTTGTTTTCTTCTTCCGAGTTATTTTACATGATCTCTTTTCATTCCTATCGAGTTGGCAAAACAAAAACACGCAACCCGCGGGGGAGTAGGACAAAATAAAAGGAGCAAATCCTAAAGTGGGCGTGGTTAGGCATGAATTTACCCACTAAAAGATACCGTGGGTTGTGTGATTTTTTCGCTGGTTAGTGATCTAAAAACACTGATTGACACGTTTTAACGCTCTTTCATGAGCTACAAGTTAGATGAGCGATGGCTATAATGGCATTCTCATTTTCACCCCTAAAAGATACCCAAAGGCTCCAAATTTACACCCTAAAAGATACTTTTATTTTTATTTATTTATTTATTTAACTTCGTCCACTATAAATTAATTAAATTACACAAAAGTACAAATAGTAGACTGGGACACCACAAACAGCTTAACCAATTACAGTGGGCCCAATGTTACGAGTTAGAAAACAAAAGTAAGACAGAGAACTAAAAGCTAATTGACAAGTCCACATTATTGAATATTGATACGACGACGAACCCCGTCCGATGGATATAGGGAGTACCCCAACTCCGGGGATTTTCCTTGATTTACCATCGCAGCACCCACGTATGACAAATCCCCATCGAATGAGGGAGTGGTGACCATCCATATGCCATAGTGAATTAAGCACAAAGTAGGTTCTCCTCCTAACTAGAGCACCACAACGTAAGCAAGTGTTTTGCGGATCAACCCGATGGCCACATGTATTCGTCTCCTTTGTATATGGAGGCCTAATGACCGAAAACATCCAGACATAAAGGTTTATATTAAGCAACATGATTAATATAGGTTAAATTCGAGGTTTATGAATTCGGAAACCCTGGTATTCCTTGTGGTGCTATTTACTGGACTGTGGGCTTTGTCACACCACTTGCTACTATTATCAGAGCTCAGCGCAGATTGTCTTTGTAAAACAACGACATGTAAGTCGGCTGCGACTGAAATATGCCGGTTTACGCTCGCTCATAAACAAGCGCATCGATTAGACCCCCCGAAAAAGATTCCCCTCTATATGAGCTTTAATTTGACATAAAGATCGTGGCAATCGGGAGAGCACTGGAATAGTTATAGCCGTACGCACGCCGAAGGAGCGAGTTCATTATTGTTGTTCTAGTGTCTTTGTAAAACAAAGACATGTTTATATATCGGCGGCGACTGAAATATGCCGGTTTACGCTCGCCCACAAACAAGCGCATATCAAACAGAATCAGGCAGAATCCCACAGAATCGTTGGATTCTGCCTGATAATAATTCCACTTAGGAGAGCTATATTTTACGCCAAAAAAAAAAAAAATCCCACATATCTGAGCTTGTTTTTGCCATAACGACCGTTGCGATCGATAGAGTATTCTAGTAGTTTTAATTTTTTCTAAAGCAGCGCGATATACGTTCGAACAAAATGTTTTCTGATAAGAGAGCCCAAGAGTAACTCGTATTTTTATCCGAGGGCGAAACACCTTCATGCGTGGGTGAAGCAACTCTTGATGCGTGGGCGAAACTAATCTTATAGACGTGGGCGATATAACAACGTGGGCGAAACCACCTGTTACCTGTCCAAGAATATCTATGTGGGATAGTAGGTTGCGCAGATCATCAGCCCTAACTGGATTCTGTTCTTCGTAATATGTACTTAGTTCTTTTGGTCGTTCAATGACAGCCTCCAGGCGGATTTGAAGGCCATTTACCATTAAAAATTGTCCATAAACAGGCCCGTACCCAGGATTTTTCTTGGGGGGGGGGGGGGGGGGGGGTGAAATCCGGTAAAAGTGGACCTAATTTTTCTTGGGGAGGGGGGGGGGAGTGAGGGAGTTTTATGATAAAAATCTGAACAAAAAGGGTTTTTTATCCCTTTGCAGTTTCTCAACGGGACATTTATTGTCGGATTTGGCTACGAATAAAGTCTGACTTATGGAGTAATGACATACCAGAGTGATCTAGTTTATGCTTTATAGTTTTGTCTACGTCTATTGGGAACCGAACCTATTGAGAACCGTTGTGGGGGGGGGGAGGGGGGGCTGGGTTCGCACCACCCGCACCCCTCCTGGGTACGGGTCTAAGAAATCTAATGATCTAAAACTGTGATCCCTTCGCATCGCGCGCCGCCATCTTGATCTGTTGATAACCTCGATCGCATGCTGCCTCGACTTGGGCACCCAAGTGTATTTACAAGCCTTCAAGGAGTGGACATTGTGTTTTGAGGCCATGGAAATTAACCTGGAGAATCAGAATAAAGGTATCTATTTGTGTCTTGAGCTGTGTTTGCTGTTCTCTCTCCCTTGTGTGGGATTTTGAGCGTTTTATTGAGAGGGGTGATTCTGCTTTTCTTTCCTTGTTCGATTTGAAATTTACCAAAGAACCTGTGCTATTATTTGGCTTAAGAGGAGTTGCCAACACCTTGGTTGGATGTATATCTTCAAGACCATTTATCCCTTAGACTGATGCCTGAGTATCTTCATCTTGTTGTGTTTATTTTGCATTTATGAATTTTTTGGGTTGTGGGTACTTCTCAAAGCCGGTACAGGCCGGTTGAGGGGTCAATGTGCTAATTTCCGGGTTTGAATATATCAGTAGTTTAGGACTTGAAAACAAACCATACCAAGCTTTATTGCCACACGACGTGGGGTTTTGCCGGCTTTTAAATGTAAAAAAATATCGCGTTGTCGAGCGAAAAGTGAACTCACTTTTTTCCTATTCCATAGAATTTTTTTAAACATTATTTTTTGTCAGTTTTTGAGTAAACAAAAGCAGTTCTAATTGGTTGAATCATTATAAGGCCTCCAATCAATTTCTTCAAGTTGGGGTTTCAATTATCGTATGATCAAAGAAAAGCCTGAAAATTCTAGATCTTTTAAGTTTTATATTACCAATTCTTAACTGTAATCAATCGCAAACATTAATCTATCAAATTTGAAATTTAGAGCTCTTATGCTCAATGCTATAAAAAATGACCCCCTTCCAAAAATGAGCAATCTGTTTTGTCCTCGTCGAATCAAATACTTTTATCGCGAGAGGAAAAAATTGTCGATAGAATATTTTTTATAGTTATTCGAGAAAAAGCGTAATTAGATAATGTGTCAAAATTGTAAATTCATTGTGTAGTTCCAGAAAATACCAAATTAATTTGTTAAAATCAAACAACAATTTCTTTAATCGGTTACTCGTCCCCGTTTTGCCGTTTGAGCGGCGAGAATCTTTCTTTTGAATATGTAAAAATTCGTGACAGCGACGCTCTATGGGCCGTTCGGATAAAAAGACAATACACGCCATGCCAAATTCTACCAGCCGGGGTGGGGTGCTTCGCATCAGTTTGACATTGAAAGACTGAAACGAAAACAAAATAACGTTCAATACATTTTAGCGAAAACACCTGTTCTAAGTACATAGACACAGACACAGACACAGACACAGACACAGACACAGACACAGACACAGACACAGACACAGACACAGACACAGACATAGACATAGACATAGACATAGACATAGACATAGACATAGACATAGACATAGACATAGACATAGACATAGACATAGACATAGACATAGACATAGACATAGACATAGACATAGACATAGACATAGACATAGACATAGACATAGACATAGACATAGACATAGACATAGACATAGACATAGACATAGACATAGACATAGACATAGACATAGACATAGACATAGACATAGACATAGACATAGACATAGACATAGACATAGACATAGACATAGACATAGACATAGACATAGACATAGACATAGACATAGCCATAGACATAGACATAGACACCTTTATCTAAAATTAATATAAACATATTGACTCAGGGTAGTCCATTCAAAGTGTCACACTTCTGCTATCAACTGGAGCCCTTGGAGAAACAAAGAATAAACATGGCGATAAGAAAAGCATTCGAGGACTGGGTAAACAAAGCGTAACCACGGGTGAAACAACACGAGTGTAAGCACAAGAGAATAAACATGTTCGTGCTTATGCCTTGATATAGGCCAAAATCCTTCACATCTAACATTATTAATTTTTTGAAAAGGGGAAAATCAGTCAGAAACAGAAATCTATTGTATAATTTTTTTGCCTTTAAACTATCCTTTTGTAATGCACATGCGCAAGGTTTTCCGTCATACCTTTCTGGGTCCCTGCCACTCTTTGTTCGTTACTGGCCTAATTGTCCGGGTGCTGATGGACGAAGCGGAACGAGTTAATGGTGAACCGCTGGGTGGGTGAGCCAGGCTTGTACACGTATGACATGGTGTTGTCCTTTGCACAGATATACAGATATTATTAGATAAATGAAATACACAGAGGGGGAGGGAGGGGGGGGGGGGGCGGGAAGATATTGAGGGGGCTCCTAAAAGTTTTAACTACCAAAAGGGGTGGCTCCGAAAACAAAGTTTTTCAAAGGGAAAGAAAAAGAAAATTTTGGGGTTCTATAAGGGGGGGGGGGGGGGGGGAGGGGCACCGAAAAAAATGTTTACAATGAAAGGGGGCTCTGAAATTTTAAGGTGTGTTGAGTAAAAATCTTCCCTCCCCCCCCCCCCCCTCGGTGTAATTAATGAACACTCCCTTAAGACCCACTAGCATGTATGAGTTCAGACTATGAATTTTGTCCTTCGTACACCTGCTGCAAGGAGATGATAGCCAACCTTTGTAAACCAACATTATAGTTAGGACTGTGATTTTCTTCTTTGTGTATCTACAAGCATATATGAGTTGAGGCTATTTTTCGTCCTTTGTTAACCTCATACAGATATTATTCATCAAGAATTTACTTTTTGTCATCAATAGAGCCCGGAATCGTAAGAGCCGCGAATCCATGACATGCCATGCCATGCCATGACTGGCATGAAGGCTTGCAAAAAAATAAAATCAAGCTTTACAGTCTCGCACCTCACTCATGCATTGAGCGCGTCCAGAGTTATGAAAAACAAGATACCCGAGTCTGTCACCCACTTCTGTCAGTTAACCATTAACTCTCTCAGACCCAAATCTGAGTTTCCTTAACCCTTTTTTATAATGGTGTAAAATAGCGACGAGTAAGGTTCCTTTGTCAGGGTCGCGCGAGACGAGCCGGCAAGCACGCTCAGGTTCCCTGTGGTGGATTTGACGTGTACTGAATGTACAGGGGCTCATTAATCATCACTGGAACCGGGAAATCCGCGAGCCCGCGAGCTCTCTGGTACCGACCCGAGTAGAAAAGGTCCATGGTAAAGGTGAAGTTGCCATAGGAACCTGCAGAGGCATATCGTCAAATGTCAAAATTAGATATTAACCGAATAACAGACATATTGGTAATGGGCCTGGAGAACTTATGAAGAAACCGTTGTCGTTTTAGGGGTCTGGTACCGAGGAATTTTAGTTTCTTTTCAGAGGCTTTCTCTATTTACTAAAAATGGTTACAGTCACTGTTTTTCTGTTCTGATTACAATTCATAAAGTTTACGAAGCACCTGCTGTGTACGGCAGTTTTAAAAATGACAAGAATCGTGCAGGTTTTCCAAATAAGGAATATATCAGTTTCCTTATATAAGTGACCGCGTCTGGGGAAAAAAACGACAATTTTTGGCTAAATTTTCCTGATATGATTAGGGTCCTCCTGTAGGAGCGTACTTTTGGGTCGTCAGAATTGGAGATAGGGGGTTAGATGTATGATATGACCCCCTCCTCCCGCATTTCAAGAAAATTGAGCCCAAAATTGTGGTTTTTGGCAAACGCGGTCACTTCCATGTAAGGAAACTAATATATTCCTTATTTGGAAAATCTGCATGAGTGTACCCCAGGGTCTTCGTAAACTTTATGACTTGTAACCAGAAGAGAAAAATAGTTACTGTGACCATCTTTAGTTAGTTGAGAAGACGAAAACGACAACGTTTTCTTCATATGGAATTTTCAACCCCCCATGGTCGGGGGGGGGGGGGGGGGGAGATAGTTGGAGTTACACCAGCCCAAACCTCAAGGTCACACGGTTTTCCATTGCGGAGGAAGGAATCTGGAAGAATAGTCGTCTGATTTTCTTCCTTAAAGCCTTGCCACCAATAAATTTGTCATTCGTCATAATAACCGTCGTCCCCCGCGAGCGCAAAAAAGAGGTTCTTATTTATGTGGGAGGGAGGGTCGAAATAAATTAGTCTGCACTAATCTCGGAAAGGTTTTTGCCGTGGCCGAACACGTAGATTAGGGCAAAAAAAAACTGCCCTTAACATCAAAGTCAGAGCAAAAAAATGTACACACATATCTCCGGGCGGTGAAAAACTAGTTAGGGACCTTTTTTAGCCCTACCAAATCTACGCAGCCACAGGTACACGGGATGATTTTGCGCTCGCAGGGACGACCTAGATAACAAATTGCATTTGGACAACGTGAAAAGATTGAACAAATAAGCTTTTTAATAATAAAATGTTGTGGCAGGTTGTCGTGTTACCTTTACCAGTTACTTCCCTTTCTACTGCACAGTCATCGAAGTCGTCATCGAAGTCTTTTAATCAAGAGCAGCTCGTTTAGGCGAGGCACTTATTCGTTTGAGTCCCTTATTACAGCAAATATGGTATGTAGATTGCTTCATCAAATAGTGTGACATCGAAAAGAGGGGTATAGTCAGGTACTTGGGCAAGGGGGAGGGGGTGGGGGGCGTTGTTGTCATTATTCCATATTCTTACTTTGCGCGGGGGATTGGGTCGAGTTGGTAAGCGAACAGCATGCTGGGACAATTTTTGGGGACGCATTTCAAAATGATGCAAACTAGATGAGGACTAGAGTGTTTTCGTAAGGATACTTAAAAGTAGTTGGGCGGGCTATAGGAAAATATACAAGAGTAGACCTAGTATGACTACGGTATCCCCAATGAACTGATGTCCCGAGAGCCATACAAAACTCACAGTAACATTGTTTAACAATTGATTAACATTCACTAACATTTATTCCATTCATTTTGTGAAATATTTCTTTGTTTGTCTATAAACAAACTTATAATTCTACTGTCTCTAGAACGAGACGTGAAAAGTTCAAATACAGGACTAGGTAACCAACGTGATAAGAAGTCATGCGTATTATTGTGTCACCATCCTAAAGATCGATGCTTGGATTTCAATTCTATGAATGTGTTGCAACCAGTATCCCTTAGCAGAGAATTTATCACTAAGAGTGTTTTTGGACTGTATTGGCAAATTGTGAGCATCAATTAGACAGCTTGCTTCAATTCCTTTTTACATCGAAACAACAAAGAAAATTAAAAAATATCTTCACTCAGAAAATAAAGAAGGAAAAGTAAGTAAACAAGTAAACATGGGACTCCAATGATGTCATACCGCGTGGCTTTGTGCCAGCCTCGCTCCTGTGACGGAGAACTTGTCCTGCGGTCTACGTTTGTACGCTCGGGGGAGGGGTGGGGTCCCTTCTGGACACGACTGACGCGCATCCTCGGGGATTGCATCAGGTCGATAATTTGTCGTAAAGACCGGCGACGAGTACCGATAAAGCGGCGCCTCCGGCGCTTTTATCGTCGGTTCATTGTCGTAAACCGAGGCCGGTCGATTATCGTAAACCGAAAGAGGTCGCTGTTCGGTCGGCTTTGTTTCGCTGTTTCGTCGAGTTTGGCGATCAATGTCCCGTTGAGTTCCGGTTGAAGCCCGACGCTGGGAACTATGTCCCGAATCCCGCGGGACTGCTGAAGGTTTGACGTATTCTACCTTTGATACGTAAACAGTCTGTTCCGATGTCATTTTGGAAAACGATGTCAGCACGGGATGTCGCCGAATCAAAGCACCTCCACTTGGAGTCCGCTCCCGAAAGCTCCCCGAAGTTGAACTGTTCCGCCCGAGTTGAGACCCGACGCTCCCGGAACTTCGCTTTATATCCATTGTATCCCGGGGGGTGTGCACAAGTGAGGATGAGATGCTCAATATCTCTGCCTTGCTCCTCCTGGGCGGCCTAACAGGCGCTCCCCCCTCCATGATGGATTTAATCCTCATACTGGAAGCATGCCGGGGTACAGTGATTATATCCGAAGCAGGGGGAGTTGCCGCCAGATCCTCAGCACTGTGCGCATGCCGCAGGCTCTCCTCGAACGAATGGGACTCCCCTGCGTAGCTTACCGGACTCCCTGCGGACTTATCAACAGGGGAGGGGCTAGGGAGTTGATCGATGTCTTGGCTGACGTAGTAGAAACCTGAGTTGGACTCCTGACTGTTTGAGAAGGACGCTGTATTAAAGCTTTTACTTCGTGAGAAAAATGCCTTGAAGCTCTTCCCGGTTCCACTAGAAATGCTCGAGCTACTGGTCCCAGTACCAGGGGAACCCGACCCGCACGTGGGCGTAGTCGCTGGGCTTGCTCGTGAGGGGTGGGCTTGGTAGGGTTCGCCGCTTGTTTTGGGCTTAAGGTCCAGTGTTTTAGGGGGGTCCGGTCGGGGCGGTCTGTTTGGTGCAGACGCAGTGCGTGACCTAGCCTCCTCTAGAGATATCAGTTTGGGTCCTGGGGACACAGATATCGAGGCTAGTCTCGGGCCTAGTCCTCCCGCGGCAGTCAGATCTGTTAGAGAAGAAAGAGAACATGTTAGTCCGCAGGTATAGTATAATGCGAAAACAAAATCACATTCTTCCAAGCTATAATATCTTTATTTCCAGTTAACACGATAAATTTGAAATGACCGCTAACTCGAACTGATATGTGTCTCCGTTTAGAGTTTGAGAAACTACCTCGTGGTCGTTGTTACTCTAAGTAACTAGGGTCCATGTGGTCACCCTGTGTTAGCCGAGACTCTTTGGTTTCCCTGTGGTCTTGTTACCTGGTTCCGAGTTGATTCTGTGGTGCGGGCCGCGTTCTTGTAAAGTGTTGTACTGCGGATTCGATACAATCGCGATCGAGGCTGCGTCCCGGTCGAAGAGTTCAGCAGCGTTACGAATCAGATATTCCACTATGATCGC
This sequence comes from Nematostella vectensis, assembly GCF_932526225.1. Taxonomy (NCBI): domain Eukaryota; kingdom Metazoa; phylum Cnidaria; class Anthozoa; order Actiniaria; family Edwardsiidae; genus Nematostella; species Nematostella vectensis. Next base: position 13,708,484 of record NC_064042.1, on the reverse strand, counting down.
CTGTACATTGATCTCTAGCAACGCTGTGCTCCCATATTCCTGAAATATACATACAACAAAGGATGCGTAAACAACAACAATAGCAACAGCAATCCTGCCACAATAACATCAACGACAACCACGCTGGCAAATACGACAACAACAACAACAACAACAGAAGCATCGATATACAACAACAACGACAAGCAATAACAACGGCAGTAATTACGGCAGCAATAACAACGGCAGTTATAACAACATTTACAACAATTATAGCAAAATAGCAAAAAAAGGAGCAACAACATTGACAACGACGACATCAACAACACCATGAGTAATAACATCGACAACGTCGACGACAAACGTAACAACAACAAGGAGAAAAACAACAGCAACAACAACCACGACAATGGCAAACAACAGCAGATTTCACAGCCCATTTAATCAAGTTTGCCCAATCCAATAGAAAGGGAGGACTAAAGGAGGAGGAAGTCGACCACTTTACATAGATTATAGTAATACGAACCTGGCTTCGTGGCTTCAGCAAGTTGGGCGCCCACACGATGGCCAGATTCTTGGCGTGCATGGCTGTCTGGCCCGCATGTGAGGCGACTTCTGCCAGGTGCTGCAGTAGGTATTCCAGGGTGCGGTAATGAGGAGGGGGGAGCTGCTGGACGACGTGATGGATGGCTACCTTGCGCTCCTTCTCGTCCGTTATCTGGATGGCACTCTAAGTGGCAAGAAGGCACATCAGTCACGCGAATAAAAGGTCACGCAACCCAACACAGATGGTCACGCACTGTAATATCATAAATCAGTAAAATGAGCAAGATATCTAACGAATATCTGTAATAGATTCTCGCACACGAATGGCTCCAAAATATGCTACAAATTATCGGTCACGCAATATTTCATGTCACACTGGTGACGCTATCAGTCACGAAAAACCCTAGTAAGCCAAACATTTCTTACCTTATTCTAGAAATCAAATTATGCAAAGACATCTCAAAATAAACATTAAAAAAACTCCTTTTACCAGATTCAATCGTCAATGTCATATCAGCTTCTCCCAACCAGCAGATATTGAAAGGTTTCTTACACTAAGTGTTTTGCTAGAATGACCAAATGGACCCTCAAAGACACTTCCCGATATCGAGAAATCATCAAGTTCTTATTGTGTCGAGTACAATGTCTCCCGGTTCTACTTACAACAAATTTGTCGTACAATGAGTACGTCAGCAGCGGGTTGGGCAGCTCCCTGCAATCAAATGTCTGCATGTTACAGGTAGTGGTCTAAGAACTGGTTCACACGCCGACGTAGGCATAATCATGATTTTAAAGCCAGGTTCACAGGACGGCGAAGACAAAGATGATCGTAGAGCCACGACTTATGGGAAGATGTTAACATACACAACAAGACATGATGGAAAAACATGACTTGAAATTTCCAATGAGCTCACTTCACATCAAATAAGGCGGAAAATTCCCCTAAGTACTTAGTGAGTAATATCAAACAGAATATCAAATGCGACTTTTTTTTAAATTGATGCGACTTTTTTTAAAGTGACATGATTGAAATTTGAGCTTTTCGTCTCTGAGCACATACATAACGCAAGGATGATAAAGGAAAAAATTATCTCTAAAGGCCAAAATCTGGGTATGTGCATTTCAGCCTCACGATTTTTGTGTTTTGAAAAAGGAAAATCAGTCCAAAATACAAGGAACTGATGGCCATTGTAAGAACTTGTATCTTCTTTCTCCATTTCTTCGAAGTGCGCATGTTCAGGGTTTTTCCGTCATGTCACACAACTACCTTTATAATGTCATAGAAAGCTCTGAACAGCGATAGATGAAAGCTGTTAGGAAGATGTTAAAACATCCACAAAAAGCTTTATAACGCGATCAAAAGCTCTGAGCGGTGATAGATGAAAGCTGTTGGGAAGATGTTAACATTCACAAAAACATTTATAATGCCATCGGAAGCTCTAAACAGCGATAGATGAAAGCCTTTATATTGTTTCGCGTTTTAACGACGTACCTGAAGTACATCTTGAGCAAAGAGCTAATGCAGTGCACGTCTCGGAGATAGTATTCGTCGTCCAGCTCAGGCGGCTCATCACCGTCGAACAGAAACCTGCCGAAGAACCTCATGGAGTTAGGGAATATAAAACCCCACCTGTTAAATATCTAATGAGAGGCAACGCTCTATGCTATTACAGATCTAACGGGAGTAAGTGATATGAAAACGCACAAAGCATAGTGATCCGTTATTTAGAGCGTAATGAAAAAGAAAAAAAACGTGACAAACACACTGAATTTGTCATTCGTCATAATAACTGTCGACCCCCGCGAGCGCAAAAAAGAGGTTCTTGTTTATGTGGGAGGGAGGGTCAAAATAAATTAGTCTGCACTAATCTCGTAAAGGTTTTTGCCGTGGTCGAACACGTAGACTAGGGCAAAAAAAATTGGGATTACATACATAGGTGACGTCTATTTCGAAGCAGGCAGCTTTTGTTGTTATACGGTTCTTTTGGAGATAAAACTGAGCTTTTGCGCGTTATCGTTGATACCTTAATTTCTGTATGATTGAGCTTGAGCCGGATAAGCGATAGATGCCATCGACGATGCCGTGCTCTTCAATTACTGCGGCGCACTTCTCCAGAACTAGAGGGACTGAAGCGAAAATACATATAATCAAACTCGAGGGAAGCAATGAATATTAAAAAAGCAAGAGTAGGAATATTACTGGGGGTCATTCTCCCACGGCCCTGGGTCCAAGCCATGCTCGGGCCCAGTCCCCGATAAATAAATTTGACCCGCATCACAAAAGTTCCTGATCAAGAGGAGTGGAAGCACTTACTTTGCCTGCACGTGACAGCTAGATGCTCGCCCAGATCACTGCCAAACGTACGCTCCCTGAAAACAGGTCAATCAAAAAGTGAGAGACCGCTAGAGGCACGTGCGCTTACCGAATTACCGCTGACTTACTTGAGAATGCCGCTCTGCATGAGCCTGGCACGTGACGGCCGGGAGGAGAGAAACAAGCGCAGGAAACTTATCAGTTTACCTCGCTTTTTGGCGACTGAAAAACAAGACGGCGAAACCGTGTTTAGAAAGATATTCCGTAAAAAGCGTAGAGAAATAAGAATATACAAATTATTATGACGTGGATGGGGATGATAATGGAGATTATAATGACTGTGGTTGTGATGATGATAACAATGTTGGCGATGATTGTGGTAGATGGTGGAAGATTCTGGTGATGTTGATGATAATGATGATGATGTCATAGAGACGCTGATGATAAAGATGACATGGTGTGATGATGGTAGAGGTGATTATGATGATTATGTTGGTGATGGTGATGGTGGTGGTGAATGTGAAAAGGATGATGCTGCTGACGAAGATACTGATGACGATGATGATGATGATGATGATGATGATGATGATGATGATGATGATGATGATGATGATGATGATGATGATTATGATGATGGTGGTGGTGGTGGTGACGAAGACGATGATGATGATGATTTATACCTGGTTTCATTGGAACATGCATCCCGGCAGACGTTGGTAGAGGCAGCTTGTTCGAATAATCTCCGATAACTTCAACACATTGACTGGGAAAGAAACCAACCTATGCAAGGAAAAATCATTCAATACATACAAATTAACACCACAGGCTTTTGAATCGCAGTAAAAGAAATTGGCGGTAGTGAAAGAAACGAGGGAAAAACGGCCCTACCTCGAATCCTCGTTTTCCTCGCCACCAAATGCTTTCATCAACAGGGGGCATGTCGATTATCGAGATGATATCACCCACCTAAAAAAGAAAAGCACACGAACTTAGACTTGATGAGAGCTATACTACTTATTAGTTGATTTTCTACAAAGAAGGCCTTTTCTAATGTAAACAACACTTCATCACGCCATACCATAACTTGGGGGGTCTCCGTCATACGTTGTTGCGTATGAATCTACCCCATTAAACTTGGCGGTTACTCATTCGTGAGATATTTCAACTATCAAAGATCATAGATGGATCATACTCAGCATACCGTGTAACTAATTAGAGTAAGATTCGAGTCTCGAGTCGAATCGGTTCCTATTCTTTTTGCATCCCCAGAAGAAAAACAACTATACGATCATACTAGCCCTACTCAGATTTTCTTTTAAACCTCATTGCAGTTTGCTTACCATAGATTTGCTCGTGAGACGGCGCTTGCTTAGCATTCATAAAACATTTACTAGCATACTAGGATTCGGCTAGTGCAATAAGGGATTTTATAGACAAAAGACATGGGAAGTAGCGAGTTGCAAAATGGTGTCAAGGGTGGGTAGACTCAGCTGTGGTTTAAGCCTCTTTTTTCGTAGAATTATGTAATCTATCGGGAAAAATATCGGTGACTCTGAAATGTTCAATTCATGGATGCAAGGCCGTTACGGCCGCAACTCACGGAATCAGTCTTCAACTCATCAAAACTTCCGCCACAAAAACTTAAATAGATTTAAGCAATTGCTACAATTATATAATCTAAAGCTACATTCGTAAAACTTTTACAGATAAATTGAATTCTATTGCTTTATTTTTTATATTGAACCACCTTTAGTGCAATGTTTTTTTTATGGAACGAATATTTTTATAACGATTTTTTTAAAGTCTATTTGGCCGTTCAGCCCGGCCAGTCAAGATGGCAGTTAACAGAAATATTAAAAGTGACCGCTACATTTTCCCAGAGCTTTAAAATTTCCGTTTGTGATCAAACTGAAGGCTATTTATGGTCGCATTTCCGAAGAAAAGCCTCATTTAATAAACATTTAATCCCATTTAATTCCGATTAGAGCCATAGAAAAGTTAATGCGCAAAGTTATGTTAATATTTATCCAAATATTTGTGTTCATCGCATGAACCTGAAGAATACACTTGGCCTAAGTTAATGAATGAGTATTCCTTTCATAAGAGTTAAAAGTGTTTTGAATTCCTGCAATTCTAGCGGTACGCATGCTTTTCTACTTTCGACACATCTAGTTTTCATAGTGGGTTTTCTAACAGAAAAAAACCCTAAAATATTTAAAACCAAAATCCAATTTTTTTGAGCGATAGATTTTTAAAACTACGCAGCAAAATTATTTCTAAGGGCTAGACAAAGAAGATTCCGAGGGAAAAAAAAGAAGCAAAGCTTCAGAGGGCAAGCAAGTGAAACGAGATTAACGAATTCAAAGTCCCAAACCGCGAAAAAACAGCAAATACGAAAGTCAATAAACCTACCTCATGATCGTAGTGAGAAGCAAACAGACACAAACTTTACATACGGCGTTTTCAAAGAAACGGGTTGCAATTACAGGCTAGAACTCAGCCGCAGAAATGTAGAAACAGCACTGTTATGGTATGCAAAAGCTAATCAGAACCCTACTGTTGGCAGAGCGCATATAAAGTAGCATTTCCCGCGATTAGAATACAATAGACGAGTGTAGAGGTCGAGAGCGATTCAGCAGCCACGCGCTGACAACTACAGAGAAAAACGCTCCTTTGACAAAACCACCTCTGTTTAGAAGTTACCGCAAAGTATTCAAGATGTTAGAACAACACGCTGTCAATATAACACTTAAATTCACGAGGATATTTTTTGAGAAAGATTAAAGATGAGACAAGCAATTTTGTGCACTAATATCGACGTTTTTCTCTTTTATTTACTAAGAAGTTTAGAAGTTATTTCGATACACAGTTACAACAGAATTTGTTTGTCGATTTAGAACCATTTTGCTGAATTTGTGGCTAAAATAAACTAGAGTGAAACTGTCTATGGCATCATAATGAAAAACAACCTAAAAATGAAAGTTTCTGGGAGATGAAAGAAAACCAACAGAAAGACTCAACTGCCAATAAAAATGAGTTGTTATTTAAGCTCCAATCGCCATTGTTAGTCGCTTCATTTGTGTGTGTGTTTGTTTATAAAAAAAAAAGTTTTAGCATACATTCGTTGGAGGCAATACCTCAAAATAACGCAGCATTCTCGACAATAGAAGTAATTTTAAGCTCGGATTTTCTTGGCAACTAGGCCAGATGTATTTAGTTGTCTAGAAAGCCGGCTGCGAGTTTTACTCTCACAATGTGTCATATATAGACAAAGATAAAGAAAAAAGAATACTCTATTGGGCTACTATTTGCGTATTGTTTCAACTCGCAAACTCTTAAACAGGTGTTACATCTGAATAAATGAGAGTTTAAGTACGCTTGATAACCATAATTGATAAAGCTTTTGTAAGGCAACTTTATAAAGAACAGAACACAAGAAAAAAAAATAAGCTCATGTAATTGTTTCAAAGTGAAACAGAAAGCATTTAGGGAATTTTCAATAGTTATCATGCTGATTCCGTCGTGAAGAAGTGTGTTTTTTATACAAAACATCGACGCTGATGATCTCGGTGAAATCTAGAATTCAAAATAAACACTAAAACACAGTGAAGCTATATTAACGGTAAACCAAGGGAATAATAAACACAAATATTGCAGTTTTTACCTTTCTGAAAACCATTTCGCCATGCTTATCAAGGAATAAAAAACTCATAAAATTAGCCCAACTACTAATACACGCTGTTGGAAAAACTAGTCTACGTAAGCCGGGTATAAAGCAGGGAAGTTTATCAACTAAAAAATCAGGCAGAAAGGGAATAGTCCACAAAATTTGATCTCAAACAAGCATTAAAAAGAAACTATAACCCAGAATGAATTAAATCAATAAAAAACATTACCTGCCTTTCCCCAATAAATGTCGACATAGTAACGATATTGGCCTAGGGTTTCCCGGCCGCTAAAGTCCCTAGCTTAAGAGGAAGCAGCCCTTTTATAAGTTTGCATGATAGAAGCAGATGTGACAAGTTGACATTTCGGCACACGCGGCTTACAATTCAGACATTCTCCAAAGCACACATGCACAATTACACACTAAAATTACTCGGCTTAGTCTATTAACACCTCGTTTTAAAGGGATTTCCACTTCATAGGAGCTTAACAAAGAGGTGAGTGAGGCCATGTGTCGATTACTATACTAAGGTCGGGGAAAGAGGAGACTTGAATAGCGCGGCAAAATAGTTCTGAAGTGGCATCATGCAAATATGTCACGCGAGATTTGTGATACAAGAAAGTATATAAGTTCATTGTACATAAAATGAAACCACTTTCACTGTTTTCCAGATGATAATGTTTAGGGAGCGCAGAGAGGCCTCTCAAGCAACAGACAAGAGCTGTTTTCAGATTTGTTTAATGTCATTCAAGGTTACTTCTGAGAACACCCTACTGGCGCCATATGGTTTCCTCGCCTCGGACGTTTACACACCCATCTTTCCAATCTATAATCTATAATGCCTCTCCCCCTTATTCGTCCTAATGCCAGCCCGACCCCACCCCCCCCCCCCCTCCCCCCCCCCCGCACCCCTTACACGGCCCAAGGCCCCATTTATTCGTCTTAATCCCCCGTTACCCATCCAAATCCTCCCTTTACCCGTCTCTTACACGACCCAAGACTCGTCTCAATGGCTCACTCAATCAGAGCAACTTTGACTATTACGTCGAAACCCATCGATTCTGTTTATTTGTTTGTTTTTCGCGGAAAAATCGATCCCTCGTATCGTTTCCGAGAGAATTTAATTATCCCTTCGCTTAAAAAGTTGAATTGTTGTTGAATTGGTTCATTGCGTACTTTTGATAAAATCGATATTTTTCGATTAATCGATATCTAGACTGGGTGTGTGCATTTCGATTGAAATTGTGTCTGTCCGAAAAAAAAAATTCCCATATTGGGAGAATAGAACCATACTTTGTCTCTGGTGTCGGTTTTATAAAAAGGTTGATAACTGAAAACAAGTTTGGAAAACTACTCCCCCAGGCTTATGCAGCTAACATAAAACACAGGGTACCCACCTCGAGAGAAATTTCATCTGCAGCTTGCGCATGGTATCGCTTGATCACGTGAGCTGCCGCTATCCCGGGTACGTTGATCGCGGACTCATCCGTCAGCAGAAGATGGTTGCCTCGGTTGTCTATCTACATATGCAGGCAGAACGATAGCTTAGAGGCAAACAGCTTCGTCGACGGCGGCCAGAAAAAAAAGGACCTGAGGCCGTTAAAGTCCGTGAATCCGACTCGCGTGACGCACGAATTCCTATTCCTAGGCTCAATAGGGAATTAAATCCGTTTAAATCTAGTTTTTTGAAGAATCAAATAATAAAGGGAGGGTTGTATTTGTTTAAGAATGAAGAGAGTTTTGAATATTCAAAACAAAAACAACAAAATAACGCAAGTCGGATCTAAGGACTTTAAGGACCTTGAGGCAAAGAAAGAAATACAATGCAACTAAAACTTATCAAAGTATGAGAGCAAAACTATTTCTTCCAAAATACGACCAAAACAACAACTTTACAATTCAGACAAAGGGTATAATCAATGTTTTATGAAAGTTTTGTTCTTACCTCGAACCAGTTGAGCACCGGACCGCAGTTCATGACATTGTCAGCAATCTCGGATAGACGCAACAAGTACGCCTGCAACATATCGCGCACCTCCTGCAACACATACACAACACAATGATACACAGTACCATAAAACAAACAGGGCAATTAACAAAAGGCAATAACGCTCGCAACATATCGCGCACCTCCTGCAACACATACGCAACACAATGATACATAGTACCAATAAAATAAACAGGTAAATTAACAAAAGGCAATAATGCCCGCAATATATCGCGCACCTCCTGCAAGACATACGCAACACCATGATACATAGAACCATAAAACAAACAGGTAAATTAACAGAAGGCAATAACGTGCATGCAACCTTCAACAGACACACGATATAATAATGATAAATAACTTATCATAAATAGGACAAGGAACAGTCATACAATTACGCATGTAAGATATCTCGCGCCTCGTGTAATAATACATTAAGCCCTACTAATATTTTCTTAATGTTTCTAAATCGTACCCCCACCCCCCACCCCATATTTGGAGGACCACTACAGTTTTAACACATGAAAACATTCTAACAAAAACGTGAGATACAGAGTATTATTTTTAAGCATACCATGCTCTGTCTGTTCTGATTGTCGCCGTTCAGTGTCTCGTGAAGGGGCTTTAAACGACTGAACTTGCGGTCGAATAAGCACCTACAAAGAAGAATACAAGCGTGTGTTAAAAAAACACTGCATTACTTAAAGAAATGTGGGTACCGTATGGTTAAACACCCAGTACGAGCAATACACACAGTGACAAAAGTGGCACACTTCAATAACAAAACAAATCACACCTAGCAGATCATATTGAGATTAAAGTTCCATTACTTACAGTCTCATATCAACAACGAAACATTATAAATAAATACAAATCATGTTGATACTAATTCCAAAGTGTTTAAAGGTTCTGCCAAAAGTATAAGAAAATAATGACAACATAACATTGCACCAGGTTAAGGCTCATAAATCATCAGTGCCACATCACCAACTGCGCATCTAGTCTGCGCATGGGGTTTTACGTTTTCTTTCGGACACCGCTAAAGTTTGAAGTGTTCAAAACATCAGGCGGCAAATAAAATTATAGACTAATATGGGATATGAAGCACGGGTGGCCTAGTGTTAGCGCGTCGGCCTCTCACCGCTGTGGCCCAGGTTCGAATCCTGGCTCAAACTGGGGATTTTTTCCGGGTTCCTGCCTTGATTCGAATAATTTGTGTCACAAGTGAGTTGAAGTTATTCTCCCGTGTTTCCAGTCTTCTCGGATAAGGACACTAAACCGGAGGTCCCGTCTCTTCAAGCTGCACTACACTAACCTGAACCGGAGGGACGTAAAAGAACCACTGGGGACGCAATAAACCCTCTGCCAGTGACCACCCCCAGTGACAGTGCTTACTAACCGAGGGCCATATATTAGAAAACTGAATATTCGGTTAAATATGTTACCCTCGATAAACAAAGTTTAAACAAAGATTAAACTGAATTCTTCAGGGAAATTCCTGTCTCTTCTAATGGAGGGTTGCTTAGGAAGCTTGGCCCACGGAAAACTCGTAGCATAGCCCTTTTAAAGAACATAACACAATAGCTTTAACACAAGAAATTGCGCAAATTGTTGCACTGCACACGTTAGAAAATCGCAAAAGACGGTACAAAGTCGTTCAAAGCACCGTGCATTTGATACACCGAAATAGCTAAACAACATATTTTATCTACAAGCAAAGGCTTCTGTAAACAGGTCAACATACACAGTGACAAAACACAAAACTTATGATAAATCAGCCATTATAACACTGAAAAGGTCGAATACATGTGGTAAAGAGAGGAAGGGAAAGAAGGGTGTTATTCTGAAAAGAGGGTATAAAAAAATTTAACACTGCTGGCGCTAAGAACGTCGGTGATGATTTTTTCAAACATTGTGTTTTGGGTGAGATAAAAACCTGAACAATTTTGTCAAAATAAAAGCAGTACCACTAAATCGTGTTTTCCTGAATTTTCCCACCCCTACACTGAAAATACTTCCTTTTGCGCTGTGTATAACAAAGTACTCTCATATGTTCCCTACCTACATAGACTCGCTATAAGTAAAGCCGAGTTAAATGTCCTCCGCTATTCGCACATGTCAAGTAACAATCATATTAATCCTTAGAAGCTAAGAATTAGTGTTCTGTCTTACCAAAAATCATGTTCTGACTGGCAACATTGTAAAGCACTCGCTAAATCTGCGATGCACGGTGCATCGAAGTCATGCATCGGTAGCATGTTACTCAGAGGACATATAATGTACGTGTCTGGCGCTGGTGAGACTGAAGTATGGTTCAGACTTGGCGTTCTACAAATACCCCCTTCCGTCGAGAGCTAATCTGTTTGTTTGTTTGGGATTGTAGAAGGATTAATATGACGCCTGAAGGGTAAATCGAATGATTTAATCAAGGAATAGTTAAATACAAGAAGCACGAAATGCTATGCTTATGTGTGGAAGATTAAAGAAACGTGCAAGGGAGGTGAATGTGTAGGAAATTTATACAAACAGTGGAAAGATATAGTAGAAATGCTAGCAGAGTTGACAAGTCATGAGCCAAAAAAAAAAAGAGATTGGAATTGTCAAAAATGGCTAAAGCTACAAACATACCAACTCGAAAAAAAAAAGGATGTTCTGAACTTGAGATAAATGATAAGCTTTTGCTTTTTGAATTTACACGATCTGGTACAAAAGTTCGACTAAAAACAGCCGGTACTATAACATTTTTGGTCGTTTTTCGTTCCTGTTCCACTGACAATTTGATAACCAATATAAGAGAAACAATGTAATTATAGAACTTCTAATAAAACCACAAATTAACTTTCGCATCAAAATATAGCGTTAGAAGTTACTTGTGCTAACAAAACCTAAGTCATTTAAAACTACACAAACTGTCTCCAAGGAAATGTCTAGCGCCAAATGGTTTGAGTCAACAAAACGTCTCCACAAGTCTGTGGCCGTGTGACTATTATCACCCAATCAGATTACAGCAAATCCGTGGTGTGACAGTTGTTAACCTATCAGATCCTTCGGTGAGTTCTGAGGATGACGCTAACTACGTGATAAAAGTGTAGCACCGGCTTCATGACAGTGACGTAAAATTAGCCAATCCAATTGACTTTTAGATTATGACTGACGTGATGAAGCCAGTAAAAGACTTGCCAGAAACTTCTTGCTTCTTTGACCATCTACCGGGGTAAATTATCGATTCAACACCTGGGTAAAGGGGGAGGGGAGGGTATGTGCTTTGCATCTTAACCAGAGACTAGCCTGGCGAAATGTGGCGAACCGAGGCATTTGCCACAGTGACGATCTCAAGGCCGTAGCCAGTGCAGCGGCCAGTATCAGGTGAACCGAGACACTCTTCTTTATCATGCCAAGAAATTAAATTGCGTTATCTAGCTTTGTGTCGTGTAGAACTTTCTATTTACTGGACTCCATCATAATTTATTTCTCGCTCCGCCCCTTTCGGTATAGGGTCTGGGTCGGCTCATACCTGTGGATTTGCTTGTCTAAAGCTGAAAAGTTCTCCAGAGTTCTACGAAGAATCCAGGACTTCGCACGACATTCCACGTACACCTTAGGACACAAGAAAAAACATGAATTAGCTATGATGACAGCTAAAACATCGTCTAGTTGGTAGCGTAACTTTGCTCGTCTGCTCGACTAACCAACAACGAAGGGGAATATTGACGAAGAACCTCGCAACGTCACGCAACACCACGTAGTGTCACACATGACCTAACAATGTCACGGCAACACATCACAGCGTCAGGCACTACCCCACAACGTCACACAACACCTCGCAGCGTCACGCAACATTGAACAGTAAAATATTGCTGGGTCTAGACTGGGGTAGTGCAAGAAAATAACGATAGGAGAGCCTCGGGACAGGCCCCACACAACCAGCCCCACCCCTTCCCTTCGTTAAAAGTCAAATTGTAATTTTCAGGTGATAAAGTCATTTGCAAAATAAGTATACGTATTTCATTACCAACAGGTGACAAGATTCTAAGGTTTCTAATGGTTAGAAATTACACCTCAACTGAATCTCCTCACAGATTCAGTGAATTGAAGTCCTGTAAAAATATTTAGTTTTGTCAAAAATCGATTTACTAGCGGAATCAGACCTTATGTTGTATATTTTAACAAAGAGCAGTCAGAAATGAGGAGGAAAATGCAGAAAATGTAATGTTACATTTCATTAAGACTGGGTGCCCATGTGACAAAAAAAACAATAAAATTCCCAAAGCTAAAGATAACATAAATGTCCACAAAAATCCTTGAGACTAAACAAGAACATCACATGCGCATTTGGAAATGTTCTTATTGGAAGTCATTGGTATTGAAAAGTTCGAGTTTTTTCATTTCATTTCTTAAATTCGTTAAAAACAAAGAAAGCACACTAAATATAGTCTCTTACCAGAAGGCTTGTTTGGTCGTCCTCCAAGTATTTCTTGTCGGTCTCCTGAGATTCGTAGAGAGAAGCCTGCGAATATGAACCCAGAATCTGTCTTAGCCTCGCAAATAATAAATCATGTGAAATACAAATTTCTTATGCACAACAACAATAAAACAATAATGTATGGAAGCGACCTACTGATAGCAGAGAATAATAATTCACATGTTCTTTCGCTTCAGCCTTTGAAGGCTGCCTGGAAATACTTGTACAAGCCCTTCAAAAATGACGGATATTCTTCTGATAAAACACATAACAGCTAAGGTCCCACATCGAGCCTTCTGCAATAAAGCTTATTTGTATACATCAAGATTTGCATTTGTTTTCATCATAGGGAATTTGAGCACTAAGGAGGGACTTTTCAAAATAGTTTCATGCATTTCTTTGCTCAGTTGATCATTTTCCAAAAGCTAAACGAAACATAATTTCACGGTTTGACATTCTGTACACTTTTGTTATCTGAATTGTTGGCTTGAAATGTTTCACGACGATTTATAATTTATAACATTGAAGGAAACTCGAGCCATAATAAAGGCGGGAGACAATTCTCATAAATGTATTCATGCTCTTAATATGATGAGAATATAAATATTTTGGCTGACTTTCAAAAAATACCGAACCCACTAGGAAATTAAAAGCACAGAGAAGAAAATGTCGTAGACAAAAAAAATGAAGAAAACGGTTTACGATCTCGGCAGCAGCGCAGCAAGCAACCTCGTCCCCAGGGTGTTCTGGGTTATTTTCAATAGACGCCATATTGAAAATTACCCAGAAGACCCTTGGGAAGAGGTTGCGCAGGAAGTAGCCAGTGGACACAAACCCAGGCCCCTCTCCTAATAGGGTGGGTGAAAATGGATTTCACGCGATGCGTGGTTAATTGAATGCGTGATGCGTGAGCGAGGTTTGTGAGGTTATGGATACCAAATATGGCAATGCGGTGCTCTCTATATTTTGTTGAAACACACAAAACAAAAAGAATACAGATTCCCTTCGCAACTTACAACCCCACCAGGTCTGCAGTGTTAAGATAAAAATGCAGACTAGTTATCATACAGGTTCCTACTGCGAATGCTTTTTTATCTTAAACTTAGAATGAAATGTGCGTCGCACATCGTATCCTTTCAGCCTCAGAGGCGGCAACTAGCAGATTTAAGTAAAGCTTGTTTAGGTTTTCTTTAAATATTCAATAGTGGGAGAAGATCGAATATTTACAGCAGATTGTTCCATACGACACGATTAAAGTAGGAGTCCCGAAAAAAACCCTCTAAAAGGCATGTATTCACCTGTGTATTTGTGATGAGTTCGATGTCGTAATAGTGGAAACGTGGCATGTACTCATCTGTATATTTGTGCCGAGTTCGATGTCGTCATAATGGAAATGAGGCATGTACTCTCCTGTATATTTGTGCCGAGTTCGATGTCGTCATAATGGAAACGAGGAATGTACTTACCTGTATATTTATGCCGAGTTCGATGTCGTCATAATGGAAACGAGGCATGTACTCACCTGTATATTTGTGCCGAGATCGACGTCGTCATAGTGGAAGTGAGGCATGTACTCACCTGTATATTTATGCCGAGATCGACGTCGTCATAGTGGAAGTGAGGCATGTACTCACCTGTATATTTGTGCCGAGATCGACGTCGTCATAGTGGCAATGAGGCATGTACTCACCTGTATATTTATGCCGAGATCGACGTCGTCATAGTGGAAGTGAGGCATGTACTCACCTGTATATTTATGCCGAGATCGACGTCGTCATAGTGGAAGTGAGGCATGTACTCTCCTGTATATTTATGCCGAGATCGACGTCGTAATAATGGCAATGAGGCATGTACTCACCTGTATATTTGTGCCGAGTTCGATGTCGTCATAGTGGAAACGAGGCATGTACTCACCTGTATATTTGTGCCGAGTTCGATGTCGTCATAATGGCAACGAGGCATGTACTCACCTGTATATTTGTGCCGAGTTCGACGTCGTCATAGTGGAAATGAGGCATGTTTTCCATCTTGGGATAGCGGGACTTGCCGTCGTAAAGCCTGCTCAGTCGCATGAGGGTGCCTTTCTTTTCGCAGAACTGACTGTAATCGGTCTTCAAAAACAGGGAAATAAAAACGTTTCAGACGTAGCCAGGATTTACAGAGGGGGTGAGGAGGGTGTGTAGGTGTCTGAACAACATTAAAACTTGCAAAGGCTGAAAACCTTTCCGTAGCAATTCAAATGGTAGCTCTAGTGCGAAGTAAAAACCCGCCCCTTCATTTTTCCCACTGAAATCCAAGCAAAACATTGCTATTAAGTATTGGTCATGACGCTACGTTATCCCATAACCGTGAAATGAATCAATACGGGATTGAAGGCTTTTGTTAAAAGTGGTTTCGAGAGTTTATGTAAAAGGAGTCTGCCCTTCATCTGAGCTTTGATGGGTAATTATGGAGGTAACATTTGTTATGTTATTTGACACAGGTTTCCTTTGTAAGGCCTGGCTGCCAATCAAGGAGAGATGGTCACCCCACTAAGCGGTAGGGTTGCCATGGTTACCTTGCTAGTGACAGGGGTGGTAGACTCAAAGAGGAGGCTGCGGCGTAGAGATGCGTATGACGGGTGATCCACAGGTAGACGCTTCAGCTTGCGGTTACTCCTGAAAACATGCAGTGTTTGTCAGAGTCTCCCAAGGAACAGAGGAAGAGAATGAGTCCGAGGGAGGGGAGGGGAGGGGATGGAACTAGAAATATTTGGTTACAGGGATGTGCTACACAGTAGCCTGAATTAACTTGGTAGCACCGTCTATCTTTAGATAAAAAAGTTGACTTGAGCAAACAGCTGTGCTCTCTGGTACCTCTGGAACGGCTTGGTCTGTTTTGTAGATGAGGATTAAAATGGAAAACCAAAACCAAGAGGCAAATATGCCAACGTTTCGGACTTATTCAGGCCTTCTTAAGGGTCTTGTGCTCTTAATCAATAACATAAGGATAGGAATATAGTATGACATGATAGTTGGCGATCGAAATAAATGTCCCTTGTTAATGAGACCATGTATACTTTATTTGTAAAATTGGTTCTCTCTTAGAACAAGTAAACGTAACACAGGTAAGGGTCGGACAGACACAAGCGCAAAAACAAATTGAAAGTTACGTTTTCTTTTGCGTTCAAGTGGGAATAGAAAATCACAAAGGCGCGCGTAATCTGCTTAGCAGCCGATCTTTTTGTCACGCAGCCGTGCGAGTGAGTGACACTAAGAGCGGCTGCTAAGCAACCAAGGCGCGCGTGGCAACGAAATGTAAAATCAAGAAAAGTATCTTACGCCTCAGGCTCTGTAATTATTGGCAATAACGCAGCAATCAATGAGTTCGTGCCTTTGACGCCTGATGATTAAACAATAACTTAGTAGTCGTTCACTGCTAATCAGAAGTGTCTTACTCGCCTGTACGACAGATTATCAGCTTTGTTACCTAAAATAAAGAAATTAATAAAACTAACTGTCACTAAAATGTGATACGTTAATCCGCAAAAGTCGAGATTAGAAAAGGACGGACATTAATTAAGGCACGTACGAATGAAATTTGGCGCAATTTATCGTGAATCGAATACGAAAAAACTCTCTTGTATACGAAAAAACTCTCTTGTATTCGCAGTGAAATCTTATATGTTTGCAGCTTCTTGTCTATCCTGCGGTGGAAAAAACAAGAATATGTGCGTCGTGAACCAAAAATGGTAAAAAAGTGATCTACACACAGTACTTGAGTAAAGCTCTACACTAACAATTTTTAGTTGAAAATTTTTATGTGACAATTTTTATTTGCTAGTGTATGGAGCAAATTCGGCAATTTTTATGTGGTAACTATTGTTGCTCAAATGCAATAGTGCAGGTTTTCTCGGCAATTTAAAGTTGTCACACATGAAAAATTGCTAGTGTAGATGCCAACAAATATAGTTGTCAACAAAAAATTGTTAGTGTAGATGGGGCTTAACTCGAGACAAAATCTTAACTGGATGTCGCGGACTGAAAGCTCTGTACGTGCAGTTCCAGAAAATATACATATTCCCCCATGTACTCCCTCCAACAGGACAGATTTTCCTCAAATAATGCCCCCAAAACCACCGGAAAACTCTGCAATGAACATTCGCCGAGGGAAAAGACAAATATTTTAATTCTTGTAAATCAGCCGTAGAGTCCCCCCACGCCCTTTCCCCGTAATTTCAAATTCCCACTATGGATAGCCTAAATTATCAGATTCTTGGAGATCCTTCGCCTCACTTTTACCCCTCCCCCCCTCATTTTCAGTTCTCCGTGGGGAGGATGTGGGATTTAGGCGCATGAAAGTGAGCAACACTGGCGTTTCCATTGCAGAGCTTCATACAAATCAAGTTTCAAAATCTCGCGCGACAAAAGCAGCGCTATGTGCTTTAGCAGAGTGTGAGGTTGTAGGAAATAAAATTAAAGAAAGAGATCATTTGTAACTTTATCTGACAGAACTATCGCTGTAAGAGTAGTATTTTATCAGCAGAATATAGGAGAGTGCATACAGGAAGTATGGTGATAAGTATATGTGATATCGTACGTTTGTGCGTAAAACAAATAAATTCTGGTGAACAGTTTCATAACTAAATTAATTTAGTGGGTACAAAATGAAAAGCAACAAGAAAATTAGAATGAAAGAATTTTAAATTTGAGATTGAAAATGATAAAATGAAAAGAGATGTTAAATTTGCTCTTAAAAAGTATTTTCTTCACAAACTTCAGGTTGCATTTAAGAAGCAAATTAACAAACGGGATGACTTTTATCGTTGACAACTATAAATGTTTCATTGCGAGGTCAGCGTTAGCTGACGAAATGTCTAAGCACTTTTATATACACATACTTGGATTCTCAAAACACAAAATTCTTAAAAGATACTGAAACCAAATAAGAAAGTGAAAACACAACTAGCATGATATTATTTCTGCTTAAATACTATATAATGTTCCGTTTAGTTGACCATAAACTACAAAATGTCTACAATGCTCTTACCTATTATTCTTGACAGAATCAATAGGCAATAATAACACACGTTTAAACTCAACAGAAAATATTAACACTTACAGTTTGCGAGGGTGGAATATATGAAGAGGGATACAAGCAAAACTCGGCGAACATTGGACCTTGCGAAAGGCAACATCGTCCCGAGATAAATCCCCAATTTCGCCATAACTGAGGCCCATCATGTTAAAAAATTCTCAGAACCACCAGTCCATCACCTCAAACATTTCTTGTAACACAAACGTGCATCGTGTGATGCATAATTTCCTTTAAATCATAAATGATTCCCTTGACTATAGCTTGTGAGTTTTAGGCCCCTTTAGATCTTGAAGAGTACGGTGTCGTCGAGGCTCTTATGATTTTAGTAATGGAATCTTTGGCTAATGTGATGTGTCAAAGGAGTCAGACAGACCGGTACCGTCATTATCACATGTTACACAATCGTAACACAACACTATCTAGCCTCACTCATAATAGAACTTTTAATTATATTTTTAAAAAGGGTCTTAAACAGTTAACTATTTACATGGAATATAATTCTCAAATGATAAGACAAAAGTACAGTAGAAACCCGCTAACTCGAACTCCGAAGGGAAGAAAAAATCAGTTCGAGTTAGCGGGGAATTCGAGTTAGCAGAGTAGCAATGACTCAAAATTAGGTTCAAGGGAAATTAAACTTAGTTCGAGTTAGCGGGGAATTCGATTTAGCCGAGTTCTAGTTAGTGGGGTTCTACTGTACCATATATTAAAAAAAAGTCAGATATTTTAATTCTTAAAAGAATTAAAGGTATTTATTACAAAAACTTAGATACCTTAAAAAAGAAGAAAAAAAGGAAAAATCTCTAATTGCAGCCTTTTCTTTTTGGACATGACAGTCACACGCCTTGTGGTATGCGGACCACGCAGGTAGAGTAACGCTGATCTTAGTATGGCGAATGATACTTTGGCTCTTATCCATCCGATAGTAATGCTGTATTCCTCTCTTTTCTTTCAGTTCCGCTAATCTGCTGAGGAAACGCCTGCATTCGTAATCCATTCCCCCCGTTGTGGTAAATACTAAGGGGGTGAATGTCCCTTGCTGTACTTCTAGTACTCTGCTTGCTTATGCTATATTCTTCTTGTTTTCGTTTTTTGCGGTAAATTTGCTCAGTGGCCAGGTCCTTATAAGACTCTGCGTTCGGGTGGCAAACCCGAAAGTCAAAAAAGGCAGAGCGTTGTCTGTCCCAAAAACCACGAGCGTGGGTATCAAGCCGAGCATCTCTCGCTGTGTTTGTACCTCTGGTCAAGACCTCGTCCGTAATCTCTTTAAAGGCAGGTTCCACTTGCACATCGTTGCAGACCATGTTAAGCATTTTTGCTTCTAAATCGCACAGCTCATTGTGTCGGTGAGTAATAAATCCTCTGCGCTTGCATATCATGACATGATCCACAGTAAATACGTCTCCGCTTACCCATGCGGAGGGCGTGTCTGTTATATGCCAATCATAGCGAAGGTGAATGGCATCTCTGAACTCCCTCTTGTTAAGCGTGAAGTTCATTTCTTTTAGCGGAATGTCAACCAGCTAGACGCAACCTTTTCAGTTTGAATGCCGGTTACTCTTTGTATTATCAGGGAGGGCATTCTTCACTTCCTCGTGATCATCCTTCTCTCTACGGTTGCTGTTCTGCAGTGTTCTTATTGCATCATCATCCGGGAGTGTATGTTCCTGGATCACATGATTTGCTGTACTAGAGGCGCGGCTACTAAGTCTGACGCCTCATGCTCGTTGGTCGAACTTTGACATGTGTTTGTGAGACCCATTCCCCGTAGCCAGACGGGGAGTCCTAGCAATTCAGTTCAGCAGGTGTGCACGTGTGCCCTTTTATAGCTGGTGTGAGGGTGTCGCTAATTGCGCGCTAGAGGCTAGAGGCTCTAGCAGGTCTTCAATATCTGGCAGCGTTCTTAAATAATAAGTCCATCGGCAGAAGGGGATCCAGGATTTCTAAATGGGGGGTGGATGATAGCCGGATAGACGGCTTATAACTGATCCAGTGCTTCTTGCTAGGTCACATAGATCTTACAATACTTCATGCTGAATTGGATTTGTCGCATCAGCAAAGTCAAGCAGGCGAAGGAAAATGGACAGTACCTCCCGTCCCTCAGACATCAATTTATTTAAACAAAGAGTCTTTTCAAATTTCTTTTTACTCAAAAAGGGGGGTGGATATCCACCCAATCCACCCCTCCTGTATCCGCCCCTGATCGGTGCTTTAACGCGAAAGGGAAACCAGTGTATGAGGCTTGTGGGTTTGTTGCTGTGAATTCGGCAAGCTTCGCCACTTGTTCGACCCAGGCCTCCACCTTCCTATCAACATATTCCTCCAACATATTCCTCCAATACATTCCTCCAACACATTTAATACATTTACTGTGTATACACTTTTTTTAAATTAGGTTGCACTCGACGTATGCACGTGTCATAGTTCACAATGCTTCATGGGTAACAAATACAGTAATAAGTTAGCAAATAACCATAAACAAAAACAAAGCAAAAAAAGCTTCAAAAGCTATGGTATTCTTATTTGTGTTCCTGTGAACATTTGCATGGCTATAAGATACCAGGATTCAGCCATTTATATGTTACCCATGAACCAACCTCCTAGGGGAGGGGGGAGGGGCTCCTATAAAAATATGGATGTTTTTTTATCAGCAAAATTATTTTAACCCTAAGGGAAAGCATTTTGGGTGTGGTCAACAACAATTTCACTTTGGGTGTAGTCAACAACAATTCTTACCATCTTAAAATATAGCACTTTGGGTGTGGTCAAAGCAATTTCTAGACCTTAGAGATGGTACTACCATCACTTATCAACAAAATAGCTGGTCTTATTAGGGCTCAGTTGACTTACAGTTTAACTGTAAAATACAGTTTGACAGTTTAACTGTAAAATACATTTCAGGTATTATTGGGGTGAGACCCCCTAACAGATAGCAGAATAGTTGGATAGCGTTTTATACTCTAAAAGATGGCACAATCACTCACTCTTTGTTTTGTAGCAAACAACAAATAAAATTTCAACCTCATGTCAGGATCCACCCCCCCCCCTCCCTAACAAAATAAAAAAAATAGATATGCTCTGAAATATAAACATCCTTGAATAAAAAGCTAATTGCCCTTATCAACATTTGTAAGCAACAGATGAACAGACATTTTGTTTATTGTTTTATATAAACCCTTGGGAAATGTTTATTCTAAATATGAATAAACATGATAACACAGAGTTAAAAATAGGATTATCCAAATCCAGACAATATGTTTCTTTAAGTAATCCTAATCCTACAAATTACTAAGACTTGCTAAAAAGATACCAAGACACCCATAAAATTGAAATATTAAAAATTCAAGATTTGAATTAATTTTGCAGTGCTGAATTAGGAATGATTCATTAACCCTTTCATAGTGCGACAACCAAAAGCATGGATATTTGCATACTTTTAAAGCTCTCAACCAATCACCAAGTATTGACTTATTATTACTAAGTATGTTCTATTCTTTCAAGTTTGGCGTTGAATTGTTTCAATGTCTCTAAATATATTTTGAACTAAGAATGAAAAAGAAGTGCAAATATTAGAGCTATAAGCAAAGTTCAGCCAGTTTAAAAGCACAAACTCTCAGGTGGTTGATAGACTTGCAATGCAACCCAAAAACCTTCTACTTCTAATGTCCTGCCGTTTAAATTCAAATTTTGTGTTCTTCTGTCTTTTTTGCCGTTGTTCTTGTAAAAAAGCTCATAGTTGTTGGGTGGAAGTCCTACACTGCAGATGCTTGTTATGACAGAGTATAAATGACCCACATGTTGTTACAATTATAGGAAAACAAAGTAATGAAGAAAGTCCTATCCAAAGCCCAAACTGTGATAAAGAAGTTATCTTTTGACATGCAAATGAAACCATGATAGCATGATACATAATAAGTTTTTTTATCTACAAATATGCTAAGTTGTTATATATAGAAATTTGGAAATATAAAGCTACCAAAGGGTAAAATTTCTATATTTATTTTGCAAATCTTGAATAACAGACATTTTATATCATTGTGACATATATTGTTTCCATAAATAAATTGCTTTTTCTAAAGCGCGCAAATCTACATCTATTCACGGACCATCATTGCTGTACAGTATGGGTTTAAAATACTTACTTGAGATTGACAAAAGATAACTACGATATTAAGTTCTAGATCATATAATATTTAAACTATAAAGTGTATAATACAAAAGTTATAATTTGCATCTTCTTTTTTGCCAATACACAGCATTTTTTTGTATTTATGTATTTCTTTTCTAGAAACGATATGACGTGCAGTGGTTTCCAAGTGAAACTGTCTTAATGAGATTCAATAAAGAGGTCGATTAAGAATTCTTGGAGGAAATAGGAGAATCCATTCTCTTAGTAAACCGATAAATCTATAAGTTATTCCGGAAATAATGAACCTTTGAGCAGGAGAATAATAGAAGTAATGTTTCTTTGTGGAAATGTTATGGTAAAAGAAATATATCACGGGCGTTTTGTAAAGAACATGTCCTTCATCAATATCATAACAGATAGCGCATTTTAGAAATATTATAACTTGCTCTTACCTAGTTTCATTCACAACTTCAGGAGCTTGTACAACCGGCAGTTTGGTACCTATATAAAAAAGAGTACACACTTGTGAATGCCTTCAACATGAGAGAACTAAGATTTCTTTGTATTGTCTACTATCCTAATCCCCGTAGAATAAAATTTTCCGAGTGTGTGGAGCCACAGGCAGCGAGAAAATATGATCGTTTCGCTAATCTACCTTCTGCAAAATCCTCAGATGTGTACCAAGTTGTCATGTTGGAATCCTCTATTCAAATATAACAGCTAGATCATGGTAAGATAAAGAAGAATAAAGCGATTGTAGTGTTTTGGAGAATCATCAGATTCTACCAACCGGCGCCATTTGCATTTTCTAGTTGTTGTTATCGGTGAATGGTGGGGTCTGGGCCCTAAACCGGAAATCTTAAGCACGAACCGGAAATTTGTTGAAAAAAAAAAAAAGGATTGATTTCATTCTTCAAACCACGTACATTACAGAGAGGCAAGAACATTAATCGTCCAAAATATGAGAGAGTAGTAGGCAAAAAAAACAGCCCTTACTAATGTATATAATTGCGAATTTTAAGACTTTTGAAATCTTGATAAGGGAAGAGTCACAGGAAACGGAAGTAAGGCGGAGTACCCACCTGCGATTGCTATGTACATGACCACAGGTAGCCCGTGCCTAGGGCAAGTAGAGATAAGAAATCTTGTTCAAAATGTATAAAGATGTAGAGAGGTTAAAAGCAAAAAAAAAAAAACCCTGGCTACATGCTCGCTTACGGATCTCTCGCTATATTTTGCTGGTGTTTGGGGTAGTCCATGAGCCTGGTAAAATAAGTGCCAACAGGGGGGGCTCATAAGCCACTGGTGCCAAGTACTATATCACAATGGGTGGAGCATCAAGCATCACGTGTGTAGGCGTGGTGAGGGGTGGGGGAGGGGGAGTGGGGGAAGGCAAAGACCTCGGATCAGGTAGCGATAATTAAGAACCGAAGACACATTGTAAAGGAGATCCAGCATGTCTTGCCAAATATTTAAGCTCTAAAAATTGTAAAAACTTTGTTATTAGATCCTTAGCCCCGAATTCTCGTTCTCCATGAATTATTCTAATTTTACAATTTTTATGACATAATTTTAACATCGGTGACCCGAAAAGTTTTTTTTTTTCTGCCCGTTCGATTACTTGGTGGTGTAGTGTATAATATTATCAGTAACTGATAATACTGACTGATACCGCGATGACATGGCAAAGGCGTTTAGTTGAAAGAAAAGCAAAAAAATTAAACTTCCGGTTGACCTTGACGCCAACCACAAAATAGCCTTTCTCTTGGTTATTGTTTTGACGTGGATGGGTCTTCCACGGGGATTAAAAAAAATAGATGTTTTGAGCGCTGAACCGCGAATGCTTTTATTAGACCGCGCAGGGCTGGATACGTACAAAAACTACGGTCAAAATCACACCACTCACCAGATCCGGTTTGGCTCAAATTTGGCGGCATTTCAAGCACCCTTTTTATAAAACCTCATCAGCTTTTTGGAAAAGAATAGGTTTTTATATTCTCAAAGATCACTTCAATGTTTTCTCGAAATTCTGATTTATGGCTGATGACAAGTAATTATACTTTTCTTTGTTTGGTTTGTTGATTGTTATTAATGATTGTTACTGTTTAGTGTCTGTTAATTTAATCTTAGGTAAAAAATAAAAGAACCAATTATAAAGTTAAACACCTGATTTGCCAAGAGACTGTACACTGAAAAAAAAATAACAGCTTTTTTCAGCTAAAACATTATTTTATTTGAATATCTTCGATTGTATCC
The DNA here is from genome assembly GCF_932526225.1 of Nematostella vectensis. Taxonomy (NCBI): domain Eukaryota; kingdom Metazoa; phylum Cnidaria; class Anthozoa; order Actiniaria; family Edwardsiidae; genus Nematostella; species Nematostella vectensis. The sequence goes on along the minus strand of NC_064042.1, from coordinate 13,684,068 downwards.
GATGGTTTTAGTGTTTGAGTTTGAAATTTTTACTTTCTTTGATTGCAATAAGGACCGCGCGTAAATTTATTTTCGAAAGAATGGTATTTTTATTTTGAAAATAAGCAAATAATCCAAGTGATCTGCTCGAAAATTGAACCCAATCAACAACTAAAAAGTTAGTTTTCATTCGATTAAAGAACACAGTCGAATCCAGTCATTCGATTGTACTCGATTTTCGATCATGCTGATTACTGTGATTAGCCACCCCATGTAATGAGGAAAAACGAGAGTGTTCGATCGACCTTAATATTTCGGGACATAGGAAAGTGGTCGGTTTGAAAGGGTGGTCTAGCGTGTTTTACCACTGATACCCTCTTTGCTACTAGTCTAGTGCTATGCCATTAATTAATTAAAAATGTAGTGGCGGGTAGCACTTAAATTGACTGTGATCCCACCAAACCGAAATTGCGCAAACAAATACTCACAATTCTTGCGAAGATCCAGACCTTAATTTTTGATCTTATGAGTTCTATGTCCTTTTCACAGATATTTGGGTATTTGAGATTTATATTGTGTCGTATTGAGAGGGGAAAGTCGAGGGGTAATATTTTTGTTCGGAGGATGTTTCATATCCGTGTTGGCAATTCTCTCCATCATGTGATTAGGTGAAGCTCTTCCGGGTTGAAGGTTGGTAACGTTTGGACTTCCTGTGGTTAGGGCTTACTTTGGTTTCTTATTATCCTGGGGATTGAATTTTAATTCAATTAAAATTGGTTAATATAAAACAGCAAATAAATAATCGATATAAAATAACAATTCTTTATAAGTGCATTTCAGATATATATTTTTAAATTTTCACAGGGGAGAGGGAGCATGTGTCGCATGATGATAATAGAGAAGCCATACAAGTGCAACGTATACAATATAATAACACTTTAGTGGCTTCTTTCCCACTTCAGATTTGTAGACAATTTACCCTTTTAGACAAGAAGAAAAATTACGTAAACAATCAATGTTGATATATTCTAAGGAATATATTCATACTGATTTAGTCTTGCTTTGATTAGTTTTAAATAGATTTATTGTAATGTTTTCAAAATAATTTCGTCACCTTCCGGTGTATAATTAGAATCTTTGTTAATTATTAATCATACTGTAGGGTGACCATCATAGGTGCACATACCTCCGCAGTGTAACGCCGTCTCCTTTGAATTATTCCTCAGGATCATCACCTAAGGGTCCCTAACATGAAGCCCATACTTTCCCCACTTGCAATCCTACCCGTCTTCTCTATGATCGTAATAAACACAGCTGAAGCCCAGGATTTAGAAGATGCCGAATCTCGGGACAGCAAACTACCTCACTACCTCAGAGACGATGGCATCAAGCGAGTAATCGATCTAGACAGGAATAACTTCGACCGTACGCTCAAGCAAAGCAAAATGCTAGTACTGCTCTTCTATCTCTCGTCTAGATCCCACCCCGACTCCGAGAAGCTTTGGAAATCGGACAGGCAAATGCTCGAGGTGGGACGAATTTTGCTAATTCATTTGCTTATTTTCTGAGGTGAGAATATTGTGCTTGCTTTGATAGATATGTCGATTTTGCGGGTTATGATCCCGGATTTGTTTTCATAGCGTCCATTGGGTTTTTCAACATGCGATTAATATGTTAATTTACAAGTAAGCGCTTTTCAATAGCAGTGTTTTGATTTTTAACACGAGAAGGAAATAATATTAGAATCTGCAAAATGAAAACAAAGCTCAAATTCCAAACAATTTTCACTTTTGGTTTATAAGTGATGTAATTGTCGGAATATATCTAATCGCTCATCTGAGCTCCCCTTGAGACATTATCATCTTTAAATGATGAATACTGCCGATCTGTGATGTCCAAATCCAGCTACGTATTTATTCAGATGCTGTATTCTGTCGTACCTGTCTATGTACGCACGCCAGGTTAGGGTACATCTCTGAGAAAACCACAAGATTATATCTGCTAGTACACTAGCAGAGAGTTTCAAAGAAAAGAACTTATCACCAAGAACATTAACGACGTAATCTAATTCAGCACTAAAGATTCATGCTTCTGAAATATTCAGTGTGTTTATTCTTTATATCAATTTATCCCTTTTTAGCTCGCCGCATAAGAGTATAAATAGAAATAATATTTTATCATATATTTTTTCATTCTGTTTCAGTTTTACATTATAGGGGGCGTATCATTTTTACCAGTAATCCTTTTTGTCTGCACACAATCTAGAGAAGCATTATCGGGTTTTTTTTTATTTGCCTCGAGTTTTAATGCTGACGGCACAAAGAAGACAATACGCTAAAATACATTCAATATTTCAGCGAAGCTTGGCTAAATCATGTGTGTGTTTTAAGGACTGACAAATAAGGGAATTCAATATCAGGGACAAAAGGAATAATGAAAACAGAAAATGTATTGGAAAGGGAATGGTGGAAGTTTATTGTTGTTTATATTGAGGGAAGCTTCCTTTTTTGTATGTTTAATGATCTGTAAAATACAAATAGAAAAGAAAAAAATCAAATAGCAAAAAAACGTCACGGCAAAATAAAATGAAATTATAGAATGAATAAAATTTCCATCGTGCAGTTACTTTCTCAGTCCTATACCCGGAATTTTCGCTCTAGGAACTTTTGGTAATAAACAGTGCTTGTATTGAAAGACGGAGATCTACGCTGGAAATCGAATAACTGTTGGCTATTATGGCTACATCTATATGCGACCGCGTCTAAATATTTTGGCGTCGTAGTGCCGCGGATTTATTTGATTGTGCTCAAAATTTACTTCGTCTTGACGGCGTTTGATTGTAAGTGTCAATCTCTGTGTCCTGACGTTAATTATGTTGCCCGCGACTTATAATAATCGCTTCTGACCGCGCCTGCCTGTATTCGCGTCCGCCTGAATATCGCTTCTGACCGCGCCTGCCTGTATTCGCGTCCGCCTGAATATCGCGTCTGACCGCGCCTGCCTGTACTCGCGTCCGCCTAAATATCGCGTTTGACCGCGCCTGCCTGTACTCGCGTCCGCCTAAATATCGCGTCTGACCGCGCCTGCCTGTACTCGCGTCCGCCTAAATATCGCGTCTGTCCGCGCCTGCCTGTACTCGCGTCCGCTTGACAGTTGTCGCGGTTGTGGCTTGCAGGTGGTAGCTCGCATACTCCAACCCCAGGGCGTGACCGTGGCTGCCGTTAATGTTGCGGAGGAATATGAACTAGCTCAAAAACTCGGTAGGTTACCAAATTGTTATATAGCGTCCTCGTAATGTCCCATGGTCATAGTGTCCCATGATCATTGTGCCCCATCTTCAAAGTGTCCTATGTTTATAGTGTCCCATCGTCATAGTGTCCCATGGCCACAGTGTCCCATGATAATAGTGTCCCATGGTAATAGTGTCCCATCATCATAGTGTCCCATGGCCACAGTGTGTCATGATCATTGTGTCCCATCGTCATAGTGTCCCATGATCATTTTGCCCCATCGTCAAAGTGTCCTATGTTCATAGTGTCCCATCGTCATAATGTCCCATGGCAACAGTGTCCCATGATAACAATGTCCCATGATCATAGCCAGGAATGTAGCATAGCTCATAAATATGCTGGGGGGGGGGGGGGGGGGGGTGGAAGGGGAAGAGCTCTAACATGGTAATACTGGGAGGGGCAATGCTAAAAAAGAGTATGTAACAGAAAAGACAGTCTGCAAGGAACTCGGGACAGATGGCCCAACCCCTCCCCCCCCCCTCATACCCCCTTCTTCTCTATCTACACCTGTTCCTTTTCTTCGGCCACTATAACGGCCATGAGGGTAAATATCCAAATATAACTCCAAGATTCACATCAAACATGTTTTGGCGTCCTTTTTGACACAGGGGTGAAATTCTCAGGCGCCATTTCCGTATTTCATAGAGGCAAACGCGTAGAGTACTACGGACACAGGTGAGCCAATAATGATTTGAACGACTCGTCTTTGAAATAAAGTAGATGTTCATTTCTCGGGGAGAAATTCTCCCGTAGCATCCTTTCCCCACTATTTCCCTTTATTCATTGTTTGTCATTCATCCTTTTTTTCGACGCGATAATCTTAACGTTTCTTTTTTTTTTCTATTTCCAACCCACCTTCTATACATATATAAAGCTATGTTGCTTTTGTTGAAGTGGTTGCTGTCAGTGTCTTGTCTTGTTATTGTTCCGGGTTTTATGCTGCTGTTGTTGTCGTCGCCGTCGTCTTTGTTGTTGCCTCTATTGCCCATTGTTTGTTGTTGTTATTGCTATTGTTGTTATTTTTTCCTATTGATGGACTAATTGTTACGGAATGTCTTTTCTCTTCAGATCTGCCGATGTTCTGGTTACATTTCTTCATAAGGTAATCAACAATATGCTTCGTTGTTACACTTAACTTCCCTACAACTCGTGGATTACCTAGAATCGTACTATCTTTCGATTACAATATAAACATATACCTTGGAATGCCGTACAAGATTGGGAGGCCTCTCCCAGCAAGTTCAATTCCAGACGGACAAATTCATAAGAATGTTCTTGTAATTCGGAGCCCGTAATTTGGCTCGTTTAGCTTTAGAAGCGTGACTTCGTGAAAAACTGCCGTCCTGAACATCAAAATTATACGATTTGCTGAATATCAATGGCACAACGACCGTTTTCAACCAAATCTGTTCGGAAAGGAAGTTTACCTAAGATATTCGAATTAAGTGGTTTGTAAGCCAAATCTTTCCGACATTCAATTTTCCAAAAAATCCGTAGGACACCTGAGCAATTACGGAGCCATCAAAAGAAGGCCTAAATTTCTCGTAATTTTAATATCTGAGCAGATATTTTTGTAATTTAAGATGTTCAAAGGGCGTACAGAATTATATTTGGGGGTGGGGGTGGGGGGTGGAGTGGAGGGGGTGTTTATTGTTGTTTTAGAGGGTTTGGTGGATGGCGTCTTGTGACAAAGTCCAAATGCTTATTTTTGTTGTTGTTGTGTTTTTTTTGGGGGGGAGGGGTGTTTATGGTCGCCAATCATTTAGCGCAAAGGATGGTTAGTCCTTTTTAACTCGTCACCGTTATCATTATGCAGCTGTAACCTTACGAACAACGTTGTCTTTCAGATGTTTGACCCCCCAGTAACTAATATTGATAACAAAAAGCAGAGAACGTTGTTAGAAGATGCCGAGGGCACTAAAGTTGTAGGTTATTTTGATCTGGAGAATCCACGTAAGTTTACATCTCAAAAAAATTATAATCTTTATTTTGTGTGTTTTATGAATTTAGATTTGAAAATGTTATTTTGCAGAATTTAAAGAATTCGAGGAAGCTGCCAAGAACTTTCAACCCCTTATTCCATTTTATGTTGTCACTGATAAAAAGGTTTGTTTGTCATAAAATATCGATGAGCTATCAGATAATTTCTATTATTATTTTTGAGATTTTTTAGTCCGTACCTATTTCAAACAAGGTCGCACTCGAGAATGTATTTTTCGTAACCTGCAGTGTTCCATTCGTAATAAATTCGGCCGTATTCGGTATCTTAAAGCCGTGTGAATTTTCACAGGAATTTAATCAAAAAAGCTTAATCATTTTAAAATCTGAATTTTTTTATTTACGCTTATTTGCTTATTTATATAATACCCATGTAGCACTGCGGGTTACAAACTTTTTCGAGTGCAACTTGTATATGCTGGTATATGCTGAATCATATTTTAAGGTCAATAATTTTACTTTGTTTTACTTTGAAGATAGTTTTTTAGTGCCTCTGTTTTTGTTTTGTTTTATCTAATAGTGTATCCTTTCCTTTGTGGGATAGATTGCCAAATCAATGAGATTGAAAAAACACGGCAGTATACAGCTACATAAACCGCATGAAAAACCAGTATTATATCCGGCCAATGAGGTATGTACACCAAGGACAGGATAAACCAGTATTATATCCGGCCAATGTGGTATGTACATCAAGGACAGGATAAACCAGTATTATATCCGGCAAATGTGGTATGTACACCAAGGACAGGATTAACCAGTATTATATCTGGCCAATGTGGTATGTACACCAAGGACAGGATTAACCAGTATTATATCCGGCCAATGTGGTAAGTACACCAAGGACAGGATTAACCAGTATTATATCCGGCCAATGTGGTATGTACACCAAGGACAGGATTAACCAGTATTATATCCGGCCAATGTGGTATGTACACCAAGAACAGGATTAACCAGTATTATATCCGGCCAATGAGGTATGTACACCAAGGACAGGATTAACCAGTATTATATCCGGCCAATGAGGTATGTACACCAAGGACAGGATTAATCAGTATTATATCTGGCCAATGTGGTATGTACACCAAGGACAGGATTAACCAGTATTGTATCCGGCCAATGTGGTATGTACACCAAGGACAGGATAAACCAGTATTATATCCGGCCAATGTGGTATGTACACCAAGGACAGGATTAACCAGTATTATATCTGGCCAATGTGGTATGTACACCAAGGACAGGATTAACCTGTATTATATCCGGCCAATGAGGTATGTAAACCAAGGACAGGATTAACCAGTATTATATCCGGCCAATGTGGTATGTACACTAAGGACAGGATTAACCTGTATTATATCCGGCCAATGTGGTATGTAATCCAAGGACAGGATTAACCAGTATTATATCCGGCCAATGTGGTATGTACACCAAGGACAGGATAAACCAGTATTATATCCGGCCAATGAGGTATGTACATCAAGGACAGGATAAACCAGTATTATATCCGGCCAATGTGGTATGTACACCAAGGACAGGATTAACCAGTATTATATCCGGCCAATGTGGTGTGTACACCAAGGACAGGATAAACCAGTATTATATCCGGCCAATGTGGTATGTACACCAAGGACAGGATTAATCAGTATTATATCCGGCCAATGTGGTATGTACACCAAAGACAGGATTAACCAGTATTATATCTGGCCAATGTGGTATGTACACCAAGGACAGGATTAATCAGTATTATATCCGGCCAATGTGGTATGCACACCAAGGACAGGATAAACCAGTATTATATCCGGCCAATGAGGTATGTACACCAAGGACAGGATTAACCAGTATTATATCCGGCCAATGTGGTATGTACACCAAGGACAGGATTGAACAGTATTATATCTGGCCAATGTGGTATGTACACCAAGGACAGGATAAACCAGTATTATATCCGGCCAATGTGGTATGTACACCAAGGACAGGATTAACCAGTATTATATCCGGCCAATTGGTATGTACACCAAGGACAGGATTAACCAGTATTATATCCGGCCAATGTGGTATGTACACCAAGGACAGGATTAACCAGTATTATATCCGGCCAATGTGGTATGTACACCAAGGACAGGATTAACCAGTATTATATCCAGCCAATGTGGTATGTACACCAAGGACAGGATTAACCAGTATTATATCCGGCCAATGAGGTATGTACACCAAGGACAGGATAAACCAGTATTATATCCGGCCAATGTGGTATGTACACCAAGGACAGGATTAACCAGTATTATATCCGGCCAATGTGGTATGTACACCAAGGGCAGGATTAACCAGTATTATATCCGGCCAATGTGGTATGCACACCAAGGACAGGATTAACCAGTATTATATCCGGCCAATGTGGTATGTACACCAAGGACAGGATTAACCAGTATTATATCCAGCCAATGTGGTATGTACACCAAGGACAGGACTAACCAGTATTATATCCGGCCAATGTGGTATGTACACCAAGGACAGGATTAACCAGTATTATATCCGGCCAATGTGGTATGTACACTTAGGACAGGATTAACCAGTATTATGTCCGGCCAATGAGGTATGCACAGCAAGGATAGGATTACCCAGTTTTATGTCCGGCCAATGTGGTATGTACACCAATGACAGGATTAACCAGTATTCTATCCGGCCAATGTGGTATGTACACCAAGGACAGGATTAACCAGTATTGTATCCGGCCAATGAGGTATGTACACTAAGGACAGGATTAACCAGTATTATATCCGGCCAATGTGGTATGTACACTAAGGACAGGATTAACCAGTATTATATCCGGCCAATGTGGTATGTACACTAAGGACAGGATTAACCAGTATTATATCCGGCCAATGTGGTATGTACACTAAGGACAGGATTAACCAGTATTATATCCGGCCAATGTGGTATGTACACTAAGGACAGGATTAACCAGTATTATATCCAGCCAATGTGGTATGTACACTAAGGACAGGATTAACCAGTATTATATCCGGCCAATGTGGTATGTACACCAAGGACAGGATTAACCAGTATTATATCCGGCCAATGAGGTATGTACACCAAGGACAGGATAAACCAGTATTATATCCGGCCAATGTGGTATGTACACCAAGGACAGGATTAACCAGTATTATATCCGGCCAATGAGGTATGTACACCAAGGACAGGATTAATCAGTATTATATCTGGCCAATGTGGTATGTACACCAAGGACAGGATTAACCAGTATTGTATCCGGCCAATGTGGTATGTACACCAAGGACAGGATAAACCAGTATTATATCCGGCCAATGTGGTATGTACACCAAGGACAGGATTAACCAGTATTATATCTGGCCAATGTGGTATGTACACCAAGGACAGGATTAACCTGTATTATATCCGGCCAATGAGGTATGTAAACCAAGGACAGGATTAACCAGTATTATATCCGGCCAATGTGGTATGTACACTAAGGACAGGATTAACCTGTATTATATCCGGCCAATGTGGTATGTAATCCAAGGACAGGATTAACCAGTATTATATCCGGCCAATGTGGTATGTACACCAAGGACAGGATTAACCAGTATTATATCCGGCCAATGAGGTATGTACACCAAGGACAGGATAAACCAGTATTATATCCGGCCAATGTGGTATGTACACTTAGGACAGGATTAACCAGTATTATATCCGGCCAATGAGGTATGTACACCAAGGACAGGATAAACCAGTATTATATCCGGCCAATGTGGTATGTACACCAAGGACAGGATTAACCAGTATTATATCCGGCCAATGTGGTATGTACACCAAGGACAGGATTAACCAGTATTATATCCGGCCAATGTGGTATGTACACCAAGGACAGGATTAACCAGTATTATATCCGGCCAATGAGGTATGTACACCAAGGACAGGATAAACCAGTATTATATCCGGCCAATGTGGTATGTACACCAAGGACAGGATTAACCAGTATTATATCCGGCCAATGTGGTATGTACACCAAGGGCAGGATTAACCAGTATTATATCTGGCCAATGTGGTATGCACACCAAGGACAGGATTAACCAGTATTATATCCGGCCAATGTGGTATGTACACCAAGGACAGGATTAACCAGTATTATATCCAGCCAATGTGGTATGTACACCAAGGACAGGACTAACCAGTATTATATCCGGCCAATGTGGTATGTACACCAAGGACAGGATTAACCAGTATTATATCCGGCCAATGTGGTATGTACACTTAGGACAGGATTAACCAGTATTATGTCCGGCCAATGAGGTATGCACAGCAAGGATAGGATTACCCAGTTTTATGTCCGGCCAATGTGGTATGTACACCAAGGACAGGATTAACCAGTATTCTATCCGGCCAATGTGGTATGTACACCAAGGACAGGATTAACCAGTATTGTATCCGGCCAATGAGGTATGTACACTAAGGACAGGATTAACCAGTATTATATCCGGCCAATGTGGTATGTACACTAAGGACAGGATTAACCAGTATTATATCCGGCCAATGTGGTATGTACACTAAGGACAGGATTAACCAGTATTATATCCGGCCAATGTGGTATGTACACTAAGGACAGGATTAACCAGTATTATATCCGGCCAATGTGGTATGTACACTAAGGACAGGATTGAACAGTATAATATCCGGCCAATGTGGTATGTACACTAAGGACAGGATTAACCAGTATTATATCCGGCCAATGTGGTATGTACACCAAGGACAGGATTAACCAGTATTATATCCGGCCAATGAGGTATGTACACCAAGGACAGGATAAACCAGTATTATATCCGGCCAATGTGGTATGTACACCAAGGACAGGATTAACCAGTATTATATCCGGCCAATGTGGTATGTACACCAAGGGCAGGATTAACCAGTATTATATCCGGCCAATGTGGTATGTACACCAAGGACAGGATTAACCAGTATTATATCCGGCCAATGTGGTATGTACACCAAGGACAGGATTAACCAGTATTATATCCGGCCAATGTGGTATGTACACCAAGGACAGGATTAACCAGTATTATATCCGGCCAATGTGGTATGTACACCAAGGACAGGATAAACCAGTATTATATCCGGCCAATGTGGTATGTACACCAAGGACAGGATTAACCAGTATTATATCCTGCCAATGTGGTATGTACACCAAGAACAGGATTAACCAGTATAATATCTGGCCAATGTGGTATGTACACCAAGGACAGGATTAAACAGTATTATTTCCAGCCAATGTGGTATGTACACCAAGGACAGGATAAACCAGTATTATATCCGGCCAATGTGGTATGTACACCAAGGACAGGATTAACCAGTATTATATCCAGCCAATGTGGTAAGTACACCAAGGACAGGATTAACCAGTATTATATCCGGCCAATGTGGTATGTACACCAAGGACAGGATTAACCAGTATTATATCCAGCCAATGTGGTAAGTACACCAAGGACAGGATTAACCAGTATTATATCCAGCCAATGTGGTAAGTACACCAAGGACAGGATTAACCAGTATTATATCCGGCCAATGTGGTATGTACACTAAGGACAGGATTAACCAGTATTATATCCTGCCAATGTGGTATGTACACTTAGGACAGGATTAACCAGTATTATATCCAGCCAATGTGGTAAGTACACCAAGGACAGGATTAACCAGTATTATAACCGGCCAATGTGGTATGTTCACCAAGGACAGGATTAACCAGTATTATATCCGGCCAATGTGGTATGTACACCAAGGACAGGATTAACCAGTATTATATCCGGCCAATGTGGTATGTACACCAAGGACTGGATAAACCAGTATTATATCCGGCCAATGTGGTATGTACACCAAGGACAGGATAAACCAGTATTATATCCGGCCAATGTGGTATGTACACCAAGGACAGGATTAACCAGTATTATATCCGGCCAATGTGGTATGTACACCAAGGACAGGATTAACCAGTATTATATCCGGCCAATGTGGTATGTACACTAAGGACAGGATTAACCAGTATTATATCCGGCCAATGAGGTATGTACACCAAGAACAGGATAAACCAGTATTATATCCGGCCAATGTGGTATGTACACCAAGGACAGGATTAACCAGTATTATATCCGGCCAATGTGGTATGTACACCAAGGACAGGATTAACCAGTATTATATCCGGCCAATGTGGTATGTACACCAAGGACAGGATTAACCAGTATTATATCCGGCCAATGTGGTATGTACACCAAGGACAGGATAAACCAGTATTATATCCGGCCAATGTGGTATGTACACCAAGGACAGGATTAACCAGTATTATATCCGGCCAATGTGGTATGTACACCAAGGACAGGATTAACCAGTATTATATCCGGCCAATGTGGTATGTACACCAAGGACAGGATTAACCAGTATTATATCCGGCCAATGTGGTATGTACACCAAGGACAGGATTAACCAGTATTATATCCGGCCAATGTGGTATGTACACCAAGGACAGGATTAACCAGTATTATATCCGGCCAATGTGGTATGTACACCAAGGACAGGATAAACCAGTATTATATCCGGCCAATGTGGTATGTACACCAAGGACAGGATTAACCAGTATTATATCCTGCCAATGTGGTATGTACACCAAGAACAGGATTAACCAGTATAATATCTGGCCAATGTGGTATGTACACCAAGGACAGGATTAAACAGTATTATTTCCGGCCAATGTGGTATGTACACCAAGGACAGGATAAACCAGTATTATATCCGGCCAATGTGGTATGTACACCAAGGACAGGATTAACCAGTATTATATCCAGCCAATGTGGTAAGTACACCAAGGACAGGATTAACCAGTATTATATCCGGCCAATGTGGTATGTACACCAAGGACAGGATTAACCAGTATTATATCCAGCCAATGTGGTAAGTACACCAAGGACAGGATTAACCAGTATTATATCCAGCCAATGTGGTAAGTACACCAAGGACAGGATTAACCAGTATTATATCCGGCCAATGTGGTATGTACACTAAGGACAGGATTAACCAGTATTATATCCTGCCAATGTGGTATGTACACTTAGGACAGGATTAACCAGTATTATATCCAGCCAATGTGGTAAGTACACCAAGGACAGGATTAACCAGTATTATAACCGGCCAATGTGGTATGTTCACCAAGGACAGGATTAACCAGTATTATATCCGGCCAATGTGGTATGTACACCAAGGACAGGATTAACCAGTATTATATCTGGCCAATGTGGTATGTACACCAAGGACTGGATAAACCAGTATTATATCCGGCCAATGTGGTATGTACACCAAGGACAGGATAAACCAGTATTATATCCGGCCAATGTGGTATGTACACCAAGGACAGGATTAACCAGTATTATATCCGGCCAATGTGGTATGTACACCAAGGACAGGATTAACCAGTATTATATCCGGCCAATGTGGTATGTACACTAAGGACAGGATTAACCAGTATTATATCCGGCCAATGAGGTATGTACACCAAGAACAGGATAAACCAGTATTATATCCGGCCAATGTGGTATGTACACCAAGGACAGGATTAACCAGTATTATATCCGGCCAATGTGGTATGTACACCAAGGACAGGATTAACCAGTATTATATCCGGCCAATGTGGTATGTACACCAAGGACAGGATTAACCAGTATTATATCCGGCCAATGTGGTATGTACACCAAGGACAGGATAAACCAGTATTATATCCGGCCAATGTGGTATGTACACCAAGGACAGGATTAACCAGTATTATATCCGGCCAATGTGGTATGTACACCAAGGACAGGATAAACCAGTATTATTTCCGGCCAATGTGGTATGTACACCAAGGACAGGATTAACCAGTATTATATCCGGCCAATGTGGTATGTACACCAAGGACAGGATTAACTAGTATTATATCCTGCCAATGTGGTATGTACACCAAGGACAGGATTAACCAGTATTATATCCGGCCAATGTGGTATGTACACCAAGGACAGGATTAACCAGTATTATATCCGGCCAATGTGGTATGTACACCAAGGACAGGATTAACCAGTATTATATCCGGCCAATGTGGTATGTACACCAAGGACAGGATAAACCAGTATTATATCCGGCCAATGTGGTATGTACACTAAGGACAGGATTAACCAGTATTATATCCGGCCAATGTGGTATGTACACTTAGGACAGGATTAACCAGTATTATATCCTGCCAATGTGGTATGTACACTAAGGACAGGATTAACCAGTATTATATCCGGCCAATGTGGTATGTACACTTAGGACAGGATTAACCAGTATTATATCCTGCCAATGTGGTATGTACACTAAGGACAGGATTAACCAGTATTATATCCGGCCAATGTGGTATGTACACCAAGGACAGGATAAACCAGTATTATATCCGGCCAATGAGGTATGTACACCAAGGACAGGATTAACCAGTTTTATATCCGGCCAATGAGGTATGTACACCAAGGACAGGATTAACCAGTATTATATCCTGCCAATGTGGTATGTACACTAAGGACAGGATTAACCAGTATTATATCCGGCCAATGTGGTATGTACACCAAGGACAGGATAAACCAGTATTATATCCGGCCAATGTGGTGTACACCAAGGACAGGATAAACCAGTATTATATCCGGCCAATGAGGTATGTACACCAAGGACAGGATAAACCAGTATTATATCCGGCCAATGAGGTATGTACACCAAGGACAGGATAAACCAGTATTATATCCGGCCAATGTGGTATGTACACTTAGGACAGGATTAACCAGTATTATATCCGGCCAATGAGGTATGTACACCAAGGACAGGATAAACCAGTATTATATCCGGCCAATGAGGTATGTACACCAAGGACAGGATAAACCAGTATTATATCCAGCCAATGTGGTATGTACACCAAGGACAGGATAAACCAGTAATATATCCGGCCAATGAGGTATGTACACCAAGGACAGGATCAACCAGTATTATATCCGGCCAATGAGGTATGTACATCAAGGACAGGATTAACCAGTATTATATCCGGCCAATGTGGTATGTAATCCAAGGACAGGATCAACCAGTATTATATCCGGCCAATGTGGTATGTACACTTAGGACAGGATTAACCAGTATTATATCCGGCCAATGTGGTATGTACACCAAGGACAGGATAAACCAGCTGTTGCTGCAACCTTCCTCTCTCTTATGCCTAGTGCACACTAGCAACATAACGACATGAGCGCGCGCACTATGTTTAGCCCGACATAACGACATGGACATAATGACATAAAAGAAAAGGCATGTTTTTTTCTCTTATATCGTTATGTTTATGTCGTTATGTCGAAGATAAGAGTGCGCGCGCCCATGTCGTTATGTCGATATGTCGCTAGTGTGCACTAAGCATTAGGAAAATCCGCGAGTTTTTGATTGACTCTTACCTTTTTACTTCCACAGCCAATAAAAGAAAAAAATATCAACAAATTTGTACAAAGTAATAAAAGGTTAGCAAACATATCAATCATAATGATTTTAAACTTTCTCCAGATCATCATAGCCTTATAAGGAGATTGCACCTTTTTCTCGCTCTCTTTTTATTGATCGTCCACATTACAATTAAAAATCTTAGTATATACACACATACGAATAAAGCTTTTAACTCCACACAGTTTTACATTGATCATTCATTTTTTCTTCAAATTGAGTTAATTGAGTTAATAATAGTGTTCACCTGTCTTAGTTTGCCATGTTTCCCGTAATAAATTCATATAATACGCACGTAATACGAATTCTGCTTGAGGATGTCTGAGCTAAATGTCGATTTTTTCTCTTTCAGACAGATTATTACTAAAATTCGCCTTGAAGATATACATGAGACATGGGTAGGTATTAAATAGAAGAACAATCTTATGAGCGCGCAAGAAACGCAGAGGATGTGATTTCTTAAGGGCCTATGGTTAGTATGTAGTCTCGTTGCTAACACCGTTGTTACGAAAGGGAAAAACGCTACATTTCATTAAATAAACTAAAATCCTCCCCCTTGATTCCGTGGCCCAGTGGTTAGCACCTTTGACTCATAAGCAAGCGCTCCGGGTTCAATCCCTTTTTTTTTTCTTCGAAACTCCAGTTCTAACTTCTTCTTTTTCTTTTTCCCCAAGAGATTAAAGAGATAAACTTTCGACATCTTGAAGAAGAACATGCAATTTCTATATGTTTTTAGAGAATAGAAATAGATGGCAAAAAAACTGATGGCGGTCATTTCCGCGCGAGAAAAACACGTTAATTTTGAACATTTTACAACAATTGTGGATTTTTTTCACTCAAACCATTTATATCACCACTCCTAACAACTTAGCGCATGGGATGTTTGATATTGGAAGAAATGAAAAAGTTATTACCAAATATGTGGTTTTGGAAGAACATAAAAATTCGCCATTTCTCGCTGTATCAAAATTTCGCAAATGCTTCAAGTTTTAGAAAGTAGTGATGTTAAAATATTTCAGCAAAAAATATGATGTTAGACTTGAACAGTAGCTTCTCCGACACGTTATTCTGTTCAGGGTCGCGTGAGCATGGGAGGGGTCAGATGACGTCATTACTTGTGTCATTTATGTCTAAAACGCTTATGTTGAAAGTTTCAAGAGATTTGAAAAAAAAAACAGAAGCTTAAATAAAACAAACAAATTTCCCTAGCAACGAACTCAAAAGATAGTACCATAGGCCCTTAAAGGGGCTGAAAATGTACCCTTTGACACATTTCTTTTTTTTTTTCAGTCGTCTAAAGTAGAGGGTTATCTAGTCACTGCATTCGTGAAACCCAAAACTATAGGTAAGCACTCCCACCCCGTTTAGGACCCCACCCTTACCCCTTTGGGACCGCCATTCTTACCCCCTTGGACACTGTACCCCCCTGAGGAGCCTACCACATTTGGAACCCCATCCCTATTCCCTCCACCACTTCTCTACCACTATCCCCTTGGGGACCCAACCCCTATGCTTTTTGGAACCCAGCCCTACCACTTGTAGACTGGACTCCATCCCTGTTTGATCTGTAGAAGGCTTTAACTGTCCTCGCTGTTCGCTTTGTAGAAGGCGCTCAGTTCTTCTCCTTGGTGAGGTCGCTTGCAAAAGCTTACAAGAGTAACGAGAAGCTATCATTTGTATGGGTGGACCCGGATCCCTTTCCCATGGTAAGTCTTGGATAACCTCGATTTAGTTGTGAACAAAATACGTAAGTCAAGCAAAACTTTATTAATGTATGTTATACATGACCCCATCTATAAAGGGCCCCCGAATGGTCCCCCGAAATTTCGATGTGCTCGCAGTTTTCGGCTAATGCTCGCGTAATTTTTTCCGCCGTTCTCGCATTGTATTTTTCGAAGTGCTCAGGATAAACCAGTCTTATATCCGGCAAATGAAGTATGTACACCAAGGGCGGCAGGATTAACCAGTTTTATGTCCGGCCAATAAGATATGCAAGACAAGGGCGGCAGGATGAACCAGCTGTTGCTGCAACCTCCCTCTTACCCAGGCAAATTTTGTTTCGCTGCTCGCGCAATTTTTTCCGCCGTTCTAGCATTGTATTTTTCGAAGTGCTCGCTGCTCGATTCATTTAACAACTAGAAATGCTCGGTCTCGCATAAAAAAACGGGGTGCTCGCAAGCTCGCAAGTGCTCGCCAAAGACCATTCGGGGGCCCTCTAAAACGAACGTCAGTCTCGCACAGACAGCACTAGCGTATTGTTTGGAAAAATGCCACATAGCACTGCTGTAGCCTGCACTGTTTTCTTATGTCTTGCGTGATTTTGAAGAAATCTTCGCTAACGACATTTCCTTTTCATGTCAAGTCAACTGGGCAAAGCTGCCAGAAATATCATATACTTACGATTCTTACGCTATTTCGTGCTCGGATAAGAGGTTCTTGTGGGCATTCCTTATTATCACGTGTCGGTCACGTGGCCATACTAAAGGTTTATTTTGCTTTTCCTATTATCACGTGTTGGTCACGTGGCCATACTAAAGGTTCATTTTGCTTTTTCCATTACCACGTGCCGGTCACGTGGCCATACTAAAGGTTCATTTTGCTTTTCCTATTATCACGTGTTGGTCACGTGGCCATACTAAAGGTTCATTTTGCTTTTTCCATTACCACGTGTCGGTCACGTGGCCATACTAAAGGTTCATTTTCCTTTCCTATTATCACGTGTCTGTCACGTGGCCAAACTAAAGTTTCATTTTGATTTTCCTATTATCATGTGTCGGACACGTGGCCAAACTAAAGGTTCATTTTGCTTTTCCTATTATCACGTGTCGGTCACGTGGCCATACTTAAGGTTCATATTCCTTTCCTATTATCACGTGACTGTCACGTGGCCAAACTAAAGGTTCATTTTGATTTTCCTATTATCACGTGTCGGTCACGTGGCCAAACTAAAGGTTGATTTTGCTTTTCCTATTATCACGTGTCGGTCATATGGCCATACTAAAGATTTACTTTGCTTAACTCTGCTATCTTGTGTCTGTCATATAGCCATACTTAAGGTTCTCTTCACTTTATCTCTATCATCACGTGACTTGTGTGTTGCAGATGCGTGATTACTGGCAGAAGTCATACCGAATAGACGTCAGTTCTCCTGCCGTGGGAGTAGTAGATCCTAAATTGGTAAGAGCTGATTAACCCTTACCCTAATCTCCTAATCTAAACTCTGCCATCCGAGGCAATAGCAAATTTGCGCGATCATCACTAAGTACTGATCATTTTTGTCATCGTTTAAGCCGATATAAATTCGCATCTCTGATGCTGTTTCGAATTGGCCATAAGGTTCCCTTTTACAACACTTTTATAACCTTCACTAAATTTTTGCGTCACTTTTATTTGGCGAAATTCGCGATTTTAAAAGATTCACGAAAATAGTGTGCGAAAGTGTCGCGGAAATTAGAATGCGCGAAAATTAAGTGTTGCGGAAATTAGGATGCGCGAAAATTAAGTGAGTACACAAGAAGCCTTTGGGGGAATATTGGCCGTTTAGTCATGAAATACCTTGTCTATTTAGTCATCTAATGTACATAGTACGGTAAGGGGTTGAGGTGGACTTGTATTTATATATTTTTATGTAACTAAATTTAGGCCACGCATCTTTGTTACAAATTATTTCAGTTTTGATGATTACAGCACATTTTAATTCAACTTGTTTTGCTTGGTCTATTATTCCAAAATCGCAGAGGAAATAAAGTGATCTGGTTTTTACAAAAATAGGAAAAGCGCGAAAAAAAGTGTCGCGAAATATCGCCATCTCAAAATAGCGTAATTTTGACGTCGCGAAAATTAAGTGTAATAAGGTAGAATATAGATTTCCGGTATTTCGCTGAGAGGACACAGTAGCGGATTCAGGGGTAGGTTCAGGGGGGTTACGGGCTGCTAAAGAAAAGTAATAAAAAAGATGCATGCCCGTACTCATCTTTTTGCTTCGTTTTTTTTTTTTTTTTTTTTTTTGACGAAGTGCCCAGAAAATAAGGGAGCTATAGAACCAGTACAAACTGAATTTTAAACCTTTCTTTTTCGTTTGGGGAACACCCTGATTTGTGCACATTTTTTAAACTGCCTTTTTAGGTATTTGTGTCTTTGTCACTGAGCCAAAAAACCCTCTCAGGGGCTAGATCCTCCCCTTGGACGCTTTTTCCTTCACTATACTCATAATATTCTTTTTTTAAAGAACAAAAGCACGTGGTTTAAGAAAAAAGGGAAGGAAACAAAACTTCGCCATCTCCAGGAATGGATGAAGGACGTTCTTGCAAACAAAACGGAATTTCTTCCCGCCTCGACAGACGATGAACCTGCATCAACACAGAAACAAGAACTATAACAGGAAAAGCTTATAGGAAACTAAACAAACAAATTAACAAGATACATTTCATTGGACCAACACTAAAGCTACTTCCCAGTGAAACCTCTATTAGACGACCACCTGGTGACTCTAATACTGTGTTTAAACCTCTGTGAAGCGACCACTTGCTGTATCAAGCACTGCATTTTTTACCCAAAAGCGATCGCCTGGTCTCTAAAAAAATTGTACTCATTTTTCTGTCGCAAGTGTAAATTTTTGAGCATGTTTCATTCAAAGCAGCTACCGTTAATATAGACCGCGATGGCTCGGTCCCGAGGTTGGCCGCTTAATAGAGATATCACTGTAACATAGGTATAACTATTTTTGAATTCCTTTTTCAGTCTCTCTCGTTGTTGTTTAGCCGAATAATCTGGAAAACTCTGTTCCTGATGCCCTTGCTTTTGTTAATTGTGAGGAAGGTCTGCATTTTTAACGATTTTAATTATAATGATGTGAATTAACAGCGTCCATCTTTTAAAATTGTTTATTTATACAGAATGGATTCTAGACGTGTTATAAAAAAAAACATTTAATGATTTCTTAAAAGCAAAAAAATATATTGACATTTACTCTATGTAGATTATATCAAATTGTTGGATGCTTATATAAATATAAATTCATGGACAAAGTATTAATAAAGACCTTTTATGTTTCCCCTATTACAGTTGAACCTTGATTTTACAATATTTTACGTTAACCTCGATTTTACGATGGCATTCCTTTCTCGCTACGGAAATACAGCGAAATGTATCAGAAATTACCTCGATCTAATGATATTGGATATACAACGATATTCTCGATTTTACGATGCAAGTCTGTTCCTCCAAACGTAATTTTTAACCTCGATTTTACGATACATTTTCTTTCTCCCGAGGCATATCGTAAAATCAAGGCTCCACTGTTCCCGTCTCTGGTTAAGTAGAAGCATAATCATGTTTACCGCTCTTCGCCTTTACGGAGGAATTTTTCAGCTGGCGCTGATGAGTGGTGTCTCGTGATGGAGGGGGAGAGCCGGGTAAAGTGGATGGCAGGTGGTAAAATGGGCCAATCACGCCGCCATTTTATGCTCCCGCTCAATGCCGAGTAATACAAGGTATATATTTTCATCGGCTAATTCAAGCGAGTAACCAAAATATTTTCAATCAAATATCATCAATAACGTATCAGACTTCATTCGCAGATTGTTATTTTAAAGTCCCTTGCAAACAAACCGTGGTATTTTCAATTATAAACAATAACAAAGAAGTGGTTTAACGACATTCTTTGAAGTTCAGGAGAGGTAGAGACAAATTATTTTCTTGTCTTTTAAGTACAACGTGAATGCGACTTACGACAAATGTACAAATTCACCAAAAATATAACAATCATTTAACGTCCCATTTAACAACCAATCTAACTTGTTCCGCCTTATGTGACTCATATAAACCATACTTAATTATTTTGATTCCTCCCTCATATATCTCAACCCCATCCCGACAGAGCGACTTTTAATTAAATTTCAGACTAGCGGGAAATTACATGATATTTTCAATTCCAAATGAGCAGGTATTTCGTATTATCTAAATGCTAAAGTTAACAGAATAAGAAAATTACTTGTAAACAATTTGAATTACTCTCTAAAAGATCAGTACAACCAAAAAGGCCAGCAGGCAACACTAAATATTATTCTATACAGAATATTTCTAAAAATGTTAATCAAGAGATTTTAGTTAGCTGTTCCCTGTCTTGCGGCTGCTAGAATGCTATTGGCTCCTTGCTTGATGAGGGACTGCGCAAGCGCATGCCCTAATTCCTCCCCAGCATGCACCGCGGGCCACATGTGCGCAGGGACCAGGATTGATGTGACGCCCATAGAGGGCTGGCCACTTCCCTTGTCACTCATCGGAGGGATGTCTTTGGTCATTGTCTCTTGTATGCACTCTGACCCGTCCAGGCTCAACACCGCACCAGTCAAAGTCAACTGGAGAAGAAAATAAATGTGAATAAGGAAACAAGAGCACGGGGCGGCGAAGGGGGTACAGGGGTAACTTAAGTAAAAAGAGAATAAAGGAAACAAGAGGAATGGGCGGCGAAGGGCAATGCAAGGGTAGCTGAAATAAAATGTGAATAAAGGAAACAAGAGAAATGGGAGGTATAGGGCGGTACAGGGGTCACTGAAGTTAAAAGAGAATAAAGAAACAAGAGAAATGGAAAAACAGCAAGGGGGTAAAAGAGTAGTTTGGAAAGGGAAGAAAAATGTGAACAAGGGCAAAGAGCATAGAGGAAAATACAAGAGAAAATGGGTAAGGGACAAGAAAAACTGTGAATAACGCAACAAAAGCAAAAAAACGTAAAAAAAATGAAATAACAACAGATCATAAACGCAAATAACAACAGATCATGAACGCAAATAACAACAGATCATAAACGCAAATAGCAACAGATCATAAACGCAAATAGCAACAGATCATAAACGCAAATAACAACAGATCATAAACGCAAATAACAACAGATCATGAACGCAAATAGCAACAGATCATAAACGCAAATAGTAACAGATCATGAACGCAAATAGTAACAGATCATAAACGCAAATAGCAACAGATCATAAACGCAAATAGCAACAGATCATAAACGCAAATAGCAACAGATCATAAATGCAAATAACAACAGATCATAAACGCAAATAACAACAGATCATGAACGCAAATAGCAACAGATCATGAACGCAAATAACATCAGATCATGAACGCAAATAGCAACAGATCATAAACGCAAATAACAACAGATCATAAACGCAAATAACAACAGATCATGAACGCAAATAGTAACAGATCATGAACGCAAATAACAACAGATCATGAACGCAAATAACAACAGATCATAAACGCAAATAACAACAGATCATGAACGCAAATAGCAACAGATCATAAACGCAAATAGCAACAGATCATGAACGCAAATAGCAACAGATCATAAACGCAAATAGCAACAGATCATAAACGCAAATAGCAACAGATCATAAACGCAAATAGCAACAGATCATAAACGCAAATAGCAACAGATCATAAACGCAAATAGCAACAGATCATAAACGCAAATAGCAACAGATCATGAACGCAAATAGTAACAGATCATGAACGCAAATAGCAACAGATCATGAACGCAAATAGTAACAGCAGATCATAAACGCAAATAACAACAGATCATAAACGCAAATAGCAACAGATCATAAACGCAAATAACAACAGATCATAAACGCAAATAACAACAGATCATAAACGCAAATAGCAACAGATCATAAACGCAAATAACAACAGATCATAAACGCAAATAGCAACAGATCATAAACGCAAATAACAACAGATCATGAACGCAAATAACAACAGATCATAAACGCAAATAGCAACAGATCATGAACGCAAATAGTAACAGATCATGAACGCAAATAGCAACAGATCATAAACGCAAATAGCAACAGATCATAAACGCAAATAACAACAGGTCATAAACGCAAATAACAACAGATCATAAACGCAAATAGCAACAGATCATAAACGC
Organism: Nematostella vectensis; assembly: GCF_932526225.1. NCBI lineage: Eukaryota > Metazoa > Cnidaria > Anthozoa > Actiniaria > Edwardsiidae > Nematostella > Nematostella vectensis. The sequence goes on along the minus strand of NC_064042.1, from coordinate 13,661,328 downwards.
AAATAACAACAGATCATAAACGCAAATAGCAACAGATCATAAACGCAAATAACAACAGATCATAAACGCAAATAACAACAGATCATGAACGCAAATAACAACAGATCATAAACGCAAATAGCAACAGATCATGAACGCAAATAGCAACAGATCATAAACGCAAATAGCAACAGATCATAAACGCAAATAGCAACAGATCATAAACGCAAATAGCAACAGATCATAAACGCAAATAGCAACAGATCATAAACGCAAATAGCAACAGATCATAAACGCAAATAGCAACAGATCATGAACGCAAATAGTAACAGATCATGAACGCAAATAGCAACAGATCATGAACGCAAATAGTAACAGCAGATCATAAACGCAAATAACAACAGATCATAAACGCAAATAGCAACAGATCATAAACGCAAATAACAACAGATCATAAACGCAAATAACAACAGATCATAAACGCAAATAGCAACAGATCATAAACGCAAATAACAACAGATCATAAACGCAAATAGCAACAGATCATAAACGCAAATAACAACAGATCATGAACGCAAATAACAACAGATCATAAACGCAAATAGCAACAGATCATAAACGCAAATAACAACAGATCATAAACGCAAATAGCAACAGATCATAAACGCAAATAACAACAGATCATAAACGCAAATAGCAACAGATCATAAACGCAAATAACAACAGATCATAAACGCAAATAGCAACAGATCATAAACGCAAATAACAACAGATCATGAACGCAAATAACAACAGATCATAAACGCAAATAGCAACAGATCATGAACGCAAATAGTAACAGATCATGAACGCAAATAGCAACAGATCATAAACGCAAATAGCAACAGATCATAAACGCAAATAACAACAGGTCATAAACGCAAATAACAACAGATCATAAACGCAAATAGCAACAGATCATAAACGCAAATAACAACAGATCATAAACGCAAATAGCAACAGATCATAAACGCAAATAACAACAGATCATAAACGCAAATAACAACAGATCATGAACGCAAATAACAACAGATCATAAACGCAAATAGCAACAGATCATGAACGCAAATAGCAACAGATCATAAACGCAAATAGCAACAGATCATAAACGCAAATAGCAACAGATCATAAACGCAAATAGCAACAGATCATAAACGCAAATAGCAACAGATCATAAACGCAAATAGCAACAGATCATAAACGCAAATAGCAACAGATCATGAACGCAAATAGTAACAGATCATGAACGCAAATAGCAACAGATCATGAACGCAAATAGTAACAGCAGATCATAAACGCAAATAACAACAGATCATAAACGCAAATAGCAACAGATCATAAACGCAAATAACAACAGATCATAAACGCAAATAACAACAGATCATAAACGCAAATAGCAACAGATCATAAACGCAAATAACAACAGATCATAAACGCAAATAGCAACAGATCATAAACGCAAATAACAACAGATCATGAACGCAAATAACAACAGATCATAAACGCAAATAGCAACAGATCATGAACGCAAATAGTAACAGATCATGAACGCAAATAGCAACAGATCATAAACGCAAATAGCAACAGATCATAAACGCAAATAACAACAGGTCATAAACGCAAATAACAACAGATCATAAACGCAAATAGCAACAGATCATAAACGCAAATAACAACAGATCATAAACGCAAATAGCAACAGATCATAAACGCAAATAACAACAGATCATGAACGCAAATAACAACAGATCATGAACGCAAATAACAACAGATCATAAACGCAAATAGCAACAGATCATGAACGCAAATAGTAACAGATCATAAACGCAAATAACAACAGATCATGAACGCAAATAGCAACAGATAATAAACGCAAATAGTAACAGATCATAAACGCAAATAGTAACAGATCATAAATGCAAATAGCAACAGATCATGAACGCAAATAACAACAGATCATGAACGCAAATAGCAACAGATCATAAACGCAAATAGCAACAGATCATAAACGCAAATAACAACAGATCACGAACGCAAATAGTAACAGATCATAAACGCAAATAACAACAGATCATGAACGCAAATAGCAACAGATCGTAAACGCAAATAACTAGCCGTGCGTAAAAAAGATAAATAGATAATAAATTTAAAGAAAAAAGATGAGAAAGATGATAAAAGTGGAGGGGTGAACATAAAAGCAAAAAAAATAATAATAATAAATAAACAATCGAATTCCGTGTAGAAAATGGACAGACGTAGGTAAACAACCAAAATTGCGACACAACAAAAGAGCTTGGATTGCAAAGAATACTTACATAGCAACAGATACTTTGAGGAAGTAAGGAAGTAAGAAAAAAAGGAATGATTTTTTTAGGACATACAAGTAAATATTGATTGTAGAGTTATGAGTAGTATGTAGGGGATGATGGGGGCAATATATGCCACTATTTATCTGCGGTCTTTTGTTTTCTCTGACAGGTATAGGTTGAATATATTTTTCCCTATCTATTTTTTTATATTTATTTTTTTCATTTTTCATTTAGTCAAGATAATTTTAATAAATTCTAATAGTTGGTAGGGTATTGTTGTGAGGACTGGGGAGAGATGTGTGCTGTGTGGGTGTTTATGATCCAACCAAACCGTCCGGGGGGTGGCCAAAATATAAAGGCATCGAGAACAATGGCGACCAATCAGAGCGAGATGAGTAAAACCGGTTTATACAATATTGGGGGGAGGGGGTGGGTAGGGATTTATAGACAGGGGTAGGGTTGATAGAAATAAACTCTAATTCATAGTAGCAATATGATCAGCCCTCAAGGCCATAATTAGTATATTCTGGGTGTTAACCCTTGCGCAAACGTATCCGCTCCCCTAGCGCCCAGCTTTGCCTCCGCGTCTATTTGTGCACTGCTCTCATTGAGTGCCATATTAGGGAATCTTTTGGTCTTGCTCGCTGTTGTACTCGATCCAAACAAAAATTTACAGTCGCCTATCAATTTGCTTATTGCCAATCTTGTAATAGCGGGCCTAATTGTTGGCGCCATCGTCGAGCCAATGAGCATCTACTTTTTCATCCCGGGAGGCATGAAGCTCAGCCCTGTGACGCCACTGGAAACACAGGTTTGGAGAATTTGTTATTTCATCTCGTTTACGGAGTCAGTTTTGAGCATGGCGGCAATAACAATGGATCGGTTTATCGCTATCGCGTGTCCGCTGCGATATCGGGCAGAATTAAACCGCAAGAAAGTTCTCATAGTATCTCTGACGTTGTGGGCTGTCTCAGTTCCCTTTTTGTTTGTTTATCTAGCCGTTGGCTACATAAAGTTCCAATTCTTTTACGCGAATACTGCATTCCTGACGACTCTCGTCATTCTTCTTTTTACATTTTTTGTCAAGGTTTACAAAACAATGCGATGCCAAGTGAAAGAGTGCTATAAATACCACGATAGTTCAGCTGGGAATAAAGTTAAGAAGAACGCCTTGCGATGAGAGCGCAAAGTTACATAGATAATTGCGCGTAGATAATGGATAGACGCGCGCAAACAATCAGAATTATAACACACAAAGGAAGGCGCGTGTAGATAATGGATAGAAGCGCGCAAACAATCAGAATTATAACAAACAACGGGAAAGCGAGCGTAGATAATGGTTAAAAGCACGCAAACAATCAGAATTATAAGAAACCAAGGAAAGCGCGTGTAGATAATGGATAGAAGCGCGCAAACAATCAGAATTATAACACACAACGGAAAGCGAGCGTAGATAATGGAAAGACGCGCGTAAACAATCAGAATTATAGCACACAAAGAAAAGCGCTCGTAGATAATGGATAGACGCGTCCAAACAATCAGAATTATAAGACACAAAGGAAAGCGCGCGTAGGTAATGGAAAGACGCGCGTAAACAATCAGAATTATAAGACACAAAGGAAAGCGCGCGTAGATAATGGATAGATGCGAGTAAACAATCAGAATTATAGGACACAAAGGAAAGCGCGCGTAGATAATGGATAGACGCGTCCAAACAATCAGAATTATAAGACACAAAGAAAAGCGCGCGTAGGTAATGGAAAGACGCGCGTAAACAATCAGAATTATAAGACACAAAGGAAAGCGCGCGTAGATAATGGATAGATGCGCGTAAACAATCAGAATTATAGGACACAAAGGAAAGCTGCGTAGGTAATGGAAAGACGCGCGCAAACAATCAGAATTATAAGACACAAAGGAACGCGCGCGTAGATAATGGATAGATGCGCGTAAACAATCAGAATTATAAGACACAAAGGAAAGCGCGCGCAGATAATGGATACACGCGCCCAAACAATCAGAATTATAACACACAACGGAAAGCGCGCGTAGATAATGGATAGACGCGCGCAAACAATTAGAATGATAACACACAAAAGAAAGCGCGCGCAGATAATGGATAGACGCGCCCAAACAATCAGAATTATAACACACAACGGAAAGCGCGCGTAAATAACGGAGAAACGCGCCCAAACAATCAGAATTATAACACACAAAGGAAAGCGCCCGTAGATAATGGATAGACGCGCAAAAACAATCAGAATTATAACACACAACGGAAAGCGCGCGTAGATAATGGATAGACGCGCCCAAACAATCAGAATTATAAGACACAAAGGAAAGCGCGCGTAGATAATGGAGAAACGCGCCCAAACAATCAGAATTATAACACACAACGGAAAGCGCGCGTAGATAATGGAGAAACGCGCCCAAACAATCAGAATTATAACACACAACGGAAAGCGCGCGTAGATAATTGATAGACGCGCGTAAACAATCAGAATTATAAGACACAAAGGAAAGCGCTCGTAGATAATGGATAGACGCGCCCAAACAATCAAAATTATAACACACAACGGAAAGCGCGCGTAGATAATGGAGAAACGCGCCCAAACAATCAGAATGATAACACACAAAGGAAAGCGCGCGCAGATAATGGATAGACGCGCCAAACAATCAGAATTATAACACACAACGGAAAGCGCGCGTAAATAACGGAGAAACGCGCCCAAACAATCAGAATTATAACACACAAAGGAAAGCGAGCGTAGATAATGGTTAAAAGCGCGTAAACAATCAGAATTATAGCACATCAAGATAAGCGCTCGTAGATAATGGATAGACGCGTCCAAACAATCAGAATTACAACACACAACGGAAAGCGCGCGTAGATAATGGAGAAACGCGCGCAAACAATCAGAATTATAAAACACAAAGAAAAGCGCGAGTAGATAATAGATAGAAGCGCGTAAACAGTCAGAATTATAACACACAAAGAAAAGCGCGCGTAGAAAATGGATAGAAGCGCGTAAACAATCAGAATTGTAACACACAAAGGAAAGCGCGCGTAGATGATGGACAGAAACGTGTGAAAAATCAGAATTATAACACACAAAGGAAAAGCACTCGTAGATAATTGACAGACGCGAGTAAAAAATCAGAGTTATGTTTCGTGGAACCCGCAAACAATCAGAATTGTGACACACAAAGGAAAGCGCGCGTAGATAATGAATAGACAGTCAGAACTGTTTGTGGAACTAACCTGATCACCAATAAGCTCGGTGTGGACTCCAACAGGAACACTGCACCCTCCCTCCTAAAAACACAAGTTTATTTTTAGACGTGACTCTAAGTATAAACAAAAGAACAAGGGAACGAGTCCCCTAGGGCTTGTAAATATATATGTTGTAAATATATATTTACAACAATCGACCAAACAAAAACAAAGCACTGCTAAAAACAACGAAGCAAGGGGTTATGTCAAGGGACAAAATAAAATCCCTTGGCGATTAAAAAATTTAGATATGACAGGATATTGGTAGATCGATTTTGGGAACATCAAAAAGCATATTCAAAATCGCAATGCATTGGCAGATAATGGAATTGCTGTGGTTCAATTAATAAAACGGTGACACACCAAAGTATTTGTCGAGTTAGGTTGTGATCATGTACGTACCAGAGTTCTGAGGAAGGATCTCTCGGTTGCACAGCGTACAGTCGTGTTGAAGTCAAAAAGTTGAGAAATCAGCTCGAAGGTCTTCAAGTCAGACACGTTCAATTCAACTGCAAGGGCACCCTGTGGTAAATAACTAGGTGTACATTTCATGTACATATAATAATTGATAATGAAGGAAATAATTCGTTCAAAATTCAATATAAAGAAGCAAATCACATGCAGATAAATCAGGGGGGCAGCCACTCATCCTTCCGGCAGGCAAAAATACAATTACTAAAAATACAGGAGAAAATGTCTAATATGGGACTTTTTGGCCCCCCTCTAGTTAAAATTCCTGGCTAAGCCCCAGTAACTATTGATATTATGAAGGAATGCAAGAAATCATTTGAACCAAAATATAAAGGAAATTCTGTGTGCATCGTCATGGTTCTCTTGGATGTCCTCTTCTCCCCATATTTCTAGTAATGAACTCGTTTCACTTTTATCCCAAGTTCTTCACCGTTTGGTACTACCTCATCGAGGTATTTTAGTTAACCGAGGTTTAAACCAAGCTTAATTATGTTCATCTGCAGTGTGAATTTATACCTGGTTAAGCTCTGGTGTGAATGGGTTATAAGTTATTACCTGGCCAACCGCATATAAACACTCCTTAGGAGTCAACACCTACATAAAGAAAAAAGGAACAATTTGTTTCTATATTACTAGGAGACAAAATGCTGATTTCCATATGATTTTCTTTAAAGCAGTTATAAAGCAGACAATATATTTTTTCCCGAAATCAGAACAATAATATTTCGGAGAACTGGAACATGTAGCGTTGCATGTTTTGAACCCACGTCTCCCATCCCATCCCTCCCTCCATCCCCTCCCCCAGGCCCTATCGCCTATCTCTGACCCTTCACCATCATGTTATGGTCACCTGGTCTGTCCTCTCTTCCCACCCCATTCTGTCCAAACCAGCTTTAGCCAGCACAATGGCATCGTACTTGTCACCTTCATCCAGCTTTCTTAGCCGAGTGTTCAGATTTCCTCTCTTGTTGGGAAAGGAGTCAAGGATAACAGCGAAACAACATCCAATGCTCATATTACTTTACTTTGGTGACACTTTTTGTTCTCCATCACATATTTAATTTTCAAAAAATCACTTGTTTGATTGTGGTTACTTTGCATGTGGGTACAAAGGCAGTGATGGACATACAATAGGATACAATACTTTCAAATTTAAGATGAGGAAAGTTTCTTTTCAGCTGGGCCACTCGACGAAGAGAACTTGTCCCAATATTGCTGAAAAAGATTGCATTCGACCAGATGTCTCTGGCAAATATACAGGTTTGGCTGAAGGGGGGGGGAGAGGTGCAGTCATAGGTATTATATAGAAAAGCATAGCATCTGAAGATTCCTCAATAAGAAATGACCCACTTCTTGGTCCCTGTGTACTACACGCCTGGGTTATGGCTTTATTTTTTTACCTTTATCAGATTCAGAATTCTATAAAGAAAGTTAGAAAATGGCACCTTCCTCCTCAGGGAATACAAGGAATGGTTTAGGCAGAGCCTTACAGACAAATCTTTCTTGCTACAGTCATACTTAGAGATGATTTGTGGCTATCATCAGAAACTTATTGTAACTATAACTTTTAATAAAGAGGGTAAGAGAAAAAGTAAATAATTTATAATGGTATTTATGGACCAGGCTGGAGGGCTAGTCTCACCTTCCTTCAGGGAGGGAAGCCAAAGATGCACCTTTGTGCTTGGCGTGAAAAATGACGGCGTCACGGGGGTCATCACGACTGAAGAAATAATTAGCATATAACAGTTAAAATAATGACTTTCAGTGAACTTGTTTATTTAGAGTGCATGGTCTGGAGGAGTCCATAGTGTGAGAACAAAAAAAGGCATAAAAAAAGGCATCAAATTTGTTTTGAGCTGGCTCTATGTGAGTTTTAAAGAGCCAACAGCTACATGAGTCTGCCATGACTGTGCGACTCTAACTACAAGCAGGCAAACTCATCATGTGACTATGAATTTTAAAAAACAAACTAATGTGACACACTATCAGGACAAAATTGGTGGCCGCTAAAAATTTGTGAATCAAAATATCAAGATTTGAAATAAGCCGATAACTTCAAATATGCACCAGCCCCCCCCCCCCCCCCCCTTCCCAGTAATCATAAAAGGTATCAAAATGCCTGGGACTTCACGGTATGTCTTTTGTTTACCAGTAAATAGCTGCCAGACCCATGCCTTCAGGTAGAAGAGATGGCAGATCCTTAAGTGAGTGGACAAGGAAATCAACCCTAAGAAAAGAACACAAACAAGTTACTATAGTAATAATATGTCTATTAGAATATGTCTTTATTAAACCTAAAGATAAAATACATATATAAAAGTACAATTGTAATAAAATTAATTTAAAAAAGCTATATACTTTATATTATATACATCTAATATTTACACCACTACAACGTGTATTGAAATATCAATATCAACCTATTTATATAAGCATCTTAAATTGCTCTGTACAGGGCTTCTGGAATTACGCGCTTGTGCGGAAGCGCGTAATTTGGTTTTCTCCACGTAATCTGTGTAATCCACAAATTTCCACATTATCCCGGGTAATCTGGCTAAATTTTGAAAAACATTTAAGTACCCAGCTGATGTGTTCTTTTAGGGTTCTTACCTCTATTTCTTGTAAAAAAAGACATATATTTTCCGTAAGAGTGCGATTATTTGAACTTCTTTGCTAAACTGCGAAGACCTATGACTAATAATATAATACCTTTTTTAATTGGCTGGTGGCTAGGAGCCAATGAAAACTCGCCTAAGATATTTTTGCGCAAAAAACCTTTTTAAGTTATTTCGTGCTTTCCTTCGGTACAAAATGTAGTTTGGGCGTAACAGTGGATATTCCGTGTAATTTAGCACGTAATTTAGCAAAGAATCCCGCAGAATTTTGTTTTTTAAAGAAAAATGTATTGCAAAATCCAGCGTAATTTAGCGCGTAATGATTGATTTTCCGCGTAATTTAGCGCATAATTTAGCAAAGAATCCCGCATATTTTTTAGTTTTTTTTTCGCTTAATTCCAGAAGCCCTGTCTGTATTTACCCAAGGGTGATAAAAGGATGCTTTCCATAACGAATACCTCATAGGTTTATATTTCAGCATTAAATCTTGTTTTGGTGGGCTATTGGCATAATTAGCTTTTCTTAAAATTTGAAGATACGAGAATTCTAGTTCCTGGTCACTGAAATCCTAGGAGGCATTAAATGGGGGAGGGGTTAGGGTGGGGTACCTATAGCTCAAGGGTTATATCAACACAAGCAGTACATCAGTTAACCACATACTTCCCAGCAGCTAGTGCAAGTTCTAGTTCTTTGGTAAATAAATTAGTTTCCCCGATCTGTAAAAAACAAACAAATATTATTATCAAGATAGTATTCAAGATACAAGGAAAAGAGCATCTAAATGGTGCAAACTAGAATGAAACTTCACCTTTGGTAAGGCTTTGTCCAACACTTCATCTCCTATGGTCTTCATTGATACTATGTACATATGCAGAAAAGTAGGAAATGAGATTTAGGATGATTATTCATGGTTTGCCAAGGAAAAGCAATTTACAGGCATCTCACATCTAGCAATTTGTTGAAAAAATCAAATACTTAAAAGATGAGCATGCATGCCCCTCCCTTCTGTCTTTTCACTAGTTACGCATTTTCTAAACCATTTGCTACATATTGCACAGGTAATGTTGGTTTAACGGGGGCAGAGACAACCAAATACTTGGTGTCAGCACAGATCGATCCAGGATTTTGGCAACCAACCAAGTCAATAATCAGCCCATGGATTTCTATTTTTTTTATTAGATTGGATATTATTATATTTTGAAAAACTCAAAGAATAGCTGGGCTGCCTACTCTGCTCCAATTTTCACTCTCTGCTCCTTCCCCCTTCTCTACAACTTCCCCCTTCTCTACAACTTCCCCCTTCTTTACAATTTCCCCCTTCTCTACAACTTCCCCCTCTCTACAACTTCCCCCTTCTCTACAACCTCCCTTCTCTTCCCCCTCTTTTGCCTCTCCCTCCTATTCTCTCTGGCAGGGGCGTACCAGGGGTGTACCCAGCCTATAGGCCAGCAGTCACTGGACTGCAAAACAATTTGGTGATCTTATTTGCATAACGAGGGGGGAAAATCAAATGTTTACTCATTCATTTTTATGTACGTAGTTTTATATGTATGATGAGGATAAAAACTATAATTTTCTTTATCATGGTAGTCTACAGATGATTTCCAAACATTGTTATGTCATTCAGTGCCATGCGACGACTGATTTCAGATGGAGGATGACAGAGAATCGTGTAATACTCTCAAAAGTCTGACGCATTGACGCCAATTTCAATCCCAAAAGCAGGAGCTATGAAATCTTCATGGGGATGCGGGATAAGGGGCCATACCCTCATTCAGCTTCTAAATGCTTTAACTGCAACTTGTTAAAACCCTGGGTACGCTCCTGTCTGGACCTACCTATGATATGACAACAAACTGCAAATCTTAGAGAAAGGGAAAGGGGTTATTCTGTACTCAAGCTATAGTTCTGTTTCCCCAAAATACAGCTTAGTTCACTTGACTGCAAGGCCAGGCTGCTCCCCCTACCCCCCCCCCCCCCCCCAATCTTGATCTTGCTTATGTACCCTACACATACCTGTCAACTCTCCTGCATTAGGCCGGAGTAGCAAGAATTTAGACCCCTTCTCCCTCTCTCCCACGTTGAGCACCAAATCTCCAGCTTTTTAGCGATTTTTATTGCTTCCGAAAAATTATTCTTTAAAAAATCAGCATTTTGCCTATTTTCTTTTAAGATATTCGAAACAATAATTTTCTTGCGTAGCACAATTTATCTAACACCCTCGTGAGTTCTATAAGTGGATCTGTTGGTGGAGCTTTCTATCCGGCAAACACCTGCATGGTTAAACCCACCCCTCCCCAAAAAAAATTCTCAAGCCTTGAGATTTTCGGCAGTTGACAGGTATGCCTACAATATGTTCTCAACAGGCTAACTATAGACAGAGCTCTGTATTCACTGAACACTGCTCACCTAGCTCGACTGAAAGTTCTGGCTGTAGCTTCTTGAGTTTGCAAACAATAAAGTTTGTCTGGATCATTGCAAGCTGTGAATAAAACATAAATTAAATAACCTACAACTCCATATTTTACAGGCCCAAGCCCATGGGGGATAAGGGAGTTGGGTTAAAGGTTTGGAAGACTATACCACTGACAGGAAAATCCGCTGAAATGACATAACATTGAGTATTAAATATGAACTCTCCTCTACCGAAACCAGAACCTTAATTTTACTAACATGCATTGTTAAATATATTTAGCTCAGCTATAATACATTGAGATTATGATTAAAAGCCCTAGCTCACGCCACGAGGCAAGATAATATCTCGGACCTCCGAATGGGGATTTCCAAATCATTACAATATCTTACAGTAACGATATCATGTGCGCAAGATCGCTTTGCGCCAAACCAAGACATGAACAAACCTGGCTATCCCTTGTGCCAACTTTTATAACTCTCGGGCTTTCACTACTCGAAGACATGTTGGAATCCTAAGATTTGGCCACGCCACTTTTATTCAGCTCTGGATAAGTAATTATTTCGGGGTCGCGCATGTGATCCGGTTCGTTTGATTCCCGCTGTTTCATGTATTCACCAGGCGTTACTCGTATGTAAGCGTGTTCCTGGTGCTATCGTGAAAGCGAGGCTCACTGGTCTCCGCCATCTTGGATTTGTCCACGTTCAGACGAAACAAAGGTTTGAGAGCTGTATTTCTCTCAAATTTACCACCATGGCATCAATTCTAAGAGCTTCAAGGCTTGCAGTAGCATCTCCAAGCACCTGTTCTATCGTTCTGAGGAGAAATATTGGCACAACGTACGCAGCCATGGCGAAAATGGATAAAAACGCAGATCCGATTCAGCGATTGTTTGTGGAAAAGTTGGAAGCGTATAAGCAGAAGAGCAAAGGTGGAAAACTGATAGATTCAACTCCTGAAATGGAATCAGAAATCGAGAAGGAAAGGGAGCAGATAAGGAAGAGATATGGTGGTCAAAATTTAGAAGAATTTCCTAAGTTTGACTTTGCTTCCAAGGCTTGACTGAAATGGCTCAAACTCCAGACATGACTTTGTAATGAGAATTTAAAACTGGGATTTTTCTTAAACAAAAGAAGGCAGACATCATATTTCAAGCTACAAGAAGAAGTGCTAACTACCGTGTGTTTTGATTGTAAGATACTGAAATAGCTGTTTCTCACCTCTGTAAGCTGTTAATCGCAAAGATGGTTTTCCTTTTCCATATTTTGGCAGTTTTATTCTTACATCAATTTGTGTAAGTGCAAATATTTGAATGCCATTGCGCAAAGTAAAGGTGGTTTACAGATAGATGTGCTAGTTCTGATTTGTTAGGATACACCTCCACTCTCCAACACCCTAAAGGTGTAAGGGTGATTGATCCTCACCTTTGGGAAGAGGAGGCCAGCTTTTGCATGTTTGTTTTTGACAAAGTTGTGTTTTATTCAGAATGGGATTTCATAGCATACGCATGGTATCGAATGTGCTAGAGCTGGTGTCTTCTTGCACCTGCTTAGATCCAAACAACCTACGCTCCTTAGTGAACACCAGGTCTTACGCACCATACTAAGTCAAATGCTACCAATAATGCACACATGCTATCCATGAGGGCATGTGTGCCCCCCCCCCCCACTTTGATGGGATTTGAAAAATAACCCCAAGGGATGCAAGGTCTAATGGTGAGGGTATTTCAGGGATAGGCGGCAAAGCCTAGGCAATTCAATTATCAATTACATGCTCGTCTAAAATTACAGTGACATTAGCTTATTTTTTTTTTCTAATAAATGTAAAATGGAGGAGCCCCCCTACACACAAAAGCCTGATGGTTTCTAGGGGACTCCTTGCCACCCAAATTTTTTTCAGCTTTATTAATAAATGTAAATATTTGTAATTATATGTGGGCAAACAATTAAATTCCATGGGGTACTGGTCTAAAGCCTTTAAAAAAATCCAAGGGTTAGAGGTTCTAATAACCTCCCTGCAGAGCTTTCTGTGTCACTCATTTACTTTGCTTCACATCAACCTCTGCTGGAACGAGCGAGATTTCGCTTCCCCATTGTTTCAGAATAGTAGCTCAGTAGCCAATCAGAGAACGTTTTCGAAACAGACTAAATATAGATTGACCAGTTCTTCCCAGGGGAAATGCAGATCACTGTTATATTTGATAGCTTTTTAAAAAAGATTACGGACAGATAACATCATACTCCTGTGCACTGAGATTTGCGACTTGGCAACAAATGCCCATTAAGTCCTTCAGGATCCTTCAAGCAACACTTTCTGCTTTATCCAAGAATGTAAATAAGTTCATTTGGTCATTTCCTACGGACCCTCTCATGCTGAAGAACAAAAATTGCGACCTTACGTTATCCCAAACCATCAATGCTTAATTTTGTATAATAAACCATTTATTCAGTACAAATTAATGTAACAGTGAAAACGAGCTTAGGAGACTAGGCAAGACTAGGACTAATAAATACTGTTTTATTTGCTTCATTCTTCTACATCAACTATTTTGTTAGAGTTAAGCAAATATATCTTAATGACATTTAATAAAACCAAAATAATATTAGGCAAAAGTGGAGTACACAAATATCTCTTAACAAAATCTACATGGAGAGATAAGACAACAACTTTACATAGAACATTGGTGGTTTTTTATGTCAAGGGGCAAACAATTTACATGAAATTTCTGTTTATGTAATTAAACTCTACAGGCTACTTTCAGATAAACATGAGGTTTTCTTTAGCATTCAAATGGCGTCTGCCTTTGATTTATAGCCTCATTTACAGAAGAAAGTGTTGTATCACCACTGCCTTTGGTTTACAGGCTAAAAAGCTTTCTTTGGTCAATAGCCTCAGAAGAAAGTGTTTTGCATCACTTGGTCAAAAGCTCCAGAGCTCTAGTAGAAAAGGTAGAGCATCATTGTCGATGATTGACAGCCTCGGTAGTGAGGGCAAGGTAGAGTTGCAGGGCAACAAAGCCAACACAAGCCGAGAAGGAGAACTTAAGCAGCAAAAGTGACCAGGATGTGACCCCAAGGGTGTGGCTAATGACTCTGCAATGATAAAAAGTTATGCTTATGCACTTATCATCAGCTTGCCAAGGCTCAATAAATTTTCTTATGGATTGGGGGCAAATGCTTGGTCTCCTCATTTCTCTTATCATGACTTATCCTAGCCTTCTCTTCCCTTCCCCGCAAAAACCTCAATCCCTTTTAAGGAATGCATTTCTTTTTTTTAAGATAAACGGGTGTCTCTGGAGTTGGAGCACAAAAGCCTGGCGTTGAAGAGTCAAAGTTTCTTCATGCCCATCTGCCATCTTTTTCCTTCTCCTGCAACTTGTTTGGGTGCTAGATGGAGAAGGGGTCGATGACCATTCATATGCACTTCTTTCCCACCAACATACATACACAACAGGGCATGAAGATAATCAGTAATCAGATGCATACACAACCAATAACTTACTCAACAATGAGCGGTTTATAGCAGCCAAGAGCTAGGAAAACCATGACAACAGGCAGGAACGACCGGTGCAAGTCATGCCTGCTCCACAGCCAGACCAAGGCGGCGATAGCGATGTGGTGGATCTAGGCAAAGAAACGCCATACAACATTCATGAAGTGCAAATACCCAAACTGCAGATACTCAACCTGAGTAAGTGCAGGTGGAAATTCAATAAATACCACTCCAATACCAAACAAACACCAAAAACATTTGTTCTCTATCCTGCCATACCAAGCTGATATTTGCATCAAAGCTCATTTGCATGTACTTCCAGTCAAACTCTACACCCCTGGCGCCGACCCAAAGGGGGAGGAGCCTTGTCATGATCAGCTCTGCCGTTGACCAGCCTGGAAAAACAAGGCAATACGCATTTTAGTCCTAAATTATTATCTCATTATTCATAGACATGAATTGCCATATTGCAATTTGTACAATTGAAATCAGTAGAACGGAAGTGAATAGTACAATGGAAAAGCTTTTACGACGTTTGTCACAGATTCTGTCTTAAATAAAATTACAGAGAAAACTCCCACAAACCAGGGAACACATTTAAAACCAAATTTTCTTATTGCTGCTACAAACTTTTAGCACCTTAAAATAATCAATTGTAGCTTTTTGGGTCTCACGACATAGAGGGAGGCCTTTTGGAAAGCCTATGGGAAATAACAAGAAATGTAGAAGCATGCGAAGTCTTAATATATATGCCGGTCATGTTCTCGGCGGAATAACTCTTTGATAGAGTTTTGCGGCATGCTTTGGCTCTTCTACAAGAGACAATGTGAAGGCAATATAATTGCCGTTAACGACTACTTCGAGGCGGGCAAAAGTAATATTTACATCGTGAAGCGATGGAATCCTTGCATGCCTGGGCACAGAAATAATGCGTGAGCGAAATTTTTCAATCGTCCTTCATTGAGGCATTTAATGGCGAGATCAGTAAAATAATTGAGCTGGATTTGTGCTCTCGCTGAGACACAAACAAATCGTAGCCAAACCCAAGCACTTCGTGAACTAGGAATGCTTTACCACTACAGGTTAGCAACATATATACCAAAACCATCCCTTCTATAAACGATGACTGACTTCAAAATCTGGGATTGAATGAATTTCTTTCAGCGTAAAATCTTTGACTTATTTGTTAAGCGCGAATTAGATCGATCAGTAAAAGAGATCAACTCTTGTTCTCTCTGGTCGCTATTTTGTTTGGACATGGGCAGTAAAACCGGAACCAACAGATTCGGCTGGTGAAAAAATTGATTATCCCAGAGCCTTGTACCTTGCCATTGGCACAAAATTACGTGGGCTCTGGGAACGAGATTGATGTATACTTTAATTTTGTGTATTTTACAATGATTAAAATATTGAGAAAGTTACCTAAAGAGTGAGTGTTTTGAAAACATCTTGAGTATGTCTTTGGAATAAATGTGTTGTCACAAAATGAGTTCATGTCTCATACAAGGTTTTTTATTTCTGACATTGAAAACTATCCTCCAAAAACAGGTGTCCTTTGAAGTAATCTTATAGTCAAGTACTAAAATCTAACTCATGCAGACTAGCTGTTCTTATAACAACGTGTCCTTACCAAGAAGTATGTATCCTTAATGTAGGGTAGTAAGGTCAAACTCACCCAGACCAGCTACTAAAACTTTGAGCTCTCCTTTACCAGCAATCTTTGTCATGACCAGGTACAGGCCAACAAGATCAGCAAAGTCTACAGTAGACCTCAGGAATTCCTACAGCACAACACAAAAAGCTCACCTAGTATCCCAATAGCAAGGTGTCGTCTTGCTGTCATATAGCAATGACAGAAATGGGGACAACATCTGCAAAAGGCGACCTGCACTAACAGATCACATTACTTCCTGGGAGGCAAACTGGCCCCCAATAGCTTTTAGTGGAAAAATAATAACAAAAAGCAACTTATTTGGCACTTGTGATTAACCCAGAAAGCTTCTGTCTCACTATTTGCATTTAATTTTTATTTATTCTCTTTGTGAATTTGCAACTCAAGAAATGTGACCAGTTAGTGCCAGTTGCCTATTGAATTGATTAAAGAACTCATGAGCAGTCAATAAAACTCCAGTTTATAGATTTCAGCTGTTTCCAGTCAAACCAAAACATCAAGGATCAGTTCTACAGTAGAGAACACAAGCAAAATGGGTTTATAAACATGGGTGTCTGTTAAGTAAAATTGACTAGTAATTGTGGTCTCCACCATAGGAATAGGGAGGTAAACATGGTATCCATAGCAAGTACCCTCAATTTTCATCATTTCAATAATTTCAATATTGTCAGTTCATAATTTAGTGCTACAGTAGCCACATAATACCAAAGGTACAAGGAATAGTGCAAAGATGGCAAAAAATCTCACTATCTTCCTCAAACATAAAAGGCAACACCAAAATAAGACAGAAAAATATACCAACAGAATGAAATTTAAGTTTGCTTTGTTGAGAAACTATTGCTGGGGTTCACAGGGGCAGGAGCCTATCATTTTTGGAGCATATAAAATATAAAATTGATATCCATAAGCATATGATGCAAAGGCTGGTTCTTACGAGCGATGTAAGCGTAAGCATAACTGGAAGATGGAAGCATAACTGTCTTATGTCACGTAAGAACTGGCTCGACGTAAGTGCAAGCATAAGTGCAAGAAGAATGGGAGGTTTTGAAAATCTTATGTCTATGCTACGCTTATGTCGCGTGAAAAACGGATCGGCGTAAGCATAAGCGGAACATAAGCATAATTTAGCTGATCATTCAAGACGTATAGACACTAACGCACTGAGCATGTGAAAATTTATTTTTTGATATCACTAATGTAGTATCACATATCTATATCATATAATAATATATACATACTCACCCCTATGTAGTCTATACTTCCTGGAAGGATATCAGATGTTGGGAAAAATGTAGCAAGTACTAACATCTACAAGAAAATAGACGGTTAAGACAAGAAGGTAGAGTCAGCGTGCTGGTGGGACTTAAATAAGTGGTTTAAACGAAAAAAAAAGTGTGAGTTAGCCGTTAATGTTATCTGCCCACCGATACCATAGCCACTTATCAAATAAATCAGAAAATTGAATATTTTTTGTGACATGTAAAAGACTGAAGGATAAATGGTGGATAAAAGCAACATTTATGCATCAAAGTTTGTTTGATTCAAACAACTAGGAAACGTACTTATTGGACACTAGTTTTACAATTCGCATGGCGATACCTTGCACAGCTGTGTTACTATGTAGGCTCCTCCTGCTTTTACACATCGCCAGAACGGGCTGTATTCAGATCTACAACAAAACACAAGCATTTCTTCTGTTTCAATTCAGAAGTAACATCTGTTTCTCAGTGGAAATCAGCTCATTTACGAATCGAATTCACTCGCAAAATAACCATTAAAACACCATACTTTCAATACTTACAATCCAGAACATTTGTAGACTATAAAATATGGAAAATAGGCTAAAGCTAAACAGTTTCCAAAGTGGAAAAGAGTCATTTTTTTCAGCGTAAAGTCTTGATCAGAATTAGAGACTGACTGAAGGAAGAAGCGCCTATGGAGGGTGTCACGCTCACCAAAATCTGGGGTCTCTGAGGCGTAGGCAGATGTCCCTTGAAGATTATTTGATGTTTAAATTTTTTTGTCATAGCAATATTCATGCAACAGTTTTAATAGTACGTATTTACGGCAAAAACCTTTATACGCTATTAAGTTAAAATATTTCTTCTTCTGGAGAAATTGTTTGACAGGGACGCAGAATTGGAGGTGTTCAAGTCCATAGGAACCTTCTTGTACCGCGGGCTCAGCGCGGCGATTTCAAAACACATTTTGTTTCCAACGAACGAACGAAGCGAGGGCTGCTTTAATACAAAATTTATGTTATATTTAGCACAAAATGCCTCCAAGAAAGAAGAATAGACAACAAGTTAGTAAAAGGAAGCGTCCAGTTCTTCCTGATGGCAGTATCGATTCGTCGATGCAGCTCGAAGACAGGCGACATAAACTGGATGACTACCTCAACGACTTCGATATCCATGGTAAGAAATGCTTTTTACTTCAGAGCACATAGAAGATGTCACAGACGTGTATTCGACCTCAGTAGACTAAATTTAATTATACTTTTTTTTCATCTAAGGGAAATCTACATCTTTCACATGGCGATGTTTATTGCGTTCATATTTCACCTTTCATGACCAGCTATCGCTTGCTAAACACAGAGTCCTCCCGTCAGCGAAGAACAGCAAATATTCGGGGCTCTATTTGCTACCCTAATACACTTCTTGATGTCCTTATTTTGCTAGCCAAAGTTACTGATGAGTTTAATGTTGAACGGCTCTATGGAAACAATGTTATTCGCATTCACAGACAATACTGTATAAATGGGAAAAACTGATTGATTATAGAGAGAATGCTTGATATTGATTTTCACGGTCTGCTCTTTCTTCCTCGATGATTTCAAGAAAAGAATCAAAGCTTTGTTTGACATATCTCATCATTTGTAGAATTTTATATAGTAAGTTATGCTAAGTTCAAACGTAGTATTATCCCCGGCCCTACCTATCAATAAAAATCGATCAGCGGAAACTAATCGCATTAATCAATATTAATCGATATTAATCAGTTGATTATTATTGATTGGTATTGGAAATCGATAATAATGGATACTCACAGCCCAAGATGTTTTCGCATGTAGCGATCAATAAAAATTTGATTGCAATGGAATAAGCAAAACAATATAGTCAGAGACAGATAAAAATTAACTAAGGACATTTTTCTATAGTAGCGAACATAGTTAGTGGAGTGGAGTTTACAATCCAAAGTCCACTTCCTCAACTGAAGGTGAAACTTAAAATTCTCACGTCCTGGTTTTATGGAAAACGGCTGAAATGTATCAAACAGAATTCGTTTCCACATGCTGCTATTGATTTCTTAATTAAATTCCATTGTTGTCTGCTGTCCTGTCATCCACTTTGCTGTCGTCGTTGCTCGTCGTCGTTGCTCAAGGTCCCTAATTCATTTAGGTCGACACAATGTTAATTCAGATGCCGTACCAATTGTGTCCTTCCAATGGTTCATAAAGTTACTGTTGCATTGCAAAAACCAAAACAAATGCGGCACAACAAGGTCTCAACATTTGAAACAGTGTCAAACTTTTGCAGTGCCGCATGTAAGTGATAAAGACATCGAGCTTCTCATGTGCCAGTATAATTAAATACTTAACAATTAGGTTTTGCACGGAAGAAGGGTGGCTCAATATCTTGTATTATCTTGAATGTGGTTTGCAAATGGTAAAATTGAGCCCTTTTGAAGCAACATAAAGACTCGCTTTGTTTATCTTACCTTGTCTATCTGATTTTATTTTTTGAAAAAAACAGTCAAACAGTCATTTATCATGTCAGTTACTGTCGAATCTGTTGTAACGCGACACCACATTTTTAAAACATTAATTTGTTTTTTTTCTCTTAGGATTTTCTTTTCCGCCAGTCAAATTATTCTAAGCCAATCAGATTCTTGCCATCCGTTGCCTAGTGCAGTTGCCTGGCTTTCTGTTGCAACACTGTCTGGTTTTCGTCCATAGGATAGCCAGGGAAGTGCACAAAGCGAGACTGATTGGCTCAGAATGGTTTAACTGACGGAACAGAAAACCAAAACAAATCATGTTTTGAAAACGCGGGTTGCGATACAAAGTCTTAGACAGTAAGGATGATACATTTCGACGTAATGGAAGAAATTCAATATTTATCAATATAATCAATAATAATCGTTAATTTCAATATTTTTCAATAAAATAGTCTATAATAATGGATACTCACACAGTTTCACGTTATCGATTTCTATTGATTTCCAATATTAATCGATTGATTTATGTTTATTTTTATTGATTACTATTGATTATTGGAATTATCGATTTGTAGGGCCGGGTATTATCCATGAGCCGTATTCAATGAAAATGCATGTAAATGAATCAAGTTGATTGTTTCATTGTCACTTGAATGCATTTGCATTGAATACGCTCATGGATAATACAACATTTGAACTAAGCCTTACAGTATTATAACATTGATCTATCTATGGTTTATAATTTTCAGCGGAAGAAATAATGAAGAGGATGCGCATACATGGAAATACAATGATCAGCAAAATCCGTGCCATATACAGACAAGAGATTATGAAATACTCTAATGTAAGAAATTGACTAAATGATTTATGGGTCCCATTTGCAAAGTAAAACAGTTGGTTTTATGCACAATGAAATTGCTTTTAAATATTAACTTTGCCTTAACATATTTATATCTTAAGCTTTTTTCATTTTGCAGGACACCAGGAAAATGAAACTATGTGACTTTTTAGGTCAGTTTAATGTGACCCGCAATTTCATATTCACATAGAGTAATGAGAGACAAATCAACTTTATTTTAGAATGTCAGAAATTCATTCAATCACATCATTTGTGGTGTACAAGCTGAAGTTGTGTATGTACAGTACCTTACTGTCCTATCTGGTTTACCTCATTTTTTTTTTACTTTTCATTTTCAGCCCAGGGAGGGGAAGTGAATAATGCAGCAATGAAAGAGGTTGGTGAACTATGGATATTGAGATATTGAGACTGTGGGCTACAGTAAAGACCCTTGTACAGTATAAGAAGCTAGGATTTTTTTTTATATCAGGCCATTTGACAAGTCATTCTGTTTAAGTTCTTAATTTGTTTTTATTTTTTCATTATACACCAAACAATAACAGTCACTATAACAATAACACAATGCACCCGAAATTCATGAAAAGCATATTTTCCCTCTTGTTGTTAACAATCAGAGCTGAGTGATATAAAAAAAGAAATCTTCCCCACAGGCTGATAAGGTTTCTATAAAAAGGGTGCTTAAAATACTAAATTTCAGCCTGTAGATTCTTGATCGCTAGGTTCTAAGCGATTCTCAATACACTGGTCCCTTCGTCTTGACATTCTAACGTGATTTTGGTTAGTTTGTGGATGTCAATCTACCACGAACAATAGCCGGCGCTTTGTAGAAATTAGCTGGCGTTTCTGATGGCCACAGGACCTTATGAAATCCCTGAGGCTTAAGGCATTGGTAGGGTGCCCCTACTCACTGGTATCTAAAGGTCATCCCAAATGCTGTGGGGCTGTAGGCCCCAAACAATATTTTAAGGTTATGTCTGTGATGCAAACCTTTGTTTCTTGCAAAACCTGCATTCCCATGGTTAACGTTATTTGCCACATTCCAGCAAACAGCAATCATTATGTTCAAGAGTGGAATAACAATTTGTATTGTAATAGAGAAATGTGGGCAATATACAGTACTTAGCATAGCTTTGTTGTTCTTATAGGCATCAAATAATTTAACAGAGCTCGCCAATGCTGTCTTTAAAAATGCCCCTCAAACAAGGTATAGTAACTCACTATAATAACTGAAGTAGGATCCTAATAACCTGGTACCAACTTTTCAGGCACTAGGTTGAGCCTACAGGCTCGACCCACTCTTTGGCCACCAAGAAGGTGTGCCCTGTGCCCTGTGCACCTAACTGTGTACACCTACCTGGCCTTAACAGTAACATTGTATGAATGATTTGTTAGGATGGGCATTCAGGGCGTTTATTAACTTTCAGAGTAGGTGGTGGAGATTGATAAGTAGGGGGTGGAAGCTATATAGCTGGCGCTTCTGCCGGCCGCCAGTGCTTAATAAAAACCCTGGGCATTTCACAAAACAGTGCATGAATAATTTGTTTTTTGACTTTAGTGAGAGACCCCCATTGACTGAAGCTCATGGAAATGCAGATTTTGCAACACCAGGTAACATGTTGTATTAATTTCAAGTGGAACTGCATATTGAATAGAACACAAGTCCTAGTAATCTGTTTTCCTTTCAGCTCCAGTCACCACAGGAAGGACAACACGGAGCACTGCTAAACGTACTGGCACTGCAGCCAAACGGGCCCCAAGAACAGCGTAAGAAATCCCTTTATATTCTTAGATAGGTGCAGTATTTAAGGGTCAAATGTCATTGATTGAAATCTCTGTTGTACAGAAAGAGGAGGAATCCAGTCACATGCATATTAGGAAGGATAAAAGCCACTGAGTTGTAGCTGTAGAAAGACTAGGTGGTCTGTGTAGGCATGATGGAAACAGGCAAATACATAAATCATCACAGGGTGATGGCATCCATTAATGTGCCAATTCAACAATGTGTTTATTTTCATCCTGCATTTAAGCAAACTGACTGGTGATTTATTTGTGTGTGGGTCCACAGAAAGCGAAACCAAACAAAGACAGAAAATCAGTTTGTTACACCTGCAGCAAGTAGGCTTCCACAGAACTACCAAACGCCATTTGTCACACCCAAATTTGACCCCAGGTGAGTCAATATACAAGTTGATGATAATAATAACCATTCCCTATAGACGAAAGTTAAGGTGCCTCATAAGCATAACTTCCGACTTCTTGGTTAGCTTGATAATTTAGAGCGGATGGCCTGTTAAATATCTCGGATTCTAATAGATTCTTTTGTCTTTTAACGGTTGAGGTTTCCGTCTGACCTCCGGAAGTAAACTGGTGACAATGCGGCTTTAAGTCAAGCAGAGTACTGTATGTACATACTGTGGGTCAGCATATGGTACACACCATGGCACAAAGAAAATATGAGAAGAAAGGATAATATAGGTTTTTTTGCAACACCTGTCTAAGGGTGACTCGATTTAAAGCTAGATTTTGTAATCTTGCATTACAGGCTGACAAGGCCTAGCAACGGCTGGAAATAGAGCCTAGTCTAAGGGTGGGGGAGATGTGTTGTAACAAGTATTTATTTATTCATCCACATTTTACCTAACCTCAGGTTGCCAATTACTCCTGCCTTCCTCCGTGAAGCAAAAGCTGGAGAGAGGTAAGTCCTTCACTCAGAGACAGAACATTTAATTAGCCCATTAGCTCCAGCAAAACATCAACTCTGAAGGCTTATTGTAGGTACTGTGGATGTAAAATGTTTGATGGCAAAGATAAGAAATAATCTCTTTTGGAACATTTACCATGAAAAACAGGGGCGGATTTAGCTTTTTGCTAAAGAGGACATGCCCGTAGCCAGGATTTTGAGCGGGGTAGCTCGTTTTTCCATTTCAGCGGACCAAATTTCCGGTATACCCCTCCCCTCGACTTATTACATTAGGTAATCAATCTTGTATTTGAAATGTTATTAATAGGGTACTTTTTAACATATAGCGGTAATAATAAAGATAATTATTATAAAAAGATTTTAGAGACATATTAATGTGCACGGTATATCTCCAGCCAAACGTTATATATTTTTGTTTGCTCTGAGCGGACCTTTAAGCCGGGTGGGCGGGCTCGTCCGAACCACCAAACCCCCCCCCTGGCTATGGGCATTGGGGGGGGGGGGGGGGTTGGTTCAGTGACAAAGGGGGGAAGGGGGTATTTTTTGTTACATATGGCTTAAAATGCAGCCCAAAGGGGGAGGGGGGGGGGGTAAACTACAGCAGAATTAGTAATTCCTGAAAGTAAACGGAATAGAAGACCAACTGTTCAAGTGTATTTGGTCCTACAGTATTTGTTCTGGGATGAAAACCATGCTGTGTTGTTACTGTGCTTGGAGTTAATCAATCATGTGTTTCTCTATCCACCAGGATCATGAGTTTGAGTGGTTCTCCTCTCGCTAATCGAAGTGCCCCAGAGACTGTTGAAGCTTTTATTCCAATTGGTGAAGGAAAGGTACACAAACTCTAACCAATCTGCCACAGTAAACCTAACCTACCCCCACAAGTAATAGTACAGTAATACGAGTGAAGAAAGGGTGGTATTCTTCCCAGCTGTTCTGGGCCACGTTAGCTGGCACTTAAACCCTGGTTGTTGGGGCTACAGAGGAGAGTAAGACAGTGAAAATTGTAGCCCAGTAATCAAAGATACTTCTTATTCACACCACACCTCACCCCCTCACATGCTAACAATATAACTCCAGTGCAGGGACAGAGAAAGTTTTGATCCCGATTTGGGAAGGAAAGGTACCTTAGGCAATTTCCACACACACCAGAGTACTCGTGAGATGGGAGAGGTCTTATTGGAAAACTAGGTCAGTGTGTGTGGGGGTGTGGGGAGGGGGGAGGGACAACTTCACCCATTTGACAGACCACTATCTTGTATGTTTCTTAGCTAATGGAATTTGAGCCACCTCAAAGTCCCACCCCTCACAAAGATCTGCTGCTGACATTCTATGTATGTTGTTGTTGCAGACTTTTCAGCTGTCGTCGGCAACTGAGTTGAGCCCTCGCTCCTTGCCCACACTAAACGATGTTGGACGAAAGAATTTGGAGTTGCTTCAGGTGGGAATATGAAGATTTTGCACCTTTTATTGCTGTACCTTGCTTTTACATTAAACAGGAAACCGCCATTTCCCATCAATGAGATTGGCGAGTTCACCCTCCCAGTCCTATACACACAGCGCCTGCATTACCTGCCAAAACAGCCAAAATTACAGGCTTAACAATGCTAGCATTGTTGAACACCATGTTAGAAAAAGCTGCCATGTAGCTCGCTAATATTTCCCTTGTCTTGTGGTCAACCGAGCGGAGTGGTCTCAGTTATACCTGGCCGGTGTTAACGCTGTTTTTACGGCTTAAAGCCGCATTTTCACCAGTTTACTTCCGGAGGTCCGACGGAAACCTCAACCGTTAAAAGACAAAATAATCTATTAGAATCCGAAATATTTAACAGGCCATCCGCTCTAAATTATCAATCACATCCTCAAAGCAACTTCCAATAGACACACTGCTTTCAATATTTTGAAATATTTTTCGCGTTTTCCGTTAAAAATCATCGGATATTGTTAGGTAATCGACCGGAAGTAAACTGGTGACAACGGGCTTTAAACTAGCCGCAAAACTCATGTCGCATCCCCAATCAGCAAACTAATATGTGTCTTTGATTTAGATGCAGCTATCCCGTCTTCTTAAGGTCCCCAATACTTGATTGAACTGATGAAATAGCAACATGGAAAAACACTCCCTCAAGTAACACTAGGCTAGCATAACCCAGAGCTTTTAATCTACATCTTCTTTATACAGCTTAAAGTACATAGAAACACGTTAACTATTCCTAATGATTGTCTTGTGGGATTGTTATTTACGCGTAAAAAAGTTTTTTTTAAATCTCGCCTATACTCTAAGATTTGCAGCTTGAGTACGTATACACTCTTTCTTTTGTAAAAATCTTTTTAATAAGAACTTCAGCCTGGCGTGTCGCCAAATTCTAAGAAAATGCTAAGAACATGGCAAGGCTAAAATAACAGCAAAGTAATTTTTTTTCGTTTGACTGATGGCCTCTTAAAATGAAGATTCAAATTGTGTTTATTCTAGCGTCTTTTGTTATTAATCTTTTGTGTCATTCTGTTTTTAATACTTAAGTGTGATTTAAGGTCACTTAAATCTAAGAACGTTTTAAGCCTTGCTCCAAAAATAAGAACGACCGCCTCGACTGAGAATTAGACATTCTTATTCAAAAGAGTGTATTTAGGTAGAGAGGCGGGCATCCGCTATGCAGGTTGCAAGAGGAAAGGAGTTATTTTAGTAGCTCAAACAAGATCCCTTAGCGATTCACGTGCTATTCGTATGACGCAAAGTGTCTGGATTAGAGCGTTGTCTTATAAAAACAGAAACTTTCCTGATAATAGTAAATCCAGCTTTTTAGATAGAATCCGCCCTTGTAAATATTGACTCTTTTGTTGAATAATTTTGTACTTTTTAATATTGATTTTGTATAGTTGTTTTGTCCTTTTTTTCTGTTGAACAAATGCTTTATTTGATTATCAAACTCGCAGATGGTTTGAGATAACAGCTGTTTGAAGTTTTTTCCTAAAGGAGCCGTGCTTTCCGATGCAGTTCAGAAAACTTAATGGCTACGTAGTGCCATAGTGCTATAATCTTTTCGCGTTGGCGAGGTTTGATCAACAGTAGCGTTATCTGCCAATATTATATACATCAAAAATCCGTTGTGATATTTTGACTAACAAAAAACTGTGTTCGTGCTTTCGGGTTATTTTGTTTGTCTCGTGGCGCAGAATCTACCAAAAGTCTAGGGATGTATTTGCTAAGAAGACGCAACGGTCGCCACCTCAGCTATGATTTGCCGAGTCTATTGACGCTAACGGGGAATTCCTGTTAAGACGTGCGCAAATTGCTCCGTTTTTGTTTTGGAAATGCCATTATTTTCTGTTAACCTCGAGGAAAGCAGTCACGAATAATGACATTTATATCTCGCGATATGCAGGGGATGTTTGCCCTTTGTAAATATGTGGAGTAACCTTGCCGCTCGCTATGATAGAGGCATGCGTCAATTACCCGAAGCGTCTCTTTCCGGTATGATTCTTTTCGTGGTCAAAAAAGAAAGCGCTAGATCATTATTATGATAAACGCAGTGGCTTGCCCGACAGTCGGGAAAGGTCCTACATGGCCGACTAAATGCCAGACAGTTTTCAAATTCATTAAAATAACCCAGGAAATTGTGGACCTACTGAGTTTTTTTTTATGCGATTTTTTTTATGTGTATACAAACGAGAAAAAACTTCCAATTCCTACAACAAAACTCAATTCAGAATCGCTTGCCCTTTCTAAACAAATATAGGATAATTTGAACTCACTAGGCTGACGATTTACTGGCTTTTTTATAAATTGGAAACTGTCGGGCATTTAGTCTATTGAAGACCTTTCCCGACTGTCGGGCATATAGCCACTGCCTATAATCTGATAATAACGGTGTCAAGAATTGGGTGATTGGTTGTTTACTTGTTTCAAGTGACTAAATTCGCCTCGTTTCTCGTTACAGGTTTTGCAAGTTTCTTTCACTTGGTTTTCATTAATTCTCTTGCGGGTTTTCCTGGCTTTGATTAGTGAGAATCCCATTGCTTGCATCGAAGAGGAAGTCTGTTTAATTTTGTGCATCTTTATATAAATAAGAAAACCGAACTTTTTCACTGTAGGCAAGGCAATTCTGATGACAAATGCGTTTTTTGTTTGTTGTTGCTGTACAATAAATAAAAAGAGGTTCAAAGACAATTTTTAAAACTATTGTTTGACTGACTTATAAACTTGATTTGACGTAAAGAGAGAAAACACTAGTAAATACAGGCCCGTACCCAGGGGGGGGGGGGGGGGGGGGGGGGGGGGGGGGGGGGGGGGGGGGGGGGGGGTGGGGGGTGCAGGCCGAAAGTCCACTTTCGGGTCTCAAGGACGTGCTATTTGTAGACAAAACTATGAAGCATAAGCTAGATCACTCTGGTATGTCATTAATCCATAAGTCAGACTTTGTTTGTAGCCAAATCCGATAATAAACGCCCCGTGGAGATACTGCAAAGGCAAAAAAATCCCTTTTTGTTCTTTTTAGGGTGGTCAGATTTTTATCAAAAAACTCACGCCCTCCCC